>NW_003315870.1:0-600000 GCF_000151355.1 Fusarium vanettenii 77-13-4 | reverse complement strand
TGAAATCAGACTATTGAACACAGGGTAGGGTATAAGCTTATGATTTTGCTACCAGCTAACAGCCTGGTTATCTTCTGTGGCGTAGAACCTTAAGTTAAGAGTGCAGTAGCTTACAGTAGGGTACCTCGCCTTGACCAGGTAGGTAAGAAGGAGAAATTTTGATGTATTCTTGTGTTTGCTCAAAAGCATTCATTCTCTGAGTTCGGACTCGCCTAAAGTCTCTTGATAATATATTGGGACCTCGTCCAACTTTGGACCGGTAAGTCCGCACTGAGCCAGCCAGGTAAATCCCACCACAAGCCCCTGCAAAGGAACAACATGTCATCCTTCCAAAGCTATTCCACCAATGGTGTCTCTTCAATTTGAGAAGTAAAAGGTAACATATCCCGCTGACATAAGGGCCAACCTGTAATTCATCCGCGGCAATCAGTGCCGCAACACGATACCCTTTCATGACATGCCACACGAGCCAGGATACTAGATCATTAGAGCCTTGGTTTATACTAGCGTAATGTTAAGGCCTCTCTCTATTCTTTGCTGTGGTTGCTAATGTCTTCTTGACAGGGGTCATGAATCAACAATACTACATCATTTACCGACGGAAATGTGTTGCAAATATGAACCTGTAAGCCTTACAAAGCAGCAAGTCTCTGAGTATAACTATTCATAGTTTCTTTCGCACACCACCAATTAAACAACCAAAAGAACTCTCTTTTCAGCCGCGTAAACACAAAGAATAGACCACCAGGAAATCCCAATAATCGAGTTTATGCTGTTGGTTCGAACGCAAAGGATCAGCTTGGCTGCCCCGGATTAATTACATCCCCGCTGTTGCCTGAGCATATTTTTTTCCCTATGCCAATTGTCAGAATGCGGTGAAGAAAACATCAAACGCAAATCGTGAAAAATTCTCCAACCTGGGTCTCAACTCAGTGCTTTCCTCTTTGTGTCCAGGTTTTCTCGACCAGACTGCCATGCACAAAAATGCCAGACTTTGAATATCCCGGTGTTAATGTCCCCCTGAGGCATGGCTTTGATCGTAGCTGGAGACCTGATTCGGACCCAAACTATCCGGTCGGCTTCCCAGAGTACAGCGCAGAGGGATGGACCGACATCCTCCCAGTTAGAGAAGTCGCCATGATGGTTCTCATGGATAATCTGACGGATAAGCTAAATTGACATGAAAAGGTCATTGACGAGGACATTGTTCAAAAGTGGCGAGATGAGGCTCTCCAACAACCCGAGGATGGCCTTTTTGCAAGCATCATGCAGGATAAAGCATCCAGATTTATCCCAAAGCCAATGTCTAGAATCATTTCTGAGCAAACTTTTGACTTTTTAAGAGCATGTTTACTGTTGAGTATCCAAGTTGTGACAACCTCCAATAGTACATCACCGAGTTGCGCAACAAGGCCAAGTACTTTGCTACTTCAGGTCTCATCCCCATGTTTGATTCAGCCGGCAATTCCATCATCAAGTCGGATTCATACATTGGAAAGTCTCTCCACGACAAGTTGATGCAGGCTTTTTTACGCTCTGAGCACCGACCAAGGAGATAATGTGGATTGGCACCCAAGAAGCAACGACATGGTGCAGGACCTGGTCCATCCATCAATGTATCCCTTCGTTTATGGTATGAGATGGAAGCCAGAGCTTGCAAATCACACTAACCATCGTCAGGCCGCTCCAACTTCATCCAAGAGGAAACTGTTGGTGTCTATGACGCCTTGGACCACGTTGGGAAAGGCGCAGCTGTTCCTAAAGACGATCAGCCCGAAAGCGACCATGTCTTTTGGTCCACCACGTATCAATGGCTCCCCGCTAATATCTCTTTCCGGGATGATGGCACCGTCAAGTTCACAAGCTATGTCAAGACCTTGAACCCAGAGAAGTTCCCCGAGATCTACGAAACTCTCGAGCGTATCATTGATAAGACAATTTCCGCTTGGGATCAATGTCTTCATGAGTATACTAATTGGAAAGAGGGCCCTGTTGCCGGAAGAGTTGACTCACGATTCTACAAGACTACTGAAGCCTCGTAAGTGCAACCCAATCCAGGTTTGAATGGTGGAAAAGCGACAGTTTACCTTGGCCAAGTGACTCAGATGACAGCATCTGGGCTCCAGAACTCGATGTCGCAAAGCTCAAAGACATAGATGTCAACCTCACGCATGAGGAACTAGAACAGCTCGAGGATATGGCATGTTTTGAAAATGGCAACACCCAGATAGGCTGGAAAACGCAGCACGAGAGGATGAGAAACGGTCTACCTCCCCTAACCCCCAACGTCGAGGACAGTCACATCGCGAGGGCCAAATGGGAAAAGGTCAGAGAGGCCAAACTCCCTGAGCCACGAGACTTTGAGGAGATTGACTACGCACCTGAGCAAATCCTTCGTGAAAAGTTCAAAGAGAACGGGCTGCAGGTTATCGTCAATATGGCAAATATTGAACTGACGCCCGAAAAGCCCGAGTTTCCAGCCGGAGGATGGTGCGTAAGTATTGAGCTTTGGTCACTTTGTAAGCATGCGCTAACTGGCTTCATGGCTTGAGTGCCAGGTGAGCGAAAAGATCTGTGCAACAGCCCTCTACTACCTCGACAGCGACATCGTCACTCCCAGTCATCTATCGTTCCGCACGCAGACAGACTCGTACCTCAGTGATAGGATACACGCCAAACAAGACGAGTACAACTGGCTTGAGAGAGTCTATGGCACTGCCTTGCGCGGGTATGGATTCTCAACCTGTGTACAGAACTTTAGAGATGGCCAGACGAAGCAGGGACGACTTCTAGCGTTTCCCAACATGTTGTAGGTCTACTCCGATCCGCTTTAGCTTCATTCTACTGGTTTTGAGCTTCTTACTTTGATTCAGCCAACACCGACTATATTCGTTCCGTCTAAAAGACCCTACCAAGACCGGCCACAGGCGTTTCATCACGCTCTGGCTCGTCGACCCTCACCGGTGCATCATATCTACCGCCAACGTGCCTCCTCCGCAGCAACAAGACTGGTGGAATCACAATCTGGGTCTGAGGGGTTGATGAGTGTAGAGGAGGCACGAGAGCATCGACTCAAATTGATGGACCAGCGGACAAGGAAGGATGAGGCCAAAAGCGGGGAGAAGTGGTATTACAGCTTTTGCGAGCGCTGAATAGCTACGATCTGTGATTTTTCATTTAATACAGTTAGTCTTCCAATATTATACTAAAGATGGCATTACGTATCTGTGTTCCTATGAAAGGACAAGTCCCTCTCTGGGTCAACAGTGACTACCCACTGATACCGACTGTAAACTTGGTGGCGCTTCCAAAAGAAGCCATCAGCCGCAATTCTCCTGTAAATGTACGCCCCGTCTCATTGGCTCAACCATATCAGCATGGGTGCAAGCGGGGTCTTTGTTGTTGGGCACCTACCAAAGGGTGCCTAGTGTAACATGACAACCTAAACTCCCCTCTTTCCACCATCTTTCAACATCATGAAGTCCCAATTATGCCCGAAGTGCCAGGAAGTCTTTGCCGACGATACACTGGTCCAAGCCTATATACCCCACCATCAATCCAGGGAGAGTATCTTGACAGCGGTCGGCAACGGATGCAGGCTATGTTCGCGAATCGTCAAGAGCTGCGAGTTTGCGAAGCTGGATCCCAGCATCTCCTTCATAACAACCGGCAACATTCAGAGACACCCTCACGGGAGTGTTGCCCCTACGAGTTCGGTCAGGTTGGAGATCTGGTTACACCCTTCTAGTCATTCTGAAGCCTACCAACATGTCAGCGAGGCGGACGGGGACCGGGTTTCGGCCCATGACGAGGTTTTGATCCCTCAATCTGGGAGAGATTTTAAATTTGAACACTACAATGGACCAGGGAGTGGCATCCTAGAATGGACATTCATCTTCAAACCGAAAACGGGTGAGCACATCTCAAAGGGTTCCAGTCATCTATCCTAATGAGCATGTTAAGATATTCCGTCCCAATACATACAGCATGGGTCTCTTATCGAGGTTGGGTGTGAAAGCAGCATGTGGTCCCTGGCCAGGAGCTGGCTGGATGAATGCTTCCAGGGTCACAACAAGTGTTCAGCACCGCAGAGTCCAGACTTTTCCCCTACAAGGCTCGTTGAGATCGTAGACAGCACAACTTTCCGAGTGATCGAATGCAGAAGCATCAAGACTTCACAACGTTATGTCGCATTCTCGCATTGTTGGGGCGAAGTCGAGACCCTCAAGCTACTGAAAGTCAACAAACCCCGTCTTGAAACGGGCATCAGTATTTCAGAACTACCTCAGAGTTACAGGGAGGCAATTGATGCTTGCATACGCCTAAATTTCAAGTTCATCTGGATTGATTCACTCTGCATCATCCAAGACTCAACCGACGATTGGAGAGCTGAATCAGCGACCATGATGCACGTCTACGGCAACGCCCTCCTCACAATAGCAGCGGCAGCGGCAGCAGAAAGCTCCGAGTCAAGCCTGGCTCACAGAGATCCTCTCAATATTCAACCTACTACGATCATGGTTCCCCAGGAAGGACCAGGAGAGATACCGGACGTTCCATACACTTTGACGCTATGGAGGCCCTTTAATGAGATCAGGAACTCCCCGTTGCGTCGTCGAGCATGGGTCCTTCAGGAATCTTATATTTCAAATCGCATTCTGTTCCTCGCTGATACTCAGCTCTGGTGGGAGTGTCGCGAGGCACTCTACTGCGAGTCTTGGCCAAGAGGAATTCCAAAAGAGGTGATGGATGAAGCAGCGTACCATCAAGACAGGAAAAAAGGAGACAACGTCCGATCAGCCCATTCTCTCTGGCGTAATCTAGTTCAACAGTACGCACGCTGTAGACTGACCAACTTTTCCGACAAGTTGATCGCCATGGCTGGACTGGCAAGCCACCTACAACTTAGCATTGGGGTCGACGATTACGTCGCCGGATTCTGGCGATCTCAGTTACCCCATTCTTTATGCTGGGGACAGTATTTCAAGCCTATCGAGGGATTCCGACCATCTCAGTACAGAGCGCCTTCATGGTCCTGGGCTTCTCTCGAAGGCGTCGAGTTCCCTCGAAACTACGACACCGACCATTTTGTCACGGATACTTGTCAAATACTCGATATTCATCTCGTAAAGGCTGGTACGAACCCATATGGGGATCTCAAAGGAGGCTACATGCTTCTACGAGGCCGATTATTCCCGGTAGGGGGCGAGGGAAGTTTTACCAGTAGCTTCCAATTTCTGGAGTTCCCATACCACACACAAGGTCCACACAGAGCCATGTACGCTCGGTGGGACGAAGCAATTTCAAGAAAGCCTCTTTTCTCCCATCTCGATACTACTGGTGTCAACCTTCTGGAAGATGCCTCGCTGATCTCGGCAAAACGGATTACCAAGATTGCAGAGCACTGGGAGGGTGATCTCTTCTACTTCCCAGTGTTCGAATCTAGTGATGGTGGAGAGCCTAAAACCTTTGGCTTGATCCTAGGTCGTGCCAAAGGAGAGCCTAGTGATCGGCTCCAGAGACTCGGGTGGTCCAGTTGTGCGGGTGAAGGGTCATGTTCTTACTTTAGGAGAGAGAAGTCTCAGGAGTTTTTCATAGTTTAGGCAGCGGCTGTTCGGGTTGGCGATGGATCTTGACCATCTTTTAGTCATGTCAACCAACAGGCTTTGGCCTCCGCATGGATGGGCGATGTTGGGCGATGGCCAATCGGAGCTCTCTGAATCTAGGAGCAACGACGCTCTTAAAGGCAGATACTCCAATTGGGAGATTCCTTTGTAAGAGTTAAATATAGCCTTAAATCAAGGAAGGCGGCATGAACAAGTGGATGGATTGAGGACTGTATCTGTGAAGGAGTTGTTTCATGTCTAATAGGCTTGCGAGATGAGCTGGGCTTGGCAAAAGAGACTCGTCGCTCTTCGGTAGGTCCATCTCCCCTTGCCATCGGAAGTTTAATTTGTAGGGAGGCAAACTACTGTTTCCCGGCCTCCTTGTCGTCTCTGTTTGCTACACCCATGCATCAATGCTCACAGAAACTATACCCAACATTTTGCCACTCATTACGCGCCACTTTCTGAAAGGCACTCCGAGCCTCCATGAGCCTCAACCGATGCTCCTTGGCCTCCTGCAGAGACATAGGCACCGGATCTCCAACATTATCCCGAACCATTTCCATCAGCTCCGCCGGAAGCGGCTCCCCCCTCTTGACGACCTCCTCCAGCCCCGGGTGGCTGGGCGTCTTATCAAGGACAATCTCCGCAATCGTTCGTGGTACTTTTCCGGCGTTGTCGCTGCCAAGATTGCCGAATGCGCTGTCCATCCACCAACTCTGCTGCTGAGGTGGCACGTTTCCGGTGTTGATGACGCGCGTGAGAGGATCCACAAGCCACAGAGCGATGAATCGGCGGTGGCCAGGCTTTGTCTTGTCCTTGAGTTCAAAGGGCGAGACTCGGTGGTGGAAGACGTTGGGAAAGGCGAGCAGTCTGCCCTGCTTGGTCTCGACACTGCCATAATTCTGGAGGCACGCGTGGTCAGCGCCACCGTTGCGGCCCCGGAGCTTGGTGCCGTAAACTTGCTCCAACCACCTGAACTGGTCTTGGCCAACTTCAAAGTTCTCTTCCTGATAGGCCGAAGTTTGCATGCGGAACTGAAGGAAGCTGGGCGTGACGTTCTCAGAGTCCAGGTAGTACAGAGCTGTAGCGACAATATGCTCGTTCATCAGGCCCTCAACGTGCCAGCCACCTGCGGGGAATTTAGGCTTCTGAGGGGTGAGCTCGATGGAGGCCATCTTGACAATGATCTGCAGGTCATCGAATCGCTCACGTAAGGAATCGCCAGGCTGGATCCCGTACTTCCATGCCTCAAAGTCAGGAGCTTCTGGCTGAGCGGGTTTCCGGACCTTCTGCCAGGCGATCTCTCTGCGAGTTCCGGACCAGCTTTTACCATTTTCGTCCCTTTCTTCAATGTATTCATCAGGATCGTCTGAATCTGACTCGTCGGATGATGCAGGATTCGAGGCCGATTCCTCCACTTCAGCTTCTTCAGGCTTGGGACGCGGTGGAGGAGTCGGGATGTCCCTGAAAGGAGGCGACCAATTGTCCTCATTATCATCGCTGGAATTCTGCATCAGCCATTTTCTTCATAAAGAGCACTCTGAGACTTACTCGGGATCTTCTGAGAGCGGGAAGCGAGGCTCAGTTCTCCCAGCCCCTTTGAATGATCGACCGCCATGACGAAGATGAAGCTTGAGGCAAAAGTCCCATGCTGGAAGGGCCTTTTCGACAAGCTTCTCAATAGTTCCGTATACGTCCCGGTGCTTGACAGGGTGCAGGTTGTTAATGTAGCTCGTGAACTTGACACTCCCATCTTCTCGAAGCTCAACGTTGGAAGGCAGCCACTGGTACTTGGTTGACCAAAAGTAGCTACTGACGTGGCTACCACCAGTGTCGGTGTTGGATGTTCTGTCTGTTTCCCACCAATGCCGCCATTCTTCAGGGTCCTGCTCATCAGGTCCCTGTTCAGGGATAACTTCTCCCTTGCCTGCCCATTTATCAATAGCATCCTCAACGCCAACCACCTCATCTTCAAAGACTCGTGTTCTGCCGTAGACGAGAGGGTAGAGGGAAGGGTGAACAAGATCCAGCACCTTGCCCTTCGTGAGGGGGTGCCAGTCGGGGTTGTGCTTTTGCTCCTCTATGAGCTTGACAAATGCAGCGCGAAGGGAGTCGTGCAGCGAGTTGTCGATCAAGCTGTCAGACTTGACCACGGTAGACGAAGCATCCAGCGTAGGAATCAGGTCTGATTTTAAGAAGAATTCAGCTTTCGCGCGCAGCTCTTTGATACACTAATCACGTTGTGAGCGACGAAGCAGATCAAGGCAATGGTGATAAGGCTCACGTATTCGAGACATCCCCTATCGAGAATAGTGTCAAGCACCACAGCATAAAAAGCATCACTGGAAGCAATGCTAGGCGACCCAGCTGGATCATCCGACTCTTCGATAGGTTTCCCATCTCTGGCGATTTCGTTATACAATGGCCGAACTGGTAATGCGAGGCCCTCCTCGATCCACTTCTCAGTGATGGTGTCGTCAAAGACCTTGATGTGCCAGTCTGGCTTGTCGGTTAATCGGTCCATGACGATCATCATGGCCACTTCTCGAACGAGGAGCATTTCAGATTCGGAGCCCCAGCAATTGGTGTGAATTCCCACAGGATACCACTCTTCCCTTCCTTTATTCTGGTCATGGAACCGGAGGTCAAGGCCGAGGCCTGGGTATTGATACTTGGGCATTGCGACTGGCTGCAATGGAAGGCAAATACGGATAAAGACGATGTCTGCTCAGTTTGATGTTTCTTGGACAGTGAGAAGCCGCAGATGAAAATTCGCAGCAGGCCTTGGCATATAAGCGGTGTCGATTGGATCTTACGCTGTGGCAGGGGTCAGATCCAACACGCCGCAAGACGATAACGCGACGGAAGGATTCGCCAAGTCACATGACAACGCGACATGGTGAAGCAGGCAGCGAATGGAAGATTTGGTAGAAATTCCAGGCACCAGTGACGAATTGGTAAATGATCCATATTTGATGCTATCGCCAAGTTCAATTGATGGAGTGCAAGCGTTCATGGTGCTGTTGCTGCCTTGGAGGATGCCTGAGGGTGCCTGCAAGTGCTTGCCTCGGCAAGGAAGCGAGGTGAGTTGATGCCTGAATCCCGAGGCATCAAAAATGAAAGTCAACCCGACCCAAGCAGACGGATGCCCATCCGAACGAGAGAATTGAGGTAACAAAGTTAATTGTTACCTGTTGTTTGTGTTTGTGTTTGTGTCTGTCCAAAACGTAACATATCAAGTAGTGTGCGATTCTTTCACGGTCGAGGCCTTTGATCGACGTGACAATTGCTTCTGTGGCGGTATCACGAACAAACGTGCTCGGATGGTGCCACGCCCACACAGTGACGGAACACAACATCAATGATGCAACAAAAGATCCCAAGAAAACCGAGCGCAAAAATGCATCAAGATCTATGATGAAAGGATTCATCGCGAGAACGGGTATCTCGTAAAAAAGATGCCAAGTTTCTAGAAGCAAGGATGAAGCTATTCGTCTTACCCTACATTCATTCTCGCAAAATGCAATGCGGAAATCAAGGATGGAAGCATGGATCCGAGCTCCCCTGCGCCAATCAGCCGTGACCCAGAATATCGAGGGCAAAAAAAAGGGACCTCGGCCGACCCGACGTGTTGGTGCACAGAGATCCTATCATGTCGCGTGCTCGTTTCAAGGAGCTTGGCCAACGGTCTGGCCCACAGTAGTCATCACTTGGCATGTCGCGAATCGCTGTCATTCCAGGTCCCAGGGAACAAAAGGGCGGCAGTTGGTATTTTTTGCTTCTCGTATTTAAAATGAAGAGAGGGCCTTGATTCATGTAGGTGCCGTCTACCGAGAAGAGCCAGACCAGGTTTGGATGGAGATCACGAGGGCAAAAATAGCCGGAGGGTCAGTTCCATTGAAATCCGAGCACCGGACAGCACCGAGCGTTCGGCGACCCAGTCTCGCTAAGGAATGCTGACAAAGCTTATTTTTTGGGAGGGAACAACGCTAGAATTTCGGTGCCTGTGGGGCACGGTCGGAAAAGGGCCCGCCTTGGCATAAAAATTGTGCATCCTTTCTTCATTCCCTTCCCCCCCTCCCTCCACACCCATGACCATGCCGCATTTGAGACAATCTCGTTCGTCGGTGAGAAAAAGGGAGGGATCGAGTTCAAAGGCGTTAGATGTCATTTTTGGCGCCGAGACCCTGACGCAGAATGAGAAACAGTGAAGAACCAACACGTCCTGCAGCAGAAAGAGACAGGCACCGCAGCCATGTATCAGCGCCAATGCGGGACAGCCCGTGATGGAACCCTGAGCCAAGACTGGGAAAGAAGAAGGAAAAGAACACCAAGGATGGATCCCGGTCATCGAGATGGAGATGCACTGCTTCACTCAAATCACTGCCGAAAGGGATCTATTTGCATCCATCGCGGTCCGCCCATCACTGATCATCAGCGGAAACACCTCACACAGCCCCACCAACACCAGCCCAGGTGCGGCGTCGCAAGAACAAGCCTTTTTACGCGGGATCCAATGGATGCGCCTCTCTCTGCGTCTGTGTGGCGATGCACAGCGATGCACAGCAACTTGATGCACTTTACAGCATAGCTCGGCGGTGATGCAATGACACTCCAGAGCCCTACCGCGGTCCGCAGCGCAGCGCAGGTTTTAGATACAGTGGTGTCATTCGGCCAACTTCTACAACGAGTCAACACCCCCGAGCCAACCCAAGTTCCCCGGCCGCCGCCCTACACCTGACAAGGAAGCCAAGAGTAAAGGACGGCAGCTGGAGGACAAACGTTTTGCCAGCCCCCGTCTGGTAATGGCATGGGCGATGGGGTCATGATTTGCTCGTATTCCGCCTCTAGCCTGGGCGTTAGCCGTGGCGTTCTGCGGGCTGACCCTCTTCTGAGGGTGCTGCATTGGAACTCATTGTTCGACAGAGCGCGCCGAACCCTTCTCTTGGGGCTGCCGATCAGCCGACCCAGCCCAGGGAAATTAGTCAAGCTATACGGCAGTGAAGGAGGGAGGTCAAGGAGGCAGTGGTCCATGGTTAGCATTTATTGTTACCGTATCACCACTAGACCCCTGGACACGCGACCCCTTTCTCGTTTGGCCCGTTTACCCCACATTGTAGAGAGAATCCAGATCTTTTGCTTGCTGGGCTGGTTCCTTTTTCAGCCTCTTCTGACCCCTTCTTCTTCCGTTCCTTTTTTTCCTCTTCTCTCTTTTTGCTGCTCTCGAGTTTGTCTTTGGGAATACCTCCCCTCCCCCTCCCTCCCCCTTCAACCCTCCTTCTCTGTGTCTGCCCATTCAACCTCGCAGGCGCAAAACCCCAATCATGTGCTTCTTCTTCTCCGTCTCGTTCGTCTTTGGCGTTTTCTTCGTGTCGGTCATTTCCAGCAAGCTCCTTCACCTATGGACGCACTTTTCCACGGTCCCTACCTCGGCATTTTTACTCTATCTGCCGACATTCTTCCTCTTCGACCTGATAGCGATATGCATTGCGAGACTTCTTTTGTGCCAGGGGAGAAGTCCTCTGGCTTGGGGCGGCTGCATCCTCGGTAGCCTTGCGACGTATGCGCGCATCCTTTCCTTGGCAGCAGATGAGCGACGACAGCTGACTTGGCATCTTACTCTTACAGACTTCTAGCCATCGGCGGTTCCTCGTCGCAACTTGGATTCTACGCAAAGACTGGAGGAGAGCTTGAGTGGCGTGACGCGACGGCGTATGCCACCAGCAAGGAGGGACTCAAGGTTTTGATGACGGGCAGCTGGGCTGTTTTGGCTTCGGGCTTTGTGCTCATCATCATCGCCTGCTTTGCCCATGGCATCTTTTACAGAGCGATTGGATCCTTGATGGGCTCAATCGGCGACGACATTGCCTCTGGTCAGTACCAATTACCCCCTTGTGAAGCCAGTGATCGCGTGCTGACATGGCTATTTTACCCCGGTCTAGTCTATGGTTACTTCAAGCGACTGCGATTCTTGCGCCGAGGTCGATATTCCGCTCTCAAAAACGCCGACACCGACCTCGAATCGACCGAGACATTCTCCCTCGACGGGCGTTCAAGCCACGATCACCTCGACGGTCGTCATGGCGACCCCCACGCCCCAGAGAAGCCTTTGACGCCACGAGGCAAGTTCATGAGGCTCATGTCCTTCATTCCATCCTGGGTCTACAAGATCATCGTGTCCGTCTTTATCGCCGTCGCCCTCATTCTGCGACCCGCCAAGCCCTACGATTACATGTCCATCACCCTGCCCGTGTCGCTGCTCGACGTTTTCAAGTCGGAACCCGATTTCTGCACCGAGCAGCGCAAGCTCGTCGACAACCCTTTCCCCTTCCCCGAGCTCATTACAAACTCTACCTGGAGAGATGCCGACGGCGAATTCGACAAGGGTTGGTCTCCCAGCTGGGACCCCCGCTGGCGCAGCGATGATTCTCTGCGCTACGAGAACCGAACTGTTGATTGGCTTCCCGAGAATCTGCCCCGTGGTTTCTTTAGGTGGGATCCCTTGAGGACCAAGAACGGTTACTATGGATCTCTGGGTGACAAGAAGGATGCGCTGTCCAACAAGTGCCCTCACATTAAGGAGCACAGCCCTTATTACAACCCCGTCAACGATCCGTTGAAGATTACCAACCTCGATACCGAAATTCTTCCCACTCTGCAGGAGGCTCTCGGCGATGGATCCGTCAAGATCAAGCACGTCATGTTTATTCTCATGGAGAGTTTGCGACAGGAATTCTGGCCCCTCCAGCAGGGCTCCCACATCCACAACCTGATCCTGGACGCCAGCGACGAGAAGGACCGAGAGGCTGTCAACGAGCGCTTGTCGCAGCTGTCGCCACACATCGAGAAGCTCACGGGACGATCCATGGGCTTCACCGACGCCAATGGCAAGGCCTACAAGACCCCCGAGTTCAAGTGGCACGACACAGCAAAGGAAGGATATGGTGGCGTCAACGTCATCGGCGGCTACACCGCAGCCACAATGTCCACCAAGAGTTACTGCGCCAACCACTGCGGTTCTTATCCTATGCCCGTCGAGAAGTTTGACGAAGCCGATACCGACGCCTACCAGCCTTGTATCCCCCAGATCCTCGAGCTCCTTAACCGCGCCAAGGAGAATGTATCCTCGGACGATGACGATTTCAGAGATCTGCAGTGGAGGACCGCTCTTTTTGAGGCCGAGGTGGAGGAGTACGACCGACAGGAAAAGTTTGATGCTAAGCTGGGTTTCCAACACATCATCACCAGGCGACAGCTTGAGGAGGATTGGCGCTTCAACAAGTCGGACATTCTTTACCAGAAGGTCAACTACTTTGCCTATCCCGAGCCCGTCCTTATGCCGTACCTCCGCGAGTTCATCGCCAACACCACCGCCAACAACCAGCGCATGTGGATGTCTCACTTTACGAGCACCACCCACCATGCCTGGGATACACCCAAGGATTTCCCTCACCAGGACTACTTGCCCCATGGAAACATGGATAACAAGTGGCATGGAAACTTTAACAAGTACATCAACACTATTCGGTATCACGACGGTTGGATGGCTCAGCTTATGAACCTCCTCGAGGAGACGGGTATTGCCAACGAGACCCTTGTCGTCTTTGCTGGTGATCACGGCCATGGTTTCCACGAGGACTTTAACAAGGAGGGCACTTACGAGAGTGCCCACGTCAGCAATTTCCGCGTCCCAATCACTTTCCGCCATCCCAACCTCCCTCGGGTACAGTACGAGGCCAACACCACCACTATCTCCATCTTGCCCACCATTCTCGACCTCCTCATCAACAGCGGCTCCCTCAATAAGAAGGATACCACTATCGCCTCTGATCTCGTTCAGGACTACGAGGGCCAGTCTCTCATTCGGCCTTATATCAAGAAGCAGAATGACCGACGCGCATGGACCTTTTCTGTCGTCAACTCGGGCGCCGGCATGATCGGTATCACATCAGCCGATGTACCATGGCGGTTGACCATTCCCTGGACAAAGGTGTTTGAGTACCGCATCACCAACGCCATCACAGATCCTCTAGAGCTCAGCCCCGTGTCAGCGTGGTCGAGCGAGCAACTCATCGAGGACGCTAAAGTAGCCTTTGGCGAAGAGGCCGGCGCGTGGGTGGCCGAAGCGGTACCCATAGCCCAATGGTGGGCATACGAGCGACAACGACTCTGGCGACATCACTCCCTAGCCTAAGAAGCTGAATTTTTCCCTTGCATTATATACCAGGCGTCTCGGAGAATCTGTTAATTCTACCCACGACATAACAAGCAGAGTGGTAAAACATCCCAGGATGGATGGAACACAAACCTCATCTCTGCTTGGCAACGTTAATAATCTCATTATTATTTTTATTTGTGTATGGAAAAAGCTCAAGGCGAGGCGGGTTGGATGTGAAGACTAGATGGGAAATTTGGGGGCTTCTTCTTTCGTCCCTTCGCTTTAGGAGTTTTGAAAGGGATTTGCTACGTCATGAAATTTTTTGGGCATTTTTTACCAATAACCCCTGCAGTGTTACAGCGACAGTGAAGATGTCTTTTTTGTTGTTTTTGAAGATGCATATTTGGAACTTTTTGAGCATATGTTTGTGGTTTGCTGAGCGATGTGTCTTGTACGGGAGTCATGGAGCGTGCGTGACAGTTGAAACCCACAAGATGTGATTTTTCTGGTGACTTGAGCAAAGCATTGCATTTGAATTGATTACTTTGTTTTTATCTGCGAGATGTGCAGTAGAATGCTAGAATGACTGCCGAGGTAGCTTTACATGGTTTCTTTTTGCCCTTCCACCAACGTCAAAGCGCGGCACTCACTGCCGAACGTCGATCGTCATCGTGTTGGTTCGCATTCATATTCCTTCGGGAATGGCTTGCAGCTCGGCCCGAGACACCACGAGGCGTTCCCCCCCCTTTTTTTTTTTGCGGTGCGGTTTCTGCAAGGAGATGTTCGAGACAAGAAAGATGCATGATGTCACTACGCACAAAAAGATGTCTGACCCCGAGATCTTGGGAAAAAGTTATTGGTGGCGTAGGCGAATATGTGACGGAGATGGCTGAGACTTGAGGTGGTAAATGTATCAGGAAGTCTTGGATTTTTTGTGGGATGGTGGTTCTGAGATTGGTTATTGTCACGAAGTTGGTGATACAAGGTGTGCATGGACTTTTTGATGGTCACTTGACCTGGTGCTTGGCTTTCGGGAGCATAGACATGATGCAAATAACGGAAAGATAACATGTGTGTTTAGTTGAGAGCTGCCACGCACTCAATCTCCAACTCTGCACCAAGTGGTAGTGCTGCAGCCGCCACGCATGTCCGTGCCTAACATCACTGTTAGTAATTGTAATACACAGAGGAATAAGGTATCTCACTGGCTTAGGATCAGAGGTAAAAAACTTGACATAGGCCTCGTTGACCTTGGCGAGGTGATCCATGTCAGACAAGAAGATGTTAATCTTGACAGCTTTTGCCAAGCCAGTACCCGCAGCTTCTAGAATGACATCGAGGTTCTTGAGAGCCTGGGTCTATAGAGCTCAGAGGTTAGCACGATAGACATAGTGCGGACAAGTTTAGGAGTACCCACCGCTCGATCGGAAACGTCGCCTTCTACAAACTTTCCAGTTGTAGGGTCAAGACCTAGGGAGCCAGAGCAAAAGACAAGGCCGTTGGAGATGATGGCTTGGGACATGAAAGGGGCTGGAGGTGGAGCGTTGGGGGTGACGACGGCGGTTCTTGAGGCCATTGTGATGAGGTGTATGTTGGCTGTTTGCAGAATGACGGATTTGTGCTTTGTTATCAAACTCTAGTAAGTGGACTCAAGAGAAGACTTTTGGGTGCTTTATATATGCAAGACTTATAGATACATTCACTTCGTGGTCGTTGTGTGTGATGGGTAATTATGAGCGAAAGCGGAGCAGTGCGCCGAACGGGAAGGCCATAGCGAAAACACCAAGACGAGACATCGGTTCGCTATGGCCTGCCCCTCAACGGCTTGGCTTGCATTTACCCCATTTTTTGCAGATCAAGGTCATTGAAAGATAAACCACAGTTCATCTAAGGATAAGAAAACGAGAGAGAAGGCAGTTGTACGGATCGGCGAGGTTGTTCAAAATGCCGAGACTTCTCCGGTAGTTCCCCGTCAACTATTTTTTGGGGCCGAGGCTGCCTGATTGGATATTGCTTTCGCCAATGGGATCTGAAGTCGTCTTTCATTCTTGTAAGAGTATGTGGAATCAATATGAGATGCCCTGAAGAGGATTGCTTGCTTCACAGTTGAACCAGCCGCAACAGTACCCTCATGCAGGGAAGGGAATCAATCAATCCACGGACGCCCGTCGTGGACGCTAAGTACGTTTTCAGGTAGCTAAGCGATGATGTAAGGTTGGCACGGCTCGTTTGAAGGGACGTGCCATCCTAGTCGTCAATCCACGAACGTCCTTCGTGGATTGATTCCCTTCCCTGCCCTCATGTTTGGAAAAGGTGATTGATTGGTGGAAGAATACTGCCGTTCTTTGAATATCCTTCGTGGTATTCTTTCCTTGTTTCTCAGCCTTCTAATTCCCTCAATACCACCGCGTTATTGGCCATCGCGTTCTTGCACCTATCAGGTTCGAATCTGGCCCACCATCTCAGCAAGCTCGAGGTTGATAGAAGCGCATTGACTCTGGGACGCTGAACCCTGCCAAGAGACGGCTGAGTAAACTCATGGAGCACGCATGAAAGGCCTGACTTGGCAACTGCAGCGGTGAGATTGCTGTGCTCAAGATTCTAATTTTATCTTTCTGTGATACTGTCAAACGGTGCCAAGCGCTTGTCCCAATGTCTTCGGCTTCCAGAAGACCAACAGAAGTGAGGCAATCACGTGCACCGTATTCATTGACCAATAAAGACTCTTCCCAAGAGAGGCTAACGTGGCGGATGGCGTGGGGCATGAGATCGCCAGCCGGGTTCATCCAACCACCCAAACCCATACTCATTTGAAGAAATTGCCGCCCATAAACCCTTTTTAGTCAAGCATGATGCCATTTCAAGTGAGCAGTGCCCCAGAGACAAGGCCGTGAGCGGTCCTGCGTCGGCCTTGATCGACGGTCTGGTGGAGTTGAGTTGAACGGAGTTTAAGCTCGATTCTGCAGTTTACAGGGATAACACCGTCCATCGCCTGAAGGTTGCTCGTGGGCTTGCTGTTGTAAAAGTCTGGTGGGAAATCTGGCAAAACTGTAGAGAAACCTCCATTTATTGAGCAAGGAACCGAATGCCTGTAGATGCTCAGCTCAATATAGACAGTTCCGTGTTAAGCTTCAGCAGGCGCCACGGCCGCTGAAGATGGACCCCAAGCCACCCTTGAGCTCCCCATGTGCTACCATTACCGCGTCGAGGCTATGGGGCGAGGCACAGGCTGATGGTAAGCCCCAGCACTAGTAATGCTGGCTTGCCAAGGTGAACAGGGTTACACCATCTGATATGTACCGGCGGATCAAGCCTTGTCTTGTGTCCTGGATAAATAACTTGTTGCTTTCCTTTGAGATTCATCGTTGGGACTTCTCTATCAAAAAATGACATTCCATTCATCTGATAAACTCATCTTATAACTACTCACCTACGAAAACACGATGAAAGACATCGTCATACTCGGTGCCGGCCTAGCGGCAGCCCCCCTGATCCGCCAAATCATGCTCAAGTCAGTCTTGCGACAGGACAATCTCAGACTGACGGTCGTCGCACCAAACACCCACTTCCACTGGCCCATTGCCATGCCTCGAGTCATTCTCCCCGACCACTGGTCTGAGCACAAGGCCATGTTCGAACTCTACCCCTTCTTCAAGGACTACCCCCCTGAGAGGTTTGAGTTTGTCCTTGGAGCCGCCAGTAGTATGGACCTGGAGGGAAAGCACATCACGGTTGCTTTGAATCGAGGGGGAGTTTATACGGTACATTACGACACTCTTGTCATTGCCACCGGCTCGTCTGCCCAGGATCATGTACCATGGACGGTCTTGGGCACAACAGAAGAGACCAAGGAGAAGCTTCATGCACTATGGGACGATATCAGAAGAGCTGAGACGATTGTTATTGCGGGAGGTGGCCCGACTGGTACAGAAACGGCTGGAGAGATTGCTTACGAATACCGTGACGAAAAGGAGGTGTACTTTATCTACGACGACGCCCTTCCGCTTGGACCGTCAACTCTGGACAGCGTGAGGAAACAAGTCATTAAGGAACTTTCAAAGCTCAAAGTCAACATGCTGCCCAAGACCCGCGTCACAGAAGTCACCAAGGACGGAAAAGACACCATCCTCCAACTCCGCCGAGCCGACGGCAGCTTTCAGACTCTGAGAACTCAGGCCTACATTCCCGCTACCGGGACAAAGCCCAACACGGCGTTTGCGCCAAATGAGATTTTGGACAATCGCGGTTTCATAAAGCAGACAGGTTATCTTCAAGTGGAGGGCCACTCGGATATTTTTGTGCTTGGCGACGCTGGAAATTTGGAGAGCAACAGGGCAATGTATGCTGATTCTCAGTGCCTACACCTCATCAAGAACCTTCCCATATACCTCAGTGGGGGTAAAATGACACCGTATAAAAAGAAGCAGAAGGAGATGATTGCCATCACGCTTGGAAGAAAACGAGCTACGGGGCAGCTGGGGAACATCAAGATCTTGAGTCTGTTGCTGTGGTATGCCAAGGGACGTTGGATGGGTACGGATTATGCGTATGATCTCGCGGCCGGGAGAAGGTCACTTTCGACGGTACTAGAGAAGCGGAGGCGGTAGTGAGTGTGGGTGTTTTTGATGTTTGCCAAATGCCTCCTGGTCCATTTCTACATACCGCCATTTCCGTAATCATGATTATTGCTATAAAAAAACCAGGCATAAACTTTCTCTCGTCTTGAAATTGGCATCTTGCAGGCAAACTTGAGCTTCCTGTTGCTGCCTTCATACGAAGGATGTCTGGTCCTTCCCTGCGTTGGTCAACCTAGTAAAAAACTGCCCAAGAGTCTCGGCCGTATCTGAATCCTCCTCTTCATCGCTAAATTCAAATAGATCTTGACCAACGATTTCCACGTTGGTCGTCTCTAGCTTATGGAGCTTAGTATCACCTTTTTAATATAAATACTACATAGTGACTAATTACTACTAGTACTCATACTATTGCTACCCCTACAAAGGTGTGCTTCTAAGAGCTTGGTTAGCATCTTATAGTTATTAGCCCTCGCTAGGTCGAGCGGCGTCTTCCCGTCCTTGTCCCCTAAGCGGACGATGTCGTCGTTGCCGCAGCAGCGCTCTAATAGGGCACCGGCTAGGGCTATGAACCCGGCGGCGGCGGCGAGGTGGAGCGCCGTCTGGTGGTCTTCGCCCGAGTACCGGATGTCAGCCCCGCGATCCAGGAGCAGCTTCGCTACCGCCCCGTTTCCATGCCTGGCCGCAACCAGGAGCGGTGTGTGCCCATCGTTGGTCAAGGAGTCGGTTTGGGCGCCGTTTTCCAACAGCAGTCGCGTGGCCCCCTGACAGCCCTTCTTCGCGGCCCAGTGCAGAGGCGTCGAACCATCCTTGCTGTCTCGCGACTCCACGTCGGCCTCTTTTTCCAGCAGCAGCCTAACGATCGAGTCGTGACCGAATTCAGCCGCTAAAGAGAGGGCGCTCTGGCCGGAGTCGCCGTTGCGCACATCCGGGTCTGCTCCATGTTCCAGCAGCAGCCGGACCACGGGCAGCTTTCCTCTTACGGCGGCGTTGTAGATGGGCCGCTTCCCGTTCGTCTCCAGATTTGGGTCGATGCCCTTGTCAAGCAGGAGCCGAAGGACCCTCTCATAGCCTAGGCCAGACGCAACAGCTAGGAGTTCCCCGTCACCTTCGCAGACCTCTCGAACATCGCGCGTAGACCCGATCTCGGCGAGCAACTTGGCGACACGCTCGTGCCACAGGCCTGGCGCGAGCATCTTCACAAGCTGCGAGGAATCCGCTGCTCCCTTCATCTGCTTTCGTAGAAGCTCTACGCTCCTCATGTGGCCCTCCTGAGCGGCGTAGGAGAGCGCAGTCCGGCTCGAAACAGAGTCTTCGGTGTCGGGGTCCGCACCCAGTTCAAGGAGTCGCCGAACCATATCCTCGTAACCTTTCTCTGCCGCTCTTCCCAGCAGTGTCCGGCCTTCTACCTCTTCCCCTACATGCACACCTTCCAGGGAGGACAGCAGCGCCCGAGCCGTAGCCAGCAGCCCTAGTTGGAGCGCAGCGTGCAGCGCCGCCATAACATTGCTGCGCACTCCTGCGTCTAGCAGTGCCTTGATAGTATCCTCATCTCCCGCTTGAACGGTGAGAACGAGCGGTTTGCTGTCCATTCCGTCCAGTGAGATGTCTTTACGAAGCACCGACTGGACAATGTACAAATGATGGGTTTGCACTGCCAAGGTAAGCGCCTTGGAGAGGTGCTGCCGCGTTGCACCAACACCGGCTCCAAGCAGAGCCTGCGCCGCTTCGTACTCTCCGCCTCGAGCCGACCATACCAGCAATGAGGGCCGACCGGAATCACCCAAAGATTCATCCCTTGCATCGGCGTTCCTGCGTAGAAGCTCTTGGATGACTTCCGTCTGTCGTCCCTTCACCGCTAGCATGAGGGGCGAGGATTCATCCTTGATACCCTTCCCGGCAACGTTGGCTCCAGCGTCGGCGAGCAGCCGCACTACAGCGACATGTCCTCTGCTGGCTGCCAGAGACAGCGGGGTCAATTGGCCGTCCTGGACGCTGCCGTCTGTATTCGCTCCCTTCTTGAGCAGGAGGCGTACCACGGCATCGTGCCCATTTTCGGCCGCCCACGAGACCGGCGTGCGTCCGTCAAAGTCCTCCGCGTCCACGCCGATACCACGATCGAGGAGCAGTCCCACTACCGTTTTCATTCCCTGCCCCGCTGCCCACGAGAGTATGCTACGGCCCGTCTCCTTGTCCGCCTGGTCAGGCCTGGCGCCCATTCCCAGAAGAAGCTCCGTCGCCGACTCGTGGCCCCCAATCGCCGCCAACAAGACCGGCGTCCTTTCCGTGTCCATCTCCGGCGTCTCCAGCTGCGCACCGTGCTCCACTAGGAGACGAATCACCGACTCGTGGCCTGCTCTGGCCGCTCCGGTCATGGCTGTGCTGCCGTCTTCAACGGTCTCAATGTCCTCTCCAGCATCTAGGAGGGTCCGGACAATGCTCTCGACTCCCGTTCCGGCTGCTGTGACCAGAACCTTGGGCCTGATACCGCTAGACTCGCTGACCTCGGCCCCGTTATCGAGCAGCATCTGTGCCACTTCTTCGCTACCGCCACACGCGGCACCGTACAACGGGCTTACCCCTACGTCAACGCGTGCTCCGGCATCTAGGAGCAACCGCAACGTCGACAGATGGACGTATCTTGCGGCTTTAGACAGTGGTGTCTCGTCTACCGTGTCAGTTGCGTTGATGTCAGCCCCGTTGGCTAGTAGCAACGCTGCGATCCGCTCGTGACCACCCCTTGAAGCGACATGCAGTGCTGTCTCCATCCGAGAACCTGGGCTGGAGACGTCTGCACCCGCCTGAACGAGTGAATGCACTATCGCCTCAAACTTCTGGCAGACGACCTCGAATTCTTTCGCAGGCTTGGGCTCGTCGCGGTTGTTTCCTCGGGGTTCTCCCGCGAACTTGTAGACCGCAGAGGATACTGCTTCGATTGCTTTATACAGGATTGGAGAGTCCTGCGACTTGGAGTTTGGGTCGGCCCCGCTGGCAAGTAGCTCACTAACTGTTGTCAAACTTCCTGCCTCAATCGCAGCGTGCAACACCGTCTGTGGAGAGAAGGTCTTGCACTCGGCCCAGTTCGGGTCCGCCCCATGATGCAGAAGCAGCTTCGCTACTTCGGCGTGGTCGTTAACTGCCGCCAGCCAGAGCGGTGTGAACGACTCGCCCCTGTCATCCTTCCCTAGAATCGAGTGTATTGTTCCCACGGCCCCTACTCCCGTGACCTGATCGGATTCACGGTCTAGCAGCAGCTGCACCATAGCAGCATCCCCTGTTTCGGCGGCGACGGCGAGCGCCGTGTAGCCCGTACCCTCGCTCTTCCAATTGACCTCGGCCCCCCAATCGAGAAGCAGATCGACCACTCCATGGTGTCCACCCTTCGTGGCCAGGCACAATGGTGTGATTCCGTCCAAGCCTCTCTCCCGGTTGGCATCGGCGCCAGCTTTGAGCAGGAGTATGGCGACGGCCTCGTGCCCGTTCTCGGCTGCTTCGTGGAGAGCAGTGCCGTCGAAACTGTCCATCGACCTCTGCCCAGACTGGTCGACGTTAGCCCCGCCGTCCAGTAACACGCCCACGACATTGGCGTGTCCGTTCCTAGCTGCCCCCTGTAAAGCGTTATAGCCGTATTCTCCTGATAGGTTCGGATCGGCACCTCTTGCCAAGAGGAGGCGTACCGCTTTTTCGTGCCCGTTCGTTGCAGCTTCGTCTAGGGCCGTGGCCCCGAGCATGGCATCGAAGTTGAACTCGTCCGGGGTCCAACGGTAGACGGAGCCGTTGTGAGACTGCTTCGACTTCATCGAGATCAACTCCTTAGCCAGGGTTCCGTAGTGACAGCCGCTATCTATAAACGCGCCCCTATCCAAAAGTAGACTGATGATAGCCTCGTGCCCGTTCCTGGCCGCCCGGTGCAGGGCAGTGCCGCCAAAGTTGTCCAAGGCGTCAATCTCGGCACCTCCCTCTTCTAGCAGCAACTGGGCGAGGCCGATGCCAGAGGAGCCAGCGCCGGCCGCTTCGTGCAGCGCGGTACCCCCCCGCAGACGCTCCCTCGCCGCGAGCTCTGCCTTGATCCGCAGGACGGCTTCGTCCTTGGCCTCCCAGTGGGCAAAGAACTGGAAGGTCTCAGACACGACCTGGGCCATTATGGTGCCGTTCTCCATCATGAGCTGCAGTGTCGCTTCGAAATTGTAGGGCTGGTTGGCGTCCGCACCCTGGCTGAGCAGCAGCCTAGCAACCGCCTCGCATCTATGTCTGGCCGCGCGGTGCAGTGGTGTCCCTCCATAGTTGTCCTCGGCGTCAGTCCGCGCGGCGCCGACCAGAAGCAGAAGCCGCGCGACCTCCACGTGGCCATTCTTGGCGGCTCTGTGTAACGCGGTGCCGCCGAACTGGGCCGCGCTGTTGGCATCACAGCCCTTCTCTAAGAGGAGCCGTACCATGTTGACGTGGCCGTTTTCGGCAGCGCGATGGAGTGCCGTCCAACCAAAGCTATCCTTCGCCTCGAGGTCCGCTGCGCTGCCGCTGGTAACCAAGGACTTGGCAAATTCGTACAGCCCATAGTGTGCGGCTATGTGGAGCGGGTTGACTTGTCTGGGATAGAGTTGGCTGTAGTCTGGGAATCTGAACCTCGACAGGTGGGACACTTGGGTGATGGACATAACGCGGGCCTTGTTTTTGAATAACGCCAGGACCACAGCCTGCAGGCGATTGCTTCCTACCTTGTGCAGATGCCAGCCCCAAAACCGAGCCGAGTAGTCGAGAAAGGGGAACTCGGTGAGCCTGCGTTCCAGCTCCTTGTCAGACGAGCTGGGGCCTTGGGCAAATTCATCCAACCCCAGATAGGTCAGACATGACCTAGAGATGCTCTCGTCGGCCAGGGAAAAGTGGTCGTCGTCGAGCTGATCGAAGTATTCCTGGGCAGTGGCGTGCACCAGCCGGACTACCTTACTATTGGGGTCAATGGCAACAAGACCGGCGCACACGTCGACGATGACCTTTGGCTGCACCAGTCCGCTCTTGTCCAGCTGCGGCAGGTGCGGCTTATCCTCGTCTGCCTCTTCGACCACGAGAGCATGGAGGAGCTCGTCGACCAGCAAGGGGCGCTTGACGCGAGAAACCCAGGCCAGAACCCTCAACCCTCGCTCGTACCGTGTTACGGGTTGCTTAGCCATCCTTTCGAGGCTCTCGGCATACATGTCGAAAAGATCCGTCGGCATGCTGACGAGGGCGTCGTTGATCTCCTTGACACTATCCGAGACGCGGATCCGTTCCATCTGCAACACCGCCATGAGGAACCTAATTGGCCGAGTTGGTCAGCAAAACTGTCAAGTGGCTGTCGAACTTGAGTGGGTGCGAGCTCACATCCCAGACGCTTGGCTTGCGGTTATGGACACAATCCTCTCTTGGAGCGGGGTCTCCTCGTCCGCCCCAACTAGATCAAGGAGCTCATCGTTGTTCTCTAGTTGATTTCTCACAAATACCTCAATATCCGTCTTTGTTGCCACAATATCCAGACGCGCAAATGACTTGAACGCCTGCTGAATGTCTTGTGCGTGCGGGCGGCTGGTCACGAAGACACGGACCCGGCTACCCCTCAAATTTGCCAGGTCCTTCAGCGTTGAGAGGAGCATGGACCTATCTCTCTTCTCGCATTCATCGATTCCGTCGACCAGCACGTAAGTTTTGTCGAAGCTTGAGGCGAGCGCCAGGAGAAGGCTTTGCAGTTCCTTTGGGCGAGGCCTTGTTGACTTGTTGCCCCTCGTCAGCTTGCGGTAGAGCTCATCGACCTTGCGATGCAGCCTGTTGCCTCGCAAGGCTAGCTGTCTCGTCAGGCTGGCGACGATGGAGGCGCTCGTATTCGCGTCGGGGTCGTTGTAGTGGCAGTAGGCAAAGGCGACGCCCACTTCTTCGCTTTCGAAATTGACTCTCACTTGCTCAACCGCCACCGAACTACGTCTTGAATCAGCTTACGGCACTCGCCCGGGTGAAGTTGCACGATAAGGGACACCCGCTCACGTCATGACTGTCTTTCCAGCACCGGCTATAAGTGCGATCATGTTAGCGACGAAAAGGGGGGTTCCACATTGACACAACTCACGATCGCCCGGGCACCAGAGAAGAGGATCAACCTGGTCATTCTCCAGCCAACCAGTGAACTCTCCCGACTGTGAGAACCAGGAGCACGTGTTCTCCTGGTGCAAGGAGAATATGTCTTGGTGTTTCTGCTCCATGTCTGTGGTTGACAACCAGTCCAAGATGCGACGGCATTCTTCCCCTAAAATGCCCACGTTGTCAGGAACTGCTCAGCTCACGACAAGGCGATATCATAATCTCGTACCGTCTTGGGCCAGTCGCAGCCACTCAACTGCGCCAGATAGCTTGTCAATGGCTGATTTTGTTGTCTTGGACAGATCGCTTGCTCAGAGATTTAGCGGCAAAACCTAGAAAAGTCGCATTCTCTGGTGGCTCATACAAATGATCTGATTGTAGGGCGAGGATGAAGTAGCTCTTCAGTCGCTCCAACGATTGCAAAATGCTGTTTATCTCTCCCTTGTCGAAGGGCCAAGTCACTACCCGCCCGAGCTTCTTCAGTGCTCCCACCGGGGAGAACTTGGAGGCGAGTGTCTCCAGCGCAATTTGGTACTGTTCCAGCGGCCCTTTCGGTACGCTCAAGGACCGAAGGGAGCTTGGTGTCGTGCTCTCTCGATCGGCTTGGTCCTTGACCAGGAATAGAACGCCGGTAATGCTGCTGATCTCCTTGATGACATTTTCGCGTTCTTTCGGGGCGTTCTTGACCGAGTTTAGATAACCCACCACCTTACCGGCCATTTGCAGGACGGTGAGGATGTTCACCGCTGCGCTAAGAGGTTCCATGGCCGCGGGAGGGCGTTGTTATGCCAGCCGGACTGTCGTAATTATTAGCGGGCGTTGAAGAGAGACGAATATTATTTTTATGGATAATTAGGATGGCTACGAGATGGAGTTTCCGCCAGATTCCCCTTGGGCTGATGGGCGAAGATTCGTCAAACGTGGTAGGGAGGCTTGGTTCAGCTCGTCTGAGTTGGCCATGCAGAAGTCGACTGCTCCTAGCCTATGAAGGCTGCGGCACGCCTCACTATTGTCTGTAAGCACATGCACTCCGCTTATCCAGACCAATCAGTGAACAAAGGGCCTTTGCGCAGGCTGTTTTCTCGCGAAAGAACTTTGTGATCTGTCGTTCCCCTCAGGCTTGGCAAGTCTGCCTGGGATAAGGCAGCACGGTGCTACCTCTCTCCGTTCGATTATGAGCATGAGAAGATCTAGACATGTTGGAATTGCTCGAAAGGGAATGCGTGGATGGGCTAGACACGTCGGCATGCTAGAACGATGTTGGCGATTCCAGTATGTTTGCACTCAACTCGGTGACCAGAGGCTGCCGGCTCGAAAAGCGACGGAGCATGTCCTGGAGCTGCTTAGGCGCTGACACTGTGGAAGCGACATCGAACGAGAGCTCTTGTAGGCGGCCCTCGACATCTACCACACCTTCGACATAGATCTGTAATGTTGTCGCCAACTGTAGCCCAAGACCTACCACGCCAACAACTAGACCAGCCGCTTCCATGTCTTGATGTGAATGATGATGGCGAGACCTGAAATGTCACAACGTGCCCTGGGTGGGGGAGGAGATATTTCCCCCGAGGCTGAGCAGCAGCCCCGTTGACCAATGAGGATGGGGAGCCAATCAGTAGGGATATGTATTTTCAACCCCCTTGATCAAGTCAGCTGGGCTGTCATGTACCGAGCTCTCACAATTCCAAGTGTACATCCGGGTATTCGACGAGTTGGCTAACTAGCTTGTACATGGGCTGCTAAATCACAGCCTCAAACTGACGGATAAATACAGTAAGAAAAAGCCATATTCGAGTCTTACTATGCACCGGGATATCTCGGAAAGAATAAATCCTCCAACCGACCAACCGCAAGGATCATACACCGCTTAGAGCATCTCGCCCCTTCTTGTAACGCCCATCTCCGCTCACCACCCTCAGCTGGAGCCAGGAAAATAATACTTGTCGACCTCATCGGCCTCGTCGTCACTAATAGGTGGCCCTACCCCCTCAATGAGAAGAGACGATTTTGTGTCTCTTTCCGCTCCGTACGCAGCATCAAATCTGGCTCTGGCCTCATTGAGCTTTGACACCCAGAGATTCATCTGAGCCTCAGCGGCGAACTCGAATGAAAAGTATTCTTGCTCCCTTTCCGCATCTGCTGCAAACCACAACACGTCACATGTGTAAGACCCTAAATAAGTCAGTAAAAGCTCCTCTGGGTGGCGGGGATGGGGCATACCGGGGTTTGGGCGGATTATGACGGATTCGATATTGTTGATAAATATACGGCCTTTGAGAAGCAGTTTTGTCTGCTTGTCGTTGTGCAGCCGTCTGCTTCTCCAGAACTGAAAGCTTCTCTGTTTTTGTTGGAGGTCCAGCTCCTTGCATATCAGGAGGATGTTCCTGAAGAGGTATGCACGGTACTACTACAGTCAGCACTCGAAGGTGACCGCGTGTCGAGAGATAACTTACAGATCCTCTGATTTTATCATTCGTAATGATTACAGAGCCATACAATAGCAACGTGCCGAATCGGGTAGGGTTGAGGTTTTTCCAGTCCTCAACACAATATTTTAGTTCTGTAAACGCCTCACTGGTTTCTTCAGATCTGACCCTATCGTTGACAATGTTCATTGCTTGTCTAAGTTTTGCTCGTGCCAACTTCAGGTCAGGCTCTGGGGAGATCGACATGCTCTCTATCCTGCTCAAGTCCTTCGCATGGTCAGTAGTAATCTTGCATTTAAACGTCTTCGACTGTTCACTCACCTTGAGAAATGAACTGTATTTAGAGAGACGTTGAGCTGGAAGTGGTAATATTCTCAAACATCTTGTCAGCGTCATGCTCAGCGGGTTCCCGGCAGAATTGTTCTCTTGGCCAATGCATGATCTGATCTTGGCCCTCGCTTTCTGTTCATTCGCAATAAATTCGCTCTCCTCGGATATACCGAAGACATAGCAATGGAACACCGCTGTCCACCTTTGCTTGCGAAAAGGTAGAAACAAGTTCTGCTCCATCATGACCAGTAAGCCTATGTGCATACTGGCCAGTTGTCGAGAATTTCCAAAGATTTCGATCATGTCGTTCCGAGACAGCGTGCCATCGACCTCTACAGAGGTTTGAATCTCTACAAGCTCTTGCAGCTGACGGACGAAAACATTCTGATCGGCTAGGAATTCTTCGAGTAAGAGGCGCGCCTGCTCCTCAGTTGGATCGCCATTGAGTCTGATTGGGTTAAGATCCTCCAGCTGGGCATCAACAGGACTCAAAACACCACTGGCTGTAAGCTCTTCAATGATGAACGATACAATAGTGATGACCTTTTCCCAGTTAGCAACAAGGAGCAGCGCTGATAGGGAAAGAGCCTAACCTTTGAAAACCCGTAATTATCGGTTCTCGTCAGTTCGGACATTGCAAAGAGATTGTCCACACACATTTTCAAATCATTGCGGCAGTATTCGAGAAACTGGAAGATGGCGTCTTTGGCAGCACCGAGTCCATCAGGGGAACGCATTGTTGGATCCACGATAATATCGATCTGGGGATCTAAGGCTTGTACGAGCTTCAAGAGGGGCATTTCTTTGGAAAGCACGGCCCGGAGCTGATGAAACACGGTATCGGGACTGAGAATTTGTCCGAAATACTGGTTCATTTCGGGGAGCTGAAGCATTTTTAACTTGATTTCGATGCACTCGTGTAGGAGGCCTCGCTCTGTCTTCTTGGCTTGTGGCATGGCAGTTGGAACCTGGGCGCCAGCGCCAAAGTCGTAGTTCTCGGCGTTGGTGATATCTTCCTGATACACTGGAAGTGCAATGACGGACATAATGGAGATGTCGCCTAGGCTGAGACTAGAGAAGACGGACCAGATGTTGGATGGTGCGATTGAACTGCGAAACGAAAAGTCCATTGTGTCTCGTTGCGCTCGGCGATAGACGCGCGATGATTCGAGATCATCCTCAAAGTCAAACTTGGACAAGTCCAGATCAGATCCTTGGCTCGTGGGTTGTGTTGATGTGTCGGTGAGATTGCTCTGTGTTTCGACAGAGTTGCTAGACTGTGGTCCAGTGCCTGAGACAGACATGAGGCTCATCCGCTTTGAGACAATTGTCTGCACGTCTAGAGCATCTTCCAAGTTCATGAGTCGTCGGGAAAGTGCATGATTGCTTTCAAGGAGAGCATTGATGTTAACGGAGAGTTGCTCCTGATGCTGAGTCGCCATCCGATCGGAATCACTAGGAGCAAGTCAGCACGGCTCATACCTAAAGTCCAGAACTCGGGTACCTCTGCAAGATCATGAGTATCAATGATATGGAACTTTTGAAGCTTTGAACTCTGGTGAGAATCGGGGTGAATGTGCTCTCTTTGCGCGCCCATAGCAGCCGAGCCCGGAGCGGCAAACGCTGATCACTTCCCTCACGAGGTGGCAGCGTCCGAACAACAGCCTCGAGCTCTGAAAATAAAAGAACCCCATCTGTGAGTATGGTGACGACTTGGTGTACTGCGATAAAAGAAGCGTGACGCGCCTGAACAGCGCCGAGGTTCTGTGTCAGGTTCTGGAGCCCAGCTAGAATCACCTGAGTGCTCTGAACCTCTGAATACACATGGGCCGTGATCTGAGGCGTCTCCTTGGCGGCAGAGACATATGGGGCCAGAAACTTGGCGATTTGGCCCGTGGCAGACAGCAGCCCGGCTATTGAGGCCGCGATACTGAGAGGATCGGCCATTAGGGGAGATACGTGTTGAGGATGAAGAGCTGAAAATGAGAGGCAGCCTGATTGAGGCTGTGACTTAAAGCGCGCTTCAGTCGTTGGCCCAGCCAATCAGAATATTATGTAAGCGCAGCTCTCAGAACCATGACAATGCAGTAGGTATACGAAAAACACTGTTAGTTAATTAATTGGATTTTGACGAGTGTTTCTTAGGTAGGGAGTAAAGTTAATCCAATTTAATAAAATCACTGGTTTGAGCTTGGGGCATTGGAATGCCTGGCTAACTCTGAATCTACTACCCGCTGCGCTATTCATATGACTTGCAAGAGCCTACTCCGACTCAGATTCTGTATCTGACAGTAGTTGGTGGGCAGGCAAGCCATTCACCGATGATGCCATAGCCTCCGATGATGAATACACTAATTCGTCTCCGTCTCCGTAGGGTATCCCATCATAGATCAAGTCGAGCTCTTCATTTGCTGCAGCATCAAAATCATCTCGATTGACTTCAAGCGCAGCATCGAGCAAACCATGGAGCTCCTCAAGAATATCATGTTTGAGAGACCTCGAGGCAAGTCTCACAATCCTGATAGAGAGTTGTGCGGGCGTAAGCGAATAATCCACCACAAGAACGTTATCAGCTAGACTTGAGCTCTCCCCAAGAATTCCAGACAAGGCAAAGACTCTATCCCGCGAGTCCGAACATTTCATGAGCCTAAAGCGCCGGAACAGTTCATGCAAATCTGGGCGCATGCCTTGCTGCTCACGAAACCTGTGATGGCGCCTCTCATTGACGAGTGTGACTGCGGAACCAATCTCGCGGCTACCATGTGCGTACACCTCGGGGAACAGGTGATTTGCACGGTCCCAATGGATGAGAACAGAACCAGAGGCAAAGATGAGATCCCGAGCCAGCACGAACTCCTGAACGATCCACATTCTTGACCAATAGTCGGACTCGAGCAGGGGAATCAATTGCTCTGAAAATTCCGACTTCCGAAAGCGACCGGTGTATGGCCTGTGTACTGTCCGCAACTTGGCTAGGTCTGCGGTAGCGAGGAGATGAAGAGCTTTCTCACAGCTCGGACCTAACCAAACAAGTACGAATACGGCGCCTTTGTATATGCGGCTCATCATGCGAACTTGGTGATTTCGTTCCGAGACTTCGTTTTGGTTGATGCAAATGGCATCAATCCAGAAGTACTTCCAACATCCAGGTGATTGATGGAAACGTTTGGGTTCATCAGCGTTGAACTCGGAGGATATGGCTTCTAGGGAGTTTTTCGTAATAGCCTGCGCCCCAGTTGCGGTTTTCATGTGGTTTGAAATGCTCTTTAGTGCTGAGTAAAGGTTGTGACGTATGAAAAATGCGTGTCCATTCAAGGTGATCTCGTGCTGAATAGACGGCGATCCCCACACGTACGAGAGTGCGATGAATTGTGGGCAGCTTGAAAGATCAAAGACGGACAGATTGCATGCTATCTTGCCGTCTGAATCTTCGGAGATGGAGAGTAGCCTTATTTGCCGTTTTGAATGGTCGAGAGGAGGGTGTGATGAATTTACTTGTGAGGCTGTCATTTCAATGCTGGCCCATGGAAGACGGAATGGTCGTGATTTTTTGGGGGGCTTGATAGAGATGGAGCCAGAGTCAGTGGTCAAGTAAACATCGAGTTGTGTGATAAACGGGAGGCTGGTTATGCCATCGACTGTACATATATTGTGAGAATGAGGGAATTGACCGACGAGGTGCACTCGAGGTAGACACGTCAACGGTCCCGTGAGTGGCTTGCCAATGTGCATATGAGCTTCATTGGGCCGGAACATTCCACCCCTACGCAGCTCACCACGTACATGATCCAAATTCTTGGCGTTCGATATAGGTCCACTAGATACCGAACACCTCCTCCTTATGCGCCTTGATCCACGCAGAAAGCTTGATCGGATCTCTCCCCGTGTACTTTTTGATGTTTGCCGAAGCTTCCTTGTACCGATCCGCCGGATATCTTGCCTTGTCGTCCCCAAGGAAGTATTCAGCAAGAGCATGAGCAACAATACCAGGAAGGTTCTCCTTCTTTGTGGCGATAAACTCCTTTTCGCTTATCTCTGTGATGGTCAAGTCACGACCCGTTGCCTCTGCAACAATCTCCCAAGCTTCTTTCTGCGTGAGTAGGTCTGGACCGCACAAGGGTACAATCTCAGACTCTGCCTCATGCTCAACCAGCTTCACACCGCAAACAGATCCAATGTCCTCTGGTGCGATATAATCACTGACTGCCCCTAGATTCAGTAGTTTGACTTCTCCTTTCTTGAATCCATCGGCCTCTCCCTTCAAGTTGCTGTTGAAATACATAGGTCGAATAAGGGTGTGTGCTAGTCCGCTTTCAGCCAGAGCAACTTCAACCTTGGCGTGGGCCGCGGGAATAAAATCGGAGCTGTTCAAGGCAGCTTTCGCGTTCGGGTGTCGGTACAACGTGTATGAAGATAGCAGAACGACATGGGATATGCCAGCCTTCTTCATAGCGTCGAGAGTCGCACGCAGGCCATCTTGCACCCCATGGACGATATACGTAAACGCAGCGGTTGCGCCTGATTCAGAAACGGCGTCTTGGACAGACTTTGGATCCGACAAGTCTGCCTTGACTCGCTTGAAGCCGCGCTCTTGTTCGATCTCGGGCGTGAGGCCGGGGATGGCCTTGTTGGTGTCTCGCATAGCGAGAAATACAGTGGCCCCTCTTTTCTGGGCTTCAAATGCTGCAGCCCGGGCGACAGCGCCAGATGCGCCAAAGATGATGACTCGTGGAGACATGATTGCTGATGTTGAGATAGATAGCAAAGTCTTAGCGGATGCTTCTGAGTATAAGAAATCTGCGACATATATATACGATAGGCACCTTGCTACATACATATCTTGTCTGGTTTGAATGATAGTCGGCTTTGTTGAGCTCGCTATTGGAAATCCGTTATATCCGTAAAGTCCGCAAAGTCCAGTGCGTAGATAGGCGGAGTGGTGACGTTGTGGATGCGAGTTGCTGCAGTCTCGGATGGCACAATGAAAAGAAAATTAGGCGAGATGTATTTTGGTTAGCGCGCCTTTGACATTTCTCTCCAAACTATATCAGCTTATACCCAGAGGTGGCCGAGCTTCCTCCCGGAGTTGCGTAGGTAGGTAGGATTGTAGGACGCATTACTTGTACGGTCTTTTTGAATAGAAGACTTAGTATTTGACTTGTGATTGGCCATGTTGTATAGAGGCTATGGCATTGGAGATGGAGTTGACGGAAATGTCGAGACTAGGATAGAGAGAAATCAGATGCTTGAGGCTGGCTTCGGATACGATAGGTCCCTACTGTACATATTTAGGGAGGAGGGGCGGGTACTGTCCGCCGAAGACCTAAGCCAGCTGGAGGGATAGCCGGAATTTATGGTGGCCTGGCCTGAGCTGCGAAGCCAGATTCACGAGAGACGTCGCTTAACCCAGACAGAGAGAGAAGCTGCCCTTCTGCTGTTGCAGAAGTTTAAGCAGGCCACTGTGTTAACATCGGGTCATGATGTTATAATGTGTTGAAGATCTGCTCTTTATTATAGCTGCAGCCCAGCCCTTGATGGGTTAACTGAGCCCGAAGATCGAGAGAAGCCTCCGGTCGGGGCATAGGTGTAACCCCGCCTACGGACCGATTATCACGATTCGACGACTCATAGTACGAACCTATACTTAAGGATCTCACCCTGAACGACCGAGAGAACTTCAACCAGACACAAATCTTCATACATGGCCTCTTACTACCACCAACACACCAACGACGGCTAGCACTAAGTCGCGGGGACCCAGTTGCTGATGGCAACTACACCTCTGGAGGACCCTATTCCCGGTAACCAAGTTAAGGATGAGGCATACAACCCCGTCCCGGAAGACCAGAGCTATTTGATGCACGGCTTAGAGACATCGGGAGAAGATGGTCGCGGCGTTATGCAGCACAAGGTTCCATCACCGTTATTATGTTGAAGACTCCACCGTGCCCAACATTTTTCCCCTATGTATAAGAACAGAGCGAAATCACCGATGAAACAAAAATCCAAGTCTCAATTCTTTTTTCTCCATCAACGTTAACCACCTCTTCCTTCTCTAACCATGGCAGACAGGTCCAGAAACCATCGAATGGCACTACGCACCTCGACAAGATGGAAAACTTTGTCCTTTGCGCGACTACCGACAGAAATTCGCTTCATGATTTTAGAGGCGATCATACAGCAGAGACATCCCGGATGGGCTTCTTTCGCATCAGTCTGCAAAGAGTGGCAGTTCTTCATCGAGAAGCGAAACTTTTGTCGGCTCAAGCTAAGCGTGTCATGCCTAGGTGATTTCCAACGTCTAGTCGTTCGGACAAGGGACCTCGTTCAGCATATTCTGCTCGATGTCGAGCTGCCAGCATATTTTTGCGTGCATTGCAGAAGTGAACGGCCTGGCGACAGAAGACGAAACGCCGGCTCCTTGATTACCGACGGAATCAAGAGGCTTTTCTGGATCCTCAACACCTGGAAGACGACCAAGGGCTTGACGTTGGAACTCGGCGCTCATTCCCCTAGCGACTCTAACCACTGGTTTAGGAATTATTGCGCCTCTGATGAGCAAGACTCTACTGCTGCGCAAAAGACCGACTACAGTTTTCACGATCCGTGTCACGGTTGGTCCCGTGGCCAGCAGGTCCGGTCTCCTCCCGAGTCAGATATATGGCGGTTCTTTAACAAGCCCGAGCTCTCGATACCCATCAGAAAAGGGCCTCCTGAAGTTGAGAGTGTCACATGTCTCTTAATACGTCGAGAAATGCGCCGTTCACTTCCCTCCTCATCACTTGGTCTCGTGCTATCCAAGCTTCCCTGTCTGGAACGCCTGATCATTGAACCATGGCGGGCATGGGATATTAGGTCGAGGATGATAAATGATAAGCGTGCGTTTCTACGCGAGCCCTTGTTTCATGCATTCAATGACTGACGTCTGGGTTATAGATATGATGCACGTGATAACGAAACGCTTCCCCCAAAGCCTCAAGACTATCTCGATTTTTGAAGATTTCAGCGACCATCTTACTACGGCAATGCTCAATCACTATGCCAGAAAGCCCTGGCTCCCCACAGTGGAAGCTTATCGCATCACAGATCCTCAACTTGCCGCCACCTTTTCTACCAAGAGCCGCGACCTTGGGCACATGTCTGTCGCATACATGATCGACGCCAAGGATTTCTTTCAAGGCGCCAATCCAATCTCGGTCTGGGGAAATCTGCAGTCTCTGGCTCTGACATCAAGACTCTTACGACCTTCAGTAAGCCGACAAGATATTGATTCCTTGCTGTATAAAGCCGGTACTGTTGCGTTGAGGATGCCCAAGCTGCATACGTTGGTGATTTGGTATGGCATGAAGGGAAGTGCCTGCGCATTCATATTCCGTGTGAACGGAGAGGGTGCACACCTCACATGGCGCAGTACGTGGGAGATGGAGCTGAGCTCACGTGTGGTAGAGGTGTGGCAGCGCGTCACCTCACAGAGACACTCACGTGCACTCCGGGTTGATAACCAGGAGATTCATGGGCTCATACAGTCCCATGGTGATGCCATCCACCATTTGGATCTGCCCTGCCAAGTGGTTTCTCCTGCATCCCTCCCACAAATCCGAAGGGAGGGAAAGTTTGGTGTTGTAGCTTCATCTGCTAGATAGGTGCTTGTAGCACCACAATTGACAAACAATTATGAAAAATTGAACAAGAAATTCCTCAGCCTTAGGCCTCTTTCTACATTCTTAGACTGTAATTTAATAAAATTGTACAGAGATAGTGATGAGGATCTACTGAGGATGACGAGTGTTTCGACGGAGTAGTGGCATGCTAGATATCCACCCTCTTGTCGTCTGTTTTGTCTTGCATCATAGATACGTGGGTCTCGCCGACGTCAATACGCGTGAAATGCGTTTCTCGGTTTTTAATCGATAGTGGGGATGATTACGCGGTTATTGACCCGGAAACAAAGACCAAATTCCCGGGGCTGAATAATAAGCCCCATTTCTCATTCCTGTGCGTCCCAAGTCGGTGAGTGAGCATAACAGAATCGTCATGGTCCATACAAAGTCAGCCTCAGATTGAAACCAGCAAGTTAGCGGATGAAACGTCCCCCGTCGGTTAACAACTTCTTTAATTGCGATTTGCTTTTATGCATGGTTCGTCTTTGCAAGGGCATGGTTTGTGGGGCGTCACACGTCAAGGAGATTGAGGGTGAGTGAGCCCTTGAACCGTGGGGGAAGAAGCGAAGCGAACGATACGTGGAGGAACTTTATTAGTTAGATAAAGAGATAATGATAGGGGGAATGGGAGAAAATGGCGGCGTCTGCCAGCCAAAACGATCTGGGCGGCGCGGCTTCTGCGGAGGGAGAACAAGGCTAAATCCCTCACACATCCACTAAGGACCCAATGTTTCCAATTAAGGGCCCCCGGGTTGAATTCAGGGGTAATAATTTAGCGGCCGCCTCCATCGTGACATGACCCTTTAAATTGCCCCTCCTGTTTTTTTGCCAGCTTCCCCTGCTGAGGAAAAAAAAACTGTTCATTCTCCTACCAACATTTCTCTCTCCTAATGGGTTCTCTCGTCGCCGAGGCTCCCAGGTATAACGACTGCTCTACTTTGAGTGCGAGCCAAGATGAAGACGACTCGCCCGACGAACGCTCGCCGCGTCTCCTCGACCAGGAGGCCTCCGGCGGTCACCATCAAGTCTCAGGGGTAGGCTTTAGCCTGCGAGGTGCGAGACCCCCGGGTTTGCCGAAGTGAAGGAGATCGCGTGTACTGATGAAGCAGCTGGTGAAAAGACACGATAAAGCGAGCACTGCGTGCATCGTCGCGATTTGGAGATGGATTTCGCTATCAGCAGCTTTCAAGCTCGAATCTCACCGACTTGGAGACTCAACCCTTGGAATGGAATGGATTCGACCACGGTAGCAGTAACGACGCCAATCTGGGCTTTTTTGGTCAGATTCGAGCGACTCTGGTCGCATCAAAGCTCAACTGGCTTCTCATTTTCGTGCCCATCGGCCTAGCGGCTCATTCTTATGAAGTCTCACCGCTGGTTACCTTCATCACCAACGCCATCGCCATTATTCCGTTATCTGTCATGTTGACGGACGCTACTGAACGGATAGCGATCGAGGCGGGAGACACTATCGGAGCGCTTTTGAACATTACCCTCGGCAATCTTGTCGAGTTGATTATTTTGTGAGTTTTTCTGATGTGGTTTTCACTGGAATGTTTTTGCTGACTCGTTACCAGAGTGTAAGGAATGCCGAGAACCGCTTTGAAGTCGAGTATTGACTCTTTTAGGGTTGCACTGGTGAATGACCATATTCGCATCGTTCAAGCATCCATTCTAGGCAGTGTGCTCGTGAATCTCCTCTTGATTCTCGGCTCTGCTCTTTTGGCTAGTAGCATGTCCAGCCATGACCCTCAATGCAGCGTGGAAGAATCAGAGCTCCTGGCGTGCCTGCTCTTCATTTCGGTTTTTGTTATTTTGGTGCCTGTGAGTTCTTCACTCATTTCGAGGTGTACATGCTGACTTTGATAGACGGCTTTTGACTACACGTTTCATATGAAGGGCAAAAGGAGTGAGGCCGCTCTCAGCATGAGCCGTGCTACTTCGCTAGTCGTGCTCGTTATTTACGTCATATACTTTGCATACGAGATGAGGCCCAAGGTAGTGGAAACACTGCCTATTCCGCTGCAGAATCTTCAACCAGGCAACACCCGACATCGTCGTGGGCAAGCGTCACAGTCCCAGACCAACGCTGGATCTCGAAGTATCCGCTTCGCAGATCAAAACGCTCAAAGCCGTGCGAGAAGCACGACTCTTGATAGGAGTGGGAGAGTGAATCCGGAGATTGTCGAGGAGGAACCTGGGAATAGAGATCCCGCACGACCTGATTCTCGACTCGGCTCTTCCTATCAGCAAGGGTTCCGGGCGAGGGGACATTCACGCACGCGCTCACTAAGCGCCAGCCAAGGATATCACAGCCGAGAGTCTTCGTTAAACGACGGAACCATCGCAAGTCAGTTCTTGCCGGAACATCCCCACGAAGTTTCTGCTCTTCAACCCTCTCGACCAACAAACTCAAGCGGAACATTCGCATCGGTAACGGTGCTGGTCCTCACATCAGCCCTCATGTCGATGAACGCCGAATTCCTCGTCAAAGAGATCGACGACGTAACCCACGAAGGCGGTCTCTCAGAGGGAATGATCGGCCTCATCATCCTCCCGGTAGTTGGAAACATTGCCGAGTACGTGACGGTCGTGACGGTGGCGACCAAGAACAAGCTGGACCTAGCCATCTCAGTTGCTGTGGGCTCAGCAATCCAAATCGCCCTGTGTGTGGCACCCCTGACGGTCCTGATAGCCTGGATGCTGCACCGGGACCTCGAGATGGCCTTCAACGTGTTTGAGACGACGACGTTGGTGGGCACGGGGTTGTTGATCAACCTGCTTATTCTAAGTCGTACTAGTACGAGTGTTAGGGCCGTTGGGCTGAAAGGAGCCCTGATGTATGCCTGTTATGTGATTATTGGGTAAGTCTGCTCTTGATTATAGACAGCAAGTTGCTAACGTGGGATAGATTGGGCGCCTATTATGAGCCGTCATCTGAGAAATAACGAGTCAAGCCTGGATGCAACATAGAATACTTATTACTATCAACATAGAATAGACCTAATAATTCAACGAAACCTTTAGATTGTTCTTATGAGTTGCTCGATCCTGATGATATTCCGCGAGGCACGTGACTCGACATTCTTGGGTGCATATTGGGCGTCTTTCTCAGCTTGGGCTCAGTTCTTGATCATCTTACACTTGGCCAAGAGCAACTTCCTTTAAAGTTTGCATATTCAATCGATATACATTTCAAAATGGATTGGTCTTGGGTCCACTCATGCAAGTTCTGCCAGGCAATGTAAATACAAGTTCCTGAGCACTATGAACCGGACGGCGACCAATCCATCTCCCTCGACCTGACGTTCGACGATATCGTCCACGGCGCAGAAAACGGCAGCACATTCTACGCCATTCTGAAAGACCCCATGGAGCGGTATCCGGAGCCCTTTGACCACTCGGCGCCTATCGAGGTCTCATTGTGCTCTGGCCCAGGAGATACGCTCGATGTGTAGTTCAAGAGGATAGTGCGCCCATTCTTTGTGTTCACGCGTGAAGGTAATTCTTCCTAAACATATATCTCTTAAGTTAACTTACCCGATATAGAGGATCCCGTCCATAATGCCGTGAATCGCGTCCTACCCAACTTGGAGCCTGGATCTGCTGCGAGTTTATCCAAGGCTAGTTTTTGGCTCTTCAACTGTCTAACAAACCACCCCAAGTGTTCTTCAAAAGGCATTTGCGAGTCTCCAGTTAGGCTCCTGAAACTAGGGCAAGACGAATCCACTGTGTGCCTCGTCCCTAATCATCAGAATTTCAGATATGCGGCCCTGAGTTACTGTTGGGGAGCTGATCAGGAGTACAAACTCATCCAGGCAAGACTCACTGCGTATCACGCGTCTATAGATGTTGCAAGCCTGCCTAAGTCCGTCCAGGATGCTATCAAAGTTGCCCGAAGTCTCGATGGAATATCATATATCTGGATTGACTCGCTCTGTATCATTCAGGATGACGATGATGACAAAGGCAGTCAGTTGGCCAAGATGGGTGACATATATCGTGGTGGCACAGTCACAATCTCTGCTGCCAGTGCTGGGAGCTGCTATGAAGGGTTCCTCAAGTCCCGGGAATGCCCCGAGGAAGCAAAGCCTATTACCAAGATAACATTCACATCTAAGACCGGGGAAAAGGGAGAAGTATATCTTGTCCCACACGCCGGCCGAGAAACAGATCCAGATCCAATCAACTACCGCGCCTGGACACTTCAGGAGCATGTTCTCTCGTCACGAATTCTGTACTATTCCTCGCTTCAACCACACTGGCTCTGCCGATCCGAAAAAAAAGTCGGATGGTGGCATGCGATTCCCACAGATTCTAGATTCGAGGAGATATGGCGATGAAATGGGCATGTTTGCGTTCAGCGGTGATGGGGCGCATAGGACATGGGTTGAGCTCCTTGCGACATACACCAGACGGAAGATGACAAACCTGGGGATCGATACGTCGCTATCGAAGATATCGGACAGGATGTGGCTAAAGAAATGGGGACTGATTACGTGGCGGGTCTGTTCGCTAACTCCTGGGCCATCGACCTTAGTTGGATGGCTGAAAAGCCTCAGCCCTGTCCGTCTCAACGCGCAGGGCCAAGCTGGTCATGGGCCTCGATCTCAGGCCCAATCAGCAGCGTAGAACGAGAAAGGGACACAAGGGACACAATCGAGGTGTTATCCTTCGATGTCAAATGGAAGATACCAGGGGCCAGCAGCGGCGAGATCCAATCCGCCACTCTCAAAGTCCGAGCATGGATGAAACCCCAGAAGCTGCGTTTCGGCCCCGCCAGACGAAGAGCACAGCTCGCCGATTGTACCGAGGCGCATATCCCCTATTACCCTGATACGATGGATTCATCCTACGAAGACGGCAAAGTTGTAGACCTCTGGTTGATGGAAGTCTCCCAGCTCTTCCAGGGACACCATTTCAACTGTGAGGTTTGGGGGCTAGTCCTGTGTAGAGAAGGATCTGGGGCGTTTAAGCGTCTGGCAGGATATGTTCTCCGTCTACCTTCGCTGTCAAAGCTTGCAGGGGTTGACGAGGTGTCCGCAAAGGACCTTATTGAAGGGCCGGACCTGTATTAACCGCCTTGGATTTGAGCAGATGGAGGTAAATCTGGTATAACCTGTTCATATTTCATCGCTTCCAGTGGTAATTAACATGACGATTGTGTCTCATGTGTTTAAGGTTGAGCTTGGTGTATGTTGGCATCGCCAGCTAACACAAGGCGTGAATCCCAAGCGCAACAGCTACACTCGGCACAAACGGCCCACGGTTTAAGACGGCATTTAAACTCATCAATTTAATTGCTCTTGAAGAAGTTGAAAGAACACTTTGTAGGACCCTTCATTCCGATGAGTTCAACACCCAAGACGGATTAGGCCAGACATCGGGATCTCCTACCTCTTTCGCGGCCCTACCCCACGCCAACTATCAGTAGCGCTCAACCCTCAAGTTCGCCTTTTGCGGGGTAGAATCTTCCCCTTATCTCGTCAGCGAGAATAACCGGGCAGCCATCGATGCTCTATCTCGGGATCACTGTCTCGGTTGGTATGGTTGCCACGAGGGGGGCCGCCCGTCGGCAAGCCCGGGACTTGTTCTGGCGCAGTTCTAGGCTGGGCGGAGCGGCTCTTGACGGCTTCGGTAGATAGGGATCGCACTAATTTGCAACGTGATGTTGTTGTTCCTGATTGAGATGTCTTGTCTGGATCACGATTCGGACCAAAATGGAAGGCTGTGAGGTTGGGAAAGGAGCAACTGATTCCGAGGTTGACAAGTATATAAGAATAGATGAGACGGCTTCTTGGTCAACCCATTCATCAAGCTCAGATCAATAAACACTACTTCCTCACACTTCTACTCTAATCAACTCTACTACTCTTCCTCACAGCCACCTTTGCACTCACAACCGCAACAATGGCCGCCGTCAACGCTGATACCCTCGACATGTCCCTGTTCTTCGGAACAGAGGCCCAGAAGAAGGACTTCTGCGAGAGCCTCCTCTCCCTTCTCAAGAAGCGAGGATGTGTCAAGCTCCAGAACCATGGCATCCCCGCTGAGGATATCAAGCAGCTGTTTGAACAGGTAAGACACTGAACCTCAACTTGTGCGGCTTATCTAACCCCTGCAGACCAAGAAGTTCTTCAACCTTTCCCACGAGACAAAGATGATCGCCAAGCACCCTCCCCAGGCAAACCCCAACCGAGGATATAGCTACGTCGGCCAGGAGAACGTTGCCAACATTAGTGGCTACGAGAAGGGTCTTGGTCCTCTCAAGACCCGTGATATCAAGGAGACTCTCGACATGGGCTCCGCTACGGATGAGCTTGTCGATAACCTCTGGGTTCCTGAAGAGAGCCTCCCTGGCTTCCGCAAGTTCATGGAGACCTTTTACGAAAAGGCCTTCAAGACCGAACTCCAGATCCTCACCGCTCTTGCCATTGCCCTTGGTGTTTCTGAGGATCACCTCAAGTCTCTCCACAACCGTGCCGAGAACGAGTTCCGTCTTCTTCACTACCCAGCCATCCCCGCCTCCGAGCTCGCCGATGGCACAGCTACCCGCATCGCCGAGCACACTGACTTTGGAACCATCACCATGCTTTTCCAGGACTCCACAGGCGGTCTCCAGGTCGAGGATCAGGAGAACCTCGGAACCTTCCGAAACGTCGAATCCTCAGCACCCACCGACATCATCCTCAACATCGGCGACTCCCTCCAGCGCCTGACGAACGACACCTTCAAGGCAGCCTGCCACCGCGTCACATACCCTCCCACCATCAAGGCCGGCGACGAGCGTGTTATTCCCGAGCGATACTCAATCGCTTACTTTGCCAAGCCTAACCGCAGCGCTTCTCTGCTGCCCCTGAAGGAGTTCATTACCGATGCTACACCTTGCAAGTATGAGGATGTCACTGCTTGGGAGTGGAACAACCGCCGAATTGAGGCCCTGTTTACTGCTACTGCTTAGATGATTGTGTGACTGGGTGAAAAATGGACTCCTGGGCAAAAGCACTGGGAGGAATGAGTGGATGATTTGGATTGAGATCCTCATGTATGCTATAGCTAGCGAAGTCTGCATTTTAGAGAACAAGATTGTTTAACATTATTTACGGGTTTACTCCTGTGACATTCTGTGTGGTCTTGTAGTTTGCTATATGTGATTGGGTGTTGAGACGCGTGTTCTGTTTTGGGTCCCTCCTAGCCGACTCTGTTTTCCCCATGCAGAAGGTAATTGCCATCACCAGTGAATATGACGGGTCCTACACCACAAAAGTGCTGCTCTGAGCTTCCTAAGCTTAAGAGAGGAATATGAATAGGATGAATCTAACGATCCAAAGGTGTTGTTTGTGAGGACAAATGGCCTTACCTGGGCTCATGTGTGTGTAAGATACCCTACACCTTTACCATTCGTACTCTGGTCCGGGAAGCCGAGATTGGGGCTTGAGCGACCGCATGATCAACCAGATTAGAAAGAAGTAAGCTCGAATCCTTCAACCAACCGGCAGGATGATAATCCACATGATCAAGCCAAAGAACGGTAGACCCGGCGGTTCCCCGAGATGCCGGGGCTCCACTTCTCCGGCTTCGCCCAAGTGGAGCCTTGTTATCAATGACACGGCAAAGGGCGTCGTCGGTCGCGCCATTGAAAGCACCACAACAGCCAAAACATGCGTGACGCAGAAATTTCAAGGGGATATGTCCTTAGTCATGGACAAGAGTCGATTCCATCTTTTACATTCCCTGCCTCTTTCATTTTCATTGAGAAACTTTACTCTGACCGTTTGACAAGTTCATCTCCAAACGTGGGGAACCTTGTGACTGAGCCTGGGCCAAGCTAGTTCAATCTTGAACAACCAATTAGAAGCTGATATTTCTTACTTCCACCTCCAATTGGCCACTCATCGTCAACACGTCAAGCGGCCTCCTTCGGCACAAGATAAGCCCCAGTCGAATCTGGAAGGAGATCCCGACCCCCTTCCCTTTTCAAAATCCATTAACTAACGACTCTATCTCTCATGATAAATCCAACAACAATCAACAATTTCCCTTCCTCAACATGAGCAACTCGAAATCTAAACGAACCCATTCTTTTGGCGGGTGCAAGACTTGTCGAAAACGTCATCTCAAATGTGACCAGTCTGTACCGAAATGCAACCGATGTCGGCTTGCTGGACTTGCCTGCGAGGGCTTCACGCCTGCGTTGAGGTGGTTGATATCTACTGGGAAAGAGGTTTATGATAGACAGCCTCCTCAACTGGCTGAAGCTGGAGGAGAGCAGTTTTCGAGACGGCATTTATACACTGGTTAGTGCACGTTTATTCTTGGTGTAAATCTGAAGCTAATTGTGGTCTAGAGAAGGGGAGAGAATCTATGAGTAGTGCACTGGTCAATGATGTCCCCTCCACCATAGCAGCAGCCCTCAGTGAAATCGACGAAGAGTCCAAATCTATCGAAATTGAGGATCATGCATCAAGCACCTACGAAGTAGGCCCCTTCCGGGTCTTCAAGTTCGAATCAGAACCCTGCCATTCTGTCGGAACCGCCATTTCCGACCCCGTGTCATTCGGCGGCATGGACATTGATGACATCAGTGAAGGATATTCGGAATCTGTCATCTTTGACCCCACGAGACCGGAAATCTCAACAGATTTTTCTTCGACCTCGCATGATTTTTTGCAGTGGGGAGACTTGTTCACTTGGGACGTGAGCATTCTCGATAACCCCCCTTTTCCGATGGATCCGCAAGATGGCTTGGGTGCTCTGCCAATGAACCTCAACTGGCCGACTGAACCTACTGTCAACTTTTCAGAAACGCTTGATCCGATGCTTTCAGTTGACACGACTCCCGACGATGTGGCATGGCCCCAGATTGATCTCGTTGGAGATGCAGCACTCCTATTACGACATTTTAACGACGACGTCATTAGCCAAATGGGATCCCTCCCCATCAACGAAAAGTCCGCCTGGAGGACACTTCACTATCCCGCCGCAATCATGACACTGAGTCAACTCACGGTACTCGACGCAGACAAGGACCAGATAAAGCACGCCAGCCTAGCCATCTTTTATGCGCTGGTCGCCGTCTCATCATTTCACCTCTCACTGAACTCTGCAACGTTTCCGGCTCTCGCAAGACCTGGAGATCATTGGAAGTCTGTTTCGAGTCGGACGTATGAGGCTGCAAAGCATCATCTTAGACTTAGTCTCGAGAAGGAGTGTCAGCCGCCGAACAAGGCCAAGTACAAGGAGCAGTTGATGGGCATCAGCGCCGTCTTGGCAACCTCTGTGAGTAAACATTCTCCTCTATCAGTTTCATCGCTAATTATTCTGCCGCAGCTTCTTTCTGGTAACCAAGACGACACGAGATGGTGCCTCACAGAAATGGAGCGTCTAATAAGCTGGCGAGGACTCACCAAACCATCCATATCCCGTCGCGCACGTATTCTACACAACATCTATGCCTGGATGCGCATCGTCTCAGAAAGCACATACGTATTTCGCGATGAGAACCACGCCATAGAAGCCCCCTTTTCACGCTCAAACACGGCAAAACGACAGACCGTGCAATCCATTAACCCCGACATCACCCCTGACAACTTTCTTCACCTTGAGCCGCGAAAGCTACACTCTAGTCATGGACAGAAAGAGTCAAGACGAGACATCAAGGCTATTCATCTAGCGGATACATCGCAAGACCATGAAAACATGTATATGCAGATATACGGTGTTCCAGAGACATGGCTAAGCCTTGTGTCACAAATAACGCGTCTCGCAAACGTCATGGACCGCCTCTCGACTAGAAAAAAGTCGGACGCCGAAGTACTAGTCTCGTTACAACCCAGAGCATCATATCTGGAAAATGCTGTCTGTCTGTTCAAGTCTCGTCACGAAGCAGAGACGGATTCAACTGCGAGCTTGAGTCCTGTTCCTGGTGGCACACCACACATGCACATGGTCCGCGCCTTGGGTTCTGCACTCGTCATTTTCTTCTACCGAAGGATACGAAATGTGAACCCTCTGGTTCTTCAAGATAGTGTCAACGATGTGATAGAATTTCTGCACTCCTTCGATGACGCGCTGGAACAGCACGGTCTTCTCGGACCTGGGACAGCATGGCCTGCGTTCATCGCAGGGGCAGAGGCCATGTCTGTTCGACAGCGACATCACATCTCAGCCTGGCTAGACAGGGGCTTCTCAAAGTCTGGGTTTGAGAGCTATCGAGTTACAAAGGAGGTTCTGGTCGAAGTTTGGAGGAGGAGGGATGAGGCAGAGGGCAGTGGTGATTGTTCTACGTGGATGGATGTGTGTAGAGATATGCGATGTTGGCCATTAGTGAGTTGAACAACAGAGTTACTTGCGTGCAAGATGCCCCTCAACCGGGATGATGGAGGAACATGTAACGGACATGGATGGAATTGAGGTTGTGATGCTGTCAGCTTATCCTCGGACGTCCTCGGACTCTCGCTGGCAAGCCTGATCGGCACACCAGCCCTGCTAAAGAGTACTTGAAGCGACGTGACGTCTGCACACTGACTGGAGTATTTCTTATTAGCTACAGGGATGCTGGTGCATGACGCTGCGACGCATTAGTCGCGCTGGGTGTGACCACAGCAGGTTAGGCTTACACAAAGGCTTGAACGACACCAAGGCATATAACTCGATCAATTCACGGCGTCTTTCATCTCCCTAACCTCTCTTCTTCATAATGGGCCAGCAATATTCCCATCCAAAGCCAGGCGCTCAACTCCAAGTAATTGGCGCCGGCCTCTCTCGCACCGGAACAGCCTCATTCAGCAGAGCCCTCGAAATCTTACTCGACGGCCCTGTGTATCACGGCGGCACACAATCCACCCTCGGTCCAGAAGCCGAGATCACGACTTGGATCAAGGTTTTGAATCAGTGGCCGCCAAAAGATGAAGCCACGAGACGCGCCAACCTGGACCTCATCAAGAGTCGCACCGATGGCTTTGTTGGCATCACAGATTCACCAGGATGCGGCCTCGTGTCGGAATTGATGACTCTCTACCCCGACGCCAAAGTAATCTGTACCGTTCGCGATGCAGACGCATGGCAGCGAAGCATGGAGGCCGTGGGCAACGCAGCGACGCAATGGTTCCTTCGCTTCGTCCTGTTCCCACTACCAACGATGCGCTTCTTCGTCGACTATATCGATGCGCTGCGTCGACAGTGGCTGATTATGTATGGTGAAAGGGAGCCGGTGACAAGCAAGGTCTACCACCAACAGATTGCCTGGCTCAAGGAGAACGTACCACAAGACCGTCTTTTCTTTGTGGACGTCAAAGACGGCTGGGAGCCGCTGTGTAGAGCTTTGGACCTTCCTGTCCCCAAAGATGTTCCCTTCCCTAGGATCAACGACAGCAAGGCCATAGAAGACATCGCAAAGAAGCAGGTGAACAGAGGGTTGATGCGGTGGCTGGGAATCTTTGGTGTTGTTGGCGCGAGTGCTTGGGTTGTTTTGAGGTGATCGCTCAATCCTCAGGTGGAGAGCTTTCGTGGCCTCCATGTACGTATGTCGCAGTAGAATTGTTCCAGTATTCATCGGGCGCCTTTCATCCCTCCTCAACTCGAAATCCAGATAGAACGTTCTTCCGAAACCAGGGTACATAGACATCCCTAGCCCATCGTGAAAGCTCACGGATGCCAGCAACGACAGAGTATGTGTCCAGGATGCTTTGTGTTGTTCCAAACTGTCGCTCCGTCCATAAAACAGTCTTTTTGCCCTCGCGCGTCGAAAAGACAAAGTGCCAGCGATGTCCCTGTATGATGATTCCCGGAATAAGCCCCAGCTCTGAGAGTGCTGCGTCCGCCTTTTGTCTTCGCAGTATCTCCTCTTCAACCGATAGAGGCCGTGTCGTCAAGCCAATGACGGATTCGAGGAATGCCCATTGGGCTGTATGCCAAACTCCCATTTGCAACTGAGCCGCGTCGAGTTCCTTTCCCGGGCGCTTAGTCTCGATACTCAGGACAATGGGCGTCAGTTGCACGGGCGCAAAGTCGGTGTGGTTAACAGTCAATGTTGGGGTTCGGCGACCGAGGGCTTGGAGTGCTGCAGTGTCGGTTTCATCGTCGAGGTAGAGGCAAAAGTCGACCATTTTGGCTGTCGAGGAGTATGGGACGTATTTGCGATGGGGTCGGGCGGTGGTGCTACAAACAGTCATTAGCCGAGTTACAGTGGGAGCGGACATGATGTGATGCATACCAGGTTGAATAGTTGAATGGTCTGCCCTTACAAGTCCCCGGCTCCCTCAAGATGGCCTGTAAAAGACGGTGGTGTACCTCCACGTTCCAAGAGAACTCCTCATGACTCTTGTCGTGGCATTGCCGGGCGTGATCGCAGATAAGAGAGATCTCGTCTGGAGGAGGAACACGTCCAGGTAGAGTATCCAACTCGCCCGCCTCTTTAAAGGCAAACCTCCATAGTCGTGTGTTTTGGCCCTGGACATGAGGGCTGCTGAGAATCGTCTCCTTCTGGGCCTCGGGAAGTATTTCGATGCCGCTCCCAATCTCTCGAATCACATTGAGCAAGTCTACTGCAGCGGGAGGCGCAGTGTCGATGTTAAGTTGACGACATTCCAGTCCTTTCTCTTCCAGTCGCAGACCTAGCATCTGCTTCTTTGGAGAGCTCGATCGCGAGGCGCCTTCGCTAGATTCGGACCATGATACGGAGCTTGCGCTCGAGGCAGGTGCGGGAAAGTCGGCCGCTCGTGGTGTCCGGTTCGGGTCAGCGAGTTTGCGTCTCTTTGGTGTCTGTCGTTCCATTGTATCTGAAGTCTTGTTGGAGGCTGGGGGACTGGGCTCCTGTTGCCCAGCTTTTCGTTTGTTGGTGGGAGGGGCAAGCGTTCGCAAGTCGTATACGTCGGGGATGCTGTCAAGCCAGAACATCAGGCGCCGGGTGTCGAACATGACTTGAGAGAAGTTTCAATAGGACGACTGCCCTCGATCGTGAGTAGTGGTAGTCATGCAGGGCGTTTGGTATCGCTAATTGAGGATGATTGGGGTTAGAATTGGGGTTAGGATTGGGAATGGTGGTTGATGCAGCAACGCACTGTCACGTGATGTCTGATGCGCCACAATGCACCGCCACGCACCGGACGGCGACAGACGCCAGAGGATTAAGAATTCACTCCGTATAAGATTGATATACTATTGTAAGTATTTTTTCTTAACATCTATTATGCTTTCTTACTTCAAGGCAAAAGATCTCAATTAGCTTATTATAATATTTGTCTTTTTATTAATACTTAGAATAAGAATGCGATCTATAATATCTTTATAGCTACTAGAAGAATAATCACGAAACACAACGAGAGATGGTCCCGAACTAGAGTTCCTAGGGAGTGTTCACGTCGGCATTAAAAGCAGATAGGTAGCAAAGGCCTGCTAGCCGGATGGGCAATATGAGCGGGAAAAGACTTCACCTTTTGTTCATTTAATAATAACAATAAGATGACAATGAGAAGAAACATGGTGGATGACTAGAAACCTCTATTACGTGCTATGAACGCTAATATCCACTGTGAACCCTTGAACCCCTGGGTTATGATGTGCACCTCTTGCCACCAAAACCTCCCTGCAACTCGCCTTGTACTTCTGGGCAGATGCTGACGTTTGACTGGTCTCCAGGCCACCACAGTCACACTCTGATGAGATTGTCTCAGCATCAAGGAACCATGGCTCCCCTGGAGCAGCTGTCTCGCCCTCAGAACTCGTCGAATGATTGAGGCGTGGATATTTCTGGGGATAGATGAACCCATCTGCTGGAACAATGCCGTCCGTAAAGCCCATCCGCTTGATCTGGCACAGTCTTCGAGCATAGTCGAATGTTGACTCTTCACCATGCCTTGCTGTCCAGCCCACGAGCTTGAATTTGGCTTGCACGATCCCACTCCAGCAGCTCACTTGGGTGTTGGATTGGGAAGTTGCAGCCTCATCAGCCCCGTAGAGCCTCAATCTGTCGTTGAACCGGCCCACCAGTAGCCAGGACTTGACTTTCCTGGATCGAGCCACTGAGAACACGTTGATGGGCCCTATCCTCCCATTGTAGCTGACCGCTGCACCTCTTCGGACAAGCAACTGGACTGCCTCGAGCCTACCACACGCGCTGGCGATCATCAAAGCCGAGCCCAGGGGACATCCCTCAAAATCAAGGTCAGCACCCATCTCCAAGCAGTTCTCCACGATCTCGATGGAGCCCCGCGAGGCAGCTCTGCAGAGCGGGCTCCATCCTCGGTCGGGCTGAAGGTTAAGCCACTTCCTTAGAACGCTGTCTCCAAAACGACGGCGAAACTGTTTGAATGTTGCATCAAGAAAGTCCATTGTGGAAAATAGATGCAGCCAGTGCCATGGGAATGGTTGCAAGGTTTCCAGAGCCAGCTCAGAACTCAGGAGAGATGGCGATAGCAGTGGAAGTGCCCAGAGTAGATAATTGAACACATAACCATGTCCCTGGCTTGTGATTGCCAAGAAGGTTTCGTGACCGGCTACAAATTCCAGATCACCTGGTGATTCTGTAATGAAAGAGGGCGCCGAAAAGTCGAGGGCGCCTCGCAGTTCTGTTCCCGGGAGTCGCATATAGTCCTGATATGTCCTCATCAGTGCAGAGTAGTTGCTCCCCCAGTCTTTGAGGATGTTGTCGAAGGAATCTGTTAGAACGGCGATCGGTGATGCGCTGTGTTGAAGAAGAAGCGCCGCCATCTCTGGGTTAGTCGTGAGGCCAAGTGGACATTCTCCCTTTGCCGTAAGCTGGTCGGGATCTGCCCCGTTTTCAAGGAGTAGCTGAGCACAAGCAAAATTTCCGTACCAGACCGCAAGGTGCAATGCTGTCATGTCCTGGAATTCCGGGTGCAGCTTCCTAAGCCCCAACTTGCGGTTCACAACCGAATGAACCACATCCTCGGGCCGGATATGACTTTGGTGACTGTAGGTGCTGGCTGTTAACGACTTGCACGATTTCAGTGCCAATTCCGACTTACCAAATCGCGGGAGCATGCTTGGCCAAAAAGTCTAGCATAATTCTCAGGCCCTCCACATGGCCTTTCCATGCGGCATGGTGTATGGGAAAATCGAAACCATGAAGCCAGCACTCGCCCTCTTCGTGATATTTGGCAAGGATCGTGGGAAGAAGTTGAACAAGTTCCGGACTCCGCCCTGCTTCCTCAAGTACGCTCCTACTTTCATCCATCGGCCTAGTGCGTTCATCAGTGGCCATGATGCTTGCCCCGTTGTCAAGGAGCCACTGAACAATCTCGATTTTCTCATCATACAAGGCGTAGAGTAAAGGGTAGGTCGGAACCCGCCTTGGCATGGGTTTATCGATGGGACACCCATTGGCAAAAAGCCTTTGGCACTCGTCCAAGTTGCCTTGCTCGATTGCTATTCCCAGCTGCTGAACCAAAGGCGCTACTGATTCCGGAGACAGTCTGTGAAGTGATTCAAAATGCCTGTCGACAATTTCGATAATGTGGTCATGACCCTCCGCGCTGGCCAACATGCTCGCCGTTCGTCCTTTCATGTCAGCCAGGTTCAAAGCACCCAGTTGCAGTAGCACGCGGGTCGTATCGGTGTGTCCAAAATATGAGGCAAGATGCAAAGCAGTCAGGCCTCCGTCAGACTGAAGATTAACCGACGCCTTGTGAGAGACGAGGATTTCGATGATCTTCATCTGGTTGAATATAGCAGCAAAATGAAGAGCCGTGAGCCCACCCTCACAGGCAGAGTCTATATTCTGGACCAGTTGCCGTTGAAGGAGAAACTCGACGACGTCACTTTTCCTTTCGGCGCATGCCCAATGACAGAGAGTGCCGTTTCTGAAATAGGAATGACCCTGGACTTTCTCCATTTCAGTCCCCAAGGCACCATCGACGGGTCTTGTCCACCCTATGGCAGCGGGTTTGTTTACCGAAAGACTGTGCAGTTTCTCAAGAAAACTCAGGGATCCTGCTCCAACCGCGGCCGTGAAGGCAGAGGCGGGACCGAATACACCATCCCCAGTCAGTAGAGGGTCTGCTCCCAGTTCCAGGAGAACCTCTGCACAAAGGATAGATTTCTGCTTGAGATGACATGTGAGTGGAGACATGCGAGTTGGGGGAGATGCCGTCGGGCTGATGGCGTCTAGGGCAGCACCCTTTTCGATAAGTGTCCGCAATAGCCACTCAATGCGTTTGGGAGGTGACTCCATGGCGATTCTGTGTAGGATTGAGCAAGAATCATCGTCAGCAGAGAAATCTCTGATTCTCTCAGGCTGAGAATGGTCAAGGAGACATTGGAGAATGGCGATTCCCTCGTCTTTTGAACAAAGTTTGCGCGCAACTTCTGCTGTGCAGGCAAACTCGATTGAACTTGTCCCATTTTCTCGCTGATGAATGTCTACACCGTACTTGGTAAGGATTTGGACCGTGGCGGTATCCATACGCCGTATCACCGACTTTAAGTAGCCGACAACGACGTCTTGGGTCGGGTCCCACAGACTTGACGATTGTATAGCTTTTTCCAGAGTCGGTGGGACAACAGTCCAATAGCCATCGCCTACCCAGGAACAAGCCAGTAGTAGATAGACACCACATTGGCCAGTTTCATCTTCATGGGCTTTCATTGCTTCAAGGTCCAATAGGTCGGCCAAGGTACGGTCAAGATGTGCCCACCCAGATGATAGGAAGTGCTTTTTGTTCTCCCAGTGCTGCGCTTGGTCTTTGAAATTACACACAGCTTCCCATGGTGTGGCGCCCTTGTCGTTCTTTAGTCTCAAGATCTCTGAAGGAGAGAGCACTTTTACCACATCACTCCTCAGTGCCTCTGAGGCCTTCAAGGCTCTCTCAATATAGCTCTCGACTGGTAGCTGGTCCTCAAATCGAGACTGCAGAGTTTCAGGGTATGTTGTTTTGAGGAAGTCCAGCCACTCTTTTGTTGGATTGACTCCCAAGATATGAAGCGGTGTGGCATCGCCAGGCTTGATCACGCCAGACTCAGGGTTCAACTTTAGTAAGAGTTGAAAGACTTTCTTGGAGCTAGCTTGGCTAGCTAACATGAACAAAGGCTCATGATTGTCCCAGAAATCCGGCGTTTTCTGGCAGTAATGCAAGAATAAGAGGGCTTTGCTTTCCAGTTGCTCGATATCGTCTTGAGAGTCTTCCTCAAAAGCCATCAAGGCTAGCATGGGGGGTGTAAACCCCTCTTCCGTCCGTAATAATAGAGCTTTCTGATAGCATTCTGGGTCAATGCTGAACAGAGCCTCTAAAAATGGCACCTCGCATACATTTGAACTTGCGCAAAGATGCCAGAGCGTGCCCGAATCCGAACTCTGAACGAGGAGCGACAACCCATGCTCGACGAGAAGCTTCAGAACACCCCCATCACCCTCCATATCACAACAATGAAGGGTGGGAGTCCCCGTGTTTGTACTGACTTCAGGGTCACCTCCAAGCTTCAAAAGGAGACGAGTGCACTCCAAAGCATCGGCCGCGACAGCATGGTGTAACAATGTCCCATCAATGTAGCCTCGCTGGAGAGTCTCATTGACGTCAACGCGACCGTCTTTCAGACAGAGTTGGAGCGTGGCAGTGTCGTCATTGTCGATTGCGGCTAATGTCTTGTCAACCAAGGCCGCAACTGAAAGGGATATCCGGCTGTCCGTCAAGCTTGTATCGTTTGTGAAGTTGAGCCCAAGGGTGACGGCGGCCAGCCAAATCTTGTTGCCAAGGTCAAACCCCCAGTCCAAGTCGTATGATGATGATTTCATCAAGTAGCTGAGTAGCCTAAGGAGGGCTTCTTCCAAGTCTGAGCGATCATCCCTCTTGGGCCATGACTTGAGGTAATCTCCAAAAGCAATTATGTCGTCGTCGGTAGGGATGTGTCCGTGGTCCAGCAGTGTAATAAGCGGGTCAAAATCCCGGAAATGACATCCAATGGTGGCGACGGACAATAGCACGGAATGGTCGCCAACCGGGCCATCAAGATGATTGAAAGATGCACCTGATGAAATGAGGCAATCGATTGTGTTGTTTCGCCGAGATGATATAGGCAGAATGTCATCAAAGTAGAACCAATCACGGTCAGGATATTCGCCCGACAGATCTTCTATGAAACCGAGAAACGAAACCTCGGCAAGTAGAAGAGGCGTCCCCAGGGGAGAATTTGCATTGGCTCGAGCCCCGGCCCGAATGAGGAATGAACATATTTCGGGAATGTTGAGCGCCGAAGCAACGTGCAAAGGGGGCAGAAAGTCGCTGAAAGACAGATCTCTAATCCTTGGTTCTACATCATTCCAAGGATCCTCTTCCAAGTAGAACCAGATAATTTCTTTAAATAGAACGTAGATCCAAAAACGAAAGTTGAGCGTTGCGCTGTGATGAAATAGGGATTTGGCAGCATCCAATAGTGAGGGGTCGTCAAGTCCATTCCGAGTAAGATCCAGCCAGCGGCGAGAAGCTCTGGAGAAGAAGGATGAAAACCCCAAACCCTCGGCCAGGTCGTGGCCAGAGAGGAAAGATTCCACGTACTTTTCATCTATGTTGCCAACTTGCAAGAACCGTAGGCATTGAAGAGCGATCAGCTCCCGGCCTTCCGACTCGACAAGTCTGTACGCGCCTAGTTCCGCAGTCTGCAAGACCGTCTCGTCTTGCAAGAACTCCTTGACCGAGAAATGGGCGAATTCAAAGTACTCATCTTGGGCGGATTTCCGTACAAGGCTGCTACAACACAGAGCAACCTCTCTCTCTGTAACTGTGTTTGTCTGATCCATGCGTGCGCCAATAGTCTCGGGTACGGAGACGGCCACGCAGAGCTCCTCGATGGGCATTGTTGGGGCCTCGGCGATGAAACTGAGACACTTCTGGACTAGCTTGCGGACTCGGAGTGGGCGTTTGTTGATCCTCTGGAGTAGTCTCAGATATGTCTCAGATAGGGTTGGTGGCAACTCGTAAAGAGCTTGGCGGCGATCTGCGTCGGTGAGCAGCTGGCCCAGATAGTCCAACTGGCAAACGACCCAGCGAAACCTGGTTTGTTAGTAGTCCGGCGAGATCATGATGGAATAACAGGTACTGACATTCCGTTTGCCCTACTGACCAGCTCAGTCTGGATCTCATCCTTGATTGTCTTGTTTTGGATATCCAGTTGCTTTGTTCGGATCCTCCGTTCCATCTCGGCCCGGACATAGATTTTGAGGTCCTCTTCACGTGCTTCGATGATAAACTCCTTGAACCCACCCTCGAGAGCTTGTCTGATTTCGACCTCGTTCCGGCTCAGCAGCGCCATCGAAGTCGTGCTTGCGAAGTCGGCCAAGTCACAAAGCGTTTCCAGGGCCTGGAACACAGCATCACCGCACTCATCAAGCCCATCGACAACTATGATAACTTGCGAGAATAGGTTACACATGCTGGCCGTGACTCTCGCAAGCTCGTCCACATCTGCTGGCTTGTTGAGGCCGCGGGCTGGATGAAGTTCCTGATAATGCTCTTGCAGGAGCTCAAATGAATCATCTCTTTGAATGGCAAGCTGCGAAGCCAAAGCCCCGATGATGTTGACTGACTTCAAAGTCGCATCTTGCTTGTAATCGCAGAAGAAGAAGGCCACAGCGACATCAGACTCGACACCGCTCCTGACGATGGCTTCCTGAATCATAGCACCAGCCAAGACGGTCTTACCACCGCCAGCAGTTCCATTAAGCCAAAGTCTTGAGCCGGGTGACTGAAGCCATTCTGTAAAGGCAAAGGATTGAGTGAACCACTCCCCAGTGGCTGGTTGTCGTAGCTTGAGACTTTGGTCCAAGTTGGCTTGGGGGTTGAGCTTTGGTGGCATGAAAAAGTCCAAGACAAGTTGCTTTCTCGGGTCCATAATGATAGCCGTCCGAACTTCAATCTTCTCAAGACTTGCTGCCATCTTGGAGAGTGTTTCGCCCTGCTCTCTCTGTTTCATGAGGCATAGCTGTAAGTTGCGCATGGTGTCGGCCGAAGTTGCGAGGGTGATGCTGTCCTTGCAGCGAGAGAGCTGCTGCAACAAGTCCCGCGTGTCCGAGGCTGAGAAAGGCCATTTGAGTTGTCTGGAGACGCCTTCCCATCGAGAGCGGCTGTTGAAGCTGTTTAGAGCCTTGATGACTTGGCGTTCAATTTTGTCGAATATTTTCCGGCACTCGATGAGATGGTCAACCTGAAAGGCGGGCTCAAAAGTCTGTCCCTCGGCTTCCAGTTCATCAGCGAGTGCCTCGAGGTTGCGAAGGATACCCGAGAAGCTGTTGATCTCTGTGGCAAGAGCTTGGATTTCTTTCTTGGCGCCGGTTGCGGTGCGTCCAAACTTGTATGTGTGGCGGAAGAGGGTGTCGGCAAGACTGATGAGGCCAGCGATGCTCGCTGCCATAGACAGCGGATCAGCCATTTTTATGTACACCGACCATATAGGCTAGGCGAGGTTTTATGGTATGGTAAGTTTTGTCTAAGAAAGCAACCTGGACGAAGCGGGGTGCGCTTATGTACCGGCTCAGGATTTGGCTGTCAGCCTGTCGTTTAGCCAGTCTGAGGCTCTTAGAGGCGAAGCCAGGCTGTGCTGGGCCGCCTGGGTGCGCCTTTTTATCATGGGCGGTTAGCACAGCCAGTGACAGACTGCATGAACCCCTCATGCACAGGGCAATGAAAAAAAGACTGGCTCAACGAGGAAATAAGTATACCTTGCTCTAAGGATAGTATTAAAGACGTAGAGAGAATATGAAGAGGCGGTTAGAACATTTTGTCATCTTGTAATGTATTTTAGGACTTGGTAGTGTATTTTGTATAAATCTACCCATTAACACAGTCATAGGCTTTAAGAAGTGGGCTATGTTCTATCGTTTCTCTTAAAGCGGTTGCCCCCAAATGGACGTCGAATTGTTTGAGGCAATGTGGCTTGGTTACGGTTGCATTAGTGGCTGTGTCCCCTGCTTCTTTTGCCTTGCTGAAGAGATTGGATGAGATGGGTTGAAAAGTAATCGGGCATTGGCAACTGATTGGGACTTTGGTTGAATTACGAGTATATGTCGGGCAATATAAAGAACACTAATGGCCCTTTAAACCTTGTTAAAATATTACTCAAGTTCCTTAACACTTGAGAGGGTACACGGTCATGTGACTGCCAATCACTCCTCCAGGTGGTGTAATGTATTTCAACCTCGATCAATGACACGACGCCATTAGTGTTAGTAAGCATGGAAGTCAGACACCTCACACCGACCAACCTTCAGCAACTTCGCTTGTCTACTACTTGCCTATACCTGCCATGTTGTTCGCATTCCCTATATGGTGCTACTTATTAGCACTAGGCCCTCTCTTTGTTGCAGGAGACTCTAGCTTAGACAACTCCTTTCGCAAGCACTGTCTCTCCTATAAACCCCACAGACTGATATTCAACTCCACCTTGACGCGCCTGGAGTACATCACCAATGGCACCAAGCTTGTCCTCGATGACACTGTAGAGTCTTGCAACCGGCCTTCTCAGCAAGTCTCGGCTGATATCTGCCGCATTGCTCTCCAGATCCCGACTTCAGAGCGGTCCAGCATAAGCTTTGAGCTATGGCTTCCGCAGAAGTGGGAAGGTGCTAGATATCTCGCAACTGGGAATGGGGGTGTTGATGGATGTGAGTGTTCCAGCAAAATTGAGAGATGTTGCTGATGGAATTGCCAGGTATCAAGTACGAGGACCTGGCCTATGGAACAGCTCACGGGTTTGCTACTATGGGCACGAACAACGGCCATAACGGCACTACGGGTGAAACCTTTTTCAATAACCCCGATATTATCGAGGACTTTTCGTATCGAGCGTAGGTTTGCTTAACTGTATCTATAGATATTAGACACTGACCCTCGGCCAGCCTTCACACAGGCACCACAACGGCGAAGAAGATCATCAAGAACTTTTACAGCAAAGAGGCCAGTCGTTCATATTACATCGGATGCTCGCTAGGTGGTCGCATGGGTATCAAAGCAGCTGAAGCCTTCCCAAATGACTACGACGGCATTGTTGCTGGGGCCCCAGCTGTCGATTTCAACAATCTTCAGGGTCAGAGAGCCATGTTCTATCCCATCACTGGTCCTATAGGTTCACCTGGTTTCATCGATGCGGAGACCTGGAAAGGATTAATACACGACGAAATTCTCAGACAATGCGATCATCTCGATGATGTTGAAGACGGCATCATTGAGATCCCTAACAAATGCTTCTTCAACCCTTGGGCTATCTTATGTCGGCGAGACGAATCAACTAATTGCCTCACCTTCGCACAGGTCAAACAAGTTCAAGAGATCTACGCACCGTACACTTACCCCGATGGACAGCTCATCTTTCCTCGGATGAACCCAGGGAACGAACAGCAAGCTGTTTCGAAACTTCTCGCTGGCAAACCGTTCAGTTATTCCGAAGACTGGTTTCGATATGTCGTTCTCAACGACCCAGACTGGGATGCCATCACTTACGACAGAGACCTCGTGCGTCGAGCCGACGAACTGAATCCCTTTGGCATCCGGACATATCCGAAAACTCTTCCTGCTTTCAAAGAGCGTGGCGGAAAGATCCTCAGCTACCACGGTGGTCAAGATAACCAAATCACCCAATTCAACACGGAGCGCTTCTGGGATCACATGGAAAGCGCCGACCCAGACCTACACGATCACTTCCGGTTCTTCCGTGTCTCTGGCATGTTTCACTGTAACACTGGCCCCGGAGCTTGGGCTATTGGTCAAGGTGGTGGTACCCCAGCTGCTGGCATTCCATTTGATCCACAACACAACGTCTTGGCTGCGATAGTTGCTTGGGTTGAAGAGGGACGAGCACCTGAGACACTGACAGGGACAAAGTTTGTTGATGACAATTACACGAGGGGCATTGACTTTCAGCGAGATCATTGTTCATACCCTAGGGAACAAACTTACATCGGGGGCGATCACAGGCAACCATCCAGCTGGAAATGCAAGTCATGAGAGCTTGTGGATAAATATTTGATAGTATCTTTGCGGTTCGCCTAGAACTATGTCTCCTTTCGTAATTGACTACTTGTTCAGCCGAGGAGCCCTTTCGGGATCTCTCCAGAACAAGCACGCCTCCTTTCGAATCGAATCCTCCTCAACCTTTGTGTTCTGAGGCTGCACAACCAGTTGCTTCGGCGACTCATCTTCGCCCTGATACGAGGGCCACTTCGGGCTACCGGGGTATCTATGACGGTTTGGATCTCCTGATGCAACAAAGCTGGCCAGGTAGGCGTGGTAAATGTGACTGATTTCAGGGAACTCTGCAGTGGGCTCGTTCCAGGTATACGCCGTGTCAGACGTATGCGGGATTCCTTGCCAATCAGGGACCTTGTTCCTGGTGTTGAAGCGAACCTTCCAGGTAGGCACGCCAGCTGTGGATGTTCGATACGTGGTTTCTTGGCCAGGGCAGATGTAGGCGTAGTCACTCCAAGCAGCGGAAATACGGTTGTATTGGGTGCTGTTTGGTGAGTTTGCGAATGGTGAGGTTGAGTCTGTTGCCGGATCGGGGTATAGAGAAGCGATGCTGGCCAAGTCCTCCTCTGTGAGAGCTGGCGAGATATTGTGTAGATAATCCAAAAACTCGTCGTTGGTCTCCAAGTCTCCAGGTGTGTAAAACTTTCCCTCGTCAGTGGTAGTCGACGAAATAGTTGGGACATGGAAGAAGGTGCCGTCATAACCCGATTGTGAACCAGGTTTCTCGAACAACGGCCCTCCGTGGACAGGCTGCCATGGCCAAGTCAAAACTGGATCATAGTCGTTGTAGATCTTTGTGCTGATGTTTCGAATGTCGTTGATGTCTGCCTTTCGAAGACATCGAAGAGTGGCCTTGTTCGTCCTGGCCTTGTCGCATCCGAGGAAAGACAGATACTCAGCGTATTGACGCTTGTAGAGGGGATAGCTCGCGTTGGGGAACGCCCTCGAAGTGACAGATCCCGATTGGTGAATTGCCCGTGCAAACAGAGGCTTCGAGTCTTTTCCATAGTTATGAAAGTAGTGGATTCCGACAGAGTGACCACCGGCAGATCGACCACCAATAGTGACAGCCTTGCGATCACCACCAAAAGAACCAATGTGCTTCTGCACAAACTGTAGGAAGTAATTTTGATCTCGGATTCCAAGGTTCAGCAGACCTTCATCCTCGAAAAGCTCAGAGGGCAGGAATCCGAGAGAGTTGAGACGGTAGTGAAAGTTGACGACCACAATGGGTTCTTTGGATGAAGCGACAAATGCCGCGGCATCGAAACTTGCCCAACTGCCGACGCAGAATGAACCTCCGTGGATCCAGACCAAAACAGGGAGTTTCTTGCTCAAGGGCACGCCCTTTGTTCGAAAGACGTTAAAGCTGAGGCAGTCTTCATCTTGAGTGTCAAGGGGAGTCCGGGAAGAGGCATCTTGAATACACGCCTTGCCGTATGTATCGGCGGTCTTGATTCCCCTAAACTTGGCGGGTGCGTCTACCGGCGAGAATCGTTTGTTGCCAGTGGGCGGTGACGCATAATTAATTCCGAGCCAGGCGTCGACGGGTGCTGGGAGGTCTTGTTTGGAGTAGGTGCTGTTGATGACCGTGCCTGAGAAAGTGCCGTATCCATCAAGCTTGACAGGATTATAGTGCTTCGCAGTAGCCTGCGAAGGCCCAAGCCCAAAAGCCAGCAACGCGCTAATATTCGTCAAAACCTTCATCTTGCCTGTCCCAACCGTCACGAACGAGTCAGCCAAGCAGCTTAATAAGAAGATAGTCCCAACTATATACCTCAGTCCTCATTTAAGTATCCAATTGCGCCAGCACAGCCAGTCAAGGCAGACCCCCGCTACTAGCGATCGGCAAACCGCCGACTCGCTTCTCTTTGAGGGAATTCCTCGGGGCCGACGTCCAAACTTGGTCCGAAGGCAAGGATCTGCATATTATTTGCACGAACTTGTGGGGAATTGTATCATCGCCAAGACCGCTACATTGATAGAAGAGTTACCATGCCTCGGCGTCGGAACTAGATGTATGTCCGGTGGTGAAGTGCCGATTGTCGGATGCTTTTTTACCTTCCTTTTTCGTGCTAATCTTGAGTGATAAAGGTGTTATAGTTTATGCATATCAGGTGTATCGATGCATGGGTTGCGTAATCAGTCGAATGATGGTATGATAAACTATCAATAAATAACTCCTATCGCAGCACAACGCTTAACCCTAACCTATCATCCTATGCTTTATAGGCAGGATAGTCCGTATATCCAATGGTAGAATCTTCAAACGGCCCATAGAAACGCGACCGGTCATAAGGCGCAAGAGGCCAGCCGTTTCGCAACCTCTCCACCAGATCAGGATTACTGATGAAATAGCGGCCGTACAGCAGGCCGTCATATTTGCCACTCTCAAGCACGCCCCAGGAGTTTTCATCATCAAATCCACCAGCAGAGAAGAAAGGCGTGTCACCAAATATGGACCTGAAGAGAGACAGGTCAACGGTTGGCAGACCCCAAGAGTTCAAGAACTCCTGCTTCTCTGCCTCGGAGAAGATTTGTTCATATCGAGGCTCGACAAAGCTGACGTAGGACAAGTTGGGAAGTCGTGCCTTCAGCTCTCGACAGAGGTGACCCCAGGTCTCGACTCGTTGTTCACTGCGGGCCTGGTTAAACAGACCGAATGGAGTCAATCGGATAGCCAAGTTCTCTTGGCCAACCGTCTTAGCCAACTCTTCCATAAGCTCCAGGGGAAACTTGCATCGCTTCTCAGCTGTGCCTCCGTAGTCGTCGGTTCGTTTGTTAATGTTTGTGCTCAAGAACTGTTCTGGCAGATATCCGTTTCCAGCGTGGAGTTCAACACCATCAAAGCCAATATCCATAGCTGTCTTGGCAGCCTTACGGTAGTCATCGATGGTTTTCTTGATATGATCGACAGTAAGTTCAATCGGCGGGTGGTCTGCCAACTTGACAGGTGTCGTACTGTGAGGGGCAGGGTAGGAGAAGGTCTCGTTGGGATCATCCCAAGTGACGGCAGACGGGGCAACGATAGGGGTACCCGTCAGTTGAGGGATGTTGGCACGCCCTGAGTGCCAGAGTTGGGCGTAGATAAATCCTCCCTTGGCATGGACAGCATCGACGATCTTCTTCCAGCCCTCGGCTTGTTCGGAGAGAAAGATGCCAGGTACACCCGGCATGCCATTGCCCTGTTGTTGTCAGCCTCTTGTCTTCCCAACGTCAGAGCTCAATGTTACCTCTAGCGAAGGTGGCAAGCCTTCTGAGATAATAAGACCGCGGTCTGTTGTCCTCTGAGTATAGTATTCCAGCATCAAGTCATTGGGTACCCAGACTCGGTTGGGGTTTTCCGGTGTCGAATTGGCGTTCAATGGAGTACCCCGATTCCTTGTAAGAGGCGCGAGGATAACTCGATGCTTAAGTCGGATCTTGCCATTGGCAATGTCCAGAGGCTGGAACAGCTTAGAAGCTGGGCCAACGTCGAGAGCGTCTCCCATGGTGAACAAGCTGTTTATGAGTGGGGGAAATGGTCGGTCGCTGACAAGGGGTTCAAGGTAACAGATCCAAGCAGTTAAAGAACTTCTAAAAAGGAAAATGCCTATGGGAATCAGTTCATATTTCTTAAAACTGGGAACAGTAAGAGCTTATCGCATACCAAGAAGCCACCCCTGATATCACATGCAGTACGTGCCAAATCTCATCTCACCACCCTTGAACAACGACGACCAAGACCACCTTTAAGTAGCATTTCCCATCACATGAAACTCCATCCTGCGGTCATTGTTTCGTTTCCCACCCGGCTCCACCGGACCAAAACGTCGATCCCTTCTCAGGGTGGTATGGAATCCGCACTTAAAGAGACCCTCACCAAACGCTAGTCTAGGATCCAGATGTAACCCCAGCGACCACCAATTTTCTCCTGTTGATCCTGTGGTTCCTAAAGGCTGCAAGTGAATGCTTTTGGAAGTTCCCAAGTCTTCGGATCCAGGGACATTGCATCAGGGGTAGAGTCCGATGAAGCGTGCCAATGCGGATGGACCTTGGCGAGTTTCTACGCCATTCGGCTATTCGTCCCGATAAACTGGGGATACTACCAACAGGCTAACTCCCTGTAGATAGAGAGTCTAACAAGATGATGGAGCTTTTGATCTGCAAATCAAATCCACATTTATGCCGAGGACTTGTGAAACTACGTCTGCACCCCGAGGCTGCATGAAATTAGCCTGCGAGCTGAAGAAAGTCTTTACGGATGATCAGGAAGGCGGCTGAACAAAAAAACTGGGCTCTTCCTCGGTATCAAGACCCAGCATTTCCCGCTCTCAAATTCTCTGTGGTTCATCTTTATATCCTTCCTTCACTCTTTGAAAGCGGTCTTTTAGGGCCTGCTATTGTTCAATATGAGTTTCCCAGGTGCAGGGCCTCCGCCTGAGGGAGTGGTGCCGAATCTCGAGCACCCCCAGGATGTGCTCAAGTCGTGCAATTACGTCACTCAGGCTCTGACCCTCGTATTTGTTTCTGCTTTTGTTGCAACTCGATTCTACGCAAAATCCAAGGTGATGGGAGGAGGCACGACTCGTGATGATTGTGAGTGATCAAAGTGTCATTGTCACAGCTGAGGGCTGACAGCATGTAGGGTTCACGTATTCTTCTTATGTATGACCCCGAAACTGTTTATTGGCTTGGCTGTCTCGGACTTACCGGATGTTAGGTACTGATGGTCGGGTATTGTATCACAGCTTGTGTTGGTGAGTACACGTTGTCCCGATGCTTTGGTGAGATGCTTACACTACACCAGCTGGAACATACGGCGGAGGGCTGAATCAATGGGAAGTACGAAAGGAACATGCGCCAATATTCTTTCGGGTGAGTCGGTATTCCTGTGTTCCATTATTCTTCTAACAATCATCATGACAGTCCGGATACGCCGCCACCATCTTCTACGCCCCCATGGCTTTGACGGTCAAACTCGCTCTCCTCTCCATCATCATCCGAGTCTTTGGATCAGTCCATAAGAAAACAATGATCGGCATCTACGTCTTCATCGGTATGCTAGTAGCATACTACGTGTCGGGCCTTTTCATCAAGATATTCATCTGCTGGCCGATCAGCGCATACTGGAAAGGAGAGACGGACAAATGTCTAAACCAGAGTGCCATCATCACGGCTGATGCCATCATTAGCTTCATCAGTGACTTGGCCATTTTGCTGTTGCCTACACCTCTTACTTGGTCTCTGCATTTGTCGAGACGAAAGAGGCTTCGAGTCATTGGCATTCTTTGTGCTGGTGGTGTGGCAACCGCGTTTAGCATCTACCGTCTGGCAATGATCCTTCACGAGGGCAAGTCACCAAACCAGACCATTGTCTTTACAAAAGTCATCTTATCTGGGTAAGTGCCGCCGTCATCAACTCCAAGTCACGAAGTTGACATGTACAGAAATGCGGAAGCCGGGATTGGACTTATTTGCGCATGCCTCCCCTCCATCAGTGCTCTCCTAGTTCGGCGTCAAGGTTATCCGTACTACGGCAACCAAAGCCACTCAACCCATAACGAGTTTTCACGAGGAGAGATTATGATGACCCGATCTTTCCACGTCGAGACGGGCAAGATTGCCAAGGGGCCGCAACCTGATGTGTACGACCTTGGTCACGATGAGGCAGGATTGGTTGCCGCAGGGCAGGCCAATCCAAAGAGTAATCTTTCTAGCCGGAGGAGGTCTGGGTCTACAAGTTGATCGCTTGTTGGGTGCATTAGCTTTAGCGGTATGATGGTCATGTATGGTATGAAAACTTGGGTATGGTACATTGGTATGGTTGAGGCTGGCTTTCACATCCTCGTCTCTTATTAATCAGTTCTACACATTTAAGGGTGGGGTTTTACGGCTATTAATAATCTTTTAATCGAATTGGTGTGCTTACAATGCCCCTTTGAACATAAAATCCGGGCAGACTCGTCACAAACCCATGGGTCTGAACGAGATTCCAACACCAAGAACATTGTCAGCAAAGTGTCTAAACGATGCGGCTGCAGAGAAACACCCAGTGCTACCTTTGCTACTCCCATTTTTGGGCCCCTGTTGCGCCTGTCTGTTGTCTTCTTTTTAAGATTTTCCGTGCCGTTCTCCCTCAAAGCCTCATTCTATTTTTATCACCACTTTTCAGCTTCTCAAGCACTGTCAGGTCTTGGCAACATCCTTCTTAGCCACATGACCGCTAAGCCAGTCTCATTGGCTGCCCGCGTTTATTATATTACACAGGTGGCAGAGTGACATTCCGTGGCTGGCTTAGAAGCCCAGAAGGAATAAGCGTTGTGTGACAAGTAATGCATGGATTATCGGGTGCATCCTCCTGCAGGGCAAAAGAACGATTCCATTCAAGCAACCAACAGAATGCCCAATTTAATCAGGTGCAGATGGAGTGAGCAGAGGCTATATTATGAACCAACACCCTCATCTGGCATCTTCGCTCTGTTAACACCTGGATCCACGACCCAGATAAACCTTAGTAAAGATGGCCGGCCAACAGCAAAGTCCAGGCTCAGGGCCCGGAGAATACCGGATGTTCAATTTGCAATATGCCCAGACCCTCTCTTTGGGGCCTCAACGTGAGTCTTGATCTTGCCTCCTCTGCCACACCGCTCATGTCTTTAGCCTCTCAACCCAGTGCAATCTTCCAGACTGAGGTCTAACCACTGATTCATAGAAAACATCTTTTCTATATCCATGACAGGACCCCTAATCTCGAATCAAAACATGGGAGAGCTCATAGCTCGCAACCATAAGTTTAAAAAAGGCTTCGAACCCAAGGTTGCGCATAATCATACGCCGTCAGATGAAAAAGAGTCAATTAAGCACTTTGTTGCCGCTCCAGACGGCCTCAGTACTACTGGATCAATATATTCAAGTCTGTATCAAGAGGGCGAATTCCGTCTCCTTGCCATTCTCCCCGGCACCGACGATACCCCAATCCGATGCCGGTTGCACGTTTGCTCCTTGGGCGACAATCACGACACCTATGAAGCGCTCTCTTACTGCTGGAGGGCAGAATCAGAAAGTGATTGGAGTGTTGAGTACCCCACGATCGAATGTAACGGGGTTGAGATGCCTATAGGCGTCAACTTGCATCTCGCTCTGCGTCGAATACGTCGCCCAGGCTCTACGCGCGTGGTATGGGCTGATGCTATTTGCATTGACCAGAGCAATCTCGTCGAGCGAAGTCAACAGGTTGCTGCTATGGGTGACATATTTCGAAACGCCTTTAGGGTTCTCGTTTGGCTTGGTCCAGATGGGGATGACGATCCCCTCAAGTCCACAGCCTCACAGGCACTCGTCAGCGTTTGTTCGATTGTTTCCACATGGGCGACACCAACCGACCGCCCGGTCAATGTTGAAAATGCCCGGTATCGAATCCAGGGACTGGCTCAAGATTTTCACGGCGAGGGACCCTTGTCGCAAGACAGTCCAGTCTGGCTCCAGGCTTTAGCCCTCTACAAGACGCGATGGTTCCAACGTCTGTGGGTAGTCCAAGAAATCGCCTTGGCACAACGAGCTACTGTGATTTGGGGAAAATGCGAAATGTCGTGGCAATGGATCGGTCTCGCTGCCGCAGTAATTCGAACCAACTGGCACCGTATTGTACCCAACCACTCCAACAGAAGCGGCGTGTCAGACAGACAAGTACCCATTGGTGTGATGAACGCGTACTTTATGTACAGGATCTCCCGCTCCCAAGACTATCTCAAGCCTCTTTTGTTTTCTTTCTGCGAGCTACTTACATTGACTCGACAGTTTGGGTGTCAGGAGAAGCGGGACAAGATCTTCGGACTGCTCGGTCTAGCTACTACGGATGGTGTCAACTCACTAATTGCTCCCGACTACACGAACTCTCTAGGGGAAGTTTACCGAAATTTGGCGCGTCTTATGATCAGCTCCAAGAATCCTCTGGCTATCTTATCTCACATTCATCACACCGAGATCTTTGACCACCCTGGACATGATGTTTACGCGTACGATCACGACTATTCACCGCAGGCCGGGTCGGCCAGAGTCACGCCTTTCAAAGATTCATGGATCCCGAGATGGGATGTCAAGGGACCACAGACACTGACGCCTCTGGACGCACATCCGGATTTTGCAGCCGGTTTATCTCAACCAGCTCAGATCCGAGACGGCGTTCAAGGCGACCGACTCACAGTCCGAGGGATTATCATTGATGGTGTGAAACATAAGCTCTGGATGAACACTCAATACTTCAAACAGCAACAATCATTCGCTTGGGAGCAAACGCCAGGTCTTAGGGAAATCCTAGAGCGAGGCGGCCACACACGACACAGTTTGGAGAGGCTGGCTCTGACCCTGACGGCGGGCAAGAGTTGGTACGGTACGCCAATCAAAGATCGTGCTAGCATGCTTTCGGACTTTGCAAACTGTCTCGTCACTGGATAGCTCTAGTCGGCGTTGAAGCCAGACGCTTTTGGATCCAAAGATGACAAGGAAACCAGAAGTGGGAACAACTCTGGAAACCAGGACGATACTGCAGGTCTTTCTCCAGCGGGAGAATTCATCACAATGTCCGAATTAGAAGAGCTGGCTACAGAAGGAAATGGTCCTCTCTTCCTGGATGCAGTAACCACGGCCTGTGTCGGGAGATGTCTCTTCTCGACTGGATCTCACATGGGAGGTGTCGGACCGCTTGACACGCGACCTGGGGATATGGTCTGTATCATCTACGGTGCAGCTGTGCCGTTTGTTATTCGACCATATGAGGATAAACAATGGTATACGCTCGTGGGCGAATGCTATGTTCAGCATCTCATGCATGGGGGAGTAATAGGTGACGAGAGGTACAAGGGGACTTGGATCGAGTTAGTCTAGATTTATGTGGGATCCTATCAAGATTAGAACCAGCGTATCATTAGCGGGATCTTGCATTGGGAAGGGAGTTTAAAATTGAGTTTACCGTTTGTTTGTTGTCCGGGCCTCGTGGATGCGTGGGTCAACAGGCACAAAAAACAGGCGACCATTCAACTCCTTTCAGATGTTTTCCGCAGGTTTCCGACGACGACTAGTACAAAATAGCACATTCTACTTCGTCCTTCAAGTTCCAATCAAAGGGTTTTCATCCCTAGTCTTTCAGCTCGCGAGTTTGAGCGTCATTCCCAGCCCTCTAGGGTATGCGGCAGACGCACTCTCCCGAAGGGACGGCATCACATGGATGTCAGCTTGTTTGATCGCACTTGTCATAGATCATGGGGTCAACTAGGTTAAGGACAAGGATGTTTGAGAAATGGGGTCACAATGCTGGGGTAAATATGTCTCCGCCTGACAGCCGAAGTTGTCAAAGGTCCGACGCGAGAGTGCTTGATGACTCCTCCTGCGGCTTTTTACGCTGGAGAGGCTTACCGAGTTAACTGCCGACCTTCCAATGCCCAGAGTTCGTGGAACAGCCACATTACCACCGTGAGGGGAAATAGAGACATTGTCGGACAACGGCCAAGTAAGATGGGAGAGACAGCGAGAGAGACAGCGGTGACGATGGCTGCAATAAACTTGAAGCCTTTGGCTCCCATGCATACCCCTAGCCTTGATAGCATAAAGATTCAAAAGTGATTCGTAAAACCGAAATTGGCCTGAGACCTGTCACATTGACAATTGTGGGAATAATCGGGAGTGGCTACAACTTTAATAAGCGGTGTTTGGCCTCCGTGATCGCAATTATTCCACAAGTTATGCAACTGGCATAAAACATTAGCCTTGCCCTAATGACTGACCGAAAATGCACGCGCAAAATCTGGGCAATGGACAAAAGGACCGCAATTTCTACAGCGTCCAAACAGAGTTTGGACACACTCACGGACCTGACCCTCCTTGGTGGATTTGTTAGGCCGTGCCTTTGCTATAACGTAATACGGGGACAAGGGCACGAGCTGCCAGATCAACAAGAGAACGGGGGCGCAAGATATCAAGATCTGGGGATGTACTACTTGTCTCTTGGATCTTCAAGATTACGCACTTGTTTATCAGATCTCAGAGGTAATTCAGGGTAACGCTGTTCTCCAGGTTTGACCGGTTCTTTGGGAGCGAAAAGGTGGGGAGTAAAAATGGCGCCGTTGAGGGACCGTTGAAGACACCAAAATGGAACCCCCTGCGAAGTGGCGGCGATCAAGTGGCCACCCGCACAGACTCTCATGCATGTCTTGTTCTGGGCCGAAGCGAGGAGCTTAAGACGGTCAGAGTTTGCAGGTTAACCTGCGAGATGGGAATGATGTGCTCGTGGAAGCATCAATGGAACTCTTGAACTGTTCGAACCCTTCTGCACTTCCAACCGATGTGGCTGCTGCCCATTGACCTGGACGACTTCCCCTTGGAAGGATCTGCTAATTTGCTCCTCTCGCAGGGATTTCCCCAGCCCCCGGTACATCCGGAGCACACCCTTGGTGACACTCGCAAGCCCTGATTGGCTCCCCCGGCCTTTCGACCGAGTCATGATGCCATCTGGGGGACCCACGAAAACCCTCGCCCTTCGCTTCCCCAGCTCGCCAAGACAATAGCATGTCCCCCAGTCTTTTGGCCTCTTACCCGAGGGGAATCAAGCCCTTTTCTCTCTTTTTTTTCTTGCTCTTTCTCTTTCCCCGCCGCGGCATATAATGTTTGGGCCGAACCGAGCAAGGAGCAGCATCTGCCCGTCGTCATCTCGTCGACACTCAACTCCTCTCACACAATGACCTTATCCCGACTCGACGAGGCATGGCATTGTCCTCCGACGTCGCCCTCGACATCACGACGGCAAGCGTGTGCGCCGCCCTCATCATCGCGCGCCTCGCCTACCGCGTGTTGTTCCGCTGCAAGCTACACCCGACCTGCCACCGAACCTGGCGCATCGACGACTTTTACATGACCATCGCCATCCTCCCTCTGATCGGTCGATCCGCCTGCATCTCGTTCTCCTTCATACTAAATCACGACCACACATACGAGCCCGCCACCGAGGCAGAGGCCCTTGCTCAGGGCGTCAGCGTCGACCAGCTCAACCACGACAGAATACTGTCGCACAAACTCTTGATACCCGGTCGGATATGTTATGCGTTGTTGTATGTTGGATGGTCTGCATGAACTACGAGGCTGTGCTGACTTGCAGTAGTTTGTGGTGTCTTAAGCTTGGCCTGCTTGCATTTTATACGCGCTTTGTTGGAGTCTTTCGATGGGGAAAGGCTGTCGCGAATACCCTCTGGGCGTTTATTGCCCTGACGTTTATTGCTGTGTTGATCACCACTTTGACGGAATGTCACCCACTATCATTGTATGCCATTCCATGACTCTTGTTGCTGAGACTCAACTGACAAGCATAGAATGTGGAAGCTTCACTCTGAAGATACCAGTATGACCATCGAACCACCATATCTTAACTTCAACTGACCTCGCAGAAATAAAATGCCAACGCGCCCTCGTAAATCTCATCCTCATGGCCGTCTGCAACATCATATCCGACGTCGCATTAATCATCCTCCCCTTTCCGATCCTCCAACACCTCCGTCTCGATCTCAAAGCCAAACTCCAACTGGGCTTCCTATTCAGCGTGGGCGCCGTTGTCGTCGCCATCACCATCCTCCGCCTCCCTCTTATCCTAAACGAATCCGTATCTCAACAATCACGCTCCAAGGTTAGACATTCTACCCTCCGCTATCGGACCTCCTTCTGACCGTAACAGTGGGCTTCCATCGAGATATTATGCGCGTGTGTCGTGGCAAACACGCCATTCTTCTACGCTCTCCTAAAAGACCTTCAACGACAACACGACGACCGAACAGCGGGAACAGCGAGCATCGCGAATAGGGGAGATTTCTATCTACAGAGTCTACCGTCGTCTTCATTACCTCGGAATCCATCACAGTCTTCAAAGCCGTCTATGAGGATGTGGGAACAAGTCTAGGGGGAAAAAAATAGCTATATGAAAATCTAATTCAACGCGTTAATGACACCATATGCACAGCTGTCCCACTTGTCCATCTTGCGGTCTCGAAATGTCAGGTCATTTTTGTAACGCCACAGGGTGAACCGAGCTCGTACGACAGCGGAGGAGTTGGATGATCGACATGCAGGATCTGGGATGGACATGATGCGGTGGAGATGATGTCCGTCCGGCCGAGAAGACATGGGCAGTTTGAAGCCCGTGACGCATCTGATAAACAACCGAGTTACATGTTATTCGCCGAGTTGCTAGCCCAAGCAGCTCCCACAGAAACTAACCCCGGATTAACAGTCAAGACCCCCAAAGCCGCCGTCCCAACACCGGCGACGACGCCAAACAATCCCATGGCCTGCTTCTGCGATTGCTTCCTCACTCTCTGGCTCTCCATCTGAGCCTCTGCCGCCCGCTGTCTTCTAAGTGCCGCTTCTTGCTCCTCCTGCTGCTGTCGCTTCATCTCTTCTTGTTCTTGGAGGAGTGCTCTCATCCTTGATTCGAGTTGTCTTTGTTTCTCTTCTGCTTCTTTGGCTTTCTGCTGTTCTTCCCAGACTCGTTTCTTTTCCTCCAAGATCCGCGTCTTTTCCTCTAGAATTCGTTTCTTCTCCGCTATTTCGCGCTTCTTCTCTTCTATTTCTTTGTCTCTGCGCTCTTGCTCTGCCCGTTGCTTCTTCTGCTCATCTTCTTCCTTTCTCTTGCGTTCCTCCTCCATTCGTCGCTGTTCCTCTTGGGCGCGCTTAAGCATTTCTTCGTACTCGGCCGTCTTTTCTTCGAGAAGGGTCTCGAGCGATATCTTGAGTGACGCCTGGGCTTCATTGGCGTCTTTAAGTTGCTTCTCCATCGCCTGCCTCTGTGTCGCAAATTCATGAGCTAGCCTTTCGTTGGACTGCTTGGTCATGTCCTCTTGCATTTCGCGCAGCTCCTTTATCTCCTCTTGTAATTGTGCTTTCGCAACTGCGATTTCTCGCTGCACCTCTTGACCAGCTGCCGTCTGATCGAGATCCTTGTCTTCGTTGACCATCTCTTGTTGGATCTTGAGCACCGCTTCACCCGCCTTGTCGTGTACCTCGATGATCTTGCTGACGATGTTCTGGGCAGACTGTTCATTGCCCAACCACCGAGCCACTTGACTGCCGCTCTTGTACATGGTGCCCCAGAACTCAGCTCTGCTAACGAGCTCCTGTTCCCGCTGATCTGCCACATCTTTCGAGCCTTCGTCAAGTGTGTCCCACATGGAAGTCGCCAAGATGACATGCCCAAAAGCCTCGTCACCACAGAGCTGCTGAAACATCTTGAGATTCTTCATTGACGATCCACGAACCCGATTATCGGTGATGCGATGGAGATAGACGATTCCAGCAAGTTTAACATCTTTTCTGTAGATCTGCGACAGGAAAAAGGCCACGTCCTTGAGCACCTCGGTGTCGGTACGAGTGGTGTCGTCAAAGCCAGGCGTGTCGACGAGATAGACGCAGCGATTGGGGCTCTGCTGATAAGGAAAAACGCCGACAGCTGTTGTGTGCGAGATGAGGCTGTGGCCAACCTTGACGTCTTGGCCAGTGACTTTGCCGATGAACGTGCTCTTCCCAGCGCCCGTCACGCCCATTACTGCAATGACCACGTCGTTGGGGCTGAATTGCCAGTAAGCACCTTGAAGTCATTATTTCTTTGTTCACGTACCTCAACGAGAATGACTCTGGCGGTGTCAACTCCATCATGTCAAAAACGATGGTTACAACAATATCCTAGACTCAACATGCCGTCTCTTTAAGCTCTGGACCCACGGACATAAATACATTTCCCGGGCGTTCCACGCTGGTCACAAGCCGTGGCTGATGCAACGTCCAAATAGTCTATCGATTGCCACCCAGCTCGCGATATCTCGAACGAATCATGTCCAGCCACTAATGCAACCCCTGTATCTGTGCTCGCTACCGCGTCCCCATGATTGGCGATTTATCCGTTGTCTCTCTTTCAGCTGGTGGTCGAGACCTTGAGTGAGTCTGCCTTGGCAGACACATAAATGCGCCCAGAACCCGGCTGTGGATTGATGGGTTGAGGAAGAGGGGAGTGTCAAAGATAGCGACCATGGCGGGAGAAACAAAGGACGTTTGGGTTGCTCTTATGGGTGTTACTGGCTCTGGGAAAAGCACATTTATTTCCCATTGCACTGGCCAGAAAGTCACTGTCGGAAATGGCCTCCAATCCTGTGAGTATTGCCCCTGTTGCGGCGATCATCTTCTCATACGCAACTAGGTACACGCAATGTAGAGGTCTTCAGCTTCACCTACCGAACCGGACTCACGGTTCATTTGGTCGACACTCCAGGCTTTGACGACACAAACAGGCAAGATGGTGCTGTCCTTGGAGAGATCTCAGGATGGCTCAGCAAGACCTACACGGAACAGATCTACCTCAGCGGCATCCTTTACTTTCACCGTATCAGCGACATCCGGATGCAGGGCACGGGTAAAATGAACATGTGGCTACTCCGAAAGCTCTGTGGCCGTGGGGCGGTGAATAAAGTCGTTCTTACTACCACCATGTGGGAGCTGGTCGAGAAGAGCACGGCTGAGCAGAGGCTGAAAGAGTTGGAGGAGACGGAGGAGTTTTGGGGATATATGAAGAAGAACGGGGCAGGAGTTCACCGACACTACAACAACAAAGAGTCGGCACTAAATGTCCTCAGTCGGTTCGTGCCTCAGGAGCTGAATGTCGAGCCCGAGGTTATAAAGCTAGCTATACAGACTGAGCTGGCTGACGATCACAAAACCCTTGACCAAACCGGCGCAGGAAAGATGCTCAACGCGGAATGGGCTCAGGAGAAGGAGTCTCTCGAGAATGAGCTTGTCCAAGTCCACGAAGCCATCAAGACGGCGGCTCAGGAACGTGACATGAACACAGCCAAGCTTCTACAAGAACAACAAGAGGAAATGAAGAAATCTGTCGAAAGGATGCGAGTCGAGCAGGAGAAGCTCAGGGTCACGATGGAGCAGTTGCATGCTGAGCGACTAGCCAAGATGAAGGAGATGTTGGAGCAACAGAGAGACGCCACTGACTCTCTGAATGCAGACTTGTGGGAGAAGGAGAGGCAACGACAACAAGAGCAGAAACGCCACGAGGAGGAGAGGCTCCGAAACAAGAAACTGGCAGCCGAACAGCAGAAGGCTATCCGTGATCTGACAGCGAAGCTAAGCCCTGCCCAATCTCCCAGTGCTGCTGAGCCACCACCTTGGACTCCACCGGCACCTGAAGCACATAAGCCAGCAGGAACAAGGTATGCATGACTTACTCTGGACCTGTTTCACAGTCACTAACAAAATGATAGTTGGCATCTTCAGCACACCCAAAGCCAGGATACCGTCTTCAGCCCTCACTGGACGCTCGACTTTACTCCTGACGGGAAGAAGCTGATCGCCGGTCACAATCAAAAAATGATTTCGGTTTTCAGTCGCAACGACCAAGGGCAATACCACATCACACAAGAGTTCAAATGCTGGAGCACGAGCAAGTGGAAACGAAAGAAGTATAGCCGAATCGCCATCACCATGAGACCAGACGGCCGTACAATTGCCGTATCCGCCGACAACCGACGCATCCAAATTTACGAGTTGGATGGTTTAGGAATGTTTCGTGAGATACAAAAACTTGATCAGAAGGCCATGATGATGACCTCGACGGTAGACGGCGAGTACCTGGTGTCTGTCACGAATATGTTTGACGGCAAGGTCCAGGTTTGGAAGGGGTTCAATGCCCCTTTGACCATGAGGTGCGTTGAAGAGAAGATCGTCGAGGACCTCGGGGGTAGCGTCGCCAAACATATGGCCTTGAGTTCAGATGGGCGCCTAGCCTTGGTGTTGAGTGACAAGGTCATCTTGTGTGCCCTCGACAGGTCCACGGGAACTCTCACCAAAACACAGGAACTACCTTCAGACTTGAGCACGATCGAGAGACTGGCATGGGCTCCAGATGGCCGCACCCTGGCGTTCTCGGGGTCTAGAAAAGAGCACGTCGAGATCTGGACCGCAGGACACGACGGGCAAATGCGGCAGGCGGCAAAACTCGACACGCCGTTTGACTGGTGCAGACGCATGTGTTTCTCGCCTGATGGCAATTTATTGGCCATTGCGTATGAATTTCAGGGCTGGTGTATGTGGAAGAGGGATGAGAGGAGCAAAGATGGATGGACCATGGTGTTGAATCGTCTAGCTGACGAGACGGATCCGAAAGCGATGGCTTTTCACCCTGATGGACAGTCGATCGTGCTTGCATATATGAAGCATCAGCTTGTCTGGAGTATTGTGAGAAAATGAGAGGGTTTACCTGGGCAGTTATACAGTACTTCTCCTTAGTTGATCTCGTGTGCTATGGCGTTTGGTCGTTATCTTTCATTAACATCTAATATCTATGTATGCCTCTTGTGTACGGGAAGAATTGAGCCTGTCCAAGTCTCCAAGAGCATTGAGAATACCTCACATCATGTACTCCCAACGATACAGACAGCCCCTAGCCCTCGACAACTTCCACCTTAACCTCTCTTTTCAGCATAGGCAATCCTGACTCCTTTCTCAGAATTGGAGGCTTTAGTTGCTTCTTCTCTGGTAAGCCATCTCCGAATGCCAATTCTGCAAACTCGGGTCCAGAAACATCCGTCACCCACTGACGGTTCGGGATCATCATCAGCTGCGTCACGCCGTCTCTGCCCTTGACCATAACCTGGATGTCAGGGCCACCATTCACGACTGTGAGGTTGACGCCGTCGCTCCGGTACGCGATCAACAGGGTCTAAAGCGCCGTGCGTATGCCTGTGTACCCTAGTTTGCCCACTTCTGCCGCTAGTGCAACCTGCGGCTGATTATCCATCGTCCATGCCGACACGGAGCTCAGGCCCGCGCCGAGAAGCTCAAAGACCTCATGCTGGATACCGACGTACATACGGTCAGCTCGCCCGTGACGTGTTATGAGCCAGTCTTCGACAAAAACCTCGTTGCTAAAGATGACGAGACCCACGGCGACCTTCCATGTAGTTGTAAATCAACGGGCCATGGCGGGTGTCATCACCTTTTTCCACTTGAGTACCTTGAATATCAAATCTACCACGGTGGTGGAGCCATTCAGATATGAAATCTTGAAAACTCAGGAGCTGCATCTTGTATGCCGTGGTAGAGAATGTCAACTTACAATGTTGTGAGGGATTCCAGGGACGCCGCTGCGATCAGATGGCAGAGGAAGGTTAACAATGATGTTGACGGCCGCTAATGCTCCGTTGATGATACCAATATCTGTCGAGTAGGCGCCCAGGCCAACACCATCAAAGGTAGAGTCCCAGAAGCCGGTGGTTGCATCCAGAATCGATGTGGTAAGTTGTAGACTCTCAGAAGGGCTTGACGATACGGGCAGCGCCAGCCCAGGGAACCCTATTGCTAATCAAGTCCTCAAAGTTGCCTTTGTTGAGGTGATCTTCCCACTTAGGTGCTATAGCCCTGTCACACAGGCTAGCTCTGTGGAGGGCAGCCGCTGACCAGCCGAGGAGCAGAGAGACCAGAGTGAGAAGGGTGAGGTTCCTTCCGGTAAGCTTCTCCCATAGGTAAAAAAGGGATTGGAAGATAAAGCTTTCGGTTCAGTAGGTTCTGGAGGCTCCGCGCGGCGCGGCTGACCTTGTCGATGATGTGGGCTGCTATCTTTCGCAGTGCCTCGAGGACAAAGTCGGCGATGTCCTTGCCTACTCGCTTCATAAAGGTCCCAAAGCTGCACTTTCTTTCTGATTAGGTCCCAAATATCGTTTCCAAGAGTCTTGGCCAGATCTCCCAACGCATTGATGACCGTCTTGATCTCGTCGATGGCTTCGGTCAATAATATGGCGCTATCTGGACCGGAAATACCTCCCATGTCAGAATTCCAAAGCACCGGATTGATTGACGACACGGGAGCTCGCTTTGCTATTCTCTGCATCTCACACATGTAGTTCTGGGACGATTGGTTCATGAAAATTGTAGCCAGTCTCCCCCTTGATCTTGTGTTCCGATTTGGTGAACCTTTCAGTGTAGGTCATGAGTTGGCAAAGGTCGTAGACGCGGAGCCTTGGTGGTCGTCTAGAAGAGATATAACGATACCACTCGAGTATCAGTGGTGGGCCAGGCATTGCGACCCTGATTCTTTGGATTTCAACTGGGAGTGGGATCAAAAAAGGGGAGCCGGACAAGACCGTGATGAAGGCAAGTTTTTCTCCTTTTTCCCCACTTCACACGCTTATGCCTATCGCAGTGCACAATCAATTACACATGACCTACCCCAAGGGCCAAGTATTTAATATACAGGGGGAGCAAAGCGTAGTCACTTTTGGTTCACATTTTACACGTCATGGGGCATGGCCCTACATCGATTATAAGTAAGTGTGCGACATAACCTCAACCGTAGCGACCAGAGAACAGTTAATAACAATACCAACGTATAGGTGGAACTTTATTTTCAACTGAGAGATAAACTTCACTCTCAGAGCTGTCAACGACGGGGGACTGGAGATCATCTCTGAAATTAAAGTCAACACACAACAAACGGACTATTATGGGCCAAGTCCATCCAAAAGATGGAAGCAATGTATTGACAGTATGACTGAGCATGTCAAAGGTGTTCCTGAAAATCTTAAGAAGGCCATCTTCAACGATCTCGATGAGGGCCTTAAGAACCAGCAAATGATGCATCTCCCTGGTGAGGGTTTATTCCTCTTGAGCGATCCCACTTTCAATCAACGAGGAGATCTGCTGGCAAATCTGACGTGGAATGGGTAAGCCCGAGCACGTCTCTTATAGTGGTGTCCTTGATGCTGACAAGCTGTAGAAAAGTAGCTGCTGCAGCCGAGAACGGCGAAAGTCTGGCCAACCTCTCTGACGAAGAAGACATCTGGGAGCCCGACCTTAGCATTGTGGCGCATCTGCCTGCACGTCAGCGGCGATATGCCCTTGACGATTCAGTACTTAGCGTCTTCCATGCTGTTGCGCTTGGGGGTCTACACCCGAACCTCCCAGAGGTTGATGAGCATGCGGCTGAAACGCAGTACAGGGTCGTCGTAGATTTTGCCTTCTTCCAGATTCTGCAGGCATTTGACTCTCTTGACAATTTCTGCGAGGTTCAATTTCCAGGCGGCCATATATGACCACTCCATGGGATTATGGCTTTGGGCTTTCAGAGCTTGCATCCATGGCTCGCTAGCGAGTCGCCGATCAGCGGCAGCTTTCAGATCGGAACCTCTGTCTCCAAAGATGGTCTTGTGCGTCGCTTTGCCAGTGGCGGGCTGCCAAAGAACTCGGAGGAGTAGCCAGTCTTCGTACTTTAGCTTAGAGGCTGAGCAAAAAGCATTTGGGCCGATGTTGGAAATGTCAAGACCGTACGGGTCGGCCGTTGCATGTCTCTGACCAACGATGTCTGCCCAGTCCCGAGGTGTGGAGGGAATAGGATATGGATCCATACTTGCAGAGAATGAAATCTTGGTCAATCAGATGGAAGATGGCTGGCTAGTGCGACGAGGTCAAATGAAGGATTGAATGATGAATGGTTGTGATTCAGAGTCTTTGAGGAGAGATCCAGTCGTCTTATTCAATCTGGGCTGTCCTTCGCGACGGTGTTGGTCGTTGGTTGATCTTCAGGGCAGGCCACCCGGTCGGCGCGTAGGTAACCAAAATAGACCGCAAAAATGCCGCGCGGCTAGATGCCCCCCACGCCGGGCCTTGTAGAGAAAATGCAAGCGCCGTAGAAAAAGTGATACCAGCAATTCTATTTCGAGATGTGCCTTGAATCTCATGGGTGTTGTTGTGGTGCGTGCTTCTGTGTCGTGAGTGGGGATTCCCCAGGCAACAGGGATGGTTGGATTTCTTGCCTTAGGCGACAAGGCCTGTGGGAACAGGCACCCCAACCATGAGCAAATGAAGCTCGCAATAGACAGTAGAGAACATTAATCGAAGCAGATGATGGCTAAAAGAAGCGTAGGTCATGCGCCTATAGAAGCCTCTGTACGAGAAAAGCCACCGCCAACAATGAAGATACAGTCTCGTTCAGGCGGATGCGAGATGTAGCAACATCCATATTCCAAGACTGCACCACAGAGGGTTCACAAAATCGTTGAAAGTTCATTCCCTTCACCATATCCCATATGAAACTCGACCATCGTATCTACATCACATTGGAGGAGAGTGATTCTAGATAAGAATGATTGTATGCTGCCCTGCTGCATCGCGATGCACTGAGGGTATGTCCACGCCATCTCTCCGCCAGTAGTTCAAACACCGAGTGACATTCCCACCTTGTTCGGCGTCTTCAGTTCCACGTGCCGGAAGCCCGGTCCCGTCAGAACCTTGTAACTCGTCTGCGACAAAGTCGTTTTCTTCAAAAAGCCTCGATGGCGGAGCATCGGCCTCTGCTAGCGGTGCTACCTCTGGTAATAAAGTAGGAGGAGAATCGATACCGTAGTTTGACAAATGCCCCATGCCCACTCTTCGGTAGACTCCTCGTGAAGGTGTCACTGGGGTCAGAACGAGGCAATGAATCTCAAACTTGTCCGACAACCTGTCAACCCGAGATCTTAGGATGAAGACGTAAAACGGAAACGTCACTTCATACCCATCGACATCCCAGTAACAGTACAACGGCTGCTGAGTTGGGGGGTTAAGAAAGATTAGGGCCTTGCGCGAGTTGTTTGCTCGCGCGTCCTCTTCCCTTACAACAAACATGGTTCCTCTAAGGCCAAGTCTGCCGTCGGCCAGCTGTGCAAACTTGTCACCTTTCAATGGGGTAGTGTAGGCTTCGAGAATGTCGAAAGACCAAGTGGAACTGGATGTGCCGCGGTAGTCAATTTCCACCTCGCCGTCAACAGATGCCCAGGACCAAGTGGGTGCGCGATACCCAACCGGGTGATCGTTCGCCCTCGATGGCTTTCGAGAACGCTTGGTGTGAGCCCTCGCCCAGCAAATCTCGGATCGCAAATTGGCAGACCATAGGCCTGCATAGTATGGTGTCTGGAGCCGAGAATGAAACCTCCGTGCAAGACCAGACAGGGCAGCGAGTTTGTCGTTTGGATCGGAAAGGGCCAAAGGACTATACATCTGCACCATTTTGTGCCAGAGATCTAGACACTGCGCCTTTGTCAATTGGTCAAGGCGGTTGATGGAGAACAATTCGGAATCTTGCTGAGCATCGGAGTCCTGGAAAATTGACAGAGGGAGATATCTTAGAGGGTAGTCAAAGGTATTGTTGAGCGAAGGGTTGGAAATGTCGGTCGCCTCGCAGCTGAGCTCTTCGGAACATTCGAAGAAGAGTTGGGATCGGGTAAAACTGACGTTTCTTGTCGCCAAGCATCGCTCTTGAAAGACCCAACCTCGACTGTATAGAATTTGCTCATCGAGATGGGTAAAGACGCGCGCGTCGCCTTCGAACCACCATAACTTTGGTGCTGTGTTTGTGGGCGAGCCTGAAGGCGTGGGTGCCTTGTGTGACAAGAAGGACAAAGGACTTTGGTCGGGAAACAAAGGGCGCGAGCTATCGGAGGCAAATGTGGCAGCGATGTTGGCGTATGCATTGTGGTACACCTTGTCCATTACTGCGAGTTCTCGGGCGAGGTCATCTTCAGAGTCCTGTATGATGCACTGCCATCGCTGTTGGCGCTTTGCGTCGTATCGAGATTGAGGGACTCACCAGGGAATCGATCCATAAGTAGGGAACACTGAGTTGATGAGCTACTTGCGCAGTCTCGGAAAACAGTCTTGGGAGTGTCTCGGCAGGAATGCCCTCTGAGAACGTGACTAGTGTGTCACTCGTCAATGTGAGCTGCTCCGACTCACCCCATCTGTGACTGAGAGTGATGTACTCGCTCCCCGAAGGGACATGCTCGCGATTGACAACTTTGACGCTGATGGCATTGTTGGGTTTCTGTACATGCAACGCTCTCGACGGAAACCATTGACTCTCCTTGCGACACTTTGCATGCTCCTGTTTGCAGTTGTTGACGCGATCGGCGAGGTAGGACAGTGCGCGTTGGGAGGCTGCATATTCGGTCTCATCAGAAAAGCTGCGACATGGAGGATTATCGCTCAGGATAGCCTTTGTCTCTAAGCGTGAGATTTTGTTATCAGGGAGCCATATTCTTAACCACAGCCCCTCGTAGTTGAGCGTCGCTGCAGTCTTGACCCTGGGGCAGAGGATGTGAAAGTCTTGAACCGCGACAGCCTCAGCATCAAGGGCAGATGTGATCAAGTGAAATATCCTAGTACACCACCAACAGCCTGCTTGAACACCAGCCACAAGCTCCGAGGGCTGCCGATGGATCGTGACGTCTTGGTGTCGGCGCAGTAAACTGCCGAGGCTGAGGAATGAGACGAACTTGCGATGGGCTGGCTCATTCACGACGCGACTACAGCGGGAGCATTCTGAATCAGAAACAAGAGTTGGCCGAGACAAAGGCATCGGCGATACGAGAATTAATTGCGACTGTCAAACCATGGGCAAAGGAGATTGTTCAGCTGCGTCTTGCTTTGTTCTGGTGCTCATGCACGTAATCACCGCATCCTGGCCGCTAAATCACTGGCATGTTCTTGGTAAGCAACAGCGCCAATGTGCGCTGAATGTTCCAAAACCTCGTTCCGCAATTAACTAAGAAGCAAGTCTCAATTCAAGGAGCAGTAAAAACGTCTCCTACAGAGCCGTTTTCTCAAATGCGTTATTCTAATTGCTCATGACCGCCCGTGTTGACCATAGGCGCGTAAAGTGGCTGGTCACGCGTCACTGTGGAGACCGCATCTTCACCGCTTTTGCCACTAACAACAAACAAGCAACCAAAAGTGGCAGAAACATTGACATCACCATAAACATCCACGGATCACAGAGGAGAGATATCTAAGAACGACGAGCCCGCTACCGTCTCTTCTCAAAACCACATCTCGGCCGCCATCTCTGTGCGATCCTCCTCCCCCATCATGTCCACGACCCCAACGAGCAAGGAGTACCGCGGCTCCAAGCACCCTCGATATGCGCTCCGCAAACAAGAATTCCATCAGCTCTCCGACATTCAGCACAAGCTCGACAAATTATACAAGATCACCGAGTTCGATAATGATGCGCTGGAGAAGATCTCCATTGTACGAGGTTCCTCTTTCAATATCGACGACGACGACCCGATCGACCTTGATCCGAGATTCTTTCTTCCTGGCCCCATCGAGAACATGGAATATGGGGTGGATGTCCTCGACAAGACTGAAGGACTATGTCGGCGCAGGTGGCCCCAACTAGAACCGATCAAGAACCATCAGATCCGAAAAGAAACACAGAGGCTCGCTGATCCAGAGGTGCATCCCAACCAGCGGTACAATTACTTGCGCGCGACATACGAAGCAAATATGAGGGAGGCTGCGCTGCTGGCTGTGTTCTGCCAGGAAGCAGCCAAGGTAGAATCGAGTTGGGCGACTCATGGGTAAGAATTTGCCCTTCTTTCTTGGGCACACCCTGTTTCTGACGCCTAGTAAAGATACATCCATGGCCGTAAAGCCCCATGTTCTGAACGAATCTGGTTCTCGACCGACAACGACCAACCATTCCGAGATTTCTGGACGAGCGGCGAATACTACAGGTGGAAGCGTGGCGCTGGTACATTCGATTGCCACAATCCCAATGTCCCGCATGCAGTTGCTACGGTGTACGACTCATCGCGTCCGCTTCACCAAGGGATGCTTCGTAGCGAACTACGGGTAGCAGTTGGCCTTCTCAGGGAGCAGATCCGTCGTACCCGCGTCTATGTTGACCATTACATCTATCCTGTAAGTTCATCGTCTGACAAACCCATTCAATGACCCGCCACACGTTCTGACACCATCCAGGTTCTAGTTGTTAGCTTCCATGGTCGATTTTCTGCTCGTATAACCCAGGCATATTTCCAGAATGCCAAAGTTGTCGTTCGACCATCACGTCTCATCGATCTCCACACTCCAGTCATGTCCACAGATGTTGGACTCGTTATCAGATGGCTCAATAGCAGAGCTGTCGGAGAGACACGCTTGCCCATACCCGAGGCCGAGCAATTTGATGACCCTGTACCTACTGAGGTGGAGGTGTCTGATGTGAAGGGCATGTCTAACAAGACGATTGATGTTCGGTAGGGAATAGAGTTTAGCTCCCCATAAGACCTGGGGCACGTTTTAGCGACGCGTTGTTTTTACTGGCGGTTTGGAAGAGTTTGGAGTTTGGAGTTTCACCTTGACCGAGTCATGAATTGTATTTGGAACATGAACCTTTCGAGATCAGTCAGGTTTAATGATGAATGATGGATGAATTGAGTTATTCTCGCCTTCAATCCCTACAATAGGTACATAATGCCACTGCCCAACCCACACTACGCCTTCGCGACCTCTACACCCCAACCCTAACCTGAATAGGCAATCAGTGGTTTTGTCTGGCTGTCAGTGTTCGGTTTTGCGACAGTCGAGTTCCGGAACTTATCACAGGCCCCCTCCACCAGAATGAGCATGTATTTTAGTTGTTAGCTCAATTGCTTTTCCCACTACTGAACATCACGGAGATGAGGTTAGACAATCTCAGATGTCTTTCCAATAAAGCAAAAGAAAATTCCCCCTTGTCAACCATGTTTAGACATCTTCATTGCTCTCATCGTCAAATGCTTAGGGCTAGATACTCTTCTATTTTTTCAATGACATAGATGTCAGCCACATACTCAAATAATACACTCAAAGACACACGGCAACATCAAACCCCAATGCTGCAAAACACCGTAAACCTAAATAAAGTGAAGCTTCTATAGCCATAGAAACCTAGTGGCAAGAAGATGAGCCCCGCAGTGCAAAATGCCACCTTTCCTTTTCCCATAAAAGGTTATATTTCCTGGCTTGTTTCTTTGGCTTTCCATCTACACTTCCATCGAGCTGGGGGGGCTTGAAAGGATGATCATTCGGACTGGGATGGGTGGTGGAGGCCTCTCGATGGGACGATTGTTCGGTTTGGTGACGGTAATAGAAATAAGGTTATTAGGAAAAGCTTGATCTGTTGTTAATGGGGTTATTCACGGGGAGGTTGGAAAAGTTAAACACGGTGGCAGGAAGAGACCTGACTCTGATATATAATAAATCCGAACACACGGAGGGCTAGATACACAATGCCACTGCCCAACCCACACTACGCCTTCGCGACCTCTACCTTGGCCGAGTGAATAAACTCATCGCTAAAGGCGTAGTCGTTATACCCCTCGTTACTCTTGAAAGCATAAAACAGCTCCCTCTTGTAAGGCGTGAACGGCACTCCATTCTTGACCCGAAACACCAAATCCGGGTTCGAAACGAACCATCGACCAAAGGCAACCACAACGTCCCACTTCTTATAGTGCCCGTCCACCGCTTGGTATACGTTGTGAGGCAGATAACCACCAGCCACCATGACAGGAGATTGGTTGTCCCACGCCTCGAGAATAAAGTCGAGGCTCTGCTTCTTCTCCCCAAAAGGATTCACGACATCTGAGGCCAGACCGATATCACGGTCGGTAACAGTAGGATTGGCCCGTGGCTCAACAAAGGATAGGTATGCGAGCTTGTAGCCGGCCTTCTTGAGCTCCCCGATGATGTAGCTTGATTGCTCCCACGTGTTAATCGTGTAGGCGCCTTGAAAGGTTGCAAAGGGGCTGAGGCGAATGGCAGTTCTTTCGGCACCAATCTCCTCAACAACAGCCTTGACAACCTCAAGTAGGAAGCGAGCTCGGTTCTCAATGGAGCCACCCCATTTATCAGTTCGATCATTGATGCTGCTGGACAGGAACTGGTCGATGAGAAACCCGTGAGCGCCATGGATCTCAACGCCATCGCCGCCAGCATCAATAACCTTGCGGGCAGCAGATCGAAAGTCTTGCACTTTTTCCCAGATTTCTTCCTCAGTCAGGGGAGTAGGGGGAATCGAGCGACCCTCCAACTGTTTGTTGGTGCTGGAATAGTACTTCAGCCCCTGGCTTTGGAGGAGCTCGGGGGAGGCCGCACGGCCCAAATCCCAGAGCTGCTGAAAGATGAAGCATCCCTTGGCGTGGACAGCGTCGTAGATGCGACCCCAGGCTGCGACTTGCTCGGGCGAAGAGATTCCAGGAGTGTGGGGAGCGGCCTCGGCGGACTTGGAGATGCCGGTGGCTTCACTGACAAGGAGGGTACCAGGTGTCGATGCTCGGTCGGCGTAGTACTGGGTCATGATTTCCATGGGATGGTGCTCTTCATCGTTGCGAAGACGTGTGAGAGGGGCCAGAGCAATTCGATGGGAGAGGGTGGCGTTTCCCAACTTGAGGGGCTTCCAGAGGTTTGACTGAGGGGCAGACATGATGAGTGGTGTATGTGGAAGTTGTTGTTAAGAGGAAGCGATGCTGTAAGGCAGAGGATTGCTTGATAGTGAAGAGAGAAGACACTAGACTAAGGAGAGATCTATCAGCCTTTATAGAAACTCAACCACACACAATCGAGCTCAGGGTCAAGATGTGCTTGGTGTAGCACCCCTGCTTCGGCATCGCATGATGAAAGACTCATCGGAGGAATAGTCTTCCCACTTCTTAGTGGTATAATGAAAGGATTGAAACATAATAGCCAGTAGTTGGCTTGCTGCTTGCTAATCATGCTCATCCATGGCCAGGTGGACCTCGTATGGACAGTAGCCTTGTGGGTTCAACAACGTCTGCGTCCGAAAACCTATGATGCTTAGAAATCGACCCCTGTTTTTGCGTACGGAGATAAGGCTACTTCCAACGGATTTGAACCGGGGTTTACTTGCCGAATGACTCAATCGAAGACGTGAATCTCAAGATGGTATTCTCTTGTCAGAACGCACGATGGGCTGGGGGTCAGATGAACCCTGTAAATCTCATCGAGAACTACCGTACGAACTGACCAACCGGATATTACAGACAAGCGGAGACGACCCACATGTCAACGGGAGCTTATTTGACCAGGCGCTAGAGCAATTGTGTCAAGGATGTGACCTGCGTACCCTACGTCGACAGGATGATACGCAGTTGAGGCTTTTCCAGTGGAGTTACTGTTTGTTTTGGATGTCATCTAGGTGGCGGTGCGCTTAGCACGACATCTTTGGAAGTCTCAGCAATCTAGAGTAATCTTTGATGCAAAGCGCAACAGTCAGCAAGGGATATCGTAGGAGCATCGTTCTAAAGTTGCGTCTTGGAAATACGTACAAATACTGTAACGCGGGCAGAATCGATTAATTTCCTCTCATCAGCCTGCCTAGAAGTATTAAGTCGAACCTTTTTACCAGTAAGTTCAAGAATAACATAAACCTGGGCGCTGTAAACGTCAACTAAGCAGTCTGCACATTGCTGTAGGGTAGGCATGCTCAAGGCGGTTGCATAAATCCGAGGCTTTATGTTGAGACATGGGCGAATACTACATTACCTAGAGTGTTAGTGCGCCAAGCTGTTACCTCGCTGAGTGTTGTCTGTCAGGGGGCAGGGTGGCGGTTAGGCGAATTGGTACTTTACTAATGAATGCTGTGCATAGCTCTGGCGTTATGAATTTCTCCCAATGCTCTACATAATTACCACGGCCAAACTGTACACAAAAAGCGCCAGCAACGCGCGAAACCATTTTTCGCCTGTTGCTCAGAGTCGTCCAATGCACCTCGACCAACCCGCCCAACACTCAACCAGAAGCGACCATCTAGCTCATCTGCAAGCCTACAGGAAACAGCTCGCTGTATGAGCTTTGCTTATCCGACTCGGCCGTTCGCTCTCGACTCTGCTGTCGCCAAAACTCGTTGATCGTTGGGAATCGGATGTTGGGAATATCGCTTGCGTTGCTTGCAGGCGTGTTGGATGTATCCCGGGAACGATTAGCCAACGGTCGCCCGAGAGTGTCGTCCCCGTAGATGTCCTCATCTTCCTCATCCCCTCTTATCCCATCATCCTCCTCCTCTTCCGACTCTGTCGCCTCCTCCTCAGTCTCTCTATCATTAAATCTCCGCCTCCGCCTCCGATCGCGAAAGTGGTACGTGCTATTTCCCACGCCCTCCTCTTCCTCGTCGTCTGCGTCAGCAGTGCGTGGATCGTGAGGGTAGTCGTCATGTTCATCAGTCTCATGCTGCTCAACAACAGCATGCTCCCCAAAGTCGGCACTCGACCACTCCAGAAGACGTTGAATCTCTGGGTGTGGAGAGAGGCGCTGTCTCGGTGTCGCATTCTCTCGAATTGCATCATCACTGCTGGGGGTACTCGAACTGGCTGCTGCAGCCATAGTTAGTGATGGCTCCAAATCTGATCTCAACTGTGGACAACTCACTGGGGCTGGTACTTCGACTCGCCGCCTCAGGCGGTGGAGTAGGGTTGTGACGCCTGGTTAGAAAGTCCTCAACCTGGTCTCTGTATCGAATAGTGGGATCGTTCTTGTCGTAGGGCTTCATGTGACTACCAGGAACAAAAGAAATCTCGTTTCCTTGTGGGAACCTCGAACTTCTGAAGAACATGACTGGGTATAGTCTTTGGTGTACTTTGTTACCACCATCTTCGAACCCTGGAGCCCATCGAGGTATCTCGTCCGTCTCTGGGTCGAATTCAAAACATGAGGGCAATTGGTTGACCAGGTCGGTCTCCAAGATAGCGCTCTGCATGAACCTCATTCGCAGAGATTTCCCGAGTGGAAGTATGTAGATGGGATAAAGTCCTCTGTGGTTCTGCCAACGAGTGACGCATACGTCTCCTGGGTTTATTTCTTTCATGATTTTGTCAATATTTCGGGGCTGGGGTATTCTGAAGTGACTTTTGCGGGCTCCACTGCTTGGTAGTCTCCTTCCATCAGGGTTCCGAGCATCTTTGACCGAGGCTCGGTCGAACACGGCGTTGTTTCTGGCAGCTAGTACTTCATTGCAGCCCAGCACGCGTATCCCGAGTTCCCGGACTGCTTGCTCATGGCCTCTCCCCATATGCTGATGGGCGGGAGAGTCCAAGTGCTTTGCAGCACCGTGGACAGGGTCCTTGGGGAAATGTTTGTCGTGTTGTCTGCATTCCAAGATATACCAAGCGCCGTTTCGTGGTGGGTATCGGGCAATTCTGTACTTGGTTCGAGTCTTGCCGTCCTGAAACACTTGGTCAAACTCGATGGTTCGGTCACCGGCCAGGGAGCCCCGGGTGCTGTTGTGACGGGGTCGTTTCTGTTGTCCGGGTCTTTCGGCTGACTTGGTGATCCTCCTCTTGCGAGCGGCGGCACGTTTATCCAAGTGAGTTCTCGGGTGTGGAGTGAGAGGCGTTGGATCCTCTCTGTCGTCTGGAACATCCCACTCGTCACCGGCTTCATCGTTCCCAGGAGAAGGAGTGGACGCCATAGATCGTGGTGTCGCCATGTCTGTCGCGGTGATGCGGTCGTTCAGGCCGTAAAACTCCATCGTCCACGCTCGGCCGCGGTCCCCAAAAAGTTTCAACAGGGCAAAGAAGTATAATCTCTCTTCCGATCGACAATGTGCCTGGTATTCGGCCTCCTCATTTTCGACACTCTCTCGATCGGGACCCATCTCTATTCGCTTCTTGAGTTGCTGTATCGCAAGAACCTGGTCCATTAGCCAATCTGGCTTGGCGTCCTCTGTTATGCCGTCTGGTAGTTTGTGGTCCGAGGCGACTTCCCTAAACTCCAGGTTCAGGTCGTTGAGTTTGGCCTGATCACGCTTGAAATTTTCATCTTGCCTTTTCAAAGGCGACTCCACCGAGCGAAGGTTACGATAGTGTCGTTCTGAGTATTTACAGATCTTTTCCAACCTCATCATGGCCTTGACGTAGTCGCTGCTATCAGCAGTTTCGACAGAACTCTCACGAGAATCCATTGTAAAACCTTCAAAAGATATTTGAAAAAGCGTTTTGAGGGAATGAGAGGGTGAGTTCAAAGGCAAGCCGTCGATGAGTATGTTGAAAGGTGAGAGTTGCAGAAAGTCAGGAGGCGGGAGGGCCCTCTCCTCCCTGGCAAAGCTTTTCTTGCACATTTACCGCCCAGTAATCTTAAAGCGGCCCATAGCGTCACTGAGAATCAGGTTTGAAGAATTAGTAGCTGCCGTGTAACAGAAGAATTGAGAAGTGATATTGACGAGCCAATGAGGAGGCGGAACCGAGAGCAAACAAAACTAGGGCATGCATCGTGGCTTGAGATAGAGCACGCGGACCCCTTCTTTCCTTGGTCGGGCTTGCCTGTTTTCTCGCCGTTTGACAGGTAGCACTGCTGATCCTTGTTGGGGGCCAGCCCTGAATGTTGAGGGCGAACTGAGCTGTGCGCTCTACGTTGTTTGACTCTCCCATCAGGCTGTGTCAAACAGGCTGCTTCGCCTGCCCCTGGCCGAGGCTCAGAGTGACACATACTTCTAGAGGCTTGGGACAATCCGCTTTTCTGGTGCCAGATGAGAGGAAGCGACATTACTGCCTTGATAGTGGAGGAGGGACACCACTGTTAACTTGCCAAGACTTTCTTGCCGTCACACTGTTTCTTCCCGCCACGTCCAGCCTGCGCATATCCAGCCCTGCACGAATCCATGCCCGGTCCCGTCACACACACATGCCAGCCCCTCAACAAAGCGCTCTCCCGTCTGCATCCAATGGTATCCTCCCTGATGTCTGGACAACGAGGCTTTGACTGAAAATGCATTGAAGGCTCGATCTATAACGCGGGAGTTGCCAAGTGACAACTACTCTATCTCAAAGTCAAACACTATATAACAAAGTTGTAACCGTGCGCCACCCGTCTGACAGTCTTCATTGCGGGATGGCATATTGCCACCCGACGTTGCCGAGCGGCAATTCCGTTGCCCTAACAAAATCCAACACCCTTGCTTTCCTGATATGAGGTGACGTGACAAAGCGCGCAACAAATCTAGCAACAAAGTTGTTTGACAGAACAAACCGACTGAGGAAATAGTACAGCCCACTCGCCCACGTCTGCAACCTTGTAACCAACGCCGACTGTTTGTAATCCTTCTCCACAGCCTCCGCCCTATCACTCTGATACTTTCCAAACACCTTTACAAGATTGGCGGTGTCGGTCTTCCCGTCTGCAATGGCTTGGTGCAGCCCATTGCACAACACAACGATATCCTGGATCCCGTTGTTGAGGCCCAAGCCAGCGTTAGGCGTAAACTTGTGACAGGCATCTCCCGCGAGGACGATGCGTCCGTGGCTCCAGTGTTTCAAGATACCTTCACCAAGATCTGACATGCCCCATGTGAATCGCTCTTTGACGACGTCTTTGACTTTTAGGGTCTCATTGACTGGAAACTCGGCTAGCTTGGCTGCTACCTCCTCGACTTCCTTCTCCGAATATGATCGTAGGGCAGTTGTCGGCTCAGACTTGTCGTACAGTAAAATCCAGCCGCGGTCACGGCCCGTGAGGTACATTGCCGATTGGTCCTTGCTTGTTGTCTCAAAGTTGGCTCCCGGCTCGGAAGGACGCGGGAAGCTGGCCCACAGACACTTGTACACGGATGTGAACGGCTCCTCTGGGTCCCAGTCACGATGGGGCTTTTCAGAAAGAGCAATATCTCTCATCCAATTGCGAGTGACGCTGTGCACGCCGTCGGCGCCCAGGACGATGGAGCCCTCGTAGACGCTGCGATCGTAGCAAAGTACGCGCACACCCTCACCGCTTGAGTCACCGCTTGCGTCGATGGCAGTGACTTTCTTGTTGAGGAAATACTTTGACTTGGCGTCCTCTGGCAGATTGTCGTATAGAACTTGGACGAGTTGGGCACGGTGAAATGCGACAAGCCCAACACCATGACTGTGAAAGTTAGTGCGGTTTGCCGAGATGGACACCTGAGTGACATACTTTTGTTTTAGAAGCTGTAGCTCGGTACCCGTTTTGAACTGATGCCCATTCAAGAGAAAGCCCTTGGTATTGAGCAATTCTTGGCCAATTTCCATGAGTTTATCATAAAGCCCAAGTTGGTGCATGACCCTCATGTTATGCGGTGCAAGAACCAGGGCTGCCCCAAGATCGAGGATGACATTCTCGCGACGCTCCAAGACAACAAAGTCGATACCAGCCTTGTAGAGAACATGAGCTGCCACCAAACCAACTGGACCACCCCCAACGATGATGACTTTGAAGTTTGAGACAGCCATCAGGAAAGTTGACGTTTCGTGAATGTGGGATCCCGACGGATGACAAATTTGTTAGAGACGCGATGATGTGATCGAGGGCCAAGATAGCGTCACACACGAATTGTTTTGACATTTTTACTGAACGTGCTCCATCGTCCTTTTATCTCCGAATCTTGTCCGGGAAAAGTCGCTATCTCCAAGAAAGAATCATTCGATTTGCACGATAATTATCGTGTTGTACAGATGTCGTCAGAAGGGTATTACAGGGAACCCGGTGCATCACCACCTGGCGGGACACACCTTGTCACTGACACTATTGCCAGAGAGATGGCCATCCAACTACTGGCTTTGGATGATCCAAAGCCCTCAAGAAATTACACTCATCAGGCTATGCCTTCTCTGTCCCGATGCGGCCGTTTCTTATCGACTCTCCGCAAAGCCGGTCAACTAACCACCCACACTTGACGTGCACCACGGCAAATGCGATGGATGCCGATCTTCACTCGGCAATTGAACCCCACTCAACGCTTTTGTCCCAGAGACGCGGTGCAGCTCGGGATGGATGCGGCAAAGGCTTGCCTGCCTACGTGCATTGCTCGAGAGGCCATGTGGCCCGTGGAGTTCCCAACGGGGACCGAACTTGGACAAGAGTAGGTACTGGCTTGAAAGTTCACGGCAAGCTCCATGTTGCACATTTCTTAGATTTGGGCGAGACGGAGGATAGTCTCCTGAACGGTGACAGGCCCTGTTTGTGGATCCGGGCCGGATCCGGTCTGGTCAACGCCACGGCCGGGACAGGAACGCAGAAACCATTTAGACCAACGCCTGGATTAACCTTGATACCGACCGGTTGGCTGACTTAAATGAGGGGCTTGGTATGAAGATCTAAGCCACTGAGACTTTGTCTGGGACTAATCAACAGTAGGGGTTCTCTTGCCAAGGTTGGAGACTCTTCCGTCCAGAACTGCGCCTTAAGAGCCGATAGAACCTGCTTAGAGCCTTTTTGTGTTTAGGCCATTGATTCTTCGCCTTGATAGATAAAAGGTTGTTTCAGACAAAAGAATCACACAAAAGATGCACATGACACCAGACGTTGAACTAGAGGTGGCTGCTTGCAGCTGCAAGCTATCATGTTAGTCCTAGCAAGTGTAGATTTAAGCATCTTTAGGAGGAAATAGACTTCCTCCATCATTCTATCCATTTTGGCAAGTTGCCACGAGCTAGGAGCTGCACTAATCCCCACGGTATTTCCCTTGGAACGCCAAGTGGGAGCAAGCTTAGTTCCAGAAAGACATCGAATGATCCAGCACTGGATGAATGGGGAGATGGGAGGTGACATGACTATCACAACGAACTGTTGGGAGAGCTCAGAATGCCCACTAATAGAATCCCAAGAAAGTGATGTGGAAGACCAATCTGAGAGCCAAGTCAAGCAAATCCTTGGATGGGACGCTGCTGTGTTATTCCTCCCAGTCTTGTTCTTGGAACGTGCGCCTTGGAGAGCCACGGAACATGCCGAAACTGTTGGGCTCCGGGGTAATATCGAAAACTGTGGCACAGAATAGCGCCAAGAGCATGCCTTACAGTGACAGACCCCGGACTGTGAAAGTCGGATGTGATCGTACGATTCAGGCGGCAGTGAAGCCTTAAGACAGATGCAGAGGGCTGCGGGATCACCCGTCTGTTTTTGGGTCGGGTGCTAGAAGCCTCAAGCGAATAACATTGAGGGAGGATGAGTTTTCGCATTGCAGGGCCGGAAATTCTGGTTTGACAAGTCACATTTCGATAGTCTAGCACTAACATTGAGTCCAAGGCGCGAGTCTAGGGCGAAGGATGTGCCGGGCGCCTGGACCATGGACGAACGTGCCATGGCGGACAAGGCGGTTGAGTTCTCGATGCGCCTAAGCCGTGCTGTTTTCGAACAACTGGGCAACTTGTATATATTCAACGTCAATTTCCTATCATTTGAGTCGATCTGATCAACTCAAGCAATCAATACATCTCTACAAACCAACCAATCTTCACAACAACTGCTCCAATTCCAAACAACTCCTGCAATGACACTTAGTCTTGTCACCATCTTTCTGTTTGCCGTCCACGTTGCCCAAGCTGGCCTCGTCAAACGAGACCCGGTAGTCAACTGGGCCACTGTCGCCAGCTCTCGCGGCGACAAATTGCCCGACTTCAGCTACTGCGGCTATCGCAACTCGGACTCGGCCCTTCCGACTATCGGTAACGGGAACATTGTCCTTGCCCTTCCGACGAAGGCGACCGATGATATTGGCCCATCTCTTCAGCAAGCCATCAACCAAGCATGGTCAAACGGTGGAGGCACTGTCCGCATCCCCGCAGGCAAGTTCTACATGATGGCCGGCATCCAGTTGTACAGCAATGTCATCGTCAGGGGCACAGGCGAGAAAGACACAACCATTGTTCTCAAGAGGAAGCCTACCAAGCCCGTGTTCACGCTTGGCAGGTTCGGCATCGCCCCCAAGGCCGATTTTGGATACAGGTCTAGAATCACCAACACCTACGTGCCAGTCAAGGCTTCCTCGGTTACGGTTAGGGATGCGTCTGGGTTCGTGGTAGGCCAGACTGTCTACATCGCTCGAGCTGTGACCGATTCTTGGGTCAGGACAAATGGCATGAGTGACTTGGTGAAGAACGGCAACCACCAAGACTGGATCCCGGTAAGATCCCCCTACTCCAAGACAAGGCAATGCTAATCAGATGATAGGTAGGAACACAACTCATGGCGCCGAACGTCATCAAGACCATCAGCGGCAACACAATCACGTTCAAGATCCCCCTCACAGACAACCTCAACTCGGTTTACATGAGAGCCGAAGTCCGAGCTTACACCGCGCCCGAGGCAACTACAGAGATGGGGGTTGCGAACCTCCAGATAGAAGCTGGCTCCGATACCTGCTCCGGGACTCGCCTCGACTTCACAACTTGCAACTACGCTGCGGTTAGGTTTGCATCTTGGACGGTTGACAGTTGGGCTACCGGACTGAACCTGACCGGCTTCAACAAGTTCTTTGAGATTCAGAGAGACGCGGCTAGGATCACTATCCAGGACACCATCATGAATCGTAACAAGGATATCGAGGGTACTTCGTTGCCTTCTGACATCATTCTCAGAGGCAGCCAGGTTCTCATTCAAGACCTTACACAAGTTGGGCTCGACACGGCCAGATCTTACACGGTCTCTACTGACGCTTTCACCCCGGGACCAAATGCTGTCACCCGCTACGAGACTGATTCTGGTGATCAAATGTTCCAGCCCTTTGAGCGATGGGCTAATGGTCTGCTGGCCGAGGACTCCTCGGCACCCACCAGCTTTGGGAACAGAGGAACCACAGGCCGTGGCTGGGCCGTGAATGCCGGTGTCGGTTGGAACTTGCGAAACGATGTGACCTTTGACTCTCCTCCGCTGGGGATCAACTGGTGTGTTGGCTGTGGAAGCCCTGGTGACTCGATGGGTAATGCAACCCTGATTCAGTCCGGCTATCAGGTGAAGCCGCGCAGTCTTTTTGCGGCTCAGCTTCAAGCCCGGGGCGTGAGCTGGTATACTAGGGGAGGTGACTGAGGAGGAGGATAGAATGCTACATTTACTCGTAGTAACTATATCCTTGTAATATCTACGGTGTCTGACTGACATTGCACTTGTGACTGCACTTTGGCACCTCCCTGCTTCATCGAGGCATCTAGGCCTTCTCTGGCTGTGTCGCCTCCAGGTCACTTCCATCGCCCTTAGCTTTGACGACTCTAACCCGCGCAACTTCCCCACCTGGAGATGCTCTAATGACCCTTCTGTGGTTAGGATTCAGCCCCATCATAATCCGTGGCTCGTCAAAGAACATCTGGTCAACCTCCTCTAGAGTACGCCCCGAGGTTTCCACACCAAAAACGTAGGCTACCGGCACAAATAGAGCACAGATGATGGCCCAGATCCAGAAGAAGTTGCCTCCGATATTGTTGATTCCGATAGGCGTGACCATCACAACGACAAAATTACTAATCTGCAAATTGTTAGTCTCTTCGCCATGTGGCCGGGTTGGTGAGGCGCTTACCCAGTGACTAAAGACTCCGATCGCGGTCGCCTTGTTACGAACACGGAGAGGTTGAATCTCGGCAGAATATGACCACGAAACGGGGAGGAAGCCAAGAACATAGCAGTCCAGGTACAAGAAGATGAATGCGACCGCAGCTGCAGCGTCGGCGGAGCGTTGGTGTTGTAAGGAACCCGAGATGATGAACAAGCAGACGGCGCAAGCGGCTGATGAGAGCATGATGGTATTTCGTCGGCCGATCTTGTCGATGAAGAAGTAGGGCGGTGTTGAGAAGATGGCGCATTGGGTAAAGGCTACGCCGGCGAGGACGAGGGACACGACTTGGCTGAATCCGAGGAATGTCTGCAGGATATAACCTAGGTAGCTGCGATTGTCAGAAAGTTTGTTCGAAATGCATAGTGATATCTTCACTTACTAGCTCAGCGAGTTGATTCCGCTCCACTGATTCATCAAGTATGGTCCCATGCCCAACAACACGCGCTGAAGGTTTCGCGACTTGGTGTTGTTGCGAAATATCTCATGCCAAGCAGCCTCTCCCGCTTCTTCCTCAAGCGCAAGGAACTTGAGAATCTCTGATAGCTGGCTTTCGACTTCTTCGCTGTCTAGCGGCTTGTCCAGGACTCGGGAGATGAGATTACGAGCTTCCTCGACATTGCCGGTCTTGGCCATCCACCGAGGGCTCTCGGGGAGCCATAGACAGAGCACGAGTACAACGAAGGAGAAGAGAATCTGACAGGCGATCTGTAGGCATGTTAGAAGAGGCACTGCCCAACATGGCATAATTACCGTACCGGAAATCGCCATTGCATTGAACTTTCGGCGTACAGGGTGCCTAGACAGACCCAGCTGGCGACCGAGATGCCGACAACAATCAGTGCAGATTGAACTACAAGCAATGATCCTCGATTGTGTGCTGGAAGAGTTTCTGACTGCAAGATCGGTACTGCGACAGTGCTGAGGCCTATGCCAATGCCAGCAATAATTCGGGCGACGAACCTAGCAAAGTAAGCACTGGGTTTCTTATCCAAGCGTTTGACTCACATCTGAGCATATGAATATGAGGCAGCTTGAATTATTGCTCCGATGATGACTGGCGTATATGAGCCTCGCCTCTCTCTGCCTGACGGTTTCACATCTTACCGATGATGTTGGCATATATGATGGATCGCTTTCGACCGATTCGTTCACCAAACAAAAAGGCACTGACGGCCCCAAACGCACATCCGACATCGTAGATGGCAGTCACCAGGCCGCTCATTGTCGAGTTTGCTGTGCTTGATCAGTATGAACTTGAGCAAGCGATGCAAGCTTACTCACGATTCCCAAGCATGTTCTGGAACCGAGTTCCGGCCAGGATGCCACCAAACAAACCTTTGCACTGTCAATAAAAGTTCATCAGAGATTAGAGTATACTACCTTGATCATACTACGAAACGGTTAGTGTAAGTTTACCTCGCAAGTTTCCAAGGCCTCTTACTCCAAAAAGCAAAAAGTCAACACCCGACGTCAATAAGATGACGGTCACAAGGGCGCGACCCCTCAGTTCAGCAACCATGATGATATCGATAATCGTCTAATTGCGTTTGATTCTGTCAAAAATCAGAAATATCTATCCAAACAATCTCAAGAAGATTGTCGTCTTTAATACAGCTCGTTCATGCAACCCCACCACATCTGCAGCAACCTTGCTATGAAGGATTCAGCCTTTGTTTGCGTCATCCGTGCGACAAAGCACGATGTCATGGAACATGTCCGTAGCCGAGATAATGCGTAAAACAAGCCAGACGTCGTCATAGGCCGTTTGCAAGACCGGTGGAGCTTATCGCGGTTCGCGAATCTAAAGCTTGACAGCACGCCATGTCAACGGTTGGGCTTCCACGTGGGTTTAACCGCGTACTCGGGACAGACAGGTCTTAGAATGGTTAGGTGGCTGGCGGATGTGGTGTTGTAATCGACTGATATTGGTTGGGTTTGCGGAGCCGCAGTGAGCCAAGGGTTGAGAAACGGTTGGGTTGCATGACTCTTGGGAGGGAGTATATCAGGAGAGCTGATCAGTCGAAGGATTCATCGTTGGACACTATTTGCTTGGCTTCCAGGTTGGGTTATTCGCGTATGGACAAGTGGGTATAAGCATTAAGAAGCTCTCTGTATAACAACGAACTCATATAAGTCGCGTATTGTCATACCACAGGCCATCAAAATCACGGCAGCATGAGGACTCGTCAAGTGGCTGCTGGTCAAAAATTAAATGATAACTTTAAACAATGCAGTTCTGCGGAAGCCGAGGTAAAAAGTAAATGCCAAGATTGGGGTTCGAACCCAAGAATCTCTCGATACTGTGGACCCATGTTACTGGGAGTAAGCTTAGCTTTCTTAAGCACAGCGCCTTAGACCACTCGGCCACCTTGGCTATTTTGGTCGCGATCAACCTCGTATCCTCTTCCAATACCCGCCGCCCTGGAGATCGTTTGTGGCTGAGTTGCACGGCTAGTGCGCAGATTTGCCGTTGCCATTGAGGTTGTTCTCCCAGTTACTATGGGTCACCGCCGCAAACGGGCAGTCAGACGAGTCCAGGAACACGGATCTCCATGTCGATGATATCTGAGAGCATGTCGTCGGCGTTGATGTCGGTCTCGCCTGCTGGTCGATTTCCTCGGCAGTCAGGAGATCTAATCTCTATAACTCTTAAAACTTTTCTAAAGGATGAATAAATAGACATACCATAGCCTTATACACCGTACTAGTCTACTATTAGGACTAACTTGGGTGTCGATGTTGCCGTGTGTCTCTCGGTGTGTTTTTTTATCATGCGTCTGGCAGGTATGTTATTAAAAAATAAGAAGTAATACTAACTTAGATAAAGCTACCTAACTCTTATCCCTATCCAACGTGAGGGAAATAAACAGACCAGTTGGGTAGTCGAAACGTATCCGTTGGCGCAAAGGCTAAACTAATAAAACATTCCACGACGATAAAAAGCCGCGAGAGACCATAGAGTAACAAAGCCGCCAAGTAGACCAGCACTGTGACTGCGACAATCACCTTTTTAAGCCAGCTGTCTGTTTGAAGTTTCGACCAGGCTGCAGTCTTGGTTATGTCGCCGAGTTCTAAAAAGCTTTCAATTCTCCACTGGGCGAGTATCCCTGCTGCTCCCCTGAAGCATAGGAAAGTGATAAGGCAAGTTAGAATATAAGCGAGCATGAAAGGGAATAAGACAAGAAACAAGCCCACTCCGATGCCTAACAGTGCCAGGGGACCTGTAATGGTGACTGCCGCAATCCTCCAAAGCAAGACCTCCGTGTGTGTGCGAAATGGACCGTTCCAGGCGATTAGGTGTAGGCCGCCGTATATACAGCCCGCATAAAGGAAAGTCATGAAGGTGTTTTTTCCCTTCTCTGAGCCCCAAAAATCAGACCAATCGAGGTCCTTTGATCGCAGATTGACGAATCCTTGGGATTGTGCAGTCTTCTGTTGACGTTCTATGGCACTGGGGTTTTGGTATCCACTTGCAAGGCTAAACAGGGCCTGCGTTCCCTCGTCCACGGTTATCACCGGTGGGGACAAATCAATTGCACGCCTGCTCAGACGCTGCCTGACAGTAAGAGTAAAGTACCCTTGCGGGATGTGTTCAGGTGCCATCATGCCCAACGTTCGGTCAAAGCTGATCCCCTTTTTGGTCTCCCCGAGCGCAATCTGGAACGGGCCGGTTGAATCTTGGGGACGGCACTGAGCATCCCTTGGCGGAGCGTCTATATCGAGTCGACAGTCCTGGCCAGTGGATTGCGGAGAAGACTCATTGTTTAAGGTCGTAGCCATAGAAGTCCCCCTGTTAACCGGCACACGAAGATCTTGCATCTCCCCATCGTTCGGCAACGAGGCGACGGGCATCTCCGCATCTGAGGCCATTATGATTGTGTCGTTGAGCGTCTGATCGGTATACGGTTTGAGGAATCCGGACCTACGATGGCCATCGCACCGCTTTCTCGAGAAGAGGCTGCTCCTCACGCACATGGCGGCACATAGCTGCTTGACCTCGAGGTCTGATACTCTGATCTCTGTAGGCTCGGATATGTCTAAGGGCTTGTCCCACCAGATGAAGTAGGTGAAGAACGCGTACAGGACATGAGCGATGGTGTTCAGCTCAAGCAGGGTGACTGGCAGCCCTTGCACCAAGCGGCTGATGCATTGGCAGCAAAACCAGAGGGCCTGACCGAGAATAATCGACTTTGTTAGGCAGGTGGTTTTTCCTTTATCGAGGATGAATGCCTCTGAAACATCGGGCAGTAGCTTGTGATGGTTTTCCGCTAGAAAGATGACAGCGCTTGGAGTCAGAGTCAAATGTTGACGACCATCTGGAAGACGTATTGTGGTCGAACAGGAGCTTCGCTGAGACAAGTCAAAGACAAACCCACCCATGAGGGCGTAGTGAGTATGTTTGATCGTCCATTGATGCCGTCGCTGTGCCGAGGCTGATCCCGAGGTTTGTGGCAGGGAACCGAGTTCAGTGTCATCCTGCCCGTCCATTTAGCCATTAACCTTGACAATTACATAGAAAGTAGATATGGTGACAGACCTGAGCAATCTGGCTCCCTTTTCTGACCCGAAGAAACTCTAGCACTCTTCGCCATAAGCTCCTCTCCACTCCTGGGGAAGGCGACGAGTCCTCAAGACTGGCTGCTAGTTGCCTATGTAAATCTTTTACATGTAAATGCTGACGAAATGCAACCCATGCAAGCTGTTCGATGATCCTGATTAGCCACTACGCGCAGACATTGAGGACAGCAAGTAGAGAGAGACTTAAGTACCAGTTCTGGCAAGAAGACGCCAGATAAGAACCATTTGATCTTCCGCCGGAACTTTTGCATTTCACTATCACGTTCATCTGGGATATTGAGATGCAGCGTGGACCAAGCACAGAATGAAAGAGTGAGGAGGCATGTCGAGAGGATATTGAAGGTTCCCCGCTCGTAAGGCTCTGGGCGCCAGGCTGGCGTATTGTTGAGCGCTGCTTGGCCAAGCGGATTCCACATTGTCAATAGGTTATGCGAAGGAGTAAACAAATGGTACGGGTGAATATAAATGAGTCAGTACCTCTGGTGGAGGCTTGCTTGGAAGATGATGTGAGGTTGGAGGAAAAGAAATTCCAACTTTCCAGGTGTGATGAAAGTGCGGCTGAACTGAGCCGTTGGGCAGCAAGATGATGCTGAGATGGGAATATCCCGGTTCAAGGAACGTAGTCACTGGGCTCTTATCCAACAAGTACTCGGCTGCCCAGTTACGCACAAACAACCGGATGCGAATCACTCGTCGCCATCACGGGCGTCGTCACGCTGCAGGGCCAAGCCGTGCATTGTTGTCTCCTGCGCATATCAACAAATCAAGCACGACGCGGGAAAGGATTACGCGAATTGCGAGAAAGAATCGAATTGCCGACAGAATGGCGCCAGCCACATTGAACAAATCATCAAAAGTTCGGGGCGAGGAGCCCTCACAAGAGGGTGTTGACAAGTGAGGGGAGCAATCATGGACGGCGGGCTTCCCACTGGCCATCTCTGGGAAGTAAGATGGAATCACGACGGGCGGATGCAACAGTGGCTTGGAGAGGGGTTTTTGGTTACAGTCCTCAACGTGAGGAATCTGAACTTGGCGAAGATGCAGAGGCGGGGCTATCTGCACGGTGATGGGCTTACATGTTGATGCGGCTGACGGTTGGCACAGCCGTCCCGTCCAACCACCAACAAAGTTGATGTGCAGCCTGTTGTTCCACAAGCGAATTCGCAACGCAAACGTGGTGGGTGACTATTTGCTAATCCCTCCCAACGGCTGCGTCTTCCTCGGGCGGCCACCGCCGACTTGGCCAACCGCATGGGGGATATGCCCGAGTTTGTCTCCCTTGTTAGTTCGCCTTAAGGCAGCCTGAGTGCTATCTAACATTAGCTTAGAGTCGCAGCTGCATCTTTGTCCCCGGCCACCCTGGGCCCGAGCCCAGGGTACGCAGCCTTCTTTTAAGCTAATACTAAATATTCGCGGAGCTTCGATCCTCGGATCCAGTAAACGCTGTACACGTTGAACAACGGCCCCGCCACCGCACTTCAGCTCTAGGCTTGGCTGGCTGCAGGCTGCGATGCATCTGCCTAGTTGCGTTCCTCAAACCCAGTAATGGCCACCCAGCAGGCGATAAGGTAACGGCGTCAATAAAGACATCACCGCTTGTAGTGATGTACCAGAGCCTTGCCTTTACTCGCGCTCACGGTCCGCTATAACCGATTTTTCGACTGAGATTCCTAATAAACTCGAAGGCTGAGCGTGAAGCTGTTATATGATAAATAGGTATATTAAGGTAAAATTATAAAGATCTTAAAAGTAATTAATATTTATTAACGATTAAAGTAATTAAGAGTATATCTGAGATATAATCCATAGAATATATATAAGAGGCTTTATATTTAAAGGAGTAAGGTTTAAGTAAGAGCTGTATTTAGGGGTCAGCTTACGCTCTCGTTGCATCCTCGCTGATGGTCACACCCTGGCCGACGAGATGCTTAGTCAGACTCTCAACAGCAGCAAAGTTATCGCCATCCTTGATCACGTTCATCTTCTTGAAAACTGATTCAAAAATTAGCCGCCAACCTCTCAAAACATCAAAGTGATCGTTACCAGTCTTCCACATCTTCCATCAGAGCAAGGTCCATCTAGACACATAGGGCCCAAGACATTGCGGGCTACTCCCGTGCTGGGAAGGACGGTGAGACGAAAAACGAGTGTGTTCTGGAAAGGAGACATTGTTCGTAGCTGAATGACACCGGCTTGGTTTGAACCCCTCTTAAGTCATCGGTAATCTAGGAGCGTACTGATCGTTTATATATCCGGTGATCTCGGACTCCGTAGGAAAGTCCTGGGACTTATGGTTATACCCCTTCAAAAGATTGCCGGCTTGTCGCCCTTTCCATGTGTAGAAGATTGAATTCATCGCTCGGTACTCGCCCTTTCTCGCCAGACACACTCAGGAGCGAGAATTGCCATTCTTTTCTACGTGATACAGTCGCTATAAAGATCCTTTAACTTGTTGTTGATAAAGCAACTGCCCACGATGAAACACGGAATGGAATCGCAGCCCACCATATGCCGCTGTGTCAATGTCTTTCAGGGATTTATGCCTATCCTAGCCAACAGTGCCGGAAACAAATCTGGGGCCGAGACAGCTGAGCTGATAGAATGCTCCATTTCATACAAACTCTCTCCTATTACAGGGTCTACAATTTCTGTTGTGGGCTACCGAGCGGTCTAAGCCGCTTGGACGAACTCATGCGAACCACAAGTGAAGCCTGAATTATAAAAGGGTCGTCGAGATTCACTCCTAAGGCGAGATTTCCACACAAGGATGTGAAACCATGCGAGAAGAAAGGATGCCGCGCTTGTTATGATGGAAGCAAAGCCAAGGGTGTCAGCCTTTCCGTTTTGCTGGGTCAGCCTGGGCTGATGAGGACTCAACTCTTCATGTGAGATTACTTGCATGAGCGTTGTGATTCTAATATACTTGTGACAGAAATCCGAGATGAAGTGTAATCATGTCCATCTCTGAATTACAAAGATCGTTGAAATCTGTCGGGAAATAAACAATGTCCGAAAATGCCGAGTTTAGGCCACCGATATGTCATAGACTGAGGATGAGGGCTGGGTACAATGCAGCCCATGAAGTAACACGGCCATTTTCACATCAAAATGCTTCTGTTGTTCCTGTCTAAGATCCGGTGATTCCGGTCGGTTAATTCAGGGCAAGATCGGCCTTGGTCTCTTTCTTCACGGTTCATCTCGGAAAGCAGGTCGTTATACCTCGATAGCACGAGTCTCATCACGGATGAGGATTTTGCGTTTAACTTTTCGGGTTGAGCAACGAATACGAAAAATGGCAGTGTAAACTCATCAACATGTTAAAATGCATTAGGCTTTGCTTCGCCTTCATGTGAAAGCGGCCATGAAAAGTTTAACACGACCTGCTTGTCTATAAGATGCCAGCTTCCCTCTTCCTCAAAACATTCAACAACTCCTTAACTTTTTGGCCCGTGCCATTAAAAATATCCTCCTCCTCCCTTGCTTTATTTCCATGACTGTCGCCGCGTCCACAACCACAACCAATCTACTGGGACCTGATTCGTCTAACCCATCGAAAAGATGGGGGCTTGCCATCTATCGATGCGATTACTCCGATGATGTCCTGTGGAAGAGCTACATGTATCATTTTAAGCATGCGGTAAAGGCTGAGCTGAAAGACATTGGTGCTCACTGGAGTATCTGGGGTCGACTGCACTGGACGATTATCGAGGACCACAAATGCCTGCACAGCGCTTCCAAGCAGGATGTACAGGAGCTGTTTGCGTCCTTGAACAAACAGGATCTAACCATCCAGATGCCGGCTCCTCCTAACGATGCATGGCGGTGCAAACAAGAATACGATTCTTGCATTTATGTCGATAAGTGGTGTCTCGACACACTCGATTTGCACGAAGCGTGGCTCGATAGAGGGGCACCCGGTCCATTTCTACCCGTTGTCTGCGCTGTCCTCAACAATAGACACACCCCGGATAATGAAGTGGGACTCGAAGGACAACCGATGGATGCCAGCCATATGCCTTATACGGGGTGGGTTTGGACGCATGTCGGCTGCATTTCCAAGTTGTGTCCCAGTATGATTCAACACCATACCTCACCGGTCAAACCACCTCCCACGATAGCCATTATGCCTTGTCAACATGATCTTTAACTACTACGGAGTCAGTGCGTCACTTCATTTCTGGATATTAGGTAAAGTCCCCCTTCTTCCAGACATGTTCGGGTGATGGAGCCATACGAAGTCGGGTTTCATGAGCATGAGGTTGCTAAGCATCGTGTTTGCCCATAATTTCAGACTCCCGGGGATATTTACTATCCTACGAGTTTATTACGTACGAATGCCAAGGAGCATTGCAAAAAAAGAAGATGATGGAAAGAAAGAAAGAAACAACATATGATTTGTTTTTTCTTGTACGAATACACCTACGGACTTTCTCTTATCTACAACGTCGACGGCGGCTATGATTTGGGATCCATGGACTAAATGAGTGGTATCGATATATTTCTTATATCAAAAACCATAGTAATGAACCATGTTTCTATCTTCGATCTTCTGGCTCAGTTAGCCCGTCAAGAGCCGGGTTTCAACTATAATAAAGAACGCATTGTGAACACATAATAACATTATACCCTAATGCTAACGCGGTGGTCGTTTTCGCCTCACTTACAGCATCGTCATGGATGGCACGAAGTACCAAGTTCATTCGGCCCTACTGGATTGGTGATCATTAGACTTTATATTCCATAGTCGCACACACTATCAAGCACAGGAGCAAATCTTTCAAGAATTGAGGATATCGAAGCCTTTTTCTGATCCACATGCTAGGGTGTACTTACTTTGATAATGTTCCATTCATACTCTTGAAAATGATAGTCACATGTCTACAAATATAGACATCGGCCATGATAGCGAAGCCAGGCATTTCATTAATGCTCATATCTTATCTAACACCCTCGCACCTTTATATCCGTTCAAAGTGAAAGAGAGTGGTGTTAACGTCGACGTTGGTGTTTGGTGACTTCCAACCAAAGACTTGTTCCTCCAGAGCCAGCTTCCAACCTCGCGGAACTCCAAAATCTCTCACTTCTTGAACATGGTTGATGCTCGTCATCACATTGTTCGGAGGCGGGAGCTTCTTAATGGCTTCATTGTACGCCTCGGGGATCTCGTCAACACCAATCGTCACCGACTTCTTTGCCAACTGGAAGCACCGAGACAGCACCAGGGAAACTTCGAAGGTGCTCACAAAGTGAATGGCCTGGTAGCACATGATATGATCGAAAGACTCCGTGATGGTAGGGAGGACCTCCTGAACTGGGCCGACGAACACATGATCGTAGCCTGACTCCTTTGCCAGGCGAGCCATCTCTGATGAGATGTCAAGTCCAACGTGACGAGACTTTTGACAAGTTGATGATGTTCCATTGGAGTGTGTCTGTTGCTGGGCTCGGATCAACCGACCAAAGAGACCAGTGCCACAGGCAATGTCCAAGAGACTACCGTCAAAGTTGAACTTGGAAAAGAGGCGGCCCAGGACCTCTTGCACAGTACCGTGGGGGGTGTACTGGGTGTCATATTGTGGTGCAACTCGATCGTACACTTTGCCAATCAGATCCTGACGACCATTGTCATAGGTCTCTGATCGCATCATGTACGATGCCATCATGATGTTCAACAAGGCGCGATGTTCTCCAGGAAGGCTCTTCGAGATCACAGCCTCTTCTCCACAGTCTGGAGGGAGAAAGACTGCAGGCATGGGGTTGACCTCGATGACGACGGGCTTGCCATCGGGCTTGATGCGGATGTCGACGTTTCCCCAAGAACCACCGGCCATGTCGTTGACTTGAAACGCCTCTACAGCTAGTTTCTGGAGCGTGTCGAAGAGCTGCGGGTCATCGTCACGATTGACGAGACTCTCGGACAGCTCAGGGTGAAACTTGAGGTCAAAGGTGAGGAAGCGGTACTTGTTGCTGGCATCCTCGCTAGAGGGATAGTTGTAGATGGTAGGGTTCAACGCAATAGGTGTTTTTCCAAACTCAATGACCACGACCGAGTAATCAATCCCTGGGATGAACTCTTGAACTATGATATCGTCAGGAAGATCATAGACCGTGGCCGGTTTCATCTCCAGAGGTGGGGTTGGGGGTTTGCTTCGGTCCGTTGCAGGATAGCTCAAAGCTCTCAACCGACCGGGTTGAAGCTGCCAATCAATATTGGCGACAGCTCCGTCACGTTCCTCTGCTATGAAGCAGATGGACTTGTCAGACAAGAACTAGCTAGCACAGCTCCGGGCAGCCTTGACAATGACAGGAAATACATCGGGGTCTGCCGAGGGTACTGGAGGGCTCCCCTTCTTACGAGCCGCGTCGTAAAGATCGGTCTTTGACTTGCGTAGAATGCGACTTCGAAGGCCAATGAAAGGCACGTTGAGGCTTTCAAAATACTCTGTAGCTTCAACGCCTGCGACCTCATCCTCAGGCTGTCCCCACATGAAGTTGATGTAAAAGTCAAACTTTTCGGCCACGGCAGCATCGATCTGCTGACGGTAGTTGGCCTTGTCGATGAAGCGGTGATGAAAGGTGTGCTGCTTCACGTAGCGGCCTGGGTCGGCGTATTCATCGTGCTCACGAAGGATATGACCATCCGGGTAGGTGGCTTGAAGCACGCAGATGTGCATGTTGAAAGTAGAGTATAAAGTAATCGGACTTCTCTGTGATGAAGGGAAGGAGATACGAAGGCGTAGGGATAGGGGTTGTCGATGGGAACTGTATAATTGTCCAGCAACAGGGGGTTTAAATAGTTCAAGAAACACTTTGAGTCACTAGGTTTCTATGGCTATAGAAGCTTAATCTAGGTTTACGGTGTTTTGCAGTATTGGGTTTTGATACTGCCGTGTGTCTTTAAGTGTGTTTTTTGCTCATGTGGCTGACAGCGATGTCATCAAAAAAAAAAAAAAACTAGAACACTTTGAGTCTACTCAGTCACTCGGAACCCGACTGATTCCGCTGGTTATAGATCCCGAGCCCATTGAGCAATTTCCGGCAGCCGAACTGAGACATGCGTGATACTATTGATGCTGTCCAGCCCGGTTTTGTGACATGCAACTCCATCCAGGCCCATATTCACAGAGCCGCTATGTACCTGTGGCATTGTGGTATCCGCTCTGGCAGTTGATGTGCAAATGCAGACCGCCTCGCTGTGTCAGCTGCCCTGTGTCCCCATCGTTATCTCAATAAATGACGTTCTTGATAAGGTCTGATTCCTCTAAGCTTAGATTAATGAGACCCGAGACCTTGGTCTCTCATTCTCGGATCACAGCAGATCGTCCTGATTTAAGTCATGTCGGGGCTCATCCTACCTACTGTGATAGGTGCTGGAAGGTGCCATAATGCTTCCGGCTCCCTGTCTCATTCTTGCTGGCACTTTTTAAGGTGCAGGCCAAAGCCACACTGAGCTCAAGACCACTCATAGAAGCGGGGACTGAAGCTGTGACATGCTCTGCCCTATCATTATCCCTGATTGGTCGCACGACTTCCGGTGTCACGGAGTGATTGGCTATTTCCACTTAGCTTCCCTTTCTCGTTCTTTCTTCAGGGGAGTATAGGTAAACTCGAGGCGAAAATTGCCTCAACCGGCAGGGTGGGTTGGGGTGGGATGCGCGAAAACCCTGCTTAACGCGCCCTTGACCTTTGCGATACGCCTGGAGAGCCACTGAAGGTGATTGGGTTTCATCCGAAGACGATTTGGATACTTTTATCTCCAAGCCATCTAGGGTTAGACTCTGCAACTGGACTCTTTCCGGTCCATGGAGACACCTGCGTCGATTGCGTTACCCCGAGTGATTGACGGAAAGATGGCCAAGGCATAAATGTTTCTATAAATACTGAATTCGGAGATAAGACTGTGGAGTCCATGTAAGATCCAGGTAAGCTGCAGCGCAGTAGAATCACTCTTGTCCTGGTGAATACCTAATACAAGGAAAGATTAGCCCAGATAGTTGCACAACGAGAAAACCTCCATGTTGCTGAAAGAGTCGTCACAGGAATTAGAACAGGGCAAACCTATTACGAAAAATTAGATTGAAACTAAAATGAAATTTCTATCACCCCTAATTCTCATTTCGCTACCAGATGCCTCAAGATTACTTCTCTAAAACCGTGTGACCTTGATGGTGTAGGTTAGGCATTGTCAGCGTGAAGGCCTCACCAAGTGCGAGGGTCGCGAACATCCGGCCAATTCGTCTTGCAAATCTCTTAGACATCAATAAAACCACTAAAATTAGCTTCGAGCGGAACCGCCTGTGTGGATTCAATCGAGCCCAAAACCATTCATGAAACCACAAAGATGCTATTCCCACCAGTCCCAACCTCTCAGAGAACACTGACGGAGAAGCACGCTAGAGGCTCTGACGTCTGAGTATCGGCCAAGCAGAAACTCAAAGAAACCAGCCTAGAACCAACTGAGACAAAGATCCGCCAATAACCATGTGGCATTAACCGTCCGACGTTGCAACCCATTGTTTACCTTGACTCGCGCAACCGGACATGTGGCTGTTTATCGATTCAAAACCACCCTTTTACGGCTTAGCCGTAAAACTCGCCGAAGAAATGCGATAGGCGCCAGGCGAGCCCCTTGAAACGACCGCGTTTCTCGTCAGCTGGTCTCAAACGCGAGCTGCCACTAAGCGACGCGAGATTCTCCACCACGATTGAAACCCAGGGGTTATGGGCTTTAAAACGCGTTCGGGAGGTGTTTTTGGTTTCGTAGCTTGGGAGTGTAGGAGATCTCGGGTTAATCATTGTAGCATCGTTCGATTCATGGCCGGGAATAGCAGCGGGTGGATGGAGATGGATGCACGTCGACATCACAGCCCATTTTTTGTAGATAATTTAACGATCTATGGGCCATAGCGGACTTGGAGATTGCAATTGACATGCAGTACCTAGTCTGTCAAAGAATCCTAGTCCATTTTTCCGGTGATATACCTCCTCACCTACTTACAAATTACAATCTTCCCATCCCCTGCCCTCGGCGCCTACCGAAGCATCTTGGCACTTGTGTCATCTCTCAGACGCTAGAACCCACTTGCAAGTCTCTGGCAAACGGATCCGCTCATTGGCCCCGTCGCATCGTGACCGTCAAGGACCCCTTCACACAATGCCTCCCTCGACGGTGAGACAGACGCTGTAGCAGGTACTCTACCAGATTAGTAGCACTGGTAAGTGGTGTGATTTCTATATAGCCTCATCCTCTTCCCTCTGTTTGTGTCGCTCATCACCTTCAGTGTCAGCTCAACTCTTTAATTCTCTTCTTTCGAGGTCCTGGTGATCTTTTCTTTCTAACCGTCTTTACTTTCTAACTTTGCTTCTTTGTGCTGGCACACTCCTCTTATATACCTCTCTCACTTTAGTCAAGATGCATTCTCTTCTTTCTTTCTTTGTCTCTTCTTCTCTATTGGCACTGGCCCACGGTCATGCTGTCATTCTCAACGCTCAGGGTGAGGATGGTTCTCCTGCCAGTGTGGGCTTTCAAGGTCAGACCCAGCAACTATAACCATTGGTTTTTAATACTCATTAGACTCTAGTGGACCCCGAGATTGCCCGCAACTGCACAACCATCAACCCTTGCCAGCAAGATGCTACCCTGATTCGCGACGCCGAGATTCAAGCCAACGTTGTCAACCAATGCGGCCGAACTGAGCTGTCCGGTAACATCGACGTTGGTGAGAACACAGAGAATGCTCTCTCTGCTGGCGCTGTTACTCAGGTCCGAGCTGGTGGCGAGATTACCGTCACCATCCACCAAGTCAACGCGGATGGTGCTGGCCCTTATGTCTGTGATCTCGATGAGAGCAGCAATGCCAACCAGATCTCTCAAGTAAGTCAACCCTCGCATCACCGCAAAGATAATGTCGACTAACACCAAATCTAGAACCTGACCGTTTTGAACAATGTCCCCGGTTCCAATGGTCTGTCGCAAGCCAAGGAACAGCAATTCAACATCACTGTCGTGATGCCTGATGACCTGAACTGCTTCGGAGGTATGTTTCCCATGAGATCCGCTACACCTTCAACCATCTAACTTGAGACAGCTTCAACTGGCAACATTTGCACTGTCCGCTGCCGCAATAACGCCCTCGCCGGTCCCTTTGGTGGTTGCTTTGCCGTCCAACAAGTCGACACTGAGGAAAAGACCAACAGCCCGCAACAGATCACAACTGCAAAGACTCTGAAGGAGGTCACGGACCAGGTTGCACAGAACCAGGCCGACTTCCCTGACGCTGTCCAGGCGAACCAGAACGCAGGTTCCGATGATGCGGAGCAGAACCGTGCGGCTGTCGATGCTATCCTGGGTAACACAATCGTGACCTCGGCTTTCTCTCAGGAGACGCCTACTGTTTCTCTTGGACGTCAGCCTGATGCTACGCAAACTCCTGACGCTGGCAATGGTGGTAACAACAACGGAAACAATGGCAATGGAAATGACAACAACAACAACAACAACAACGGCAATGATAACGGAACTGGTAACAACGGCAACAACAATGGTAACAACAACGGGAACGGGAACAACAACAACGGTGACAACGCCACCGGAAACGATGGAACTGCCAACAACGGCAACACTGGCAACGACGCCGCCAACGGGGGAAACAACGACGGTACCGACAACACCAACGGTGGCGGTAACAACGGCGGCAACGCAAACCGCGGAGGCAACCGAGGTGGCAGATTCGGCGGCGGTGGTTTTGGCGGCTTTGGAAAGCGAGCCTTTTCTCAGATGCGATGGGCCAAGCGTAACTACCTTTCCGGAGATGAACATTAGAAGGTTCATAGAAGAATATGTGAATGTGGATGATGGGAGAGGGAAAACAGGAGTGATGGGGGTGAGCGGAAGCGGGTTAGATAAAAAAAATATTATAAAAAGCCCTCATCACTGGGTTATCGTTCTGAATAAACTTTAGCGTGATTTGGGAAATCGTGAGACTCTTGTGAGAGTTGTGAATTAATCGAGATGAATGTCACAAAGCCTTTACTGGATACAGCGCTTCTGATCTGTGGGTAGATAAGCCATGGCATAAAGCGTTTAAGGGGCTCCGCACATCAAGTTCAAACCTGATATCTCTGAACGCGCTGGTTCATCTCTAATAAGCATTGTCAATACTCTCATGTAAACACACTGAACGATTGATCTTATTTTTTTTGTATTTTCTTTTCAGTGAAATAAGCTTATAGCAAACCAAACACACAGCTCGGTTTGCCCTTTGAGACAATATCTTCAAACTCATTAATCCAGCACTCGCCGATGAGCTCACACCCCATGTACATCTCCTGGTCATTCAAAAACGGGAGGGCCCCAGACGGAATCAAATTCCTCATCTCGGCTACCCGAAGCGGGGAATACATATTGGGGCGAACGAGAAAGGGAACCTTGGCTCCGGGGAAGTATGCAATCAAGTCGCCGAATCTGGCGGAGGCTGGAAGAAGTACGGGACATGAATTTGGGCCTTCTGGTGTATCTAATACATCCCGGGACTGGTAGACCCCGATGGCTCGTTGGTCGATGATGGACTCTGGGTCGTTGACTCTTTTAAAGGTTGGCTGTGATGTATCTGACCATTCGGCTGTTTTGCGAGCTCGAGCGACGAGGTGGGCTTCGATTGATCCGACTTTGGGTGGGCAGGTCTTCAAGTCCAGAAATTCCAAGAAGGAGGATGTACTTGATGACTTGCCCAGGCTTCCTGGTGAATGCCTGAGTATGTTGTCCACATCATAGTCTTCCCTTCTCCGTAGCTCCGGCGATTGATGTACCATGTTGATCCGAACACCATGAGGGACGTGGAGCCCTTTTACAGCCGTCAGATCAAGCATATGAGCCCACAAAGTCAGTATTTGAGCCTCTAGAGGATGCTTTTGGTAGACTGAGCTTCGTCGCCATTTTCGCTTGAGCTCCTCAAAGGCCAGCTCATCATTGCCCAATACCGAAGCCGGCGATATAGCTTCATGTAACTCTCCTATAACACGACCGTGGACCGCGAAAGCGCCCGTTGATAGTAAGACGCGGTAATCATTAGCCCTAACTGAGGAAGACGGCTGCTTCTCAACAACTTCGATGATGGCTCGGGGCTCAAATGTTGACATGTGGATGCAATGCCAAGTCGGGACCCAGGATGGCAGATAAACTGGCTTGTGGTCCCTGTATTTGTAGCATTCAGGCGCCAAGCGCCTCCCGTGGATTCGGCATTCGTCAAGTGCTGTCATTTCCAGGACAGGGTCTCTTTTGAGCAGCCCCCCATCTTGCACGCTAAACGGCTTCTGGCCGGATATAACCTTGTGCCAGTAGTCTTGTTCGGCAAGCCAGAGACGTTGCAGTTCCATGAGGTAATCGACCGTAGATGACCTGTTTAGATAACTTAGGGGTCGATAATCGTTTCTGGTGGTCATGACGTCCATGGCAAATTGCGCGTAGACGCTGCTCGTAGGGCGTGCGTAGTTGATAGTATCAAGCTGTCTCCAATTGAATCCCGTACTGATACCTAGGAGGGCAAAGATCTTGTCCCTTGGATCTGAAGCCATGAGGTGGCGAGCTCGGACGAGCATGTCGAGGATATCGGTCGTGGCGTCATTCGAGCTGAGCGTTTGTATGTACCAATCCGGTAGGTAGTGCTCTTGGCCCTTGGCGAGATGAAAGGCCACACGAGCTTGCCAGATACGGCGTAAATTGTCCGATAAGTCCTGCTGTTGAAGACTCAGCCCATAGCGATCGTGTGCTCGCTTTTCCAGAACCACCAGCTTGCAAAAGTCATCCCACGCAACCCCACGATGGCCGCATTGCATTATGACCTCCTTGGAGACGACAACTTCTTGGAAAACCCACACTCTGCTGAACCAGTCGCGACTCAACACGTCGAGGTACACGTCGTGAAGTTCACCGCGGAAGTCAACCAGATCCTCTATTTCTGCTGGGAGGGTGTAGTCCTTCGCGCCACACTCATTGAGTGCCCAAGTGCTGTTGCGTTCCAGAAAGTTCCAGGCCGAGTAACCAGTATTGCCACCTGTTTGGCCACCGAGATAGACGATTGTCTGCGTCGCAGATTCATAAATCTGGCGCATCTGTTGTACTTGATGGTTCCGCTCCTCGGTATGTACTTGATCAATACATAATGCATCAACCCAGAGCCATACCGACTCATCTTGCCGTCTTAAATGACGAAGCGCGTCCTCGAGATTGGCGGTGATGGGTAAATAGTTATCACCGATATAAATCGCGCAAGGGCTGCTTTCATCGCCCCAAACGTAAGACAGAGCGGTATAATCAACAGCTTCCGAGAGCTCAAAGTGTATGAGCGCGCATTCCAGGTCATCGTCGTCTCCATCACCTTCAATGAGGAGGAGGAGACGAATCGACCCTGTCTCAAGAGGCTCATACTCGTAAAGCTTGGCAGTTGATCGGGCTTCCTCGGGCGGTGACGTCCCTGGAGCCGCTGCAGGAGCCTCAGCTTCCCCCAATGAAGAACTGTTGTTTATGTTGAGGTCAGCTAAGTTTGCCTCCATTATGGCATCGTCAAGAGCACGAGGGAGATGTTCTGTTTTGTGGTGATCTGACAGAATGTGGGGAAGACGGTAGCCTACCTACTCTAGGTTGTCGTTTTACAGAGGTAGGATTGATAAGCAGACATGGTAATTGCATAGCTTGTTATTACTACTTGCATAACGGATATGTGAAATGCGAATTAAAGCTTTGTTATTCTTTTCATTTGTAATTTTCTACCTTTTATATAAACTACTATGAGCGTTAGAAGATCAAGTATATTACCTCTCATCTATCGAGCAATAATGTCTGTTTTAGGTGACCGCACTCTCTACCCAACTGTGTCGACACTCGTTTAAGACCAGGAATGCCAAGAAATAAATGATGCAAACAGCCTGGAAAAGTTCCGTCGACGACTCTGGCCACTCTCGAAGCCCAGGCAGCCAAGCCACCTGTCAGTGAGCGCTGCGCCTCATCTCATGTGGTGGAGCTGACTAGCCACTCCCCACTCTTTATTAATTTCAGTCTCTCGTCATGACAATATGCTAACCCGTGCCGGTTGATCAGGGCGCAGAGTCATCTCCAGGATCAAAGTTCAAGGAGCTACAAGCCCAATGCGGGCAGCTCTTCCCTTAGTAATGAGACCCCCTCTGAGCATTAGTGAATGTCCCTTATAAAGTGAAACTGCCGGTGAGAGTGCCTAGGGAGGGAGTTAAGTGGGTTCTTGGCAATGAAACGTTATTCTGCAGCTGCGTGTTGGGAACGAGATGGGCAAGTTTGGAATCTTCTTTATCTACTTATGATGTAATAAAAGGGTATTGCAGACAAGAAACGGCATCCAAAACAGCCCTTCCATCTTTCTAAGCCAAAGCAACCTTGGCACCTCCAGACACCAAGTCAGTGAAGACTCGCTTAGGGTCGTACTTGTCCCTGACAGCCTTGAGCTTTCGCAAGTTGCTTGCTCCATAAGCTGGGAAGGTCTCAGGAATCTGAGTCTTCTGGATATCACTAAGGTACATAAACGGGAGAGGTCCAAGTCCCAACTCGGAAAGCTTCTCTCTGATCTTGGCGTTCGCTTCGGCGTGCACGCCAAGCACGCGCTCGTCGTCTTCGGGATTCGACCAGAGAGGAGCCTCAACGTACCAGATTGACGGGCTGTCGTCGCTTCCTAGACCCATTGCGTTTTTGGCTGGTGCCGAGGTCACGATGGGCGTGATTGGGAGCATGTTGAAAGCGGTTGAGAAACCTTCGACGTCGGCCAAAGATGCGACGGTCTCGTAGTATGTGTCGAAAGCGACTCTTGCGGCTGTAGCGTTGGCGGCACTGGTCAACCAGTGGAAGGTAGCTCGCGTGCCAAGAGGAGGGGCATAGTTGAACTCGTTTGACCATTGGCCCATACTCGTGCGTGTGATGTTTCCTCTGGTGATGGGTAGGATGGGTGCGGTAAAGTTCTCCAGACCAATAGGCACGTCACCCTCGCCGCTGTACCAAAGATATCCATCAAATGAAATATCAGGGCTGCGGGACGGAACCCAGCGGGTTTGCCCCTCGAAAGAAGCCTTGGGGTGTTCTGCGCCATGAAGTGCAAACTGCTCGACACCCTTGATATACTTCTCTGACACGCCTGGACCCCAAGAGACTGTTCCAATAAGGGCCGAAGAAATAGGAATGGTATGCAGAGTGGCCTCCGTGACAAGACAGTAGTTGTTACCACCTCCAACAAGCGCCCAGAATAGGTCTGGATGCTCATCAGCGCTGGCAGTCACCAATCTTCCATCACCGAGTACGCACTAAATGGTGGCAAGACCTTGTTAGCCAGCTGAATCTCTCCCACAGAAGGCTGCGCGATATGACTTACATCCAAAGAGGCAGCAATATTAGACATTCCGTATTCATAAGCCATGAAGCCAAAAGGTCCGCCTCCCAGAATGGCACCAACGACTCCACCATTACCAGAACGAATGCCGTTAGCCGTGACGCCGAATTGATCAAGGTAAGCATACAGCGGAGGCCAGGTCACACCGGCCCCGATTTTAACGGTCTTGCGGTCATCTGAGATAGCCATAGAGCTTAGGTTCGTCGTGGCCACCATGATACCCTCTGGACCGATGTTGCCAGCATTGTCGATGGGCATGGCACCTCCACCACGAATGGCAAATTGGACTTGGTGCTTCTGAAAGGTGCGAATCGCAAACTGCACATCTTTCGCAGACTGCGGAGCGAAGATGCAGGATGGCCCTAGGTGAGTGATTGAGGTCCAGGAGTCTATAACTTCTATCAGCGATGCTGGATCGTTCTTGAGAGGTGTTGATCTTACATTCATTCTCATACTTGTATCGTTCCGATCCAGGGAAAAAGGTCTTGTCGGGATACTTGGATGACAGGGCACTGCAACCGGCATCGACGGCAGCGGATGACACGACCGACAGAAGTGCGGTGAGTCCGAGGAGAGAGGCTTGCAGAGACATGATGCTGAATGAGAGAAGTCACAAAGATATCTCAAAGCGCAGTGTCTTCCGAGTGTACCGGAAAACGAATTTATTGGGCAGATACCTTGACCTTTATAGGTTTCATGAGTACAAGATCGCACAGTAGACGCACCAGGTAGTTAGGATGTCGGATCTTAGGCCCCTTCCTGAGTCTAACCCCACGGGGCTGGCTCAGAAATAGAGCATAACAGCAATTAGAATTACGTTAAGCCAGGATTTGTTTAAACTTTGTCTTAGCGGGCTTGATAATATTTCCGTGATCTGTATAAGGTTCTTACCTGTTGCAGAGGATCGGCCACTGACAGCGGGATCCGCATCGTCCGTAGTCCGTACTCACATATGCAAGGACTGCCAAGGGGGCAAACATTGAAACTATGGTCGGAGTTTACGGAAAAAGGAGGGGTTTTGCCGCTCTTGAATGTCCGCCCTTACGGCTTAACCTACCGGACAAGATTCCGGGCAACTTTGACCACGCTGCCAAGTCTTTGCAAGTCCCTGCGAGTGTTACACTCGGAGATAAGGACATTATTCTCCTAAGAGAGAGAGCGGAGGATATTGATGAGTAGGAACCTACCATCGCAATTTGCCAAGTCCCGGATCGTTTCGAAAATATCGACTATGCAGGATGTGGCATGGGTTTGCGGGGCGAGCAACCCCAAAGACGGTGACAGGGAATGAGGCAGTTGAGAGAGCCACCATGCAAGCGATCGATTGGTTCGTTCAAGAGGTGCCTTCGTTTACCATCCTCTTTCGGAAACTTTCCCAGAGCTTCATTTGCTACAACTTATACTATAGATGTGATTATTCTGTACACTTCCACCGTCATCCCTCGTCTCTATACTAGAGTTGAAGCCCGGCCCCTGCTGGGTGAGATGAGCCAAAAGATCGTTCTCCCTCGTCAAGAGAAGGTTGGGCCACGTTGAAGATCAAAATCTGGGAATGGCACTAGGCAAAGCAATAAAGCCGCTGCAATAACAAAGGGACCTCGACACAATCCGATCCAGTCAAGTCTCCTGCATCTTATTCGGGAAAGTGGTAGAAGGCCGAAGTTAGCATGCCGTTATGGATCGCCGTTTATTGTTATGCATAACGTCCAACCCCCCACAACCGACCACCCCCCACAACCGACCACCTGTTTCCACAACAACACCAAGGTCATGCGATCGCGATGATCAATTAATAACCAACAACGGGAAGTCGTATTGATCTGATTTTTTGACTAGTGAAGGTTTAGATGGAATGTATGCTCTAGATCAGCTTGTTTTATCTTAGAAACCCTCATGGCGGTCCTGCGCGGCTGTACGATCTTAAGCATTGCCTCACGAGCTTTCTTAATCGCAGGAACCTTTGCAAACTCAGCGTTGCCGTCAAAGACGACTTTTTTCCTCTTCTTTGGTCTCAATTCTTCATTCTGATGCTTCAATATCGATATTTCCTTCGCCTGCATCTCCAATGTGACGCTATTATCCTCACAATGATGCCCCATTTTCCTCATAAGCAGCGACACGACCGGAGGGATCTCGTAGGTCAAGGAGATCACATCAAGTGCCCGTTTCACCTGTGCCGTTGAGCGAGGAGTCTTTAGAGGACATTCAGAAGGACTTTCTGCAGGCGCAGGCGGCGTTTTGGGCCTCTCAGGTGTCTCTGTGACCATCGGGTTCATCAGGACCCGGGCCACGCTGACTGGCCACAATCCTGAAGCCTTCCAGCCTGCTATGATGTTGTCTTTGGTGATTGCTTCGATCCGGGCCTTATGATAGTTAACGAGGAAGGTTATCTTGCCAATTGGCGTTGAGTCTGCGATAGAGGAGAGGTCGGAAAGAAGGCGACGGTACGCGGTCTTCAGAGGACCAAAGACGGCAACGTCAAGGGGCTGGAGGACGTGAGAAGAGTGAGGGATGAGGAATAGAAGATAGATATTATTGTCGTAGCACTCGAAGAGGAATTCCTCAGTCATATGACTGCCGTGACCGTCAAGAATAAGGAGTCGTGGTTCCCGGGGGTCCTTGGGCGCCGTCTCCGGGATAAACACATTACGCAGCCATTGGAGCGCGATCTGGTTATTCGTCCACCCTTTCTCAGAGCATGTGAAGTTCCAATCTTCAAGGAAGTCGATGTTATAAGGGAACCATTGTTGTTGAACTGATCTGCCTTTAAAGATCACCAGGGGCTTCAAGACTCTCCCCGTCGCCGAGATACACTCGAGAATTGAAATCCAGGACCTCGAACCAGGCTGCTTCAAAAGTGCTGACTTCTTCTCTGCTCGACCGAGAATAAGACCGTTGAGTCCGATCCCTTCCATCATACCGACTTCGTCCACATTGTAACGATGCTTCTGCTTGATCTTCTTGACGGGCGGCATCATCAGAAGCATAAAGAAGGCCTTAATTAGTTCAGTAGAAGCGCCGTGATAGCGGTCAGAGTCAATCTTCTTGCCTTTGAGTGTCTTCACGTCTGAAAAACGCGTCAGAAAACCCTCAAGCCAGTGTTTTCCGACACCATCTTTGAAGCCGTTGCGTACAGCCACCTTGCCGGCGAAGTCTCTGACTTGCGAGTGAGAAACAGGGCAGCCTAGGTCGTGCTGGATAAGAATCCAGTCTCGTAGCTTCCTTTCCTGCCGTGGCGTAAGCTTTTGCCGGGCCTCGTTATGCTCTTTTCGCGGATTACAGCCGTGAATTCGTCCCTTGAAGGTAGAACGCGGTATCCCATACGCGTCGGCGGCCTTATTCATTGAAATGCCGTCTGCGTACATCTGTAACGCATCTTGCATATTCTGTTCGGTCCATTCGGGCATGGCGAAAACGATGCAAAAGTCGGCTTGGCGATAGCTTCAATATTGGTTAAGAAATCGCGGTCTGAAGATGTGGCCTAATGGTGTTGCAAGGTGGAAAATGGGTGGTCGGTTGTGGGGGGTGGTCGGTTGTGGGGGGTTGGACGTTAAGAGGCACTTTAAGCTTAAAACACGCCACAGTGACGTGCGTATCTGCGCTTGGCTCGTGCTTAAACCGAAACCGAAACCGTGACCGAGATCCGGATCGGCAATTGGGGAAAGATCGGCTGCAACCTTACGCCGCGCATTGTTCATGTGTCAATCATGGTAATATCTGTGTCTTAAGATAGAAATAGTTTCTCATGACCACGTAATCGACATCAACGTTATGTCGATGCTATATTAGTACCCTGGCTGTGATGTGGTATGAACAATCTGTTGTATTCACTCGCCTGAATGACCTGGAGCTACCCTTGACTTGTCTCTGTCTTCACCTGTCATGGAAGACACTGTGCGATTCACTTCGAAACGAAATTATTCCATCATCCGAAAAAATCCTTTTCCTTCATTGCCTTTGTGTTTTATTTCTAGGCCGACCTTTGTAGCAGATGTTGTGGAGTTGAATATTGGCCACATCACAAGGGATGTAGCCAAGTCTGTTGAAGTGCGGGTTCCCGCAAGTCGAATCTTGCAATTTTCTATCCAATGGCTGTGGACACCAGCCCTTGATGGGTCATCCTGTGTTTTAGCCTATTGCAGGCCAAGGACTACAAGATTGAGATCTTCAACCTCGGCTCCCTCCGTTTACTAAGGTCTTTTCTATCAGCGGGCCCGCGAGCGTCACCGCAAGCCATGCCAATCTATTCTTTACCTCGGCACGTTTCATGAGTCCGGAAGCCGAGCCAATACTGTATCAGTACCGCAAAAAGTTTGGCAGGCATGTGGCATTGTTTCAGGCAATTAGTTGGTTGAAAGTCTGGTAGCAGCTGAGAATAGGAAGGGTGGGCGAACTCATAACCGGCACCTGTGGCGGGGAACTGCAGATGTCTAATTTTTCGTTCACGCATTCTTTTCGTCCTTCAAAGATGTAAGTAAAGGTAAACTGGTTGATTATTGCACTGAAAGTTGAACCAAATCTTGAAACCTATTGTCTCGTCCAAGTCGTCGTGTCTGGCGTCCCCTGTTTGAAGTAGATCTACTAATGGGCGAAGGGTCTAAAATTGCGTGCTAGTAGCAATAAGCCTCTGCGCCAACTTGAATTCATACTTCTTATCCCCCACTATAGCGACACCCTTGATTCAAACCCTCTAGCAGCTCGCATCTCCTTGATCACAGTTGGGTTAAACCCCTGACACTATGCTCGGCAGTGCGGGTACGGGGGCGGTTTCGACTATAACTCCGTTGCCCGAAGATCTAAACGCTACGGAACTGTACTAGACACCCCTTGCTCAAGACCCTGCCAATCAAGGCCCAAGTATGTCCCACCATAGTGTCTCACTTAATAACATGGGATGGGGGCGCAAAGTTCATCTCCGTAATGCAACTGCCGAGCCTACTATTTACGTACAGTAGCTGCTAAGTTCCAAAATAAAGAAACGAAACGTTACATTTGCTCTCCCTCTCGCGCCCGGCATCGGTTCTGTACATCCAGGTTGGATTTGTAAGATCGCCTTGACCACGGAATGGCTGGTGCGGATGGTTCACTTCGGATCGGAGCAGTGAAAGAGGGTCCATGATTTTGTTTTGTTCAAGTAAAAAGGCGTTCTTGCAACGAGTGTATGGCCAGCAGCAATCATCAGACATTCTCGGGAACCAAACTAACCTTCCATCTTTATCTTCGTTATAATGAAGCTATACACGTTCCTGGAATGTGTTGCCATTTCGGCTTGGGCTATCTCGCCAGGCAATGCCGCCGCCAAGACGTACAAAACTTGTCGCAAACTTCCAAAAGACCCCGATTGGCCGAATCCTGAAATATGGGAGGCAGCATTACCGGGTGTAATCCCGATACAGCAAAATTCTACGACCGGTCCTCTCCCAAATTATCGATTCCGCGCACACTCTATTGAAGATGTGCAGGCTGCCGTAAGGTTTGCCACGGAGCAAAACGTCCGCCTTTCTGTCATCACCACAGGGCATGACCAGCTTGGTCGAAGCGACGCTGGATCAGGTCTTCTGCTTGATCTGTCTTTTCTAAGAGGCATCAAAGTTCATGAATCTTTTGTTACAACTGAGGGTGGCACAGACAGGCTCGATCACACAGCGAAAACCAATGTCATCACCCCAGTCCCTGGTGTTCAAGCTGCTGTTACGTTTGGGCCAGCGGCAGCTGGGCTCTATCTCAACTACGGACTTGACCTCTCTGGCTTGTTTACCGTGAGCGGAGCTGCAGGTAAGTTCAAGGACAAGACGCGACATGCAAAAAGGTATCTTGTCTTGGTTCTAGCAGAGTCAACGGCTAACTTGGCGAAGCAACCGTGGCTGTGGCCGGAGGATGGGGTCAGAATGGCGGCTATGGGCCGCTCACCGCCCAGTACGGGCTCGGAGTCGATCAGTGGCTAGAAGCCAAAGTGGTGACACCCGACGGGCAGCTTCGCATCGCAAACGACAAAGCCAACAGGGATCTCTTCTGGGCCATTCGTGGCGGAGGCGGCAGCACGTTTGGTGTCGTCGTCGAAGCCACCTGGAAAGTGTATCCTACAGTTCCTATGACAGGGTTCAATTGGTGGATCAACTCAACCCTTATAGGTCCAAATGCGACTGACTATGAAGTTGGTCGGACACCAATGAGCGAGGCCATGGAATACCTCTTGTCAGAGTTGCCAACCCTTCAAGAGAAGGGCATCACGGCGTACATTTATGCCTCGCCGACCAGCGTTCGATGCTATGCCATTCATCCTGCAGATCGTTCTAGCATCGCGAATGCAAACGCCGTATGGGGTCCCATTTTGTCCAAGATGCAGTCATTCCCCGGCATGACGCCTTTCCAATCGCGTCCTTATGACTTTGTCGATTACAAAGACTTCTTCGACACAACCTATGGCCCGCTTCCGAATCCAGGAGGTGAACCCACCCAGCCTTACAACCGCGGCATCGTCCCCTTTGACACTCGACTACTGGGCGCCGAGCACTTCCGCAGTCCCAACATAACCTTTGCGCTACGTGAAACGAGAGGCAACTATGGTATCCTGGTTTGCTCGCCGGGTGGGAGACTTGGTGATGGATCTGAGACCTCAAACAACCCAGGTTGGCGGAAGGCTGTCGCACTCCTCGTTGGATTCAAGTCGAATACAACCAACGTAGACGGGCTACGGCGTCTTGCTCCCGACATGGGGACATATATCAACGAGGTTTGTTTGGTCCCTAGGGCAACATCTTCCCTATACTTCTCTCAAGAGAGTCGGAATGAGATACTAACGTCTCACTTTCCAGGCGAGCACAGAACAGGAACACTGGACTTCAGCCTTTTGGGGCACAAACTACCCACGCCTTTCTAAAATCAAATCCGAGATTGACCCAAACATGACGTTCTGGACGAGCCCTGGAATCAATGCCGACCACATGGAAACGGTCGATGGGCGTGCTTGTGTTATCGAAAACCCGTCCGATGAGCCCCCTCTGATCCCTCCACCAACCGACAGACATGTTATCGCGGACCTAGCCAAGGATGGGCATTTTCTCTTTGGGAGCAGGGAACTTATAGGCGTCGCGTACCCGGCTCCTGGAACGTGGGAGGGCTTACAGTCCCCTAAGAAGGAATCAGTGTAGTTTTTACGTGATGCCATCCCTGACTGTCTCACATGGCCAGGTTTTGTTGAATTGGGCCTTGTACAATAGCTTCAGGGGTGGTCACGTGCGCTTGACCGCCAGATGATCTCGGGCGAGTTGCTCAGACTAGTCCCGATTTGGAAGGCCACGTCGCCGCCCGGAAGGGATAAGCCTAAATTCCAACAGCTCCAGATCTTCCTCCTTAGTCTACCTGTACCAATATCTCAAAGGAACTCGAAATCCCCTCCTCACTACCTAGGTACTCACCAATGAATCTACCTCCAGCCGGTGATACTCCATGGCATACCACGCTATGGCTCGGCCCACGCCAACAGACACCTTTTCAGCAGGGTGAAACATTCACCGCTGGACCTTCATGCTACAGGCGAAGCTCTGCTCACCCAGAATGGCCCACATGGCGGTGGAGTAAGGGCCATCGCCTGCACGATATTTCGTCTCTTTGCGACGTATGTGATAAGATTGATATCACAGAACTTGCTGAGCGAGGGGGTCCAATGTGCCTCAATAGTTCCCTCAGCGCCGTAACTCTCGCATCGAGAACTTGCAGGTTTTGCGCCTTAATATGCCAAAGCGCCAAAGGCTGGGCACAGTCTCGGGATTTTGACAATGCGGAGGGGGCTATGGACACCATCAGTAGCATACTCCTAGAGTGGCGGGCCGGAGAGTTGTTCATTTTTATCCCGTATGCGATAGGATTGGCAAACTTTCGGCCTTCGATTGCTAATGGCTTGGTCTTGGGAAGATTTCAAATCCACCATAAGGAAGGTATGCACTGTCTCTTGAATTCCTCGGAAGCTTATAGTTACACAGCTGTGCTTTCCACCTCATTGCAGCAATAGCTGATCTGGCGGGACACGTACAGACAAGACATCGGCACCTCAGACCGATGTTATTGACGCCTCCAACCAAGCTACGGGCCCCCTACAGTCTACCACTCTGCACCGCCTGACAGCAGAACTGCGCGAGTTCATCAACTCTCCTTGCTGTGAGATTTGCACACCCCAACAAACACGCGCAAACCACGCTAGAGGGTTGCAGACCACCCCGGATACGACTCCTTTCCTCCCAGATCGAGTTATTGAGATTTTAGACTCGTCTACCGCAGATCCCGTGAAACTTCGTCTTCGGACGACGCAAGGGATGACAAGGGGCCAATATATCACCTTGAGCCATCGATGGGGGGGCGAAACACCGCTCAAGACCACAAAAGACACACTAAATTCGCGCATCAAGGGCTTCACCTTGACCGACATGCCACGAACCTTTCAGGACGCTATTCTCGTAGCCATAGCTTTAGAGATCAAGTACGTCTGGATCGATTCTCTGTGTATCGTTCAGGATGATCAACAGGAATGGCTTGAGCAATCGGTGAAAATGGGGTCTGTTTACGCTAATTCTACCTACACGGTCGCCGCCCATTCCGCGAAACAATGTCACGAAGGCTTTCTGTGGAGATGTCAGGTGCCTTCAGATCTTTGCATCAGTCCTCAGCGCGGCGGCCCCGAGTTCTTTGTGCCAATCCCTGAACTGCACGACGCGCACGTCCGTCGACTCTTCTTCGATGGCGAGCTATCTCAACGGGCATGGGTTCTTCAGGAGCTTACCCTGTCTCCTAGAATCTTGCATTTCGTCGAGAACGTTCTCATCTGGGAATGTGAGCATCGTTCCCCGGATTTTCGAGGCCTAGTCGCAAGAACGTCTCAACGAGAGTGGGCTATGCTCTACCCGAACACTCCGTACCTCCAAGTCTCGCTAGATACCTCAGCAACACTATTCAGGAAGGCAGGTCTTGACCTAGGACATCACTCTGCGTGGCGAGAGCTAGTTCAGCAGTACTCCAGCTGCCAGATGTCCCGAAAGAGTGATAAGTTGGTCGCCGTCGCTGGTATCCTTGATTTGTTACGCAGCAGCATTTCCGACCCTGAAGAGAGACATTACCACTGCGGAGTGTTCCAGTCAGACATTGACAGGTCTCTCATGTGGTACAGGAAAGTACGAAAGGGCAAGCGCCAGCTGGAGAGAGCCCCTTCATGGTCCTGGGCTAGTGTCGATGCTAAGGTTCACTTTGATGCCCTTGAAGCGGACGACAATCTAAAATGTTTGCTTCGCGTCAAAAGCGTTCAACATCAGGATTATACTGTTGAACCAACAACTCATGAGCCCCCAAGCTGCCGCCTTGCGATCAACGCCCCACTCATTCGGGCAACCGTCTTCGTGCAAGAATCTTCCGGCTATAGTCTAAAGCCAGAAGACTACAGACCCCCAAATACTCAAGACGGACAAGTTTGGGTAGTTAGAATCTATGACCACGACGATGGCGCGCCCTTCGGGTGGTATATTGAAGATATGAACGAACTATTCGCAACCCCTCCACCCCGATGGCCTCCATTCCCACGAGGCGATGTGGCAAGCACGATATTTTTCCTAGCAGTTTGGTGTCGAGAGGAAGACGGTAAGCCTATCAGAGCATGGGGGCTAATGCTGAGCCCCGTGGAGGAGAAAGCTGGCGTTTATAGAAGGGTAGGACTAGGGTTTGTGAGGAATGTGGAAGCTTTGAAGGATGCATTTATATCACCTGAGGATATTATTTTAGTTTAGTGGTTTTATAATAACAAGATTTTACTTATACCTTAATTATAAGTTGGTAATTAACAAGAAAACATAATATATAATAGCCTTAAAACCTAAAACACTATAATTTTACCTTCTTTTAACTCCTACAATAATAGCTATAGAAATTGGATAGAAACTTGAGTCTTATGTATAAGATGATACCTTTCCTTATCCTCAGAAGGATAAACATTAGTGGCGCACTTCTGGGAAGAAGTAATCGGACCGGTGTCAGTGGCGGAGGTCGTTGACGAAGTCAAGCTGGCTGGGAACCATTGGGCATGATGGCTTGATTGTGTGTAAAACTGTATCTATCTGACTGGTTTGCCTTGATCTGTCCTGTAGGTATGCTATGAAGTTGAACTATTTTTCAAGCTGGCTGGGAAAAGTTAATCGGTTGGGAAAAAAGGCGCCGTATGGTTCACAATGAATCCGAACACAGGGATACTTTTGCCTGTATATACCTAGGCCGACCGGTCTATATCTTAGGGACATTCTACAATTATTATCTTTCCTATTCATGGATGATATCAAGGTCATGCTTCCTCTCCCCCCTTTTGACTTTCCAGGCTGCACTATGACTAAGTCGGACGAGCTCCATGACGAACTCGCTTATCTCTCGGATATGCTCAATCTCCTCTATCGAGAGCCTCTCTGCTGGAATCTTGCGCGTGATGCTGCTTATCGATGACAAGATGTGCAAGTCGCTATCCGCCGTATTGCCAAGAGGGTGTATAAGGATGTTCATAAAGAGTGGCATGGCAGCCATCGGCGCATAGTGCGACACGACCCATGCTGAATCCTCTTTCCAGAAGTCGACGACAGTGTCCAGGATGCGGAAAATGGAGCGGCTGGCCTCTATCGATAGATCGGCGCTCGAGTGCACGACGCTGTGTAGGTCATCGGGTAGATTCTCTTCCAGGTCTCCACACTTTCGGACCAAGGTGTGGATATTGATGATGGTGAAGAGGTAGTCGAGCTGAAGATTGATGAAGTACGTGCGGTTCTCTAGGCTCATGGCTGAGGGCAATGAGAAGGACGAATCTGATAGGATGGATAATCTAGGACGATAAGGTGGTTCGACTGACAGCCGCCATTCCTCAAGCTCGTCGTCGAGTTGTCGAACGTGGGCAAGAAGCTCACTCTCGGTGTATTTGAAGGCTCGGGGCGAGCAGAGTAGTCGAATTGCGTTTTCTTTAATCTTTGCGAGGTTTGTATCCCGTGATTGGCTGCTGAATTCCTCCGACTCGGTCACATCGCAGTGATCCGAAGTAAGTAGTGGCGGCTGGTCGGTACGCAACGAGATATCCTTGTCATAGCAGTAGCACATCCAGAACAACCTTCGGATGTGCAGCTTTGTTTGATCGTCGAATGTGGGGATATGTTGCGGGAGGATAGCCAGTCGTGACAGCGGGAAGTTACCGCCAAGGTCACATACCATGCGACATGCCCTTCTAAAGGTGATGGAAGCCTCTCGGCATTGTCCTCTCATTTTTTGACATGCCCACTATTTGCAAGTCAGCCGTGAGCCTCAGTGACAATACTTGGTGGTTCCTTACCAGAAGAAGGGTGCCCTGCAAGCTGTCCAAGTTCGTGTTGCCATTAATGATGGTTAACAAGCGGCTGGCCTCATGAACGCAATCGTTTGGTTCGACGGTTAGACCCAATTGCCGAGTGTCTGTGGTACGTACAACGATTGCAATCATGGCCCACAGACAGGCCTCAGCTGATGTTCGACGTCCCAGATCAGCCCCTTGGTCACCGAACGCCCTGGCAATGGTTCCTTCAAAGAGGTTTCTCTCCAGGATAGCGAAGACGATAGAGGTCTTGGATTTGAAGAAGCACTCAGCGAGATGCCTGCAGATAACCTTTGAGGGCAGAATTCTCGGCATATCGGGAAATGCGGTAGGGCAAAGCGGTGGTGCAGTTCCCAAGGGGTTGGAGAACAAGTCAAACTTTTCCATAAACACACGCTCTCCTGCACCATCTGAGATCCATTGCCGACCACGCTCAGACAAAATCCCTATCCCTTTGAAGTACCAGTTGTTGCCGATTTGACATCGCGACAATTTGGAGGTAGGCTTGGGCGAAGTTGTCTGGGCCAGTGTGGTATTCGCAGCAAGGTCGGAAGGGCTTATGGGGGACGGTTGGCCGAGGATCGTAGCGACGGGAGATGCTCTCAGGCGGCTGTTCGATGGTTCGGCAAATGGCCTCTCGGGGAATGGCCTTTCTGGCCAGGGCGAAGCGTCTCCAACGGGTCTATTCGTACATAGTGCAGACTGGAGGGCCTCTTCGAGCGTTTCTACTCGTCGGGACAGTTCTTGGACAACATCGGATGTGGTTCTGCGGTCTTGTGTCAGGCTCCCAAACTGTACGATCTTGGCAATAAGCCAAGTCATTCGAAGAAAGCTTACCTCTTGTTTGGGTCTTTTTGAATGACTCTGTCAAAGGTACAGGCCACGTCCTGACTCCCGCACCAGTCGCAGGGATCGCCCTGAGTCTTGATGACGCATTGAATCTGAAAAGTCGGTGTTATTCGAAAAAATCTCTGCCATTATCACTTGGACAATGAAACATGTGATTAATTACCTTTCGCTTGTAGCAGACATCGCAGGCGGCGCGCCGGGGAGGCATTGCATTGCATCGCCCCGCATAAAAGAAGTTGAGGTAATCGGAAAGACGGATTGCCGAAGGAAACGAAAGGGATGGAGAAATTTGACTGGAGAGACAGATGTATCGGAGACCCGGAAGTCCGATGGCACTAGTGCATATGCATGAGCCAGGGTATGTATGGATGGAACAGCTTGCGCGTGGGGTTACGGGCCGGGACTGACGGACTCGATTTAATATGATGGATAGATATGTTGACTTTATTCGTGCAAAAAAAGGGAGCAACAAATACTGTATCGTCATCAAATGACGGGTACAGCCGAGAGATTATCATGGTGCATGGCAACTCAGTATCCACCGCCCATTTTCAACAGTGTAAACAACACAGTACTCACCACCCTCTTATTACCCTTGAAAACGTCGAGGCTGCTGAACATGGAACGGCGTTTCACCTTTTCATAAGTCTCGACACGAAAAAGAGATGATTGAGCTTGTAGCAGAGATGTAAATGCATTTTGAGGAATGGCTTGGTTCATATCAGCAGCAGAAGTAGAGGACAGACAAGTGTAATATAGAGAATACAAGGCGTCTCAGGGTATGGGTATTCTTTAGAAAACCTTGTATGTGACAAGTCAGTCTTAGGCTGATGGATGGGAAGAAAGATGCGGGGAGCCTTCTTTGTAGCCCTTGCCTGTCGCGCCATTGGATCTGGTTCTTTCTTTTTTCACATCTCGATTGCCATCTGTGCCTTGCCTTGACGTAGATTCACGCCGACACAACCCCGTTTTGATGCCCTAATAATATTGTAAGCGAGGTCATGGGTAGGGATATGACAGTACAACCACTCCTCGGTTCTTATTAGGCTCGGTTGACGGCGTCACATCATTGACGAGAGGCGGCGGTGCATGCAAGACAAACAAGATGTGTCCCAAGCTCTTCATTTCCGTCACCGATTACCAATATCAAACTTGCCTCTTCATTGGATGTGTTAGCGAAATGGATGCTCTGGTCCGTGCCATGACCGCTGATCTTCCCTCGATCAAGAAGAGACGGATTTCCGTGTCCGATTATGTAAGACAGGTTTTCCCCAGCTTTGTCCAACGTGGCGCTTATCAGATCCCCCCAAGTGCAGTCATTGGTTGGGAAGAGAAGCCCCGTGGCCCCCCTTTGTTGATCTTGACAACAGCTACCCCTGCTGAGACTTGAGCTAAGCTTTCGAAAGTGGTCGCGATGCAGCTTTACCCCGATCTTGGATTGTAGAGCCTGGCAGGTGGACATAGGTACATAATGTCAACCGCCTCACGTATTGAGCAAGATGCCTTCTCCACCATAGCTCACTGGTTCTTGAGCCGACTCCTTTCACAACAATTCTCTTTATCCAGGGCCTCAAATTAAGGTCTGAAGGCCTGCCTTGTACGTTTGCAACATGGCAAGCAATCTACTCGATCCAAAGGCATTGGTGGATCCACGCCAGCGGTCGACGAGCAATGCAGACACCGTCTCCTTCACTGACGGGACAACTCTTGCACCTAGCAGCTACCTGTCAGATGTACCGCAGCATTACGACCCGGGCCAGTCTAAAAGTGTCGACCTCGAAGACCCCAACAGGCCATTCCCTCATAGCCCCGATCAACTCGGCCAATTACTCGACCCCAAATCACTGGATGTCCTCAAGAGTTTTGGTGGCCTCGAGGGCCTCGCTCGCAGTCTCCGTGTAGACCTCAAAGCTGGTCTTAGCGTGGACGAGCTCGAACCGCATACTTCTTCACACAGTCCATCCACTGAAAGAGTGCGCACGTATGGGCGCAACCAGCTTCCAGCGAAAAAACCAAAGTCAATCTGGAGGTTGGCATGGATCACTCTTCAAGAAGCAGTTCTGATCATGTTGTTGGTTGCTGGCGTCATATCCCTTGCACTCGGTCTCTACGAGACCTTTGGAGTAGCCCACAAGCCTGGCGACCCTACGCCCGTTGATTGGGTTGAAGGTGTTGCTATCTTGTCCGCTGTTGTCATTGTCGTGGTGGTCGCCTCGCACAATGACTGGCAAAAAGAAAAGGCTTTCGTTAAGCTAAACACCAAGAAAGATGACAGAGAAGTCAAGGTGCTTCGGTCCGGCAAGTCCATGCTTGTCAACGTTGTCGATGTGGTCGTCGGAGATGTTCTTTACCTTGAGCCGGGTGACTTGATTCCTGTTGATGGCATCTTTATCGATGGGCATAATGTCAAATGCGATGAATCAACTGCCACCGGCGAGTCAGACGCCTTGAAAAAGACGCCCGGCGCAAAGGTCTTTGCGCCAGATTGGAACGGCAGCAAAGATCCTGACCCATTCATCATTTCCGGTGCAAGGGTTCTTGAAGGTAGAACACACGCACGCCAGGGACCATGAAGTCTTACTGATTTGTTGTAGGCATGGGGACGTTCCTCTGTACTTCGGTCGGCACCAACAGCAGCTTTGGCAAAATCATGATGTCAGTTCGGACGGATATCGAGTCGACGCCCCTACAAAAGAAACTCGAAGGATTAGCAGTGGCTATTGCTAAGCTCGGTGGTGGTGCTTCGGTGCTCATGTTCTTTATTCTTCTTTTCCGCTTCTGTGCACATCTCCCTGGGGATGACAGGCCGGCTGAGGAGAAAGCATCAACCTTTGTTGACCTTTTGGTCGTGGCCATTGCTATCATTGCTGTGGCCGTGCCTGAAGGTCTACCTCTTGCTGTCACCCTTGCGCTAGCCTTTGCTACGACGCGCCTTTTGAAGGAGAACAATCTCGTTAGAGTACTGAGGGCATGCGAGACTATGGGCAATGCTACTTGCATCTGTTCAGACAAGACAGGAACTTTAGTAAGTCACCTTAGACAAGAGGAACGAACCTTGCTAATTTTCAGACTACCAACAGAATGACCGTCACCGCGGGCCGCTTTGGTGATTCCAGCTTCACCGATGATACTTCTTCGTGGGCCTCGAGCTTGTCTCAGGACAGCAGAAAGCTCATCACTCAGTCTGTAGCCATCAACTCGACAGCTTTTGAAGGAACAAACGACGGCGAGACAGCATTCATCGGCTCCAAGACGGAAACTGCGCTACTGCAGCTAGCCAGGGACCATCTTGGCATGCAGTCCCTTTCGGAAACCAGGGCAAACGAACAAATCGTTGTCATCGAGCCCTTTGACTCCGTCAAGAAGTACATGACCGCCGTCATCAAGGTTCCATCTGGCTACAGGTTACTCATCAAGGGAGCTTCCGAAATCATCGTTGGGTTTTGCACACAGCAGGTGAACCCAATTACCAACGACGTTGAACCCCTAGACCGCAAATCCGCCGAGGATGCCATCCTTGCATTCGCAAGCAAGTCTCTCCGTACCATTGGAATGGCGTACAAGGACTTTGAGGAGGAGCCTGATCTTGAAAGCCTGAGTGACTTGACTCTTCTTGGTGTCGTTGGCATCCAGGATCCGGTCCGCCCTGGCGTTCCTGAGGCTGTACAGAGTGCCAAGCGTGCTGGCGTTGTGACTCGGATGGTTACAGGAGATAACTTGGTCACTGCCCGAGCTATCGCCACGGAATGCGGCATCTTTACTGAGGGTGGCATTATCTTGGAAGGTCCTGAATTCCGCAAACTATCCGAGGACGAACTCGACAAGATCATCCCCCGTCTACAGGTTCTTGCCCGCTCATCGCCTGAGGATAAACGCATCTTGGTTACACGCCTCAAGGCCTTGGGAGAAACCGTGGCTGTGACAGGTGATGGCACCAATGACGCACCAGCTCTCAAGGCTGCTGACATTGGCTTCTCTATGGGCATTTCAGGTATGTTGAGTCGACTCTATTGGCCCTACGGATTAGCTAACCACGCGATATTTCAGGTACTGAAGTAGCGAAAGAGGCTTCCGAGATTATCCTGATGGATGATAACTTTGCCTCGATCATCACTGCCCTCAAATGGGGTCGGGCTGTGAATGATGCTGTGCAGAAGTTTTTGCAGGTATGTTACTCTCATCTGAAAAGCCACATACATGGCTGACATGTCAACAGTTTCAAATCACTGTCAACATCACTGCGGTCATCCTGTCGTTTGTTACTTCCATGTACAATGATGACTACGAGCCGGTTCTCAAGGCCGTGCAGCTGCTATGGGTAAGTCGACAATCAAGATCAGTGCATTCTCAGGTTGCATATTGACTTTCAACAGATCAACTTGATCATGGACACAATGGCTGCCCTGGCTCTGGCCACAGACCCCCCCACAGATGCCATCCTCGATAGGCCTCCTCAACCCAAGTCTGCACCGCTCATCACCATGAACGTAAGTCCATCATCACCTCCACCTCATGTACAACAATGCTAACAGGTAAAGATGTGGAAAATGATCATTGGTCAATCTATTTTCCAGATCATCGTTGTCCTCGTCCTTTATTTCGCTGGCGATACCATTCTCAACTACGATACCAGCGTTGAAAGTGAGAAGCTTCAGCTTGATACCATCATCTTCAACATGTTCGTTTGGATGCAAATCTTTAACGAACTCAACTGCCGTCGACTCGACAACAAGTTCAACATTTTCGTTGGAGTCCACCGAAACTGGTTTTTCATCGTCATCAACCTCATCATGATCGGCCTACAAGTTGCCATTGTCTTTGTGGGTAACCGTGTCTTTGACATCGATCCTGACGGTCTTGACGGTCCTCAGTGGGCTATTTCAATCGTCATCGCAGCATTCAGTCTACCATGGGGTGTGGCCATTCGCATTTTCCCTGATGAGTGGTTTGCAAAGGTTGTCCACTTTGTGGCACCACCCTTTGTCATCTCGTATAGGTTTCTTGCGAGAGGTTGCTCCAAATTTGCTAGGCTTTTCAAACGATCCAAGAAATTGGATGGTGGTGAAGACAGCGATTCCACGGAGGAAAAAACACAAGACAAGGAGAAGCCATCTGCATCTGGGCCAATCATCGTTGAACAGGCTTAGTACACCTGTCTTGAGAACATATCAACAAACTAAAAGGCCTTATCGTAATTGGATGGAAGAGAACCGATTGATACAGATCAGGGGTAGGGGCAACGACAAAACGTGGGGCTAAGGGGGGAGGGGGTGACTTGGCAGAGTCTGGAAAGGCAAGCGTGAAAAAGGACGAGAAGGGGGAACCATGTATAATCCCATCAGTAATTGGAGTTATCTTGTATTTATTGTATAAAAATCGGGTTTGGATTTCCATGAACGTTGAGTTGAGGGTTGTCCAAAGGCAGGTAACTGCCATATACACAAAATTCGATGCAACTTGACCAACAGTGACTTGAATCACATGAACCCCTTTTTCTTAAATGCAAGGCTTTGGGTGCGTCCTGCTTCCGCTTTAGTACCCCGTCGTACTACAGCTTCCGATTGAGCCTCCTCCACCTTCGCGCCTCTTGCTCGTGGGCGGAGACGCGTTGAACCAGCCATTCAACATTGTCCTCGGATGACTTGACGCCTTTGGAAACTTTCTCACCAATGGCCAACATTCTGCGATCGAGATTTGGCATCAACCGAATACAGAGGCAAACATACATACCCAACTCACGGCAATAACAACTTTGACGACGAGCATGCCTATGGAAACGATATCAAGTACAACAACGACAATCATGATTCCCTCGACCATAGCAAGTCTAATAAAGCCACTAGGAAGGACTCCCGCCCCAATCAGTACAGCTTTGACTATTAAAGCACTAGCTCTGGCCAAATGCCTTGATTGAATGCCGAATAAGGTAGCTAGAATAAACCCAAAGAATCTCTCACTAATATCACATATCGCTCTCCGGTCCCACAATCTGACAACAGCAATAGTCGCGACGAGCTTGGTCTGACCACTCTGTGGGCGTCTCACTGCAACACGTTCCTTTACTTTCTGCTTGAAGGCGGAGTAGATGTAGCCATCGCCAAGGGACCCAAATGAAGCAAATGTCTGTCATAGCCACAATCCAGTTTGGGCCCTTGAACTCTGTGCTATTGATGACAATATCACCACCTGTCTGAGTTCAAGCCCATATTTTCGATTTCCTTGATCCGATTGGCATCGTCAAGCCTCTCGAGCTCCGTGATGGAGTGAGCATTCACCGCCACTCTGACACTGTTGCTTTCGGAGAAGCCTCTAACATCATCTTCCTCGTCGATTCCCTGGCTAAGAAACTGACTGGCACGTTCTTCAGATGAGAAGTCTGATTCTTTGTGCAGCCTCACGTTGACCCTGATGGAGCTCTCCCCGTCCTCTTGTCTAGCGACATCTCTGAGGTGCGCCGAGGTCTTCGGGCTTCGCTCATAGGCATTTGCCGATCTGACAAACGGAATTGCGCGGATTCTGTCAAGATCGTGGCCGGCGTATTGAAACAGATAAGTTTTTTCGGCCATACGCTCCTGGTACTTGACATCCAGCGAGTCCAGTTCTAATTTCTGGTGATTGGTAAGGTTGTCTAAGAGTTGTAGGATGATGTACTTGGTCGAGCTAGCGTCGTCGCTCTGTTGCTGACGCTCAAAGTCATCTACAGACAGCTTAAGAGCACGTCCATTCACGAAGATGTCGGACATGATGATGAATTGGGAAGATTTTCGATGCTGCAGGTAGAAAGGAGAGAATGTTGGAAAGAATCGTGTTGCTTGAGACGCTGGGCTCGAGGGACTCGGATCCTTTTCTAGTTCTACGAGGCCAGCACGACACATAACAGTGGGCGCCTAAATTCTTCGTAGATAGACTGAGCAGTTGCCAAGACCCTTCCTCGCGAGCCCCTCGTTTTGTCTAGACCATTCACATTTCGTTTAATGGTGTTCACTAATATGATCGTGATCACAAGGCTTGTCACTAAACCAGCCACTAGCCGCACAGTCAATACTACTCAGAGATTAAGTTAAATGGCTTTCCCAAGGTCTGGGTCTTGGGCCGAAAGAGTGTAAGTCTGAACACTAGCAGGAGCCTGTCGCCTCACCGCTCCCCATGGTGATACAGCAAGCTGCTAAGTCCAGCCAGCCACGACGGAGTGAACTTTAGGACTATTGGCGCTAAGATACCCGGCTATGCACAAACAGAAAGAAAAAGAAGCGATTCGATACGGAAAGGTTCCCCGGCATAAGATTGACGACTGGACGGCCACCACTTTATTTTGTGTTTCTCACTCATCACTCAATGAACCGTCTAGCTTTTGCAACCTATCGTACCCGGTACTTTCCATGTTGCACCTAGCTCCCAGGGAATAATAACCTGGATGACCGATAGAACGCTACAGCTACCATACCATGTATATCTCGATCTTTATTTTAGATACATTGCTTTAATTCTATCCCGCTAAACTAAGCTCACCCACCGAACCTCATGCTTCGAGGGACGTTTGTGATGAGCGTCCACAAAGGACTGGCGGTACTCCTCGAGAGCATCCTCCCTGATATCTGTGCCCGGATACTTCCAAAAGGCAGCTTGGCTTATAACACGAAAACTCCCATTCTCCTGCTGTCGAAGTACAAATGGTGTTGAAAGACCAGGGAAAACACAAACAGCATCTCCTATGGCAGCCGAAACATCTTTCCTGGCCAAGTCTCCCGTGATACCATTATGCAGAACAAAAAGACCATGCCCGAGCATGAAGGTCTGCAAGTCCCTGTCTCTTGCTAGCCCATCTGCCCCTTGTAGCTGTCGTTGAGAATTGAAGTAGTTGCTGTACTCTTCAATTGGTTGGCTCTGGACCATGCACGAGTAAGCCATCAAGAAACTCTGCTCGATGGTAGGGTCTTTCTCAAGCCTCTGGACAGTAAAGATATCAGCAAGATGGTATCTGAACCACTGGCGCATTACATGTACTCTCGTGGCCTGTATAATCGCCGCAGCGGGTTGGATAATTGCCTTGTCACAGTCCAAAAAGACAGATGACGCAATCGTTCCGGTTGTCGGGTCAGGTAGTATCGGACCAAACACAGAGACACATCTCCCGACAAGGATAGCGGGCATTGTGAGAACCTTTCTGTCCTCGGACAATGAAATGCAGGCTCCTGTTCTTTGACTGTTGTTGATCCTTGCGTTGAGCGTTTGTCTGAGATCGGGAGTCCAGGAGGCACACCCTCAAGTCCGCCCACACCGCCAAGATTCAAGACCCGAGGGTCTCTTGTCTCGGCAAGTATAAAGGCCGTAAATCGATGATACAAGTCTTCGAAAGGTTTCGTATAGTCAGGAAATAATGCCTCGGGTAACGGATTGCAGTCAAGCAGCCCAAGAAGTCCGTATATGTAGTCATGAGGAACTGTCGCCTTCAACTCGGTAGATTCGCCAATTAGTTGGAGAATATCCAGCGCGCACTGCCTCTCATTCTCTTTTTGGTCGCCTTTTTCTCGATTGGGCCTTGTGTTAAGGATCTTCTGGTAGATTCCCTCAACAGCTTTAAATCGGACAGGGCTTCGGGCCAAGAATGTGATGAGTAGTTGTCCATCTATGGATGGGTCCAGGAGCCTAACCCAAGTCCTAAAGAAGATGTCGTAGCCAAAGACGTGTGGTCCGCATAGGAGTATCGGTGGTTTCTGAGAGAGGACTGCTTCTTGAAGAATCCACACACGTCGGAACCAAGTTCGTGAGCCAATATCGATCAGTGTCTGCCGCAGACGTTGGACTTCTTCTGCAGCTTCAGTACTTGTATAGGAACTTTCTCGAAAAGAGCTGATTTGACTGTCTGCGAAGTTGCCGTCACTCGGAGAGTCGGCACGACCCCCAAATTGCTCAAGCCTCTGTGCCAACTCACAGACAGTGTCCTGCTTAGCATCATCCACAGGGCCGAGCCAAGCCAGTACATGTTCGCATCTACCATAGATCTCAGACATGCGTGGAACCTGAATAGCCTTCTCCCTGTGATTAGTCTGGTCAATGCAGATGGCATCGATCCAGATGAATGCGCCATTTGTGTCGCCATCGCACCCCACGAACTGCCGGCGGTATTCATGCAATGCGTGGTACAGATTTCTCGTAACCACGAAGGAGCACCCGTTGACCTCAATCAGCGGGGGATTTTCTGGTGCGCCCCAAACATACGACAACGCCCAGAACTTGAGCTTGCTGTCTAGTCTGACATGGATGAGTTCGCAAGTAATGAGCTCTGAGTCCCCCGGCGCGACGGACAAAAGGCGAATCTCGTCGGATAGTAGTGGCTCATATTTAAAGCATTTTTCTTTATTTGATGAAGTCATTGGAGTAGGCAAAGGACGCGAGAGTTGATATCGCTGGAGGTGTTGGAAGGACCATGCAAACCCTCAAGGGCAGGATTCGAACCCTCGGTCACGTGATTTTCTTCTCCAACACATCTTCAAGTTCAACAATTCTATCATTGCGAATCACTCTGGCTCTATTTTTTCGACTTTGACTATGAGCTTAGAGTGGAATTGCGTTCTACCCTTGAGCTACCTACCTATGCTATTGATTGTCTGTCCAACAGTGGACTTCGGCTGCAACTTCACGTTCGGTACGAGCGGCAGGTTGTTTCGAGATTTGCACGCGATAAAAAGCCGAGTAAACCTACGGCAACATTTTGCGGTCACGAAATAGTTGCGTGTGTATGCCGATCGGGTGAAACATAAAACAGTACAAAGCCGCGGGAGGAGTAGACAAGTGACCATCTTGCGCACCAGATCCAAGTAACCTTGCAATAGTTTTTATTCCGAACTAGAGACGCCGAGAAATTGTACGACTGGTTATAACCATGGCACAACATTTTTGTGCGCAAATTGTTGTGACTTGCACAGATCAATGGGTTTGCTATCACGGTATGATTGCCGAAGGGTAGCATATCTCGTCGTACCTCCCTTCGACCAACCCGAGATATCTTTGAGTCACCTAACCGATACAGAGAAGGATGCACACCTCGCGGAGATTAATCATTATACAGCTATTGTTTTTCCCACTATTTATTCCCTCCACCTCACTTCACCTCAGGGCCGAAGCAGGCAGTGTCTCTTTGAGCTCCTCAGCCCAAAATCATCAGAAGAGTTGACAACATAACCAACTCTATACTCACCATGCAACTCTCATCTCTCCTCCTGGCAGTCTTCGCAGCGACGGCTAAGAGCAGCTCATTCGTCCTCGGAGACTTCATCATGTTGAACCCTATCACCTTAAACATTGAGGCGCAACCTCGAGTCTGGTTCAACTTTGGAGAAGGCGTCACGCCTAACAGCAACATTCTGGAACTCGGAAAAATAACCGGCAACAGGGGTAGCGGCTTACTCTGTGTCGAACAAGACTGCCCTCTCGGGTTCTCGGTTGGAGGTTGCACTGGATGGTTGAAGAGTGCTGATGGAGAGTCTGCACTCATCCACGCCATCGGACCGGGGTTTGATGTGGAGAATATGGTTTGTTTCAAGGACCATGGGTATAGTGTAGGGGGTATGGTGAAGTCGGGGCGTATCAAGAGTTTGTATCGTTGCAGTCTTGGATCTGAAGTGCAGTGCACTTGAGCTGGTTCAATGAGTCGAGAATGTGTCTGCTTGCTTTGATGACAGGAGCTACTTGAGCGAAATTGGATTGTCCTGAGCTGCTTGAATCCAAACTTGAATGAGAAGCGATCAAACATTGTCACAAACAGACCTCCATGTTTTCTTACACCTGCCACACCGCTGATCTCCCTGTCAAGTCTTGTCAGACACAATCTTTACTTTGTGGGCTTGAGTCACAATTCCCCTGAAGCTTACCCTAGCGCCCGTCTTTTAGCTCCGACTCGCCTCGGAGACAAAGGCCCGTCCCCACAATCCTGTTGACATTTTCTCCACCATGGAAGGGCGCAGTTTAGACATTGTTGAGCGCGAAGGAACGGGTAGGGCGCGATGAGTCAAGCGAGAGTCAGTGGCTTTCATCTATAATTACTGCCATTGACTGACATGGCCATCTCATTGCTCATCACTCCTTTCAAGGCTAATTGACGAATCATCATGGCGACTCAAACGGAAACGCTGGTGCTACCGCCAATCCCACACCCCGGCCTCGAGTCTGGAAGCGACACTCAATTGCCCAGCAGCGAAAGTGTCTCTGGATGTTCCGATATCGAGCAAGTCCGACCAGCCTCGCGCTTTCGAAAGGCTGCCGTGACTTTTCAGCTTTCTGGTGTCAACTTTGCTTCCAGCGCTGCCAATGGACTCATCGTCGTTGGTCTCCCTCGAATGACGCAAGACCTTGATTTGCCCCAATCGCTTGCTTTTTGGCCATCTTCTGTTCCTGGTTTGGCGACAGCGTCCACTCTGCTTATTGCTGGTGCTATTGCTGATGTCATTGGTCCACGATCAATTGACTTGCTTGGATGCATTGCCAACGGCGCTCTCATGCTTGCATGTGCATTCATCCAAAAGGGTGAGGAATTGGTTGTCCTGAGAGCACTACAAGGTGTCGCCCTAGCTCTGCACTTGTCCAGCTCGGTATCCCTCGTCACTAAGATCCTACCTCGCGGCCGGGGACGCAACTTCGCTTTTGCTTGTCTCGGCCTGAGTCAACCTCTTGGTTTCTCATTCGGTCTCGTCATTGGCGGTATTTTGGTTGATACGATCGGATGGCGATCAGGATGGTATATCTACGGAGGCATCACTTTGGTACTGTCGGCTGTTGGCTTCTGGTCCTTGCCCAAGTCCGCTCCACTTGGGACTCTTCAGGATGTTGTGCATAGCCTGAAGACAAAGGTTGATTGGGTTGGTGCCTTGCTCGCCTCAGCTTTCATGGCCCTGCTTTCGTATTTCCTCGCGTAAGTTGACATCCCTCAAGTCCTGGCCATCGCTAACGAGCCTTGCAGCATCATCAGCACAGACGTTTACCGCATCAAGGAGCCTGCTAGCATCGTTATTCTCTGTCTCGGCGTTGTTGCTCTGCCTTTGTTCATCGGCTGGATGCATCGTCAGCACAACTCAGGCCAACCAGCTCTCATCCCCAACTCGTTCTGGGAAAATTCTGCCTTTGCTAGCATCTGCGCGACAATTGCCTTGTCCTTTGGAGTCTTGACCTCGCTGGAACTCTTTGCCAGTCTTTTGTAAGTTGGCGATTGGTGCAACAATTGGCATGGGTGACTGACCACAAACATAGCTTCCAAGAGATCCAGCATCTCTCTGCCCTTCAAGCTGCTATCCGCATTCTTCCAAGCATCGTCGTTGGAGTCACTCTCAACTTCTCCACTGGCCTCTTTGTGCACAAGGTGCCAGCGCTCTGGCTCGTTGTAATCACTTGCATCCTTTCGGCAGGCTCTCCTTTGCTTATGGCAACCATTCAGCCAAGCTGGTCTTACTGGACAAGCGCATTCTTCGCCCAACTCCTGATGCCCTTCTCTGCCGATGTGCTATTTACCGTCGGACTAATTATTGTCACTGAGATGTTTCCCGACGATAAGCAGTCCATCGCCGGTGCTGTCTTCAACACTGCGTCGCAGTTTGGGAACGCTTTCGGGTTGGCTGTCATGCAGGTCGTCTCTACGCTGGTAGCCAAGGACCATGATGGAATGAAGCCCTCTGAGGCTTTGTTGGAGGGATATAGGGCAAGCTTCTGGACCATGTTTGCGTTCATGATGGCATGTGTTGTCATTGCGGGAGCTGGACTGCGAAAGACCGGCAAGATTGGGCTGAAGCAGGACTAAAAGTGGGTGTGCACTTTGGAGTAAAACCCTTGGAGCGAGCAGACATGAGTTGATAGATAGACATACCAAAAGGAGAGCAATATTATAGAACAGAAAGGGGATAGATGGAGATCGAATACAAAAGCCAATGCTTCAAAGATCCTTGCGCAGACTTGCACCCCCCATCATTTTCATGTACCTCTTCCGCTCCTCCTCGTTCGGCTCATGCCACCATTCATCCGCATTAATCTTTTCAAACCCCTTCTCCTCCCACTCCTTGACGCGCTTAGAATCAATCTGATGCCAGGGGACCCCCAGGTCCTTCGACACATGGTCCTTCAGAAAATGCATATACTCGTCACCCTTGTATTTTCCTGGGTGTTTGCCGTCGACGAAGAAGCTGTTGATCATAGCTTCATCCTCTTTTGCTTGCTCCTCGAGGTGTCTTTCCATGCCATTGACCATCCTCTTCTTGTTGTAGGCCACGGGTTTCATCCACTTGACAACCTTGTCGTAGTCGAGCTGGAAACCTGCCGAGTCGTAGGTGGGCGAGCCTTTGGGTCCCTTCTTGTGACAGACGTAGAGGTCGTGGAATGTAGCGCTGGGGTCTGCCAGTGCTTCATGTTCAAAGTCTCTTGGTCGTGGCTTGGGAATATGGAACTGCTGCTTGAATTCTTCAGTGATTTCAAGATCGCTATATCGCGGTCGCTTAACACGGCCCGGAGTGGGCCGCGGGTCTCGGAGTTGGTCCCGGTCGAAATCAAATTCGAGATCCGGGGTTGTCAGACGCGGTTTCTGAGTTTGTTCCGATGAAGTTGATGCTTCGGCTTGAGAGGCGCTGGCTCTTCTGCCCTTCTTGGCCTGCTTGGGTTTGGGCTCTGCAGCTTTTGCTTCCGTCTGATCCGACGATCTCTTGCGACCGTGAGACGTGGAAGAGCTGGCCTGGTCGGCATCAGCTTTGGCGTCTGAGCTTCTGGTTCTCATATTTGCTTATGGTGATGAGAGGATGTATGCGACAAACCTGAGTGTTGTTGACGCGTCGTGAGGTCATAACTTGACGCGACGGGCGATCTGATCGTCACATGACCACTACGTCACCTTAGGTATGTAGTTTGAGACAATATCGACGTCATTGGCTTCAAATTTATTTCCTCGTGGAATGCACTGGTCTAAACAATTCATCTCTAACATAAGGTAGTGTACGCGAGTCGTTCTGTCTTGATGGTGTATCGAGCAATCTCCCTATCGCCATAGGTTGTCGGTTAAATGGATTGAAGGATTATGGTGCATTTCCCAGCTGAAAATGACCCATCGGTAAATGACCCATCGGTTCACGCTTGGAGCGATGAGAGGATCGGAAAAATACCTGGCGGAAAAGCTGTTGCCGAGGTCATCCGCGTCGAGCTTTTCCGATATCACAACACCATGACAAGGCGGCCGCCGGAAAACGGCACTGATGCGAGAATAATCCGAAGTGACGTAGGACGTTGTTAAGTCCGATAAGATCGATCGAATTACTTGTCTCCACATGGAGCATCAAAACCAATCTTGGCATGCAATCAAGAGCTCGAGAGCATGAGTTTTGATAGGGGAGCCTCCAAAGAACTGGAGAGCTTCAGGTATCCAGTTGCTCACCCATCCCCAAATTCCATCCTCCCATGTGCCCATCAAGGAATGCCTCGATACCGCCAACACCGCCTGTGACCTGCAAGCAAATACGTCAGTAAGCTGTTGACCAAAAACCATAGAATGGCTTGAATAGCCTTACCAGTGATTCAAACTGTCCCCATCCCGTCATCTGCACGATAGAGCTCCCTGGGCTATGTTCGGAAAACCCAAGACCATCCTGTCCAGCTAAACCCAGCTGGCCGGTGAGGTCCTCAGCGCCGGGTGCAAATCCGATGCCTTGGGGCCCAAGGTCAAGTATGTCTTGGTTCGTGTATGATCCAAGCAGCCCCTCTTCTCCATTGCGCATGCTTGCGGAACCACCAGCAGCGCTCCCGCCGTTCGTCGAGCCCAGGTCCAGCAAATTGGTATTGTGTCTCAGAAGCTCGACTCGCAGCTCTTGGAGAACAACACCATATCGCTGACCTAAGGAGCCAGGAATGGCGATTGAAGTTATCTGTGCTTGGCATTTGGTTGCTGCGTGGAATGCTGGGAGGTAGGTTTCTGGAGGTGCATGTCGCTGTTGGATTGCGTAGACATATAGCATGACGACGGCGGAAAAGGCAAAGTAGTGCGAGAACTTGAAGCAGGTCAGCATTGAAACATTTGATCGGATTCGACATTGACGTACCCAGAATGTGTTATACAGTAGTCCATTTGAGTGAAGGTCGTCGATCTTAGCCACAATATTCATGGCAGCCTCCAAACAACGTTGAACATGTTCATGCGTAAGCTCAGAATTTTGACGACTTCGAGAATTTCTCGTGGTCCCTAGATTAGCAAGGCTGGCGAAATTGTTGAGCAAGAATGGGCGGTGGACCAAGATCTGCGCATGCCAGCACGCCAAGTTCAAGACATTTCGCTGCCGAAGAAAGATGGGCTGGAATAGAGATGGATCGATGCCATCAGTGTCAACGAGGTAAGAGATGCCGCTGTGCCAGTTGTCAATCTCCTTTGCGTACTTAGCGGCGAGCTTGTATTGGCTTTCGGTTGATGGTTGGCGGATGCCGTAGAGATCCCTTAGGATCTTGGCCACGATGCGGGATAGCCTGAATATGTCAGTCAGAAAGAAGAATCAAGTAAAGACATAGGGTCCTCACTTGATATGCGCAATGGAACCCGACATGATGGATTGGGTTGTGCCCAGTGGTGAAGGTGCTGGTCGACCACGAGCAAGTCGATTGTCATCAACACAAAGAGGCAGTTCCTGGTCAATATCGTCATCGTGGAATGTCCGTGGCCGTCCAAGTGCTGCACTTAGATAAGTGTCCAAGTTGTAAGCGCACCAGAACGTCCGCTTGCGACACTCCAGGTCGACATAATCTGGGTGGCTGCTTGCATCGACGCGCGACTTTCTATGGATACCGAGCGCAAGCATCAAGTGAGCGGTAGTGCCAAAAAGACTCCAGCAGTGGTTCAAACGCGAGTGCGATAGGAGATAAAGGCATTGTGCTAGACGTGCTTGGATACTGGTGAGTCGTATCGCACCCTTCTCGGCCGAGAGTTGGTCCTCGGCGGCGGAAAAGAAACGGGCACTACAAACGGTCAGCTACGATGATGGAGTTTCAGTCGGACTTCTCTACCTTGAGGACGGATCGACTGTCCCGGCTTTGGACTTGGGATAATTCTCTGCATGTGCAAAAACCATGAACAGTAAAGCAGTCCTGCTTCTCGCATCGGTCTGATTGCGCATACTCCCATGGGTCTCGTAGAGTTCTTGCAGCCATGATTCAATCGTGGGACGATGCAAGAATCGATGAGTAGCCGACGAGAACTCAAAGTATCTGCAAAGAAGAGCATCTGCCTCTGATCTTGGAGGAAGGATCAAGAATCGGGTGTCAAACTCTGGGAGTGGAAGATCGCCAAACGTGAAGATTGAGCCGTCGGATGAGGATGCTGAGCGGTGCTGTTGAAGCTTCCTCTGAACCCTGAGTAAAAATGACGCCCCGGAAGCAGGGCCAACCTATAAATGTCAGTAATAAAGCATCAGTGGGTGCATGAGACATACGTAGTGGCCTTGTCGATCAATAGGCGCTGGCTCTGGAGAATTGCGAGATGACTGTGTAGAAGCTCCACGCTCTGGCTTAGTCGGTTCGAATGTCCTAGCCTCTATAGATACCGGACTCGGTATATGCTCCTCCATCTGTGGTGTCTCATTGGGCGGATCAGACCCTCTCAGCTGCTCCTCCGTGGCTCGAGGTGCATCACCCACGTGCTCTCCATATGCGTCTGTATCCATCTCGATAGAAGGGAGACGACCACGACGGTAAGATGCCGTGTACTTACAGTCAAGACGAAGACGAAAGCAAAGAGCACATGGATACTTTCCCGAACACCGAGTCTTGCGTCTATGAGCGGTCAGCCAGTATCCATCAAGCGGCACGTATAACGACGGGTCGAGACTGGAGATCGGATCTGGCCGATATAAGTCGATCTCGGCTATCAAAGATCCATAGCCAAGTATAAAAGACCCATTCTCAACATCTTAAGGAATAATAAAGGGAATGCTCACGCCTTGCACCGATCGCAAGCCCTGCTGGCTCTACTCCTCACATGCGGATGTTTACGCCTCTTGTTAGGAGACTGACCGCTTCCATGACCATCTCCGTCATCTTGCTGGCTCAAGCCAGTCATGCTTGAGCTGCTGCGTCTGGGGGCGGCGTCCATTGTTCGAGCAGGTTGTGAGGCGTGGTTGGATTCTCTCTCACGCGTTAGACGGAAAAGGGAGCCGTCGGAAAATGAGACACACACGGATGGCGGAGTTCTTATCTTTGTATCCGGGGGCGGGGAAATGGTTTTTGGAGCGGGGGTTGGCGTCTGGGGTTAGCGGCGATCATATCCTTGGCTCGTGGAGGGGGTGTTGGGGGCATGAGCTGGGGATGTCGTTGTTCCTCGGTATTCGCTTTTCGGAAGAATGGCTGTTTGTTGGATATGGGTGGTCTAATGGCATGTGTCTATCTATAATCGGCTCTATGTAATGGGCGACATTTTGCGAACCTCGAGGTGTCTGTGTAACCAGGTAGGCATGAGAACTCTAGCAAGCTCCCAGGTTCGATCTCCCCCAATTACCGCAGCGACGGAGTAACTGAGTCGTACGGCCTGTGCTCAAATCTACCACTCCCTCCATTCACCTCCCGGACCAACAAATCCCGGGCTGACCCATGGCACTGCGTTCTTGCTCAGTTCTCGGATCTTTTCCTCATCAACTTCAATTCCCAAGCCAGGTCCCTTCATCAAGTCGATGTATCCATTCTCAATATTCCAGATCTCAGGATTCTTGATGTAAGAGAGCAAATCATGTCCTCCAGTGTTGTAGTGAATCCCAAGGCTCATCTCCTGAATCGCAAAGTTGGGCGTCGTAGCATCGACTTGGATGTTGGCCGCCAGAGCGATCGGTCCAAGAGGACAGTGAGGCGCAATCGCAACATCATAAGTCTCAGCCATGGCCGCAATTCGTCGCAATTCCGAGATGCCCCCTACGTGACAGATATCCGGCTGCAGAATATCCACACATGCAGCCTCGAGGAAGGGCTTTACATCCCAGCGACTATGCAGTCGTTCTCCGAGCGCGATAGGACAGGTGACGGTTTGCGAAAATGCCTTTATACCTTCAATGTGCTCGGATAGAAGAGGCTCCTCGATAAACATTGGTCGATGGGGTTCCAAAAGTGCTGCCAGTTGTCGCGCCATGGGCTTGTGCACCCGGCCGTGAAAGTCGACTCCGGCGTCCATTCCGAGGGCCTTGACCGTCTTGACCCTTTCGACACAGGCGTCAAGGGCTGAAGGAGAGTCTAGCCAACCGAGGTCTTCTGTGCCGTTCATCTTGACAGCAGTGAAACCTTGCGCACGACGGGATAATCTGTCTGGGGTCAGTGCCTTTCTACTAATACGAGAAGTAGCCGAACGAACGCTTCAGCTTCCACGTCTGATGGCCGATCTCCTCCAATCCAGGCATAGACCTTAATCTTGTCTCTCACCTTGCCACCCAGGAGCTGGTAGATTGGAAGATTGAGCTTGCGGGCTACGAGATGTCAGTATTCATTATGTCTCTGAAAATATTAATGTCACTTACCTTTAAGATCCCATAGCGCAATGTCTATGCCCGCGAGTGCGCTCATGAAAACCGGTCCACCGCGGTAGAAGCCCAAGCGCCAGGATTTCTGCCAGATCTGTTCAATCTCGCTACATTTGTCAGTTCTGCGACTCAACAAGACGGCACGATGAACTCACTCGGCCTCCATGCCCGTATACTGCGAGATCCAAGCATCCAAACACCCCTCGACAGCCTGCGTGTGCCCCTCAAGTGATGCCTCACCCCACCCCACATTGCCGGCATCGTCGGTGATCTTGACAAAGAGCCAGCGAGGAGGGACGCGGAAATACTCAATTGAAGCAATCTTCCCCATAGTGAATAATATTCAGGGCGCGTATGCAAGTAGAATTGAACGTCTTGAGTGATATTGGCAGTTTGAAATGGAGGGTAGGATCGACAAGGAGCTCGGAGTTCCAACCGAGTTGTTGCCGGCTCGGGTCAATTGCCTCCGGTCCGGTTCGGAGCTGGATATGCACCTGTCTCCGCATGATGACGTGCCATTTGCAGACACTCGGGCCGATCCAAGATAACAAATGAAGCGAATGAGATAGGTTGATGCGTTATCAACTTATCCCGCAGGAAAATGATAGTGGAAGATGGGTAACATTGCTCTGCGGGTCAAGACTCGCATGGATGGTCCGTTTATCTTGATTAACGCCACCAATTGCTTCTTTTCCTATGTAACTTGATGACTACTTCAAAAGCTCGACTCTGGGGACAATAAGCATCCTCTGATCTTACACAGCATGCAAACCCTGTCTTGATAACGGGCAGAGACTGAATTTGCGCTGGTACAGGGTAGTCTCAAGCGGGAGCAACAGGATGTCTTTGCCACCCATGTCTCGCCAGATAGCTAAGGCGCATGTTTCCTTTAGCTACAAGTGTCTTTGATAAAAGCGAAAGGCTTATGCTTGTAGAAGGCTATTCTTGACATCCTGGAAACACAAAGGATTTAAAATGCTTAGATCACCAAGGTAGACAGAACTATCTTCATCTCAGACCTAACGAGTATACCTTGTCACTATCTAACATATTTCGATTTGATTACGAGTCGTAGCTCTCACTTGCTTCTCCCACCAGTGAATTAACCCTTGTTAAGAGTTTTCGGATTTGGGACATTTTCGTATCTAGTCCCTGTCGAGCAAAAAGACGACTAAGCTCGACCATGCCGGGTCGACCCATGTGGTATCCCCAACCAGCCAATCGATAGCTTTACGCTTCAAGATTGCAACAACTAAAGCTATGGCCTTCCACGGTTTAGGAGCCTACCCCGAGAATGGATTCAATTCGTCGTGGCCTGTGCTTCCCATTCGGTATATGAAGGCAGCGACAAGATGCCTTTTTTTGTGCTTTTCATCAGCAACTTTAATCATGTCTCACGCCCTTTTCAACAAGACCAGCCCTCCATTCGGCCCCATCGTCAACGGCACAAATCCTCTTTTTTCTAACATCAACCCAATGAAGGCGCTGCTTGGACCTTTGTCGTTTTGTTCGGCCTCTCTGCCGTCGTGCATCTTGGCCTGCTGGGATGGCTTCGAGCTTGGGATTTCCTGCCCCTGACGCTTGGGGTTGTCGGTACGCCCCCCTCCCAATCCTTCTTTCACCCTTCTTTTCTGCTTCTAATGTCTTCCAGGCGAGGCCTTTGGCTATTACGGTCGCGTTCAGGCGCACAGTGAGCCCAACATTGCAGGCCCTTTCATCATGCAGAACATCTTAATTCTGGGAACGACGCGACTCATCGTTGCGACCGTGTACATGACCCTTGGACGATCTATCCGGGTCTTCCAAATCCGAGATCGGATAGTAATCCCGCCCCGTCCGATGACGGTTTTCTTTGTCACGGTGGATTTAGGATGCTTTGTTACCCAGGTCTTCGGTTCAGCAGCACCAGCATCGGGTGATCTGAAGGGGATTGCCCTGGGTAGAGCCCTCATCATTTCGGGATTGATCGTGCAACTTGCGGCTCTGGGCCTATTTCTCATCATTACCTCGGTCTCTCGCCGGTTGGTTAGAACGAGTATAGCAGACTACAAGATGACGGGAATGCCCAGCTCCTCAAGGTACTTTCAAGCCACCTACTTGGTTGGTGGTGCAATGATGGTACGTAGTCTGGTTAGGGGCGTCGAGTAACTACAAGGCGAGGGAGGATACATGACTTCGCACGAGGCGTTCATCTATGCACTCGACGCGACGCCAATGGTGTTTGTTGCAGTCGTTTATGCTTTCATACACGCTGGAAAGTTATTTCGCGACGCTTAGTACCTGAAGGGTGAAAGCGAGCGACTAGAAATATCAGATTATGAGCGGTCGACTCACCAAGGCTAGCTATTATTCGTAATGGTCGAAGCTAAAGAGAATTCTAATCGGGCCATTTCATCATTGAAGAATTGGGATGTTAGGCGGATCTGTCTCTTCTCATCAAGGGGCATAGGAGCAAGATTGCGGTTATTCAGTTATTAGCCTGACCTAACGTTTTCTATAAAGCTGAATAAATCTAGTCATAAATCCATGATGGCAGTGGGTTATCTTTGTACTGAGTCACCGTGAGTTGCACTAGACGAGTTAATTGGAAGTGACAAGTTTTGATCTGAAACCTCTTCTCTAACTGAGGATCGGATTATAGGAGAAGTTCGCCCCAAAGATGAACACACATATTTCAGGCACGCCAAGGAACTTTAAACTACTTTCTGAACCCATCCATGAACATTGCTCATTATCGGAAACCTCGGAAGAGGTCCACCACTGGTTGTAGCACATGTAGGAAGCGAAAGTTCAAGGTAAGACGGTCCCCTGGCGGCCCTGAAGTCTTGTTTAGAAATGCTTTATGCAACAGTGCGATGAAGGTCTGCCAGCCTGTGCAAACTGCCTGCAATTCTACAACAAGGGGATCAAGTCAGTTTGCTAATACTGGCATATTATGCTGTTCTTCTGAGTACAATGCGGGACAAGGGGTATATGGAGCCATGGGCAGAGCACATAATTGCATCCATCAAGGATGAAATCAAGCAAGACTTGCAGTGCTACCTCGAGTGGACTTTGGAGGCTTTGGATCTTGGCGCGTCGGATGGGGAATAGGATCATCTTGAAGGTGTGCACGTAGTTTATGTTTCTACTTGCATTAGGTAGAGCCGGTTTCCTTTATCAACTTGTCCATGACTGTCCCAGCGCCAAAGCGCTCGAACAAAGGCTTCAGCACACCAAGACTCTGAATTATTGCAGCTCTTTGGGCCGGAGGGAAGGTCTTCAGCTGCCGAGTTATCGACACGGCTGTGATCTCCGGGTAATTGATGGCCACTAGGTATCCATTGGCATGGTAACTCCGGAGCCCTTCCCGGAGATGTACTCCGTACACACTGGTAACATCGCTTCGAGACATGTTGATAGAATTGATCACCTTCCGGTCGTACCCCTTCTCTGCGTTCAAGCGAAGTAGCACATGTCCAGGCTTGAGCTGGCCAACTTCCAACCAGGGATTCTCCTTGCGGGCAGTCTCGGGATCGATAGAACGAAGGCCGGTTGCGGTGAAGAACGGGTGTCCCGCTGTGAAGAAAGGTGCTTCCCCGTTGAATCCGTACAAGGTGGCAGGAGACGGGTTCTCGACAACCTCGTCACTGCGGGTGCCCCATTGCTGTGCCCCGCCGGCGCGGGTCAAGATTTGATCGCCCTCTCTCAAGTACTCAATCGCAATTGCCCCGTTCGATGTTTCGACCTTTGTGCCGGCCACGAAGCAGCCCATAATAGCTTTACCCTCGGCTTGAGCCCCTGACTCTGTTGTTTCCGTCGTATTGTTCAGATTGATGTCGGAGTTCATGTAGGGTTCATCCTGATGGTTCTTGTACCAATCTGCAAGGTCCTTTCCATGTGTGACAAAATGAAACAGGGTAATGACCGGTGGCTCGCCTCCACCTGAAGGAATGGTGTCACTTTTGTTCGTCTCCAAGGTCTGGGCTGCCGCTGCCATGATGCCAGCACGCCAGAAATTGCCTGGGCTTTGGTCGTCAAGTGTGCCCATCCACTTCTTCCAGAGCCTGTAGCTGACCGGACTGAACTGGGAAACGTCTACGCCGGCAAAGATCGAGCCGTCAGTAAAGTTTGTCGGCACTGGTTCAGGTCCTGTTGAGGCGTCTGCCGTTGGGATTGTCATCAAACCCTCGTTTTGTACCGCCTGGGCAAAGTCCAGTAGCGTTGCATCGGCATTGCGAGTGGGAGAATATATGCCACTAGGCGTATATGCGTTGAAAACAACATCAAACTGTAGTGCAGTAAGGTAGTTGAGGTTCGGAGTAGTTGGTGCAGTCAGGTTGCTCTGCCATGCTCGAATGATGGTAAGGGCTGGAGACATCTCCAATGTGGTGTCGAGTGCGAAGCCAGGACCTTTGATCAGATAGACGTAGACGAACAAGCACATCATTGCGTAGTAGTAGTCACCTTGACCGCGAAACGGGTCAAACTGTGGACTGACGAGAACGCTCTCGAAGGTTGTCACAAAGGTGGGATCCTGTCTCAGCACCTGTAGTGGAAGCAGGCCATCTGCGTGGAGTTGACCGTTGATATGGTTACCGAAAACGCACGGCATGATGGTGTTGAACAATTCACCAGGGAGCTTTACTGCCACGTCCTGTCTGTTGTCAGATGGATTCCACCAAAGAAGTTTGAAGCGCATCTTACGCGATTGGCAATGGAACTGAAGCCGTATTCCAGCGAGCAGTCTGCGATCTGTGCAGCGATAGCCGCATTTCCCAGTGATTCGATGGTGTCCGTCAGGTCCACACCATCGATTGTACAAGACCCCGACGCTGGAGGGGCCTGAAAGTACGTCTTGAGAGCTGACATTGATGATGTTGTGAGAAAAGCCGTCTGTAGCGACAAAACAACCTCGGTCTCGTCCAGCATTGTCACGCGGCCGAGAACGGTGAGGAGGTTCTGGACCTTGGTTGTGTATGAATCTGCCATGGTTGTGCGGATGTTGTCAAGGGCTCAGTGGTACGGTTCACGGGATGGAGAGGCGAGCGAAGACCAGATGACGCTGAGTCTGGCTTTGGGTTTTATAAGCCTTGACGCGTGGCAAGAGCCATTCATGTGTGTTTCTTCGAGTGGTCTAGATGGAAGGCGGGGTGGCTGGCTGAATCGGCCATTTAATCCTGAACATTGATGTCGCTGGCTAGGTCAAGACATGGCGTTGAATAGTTGCTCATTAGGTCGGTCCACATGCATCACCAAAGTCCAACCACGTTCTCGCTCGGAGCATTCAAATGCAATAGTCGATGGGCAGTGACAAGCTTGGCAAGCGCGACGGGCCGAGACTCGATAGCGTGGCCCAAACTGGAAGCTAGCTGGTAGATCGAACGGTCGAGGCCTTTTCGCCTGAGTTCCTCTACCTCCGCTCACAGTCGCACTCATGCTCAACTACGCTATTATCAGAGGTGAAATCACCTAGGATAATGGTCAAACTTCCACCAAGACTCCGTTACAGGCTTAAATAACTAATCAATGTGCTAGAAACTTCAAAGGGGACTCAGAGTACTATCAAGATGGTTGCCCTCCTCCAGCCTTGCAGGGTCCCACCTATGCTTCCCTATACACCACTGCTGATCGCCGTTCAAGATCTCGCCGTACTCACAAACAGAAACCTTGTGATCCCAAAACGTCCTTCTCAGCTCCTCAATCCTTGCCTGGTCCCTCTCCCTCCAGATCCAGACGCGCTGTAGAATCTCCACGTACAGCTTCGGACGCCTTGTCTTTTTGACTGAAACAAGAAGAGCTATCACTTTATCCTCTCTAACTTCCTCCTTTGAGGATATTATGGCTAGGCTATCCATGTTGGGCAGCGTTTCCGTCTTGTCGTCGCATGGTTGGACGCAGTACCATTCAAGCAAGAGGATATCGCAGGGAAACGCGAACTTTTGCTCCACGGGATCGTATATACGATTCTCAGATGAGCGAAGGAGGAAACCTGGGTATCGAACAAGCAAACCGTTCAGGGTCAACTCGGCTGCAGTTGTATGGGTAAAGATGGGGTCATCGTGACCCACGTTCTGCCCAACCATCCAAGTGCAGGGAGCCCATCCAAAGCCCTCGACAGCAAGTCTTCTTCCAGGCACAAAGATGATTCCTGGCGGGATAGAGTTTGGGTAAGCATCGTAAAGCGACTCGAGGAAACATGTCATCCTCTTATCGAGATTCTCTCGACACGGACCTGTCGATGCCTCGCCGCATTGCGGACCGCATGAAGTGTGATCAAAGTCATCAGGGAAGTCGACTTCAATCTCAAATAGAGTAGCCAAAGCCTGCGTCTCGTGAACGACTAGGCTCGTCGTGCGCCACTGAACAGCCTCCCACACAGACGCAAGTAGTACGCTGTCATATATGGGGACGCCGTAGATCCTCTTCTGCCTCTGCCAACCAAGCAGCCTGTCAAAGTACTTGCGAGCTTTCCCGGCCACCATCGAGTCTGCGAGTGTGTGGCTGGTAAAGAAGTTACTCTCAAGCTGATCCATATCCACAAGTTCATTTTTGTCGAATCGAAAGATCAGCTTCTTGCTTAAATACGCCTCCTGCAGAGTCCACAGCCTTCCTATCCAGCGGCTTGTAAAGATCTTCATGGCGGTTTCTGAGTACGACTTGCCCACTTCCATCTTTGCCAGAGCCGAGTCAATAATCACCATAAAGTCTGCGTTTGTGTAGGCGTGGTGCATGGTCATGATTGCCCGTTTTCGTTGAACAGGGTTATTGACGGGGATTGTCAAGGTGTCAATCCAGAAGGGGAGCTCTGGATCTGGATCCTTTCGACGTAGGAGATTTTGCGTGTCAAGAAATAAATCGTTAAAGAATTCGAGGACGCATCTGTGAATCTTGTTCTCCTTGGGGTTGCCGTATCCATCTGCCCAGACGTGAGAGATGATGGCGTACCTCGTTCCCGGCTCAAACTCTAGAATCTCCATTTTCCCCGATGAAGAAGAGTACTTGACCAAGGGGATCTTGCCTCGTTCGATAACCTCGGCCAGTTTATTCTGGTCAGGTCCAATTAGGTCTTCATTGTCGTTGAGGTCGCAGGTGTCGCTGTGTGCCTGGTTATACCCCTTGCCATTAACATCCCAGCCCTGAGGGGAGGTTTGTGGGGAATTTGAGCCGGCCGTCAGATGTAGAGCATATAATTGCGCTGTTGCATGGCCCCCGAGTGAGCCATTGAGCATTCGGACCGTGTCTCGGTTCCACCGCTCCTTCATGGTCTTCAAAACCGCAGATGTCTGACCCCAGCCTCTGTTGCCGTCGATATGCCATCCTCGGATCCGAACCTCTTTCAGTTCCAACAGTAATCTGGTCGTGTACCCTGTGAGCATTTCTCCCAAGACCATCAGTGATAGAGGAATATCCTTGTTTCCCGGATCGATATGTGTATCGGCAACTTCGTCAACGGAGCATATCTCTGTTACTAGAGATCGAGCTTCAGTCAAGACGAGCTGGACTCGGGCTAGGCGGCTCGTTCGGCCAGCCGGAGTTTCAACTTCTCGTCTTCTCCATTCCTCAATCTGTCTCACTACCTTGCCTTTGTCGATGCGCCCCTTGGTCTTCAGATGCTGGACAGAACCGAGATCTTCTCCAAGAACCTCCTTCAGAAGCCCAAAGAAGAGCCATGTGCGCAAGAACGACGCAATATCGCTTATTCGCCCTGCTTGGCCCGTACTGTCACGGAAGCTGTACCATGGTAGGATCCTGTCTTTCCACTCCTTTGCAAAGTCGTGAAAGCCAAACTCGGCGTACTCGGGATCGGGATGGCCGATGTCGCCAATCTCGTCCCAGTCAAGAGGATTATCGACTGTGGACATTAGGAGGAGAGTGTGGGAGGACTAATATCGTTCAGGAAGATAATATGGTCTGCTCGAAGCCTATCGAAGGTCGTCGTCGTAGTTATCAAACCCGGCTTGGACGTTTGACGAGTGTTTGCGGCCTAACTGGGGCCCAGCTTTCGTCAAGCGGGGTCAAGCTTACGGCGAGGGTGATGATGTTCTATTGGCTCCAGCTCCTGGGTGGGTTTGTGCATGGGTTCTGCCCAGTCATTCAGCCTCACCATTGTGGTTGAGATTGTCAGATCATCACTCGTTTTCGAGAAGTCAACTAGCTCTCACTGTTCATAAATCATCAATATGGGCACCTATGCTCTATCCTGGGGCAATAGCTCATCCGAAAAGAAGTATCATACGCATTGTGGGTAGAGTTGAGCATTCGTCTGTCTCACGGTTGAGCTCAGGTAGAGATAGGGCTTGAGGTAGAAGTCCAATCAATTACCCCCTTGGTTCCTCTTCTGTCATCAAGTTTCAATCTCGTCCTTGATATCCAAGGCAGAGTCACCAATCTTAACCTTCTCGAGCTGTTCCGATATATAGTTGGCCAACAGAGCATCGGCCTCAGCCTTCTTAGAACTATCCGCCTCCACAGCTTTTTCCTCATCTTGTCCCTCTTCAGCGAAATACCGATCACTTTGAAAAGCTCGTGTAGATGAAAGCCGTGGGTGGCGATATTTTGGCTTCCCAAACACCTCGTCAAAGTAATGCTGCATGCCAACGCTTGCTGTGCGAGGAGTTTGAGGCAAGCGACAAAGAAGTCTGTTATCGACAGTTAGCTGAGACTTTCTATCGGGAGGAACTACTCACCCTGTGTCGTGGATTACCCTGGCGATGAGACTAGATGATCCGCAGTGATGATTGGCTCCCAGTCCCCGGCCCGTGTCACCGTCGAAGAACTCATAAAAAGATACATAGTCTTTCCAGAAGGGGTCATAGTCTCGTGTATCATTTCCAGCGTTGATGTGGCGCCTGCCATCGTCTGTTCCCGCAAACGAATGCTGCAGACGATGTTGAAGCTCCTCGGTGATTCTTCCGAGATGCATGTAATCCCCCGATCCTGTTGGGCATTCGACTCGTAACGAGTCGCCGTAGAAGAGATAGAACCGCTGCAGAGACTCAATCAGTAAAAAGTTGACGGTCATCCAGATCGGGCCTCTCCAGTTGGTGTTGCCATCAGACTGGCCAGGCTGGTAACCGACCTCGAACTTCTTTCCATTCGAGGTGACGCAGTAGGGGTTATCCCTGTGATACTTCGACAGAGAGCGGATGCCGTGGTCCGAGAAGAACTCATCTTCGTCCAAAAGTCTCTTGAGGATGAGCTCCAGCCGGTCTTTGCTCGCCAGGGCTAGCAGTAGTCTATTGCCTTTTCCACGTTTTCTTATACTAGCAGTGTTTCGCTCGGCGAGATCTGGGTGGTTCTCTATAAACCAGTCCAGTCTCTTCTTGAACCAAGGAACTTTGTTGGTCATCTCTGGCTCCAGAGTCAATGTAGCCAAGAGAGGGATAAGGCCAACAAGCGACCTGACACGCAGCTGGCGGGTTCTTCCACCACCCCAGGAAATTGCGTCGTAGTAAAAGAAGTCTTCCTCATTCCAGAGGTCGCCCATCGCGTCACTGATGAGGATAAAGTGCTCAAAAAACTTGGCGGCAAGCCTCTCGTAGTTTCGACGGTATTTGGCAAGCTCCAGAGCGATGTTGAGCATTGACAGGCAGTAGAAGGCCATCCACGCGGTGCTATCCGCTTGCTGAAGAACAGCAGTCCCCCCCGTCGGTAAAGGAGCAGATCGATCAAAGGGCCCGATGTTATCTAGGCCGAGGAAGCCGCCTTCAAAGATGTTTTTCCCTTCGGTATCCTTCCTATTCACCCACCAGGTGAAGTTGAGAAGGAGCTTTTGGAACACATTTTCCAAGAACTCCAAGTCCTGGCGGCCGTACATCTTCCGTTCTATCTTGAAGACACGAAACGCGGCCCAAGCGAGCACGGGAGGGTCGACTTCGTCAAAGTTGCAGTCATTCGAAGGAATTTGTCCGCTGGGCTGCATGTAATTCTCCCTGGTCAGTAGATCCAGCTGGTATCTGGCAAAGTCTGGATCCAACATCGCCATGACAACACAGTCAAACGCAGAGTCCCAGGGGCTTGTGAAGGGATATTCCCATGAGTCTCTCACTGACAAGACATGGTCCCAGTGAATCCGCTTACCCTGCTTGTTGTCGACGTTCTTTCGTGTGAAAGGAGGCGATGTTGGATCCCCTTTCGCCCACTGCTCCCAGTTGAAATGATAGTATTGTTTGGACCACAGAAGGCCAGCAAAGGCCTGACGCTGGATGTTTCGCAGATCATCAGACATTGGGAGTGGGCTGAGGCGAGAATAAAATTCGTCAGCCTCTTCCCTTCGCCTTTCCATCACGTCGTCAAACAGTTCTTCATCCAGATATGTCAGAGACTCGCGCATTAGTTTGAAGCGAACAACGGCACACTCGCCGGGGTTAACACCCCCGTCCTCATCAAAAGCATACCAAGAACCAAACTTGGTTCCTGTTTGATCCGGGTTGATAGCATCGGTAGCTTTGTTGACAATATGCTTATGGAAGCCGTCTTTCACGTAGGGTGTTTTGTTGGTGCCGAGTCCAAGGGCATCCAAGTTGGTCTCGTTCTCGGTGAACAGCATCTTTGGGAAGACATCATCTCCACTAACCCCAGTGCCAGGGGACGGAGAATGCAACAAAAAGAGTTCTCCAAGTGATTTATGACGGACACAGACTGAATCTTGCCCGATCAGTTTGAGAGACGGTTTGTCTTCCGGTCTGTCAGGCTCATGCCCCCAGGCCCGTGTGTTGCGGAACCAAGCCTGGGGGATGATATGAATAGGTGCACGCTCGTTACCACGGTTCCAAGCGCAGACGCGGAAGTGAAGGTCCTCGGGGTCTTCGTCGCCTTTCGCAACCTCGATGAAGATGTCCCAGTAGGCATCGTTCTCGAAGACGCCGGTGTCCAGTAAGGAATACTCCCGCTGATCCTTTGGACGTCGGCTATTTTCAAGGATTTTGCGATAGGGGAACTCCTTCTGAGGATACTTGTACAGGTATTTCATGTAAGAATGCTAGTCTAGCTGTTAGAAAATGCCTCTGCAAGAAGTAGCGTCGACAGACAGTAGGGACGTTGTCTACGTGGAAATGAGCTTCCTTGATAGACTGGCCATGGTTTCCCTCCTCGCTCGATACTCCGAAAAGTCTCTCTTTCAGGATTTCGCTGATACTTATTAGCCCGGAGCACAACAATATTACTGAGGGTCTTACTCTTTGCCATTCCAAAAACTGAATGCGATGTTGAGCCAACCGTGCGAGTCGCAAACGCCAGCAATGCCGTCTTCTCCCCATCGATAGGCGCGTTTGCGAGCATCTTCGTGAGTGAAGTCTTGCGAAACATTAGTTTTAGTCAGAGAATAATGGTGATGTTACCTACAAGTCCAGGGCTTGCCGTCGGTGCTTGTCACAGATCAGCACCTATTCTCCTGTCACTTGGGAGAGACGTACGAGTAATCTTCTCTAGCTTTCTTTCGTGTCAGTGATTATTTGTGTCTTTAGCTAGTATTCCCGAAACCCACCTGTAGCCCATTGTCTCTCAGAAACGTAGGGCCCCCATTTCTTCCAGTATTTAGTACGATCGCGATCCTCCTTCAACCTCTTTTCTTCTACCGTTAGAAATTCATGACCATCGAGGACAACCATTCTGTTAAATCAAGCCCTGAAAGACTTTCGACCGATAGTAGAATGGTGAGCTGGGCAAGCGATTTAAGCAGGATGATGCCCAACCCCTCAACTGCTGCAGCCTTACAGGAGGGGCTAGATCAAGACGGGGACGAGTTTCTCCGATGGTAAGTAACGCTAGTCCGTATGGGTCTCAGTTTTATCTCGCAGTTATCTAGTATCGATATTCCAGCCGATTATCCACCATTCTCAGAAAATATCCGTCACTGCTCCTCTAGAAGCATCTTTCACCAGATGCGCGTACTTGGCAAGAGCGCCTCTTGTAACAGGCATATCGAACGGCTTCAGGCACCCTAGGCGCCTCTTGACTTGCTCCTCTGTAATGTGTGGCATGTCAATGCGATGAGATACTGCGTCAATACAGATCACATCGTCATCCTCGACGATGGCGATAGGTCCCCTTTCAGCTGCTTCCGGAACAATATGTCCAACGATAAACCCGTGGCTGGCACCAGAGTATCTCCCGTCAGTGATGAGGGCAACGTTCTTGAAGTTGCCTCCAATCAATGACCCTGAGGCCCTCAGCTGCTCTGGCATCCCGGGACCACCTTTGGGGCCTTCATACCGCACGACCAAGACGATGTTCTCATCGCGAGGCACCTGTCCTTTGTCCAGTGCGGTACACAAAGCCTGCTCGCCATCAAATACTCGGGCCTTGCCAGTGAACTGAAGGCCTTGTTTCCCTGTGATCTTGGCCACGGCTCCTCCAGGGGCAATGTTCCCGCGTAAGATCTCGATGTGGCCAGTGGGTTTGATCGGAGCATCAAGAGATCGTATAATCTCCTGTCCCTGGGGGAGAGAAGGCCAAGATTCCACATTCTCGGCCAACGTCTGGCCTGTCACGGTTAATGTATCGCCACGGAGAAGCCCTCCTGCGATCAAGAGCTTGACAACTGACGGGATCCCTCCGATGTTGTATAGATCCTCCATGTTGTAGCGCCCGCTCGGCTGCATATTCGCGATGTAGGGTGTTTTGTTGGAGGCACGCTGAAAGTCGTCCAGCGTGAGGTCGACATTAGCTGTCTTAGCCATAGCAATTGTGTGTAGGACTGAATTGGTTGATCCTCCAAGACACATCATGATTGTGAGAGCATTCTCAAAAGCCTTCCTAGTCAAGAGGTCGCTGGGTCTGATGTTCTTCTCGAGACAGTTTCGGATAACCTTGCCCATGGAACTGCATTCTCTCATCTTGGTCGGAGATTTGGCCGGTGACGAGGAAGACCCTGGGATGGAAAGACCAAGAACTTCGATGACAACCGCAAGACTGTTGGCAGTGTACATTCCACCGCAGGCTCCCGGTCCTGGCACCGCATTCTTCTCGACATCACACATGAGCTCCTCGGGCGTGTAGTCGGATCTCTTAGCCCACTCGTTCATCCTACCCAGTATGTATGCGCCTCGGACTTCGGATGAAGTGTTAATGTCGATCGGCCGCTGTAGAAGCTTACTGAAGCCTCCACGTTGAGTGCCGCCGTATATTATCACCGAGGGACGATTGTGCCTCGCGATGCCCATGACACAGCCAGGCATATTTTTGTCACAGCCTGGGATTGCAATGCAAGCGTCGTGACTCTGAGCACAGGTGACTGTTTCGATGCTGTCGGCAATGATTTCGCGGGACTGTAGTGAGAAACGCATGCCTGAAGCTATCAGCCATGTGTCTTTTTGTGTCTCCAGTACTCACCGTTATGTCCCATTGTAATGCCGTCTGAGACACCAATCGTGTTGTACTGCCAGGCAAGAAATCCTTCCTTCATGACGGCTTCCTTGGCCACCTTTCCGATCTCGAGCACTTTGCAGGCCATATTAGTACTACACACGAGGAAGATGAACAGAACAGAACTTACAATGCATGCTAACAGAGGGCTCAAACTCAGCTAGGTTTCTTAGGCAGTAAATGGGCGGATTTGCTTACTTGCACGGATTCCCCTCCCACCACACCGAAGCAATTCCAACTTGCGGGCTGTTTTGCATGGTGTGTTCGTCCGGCACTCCGGCAGCGTATAGCATAGTCTTGTGATCTGTCAGCCATGGCGGAGACAAGGAATTGAGATAACACCAACCTTAGCAGCTGGAAAGTCATGGTCATTGGTGATGTAGCTGGAATGTCGGTTCAATCGCAGTTTTCCGTCCTTCTCCGCATTGTCCGGGAGACTGGGGAAGTTGAGGTACTGTCTTGACATGGCGGTGAATTGCAACGAGGAGGTTTGGGTGATTTCGAGATGGACTGTAGGAATTGATCACGATCCTTGTACCGGAGAATTGGCTCAGATCAGAAAGAATGAATTGAAGTCCAGAATCTAAGAGAAAATCCTCCGTCGAGAAGGCCGCTCCGAAGGAAGTGTCCGGACCTCGGCGTGGTGCGCCCCGAGAAACTCTCCATGCGCGTGATCTTGCTTTATTCGGCATATGATGTGTCGTGAGGATGCACATGAGCTAAGTCGGCATATAACAGCATTTCATTCGTTTAACCGCCTTGAAAGTAGTGGTGTGATTGCATTGAATACCTCCTTACTGGCTAATATGGGTGTTGTTTCTCCAACTGCATGCAGCTCGCGCTTTGTTGTACCGAGCCCTTCCCCGCGTCGACCTCCGTTCGGTTCGGAAATCAATACCCGAGAAGGATCAAGCTCATCAGCAAAGGTTTGAAGGTGTCTGTGGGCCGTGTAAGCCCCGATAGCACAACATGACACCCGGGGGGTCGTAGAGGATATCCCTTGGACACATAACATTGAGCCTTAAACCATCCTTCTCTCTCATCTTTCCAGGCATCCTTCCAGCTTCTTATTAAGAAAATGGGAAAACGGGTCATCGTCACTGGAGGCTCCGGCGTCGTCGGGCGCTGGGTGATACAATCTCTTCTCACTCACGGCCACCAGGTTCTCAACCTTGACCAGAAGCCACTCGACAACGAAGCCGTCCATACCATCAAATGCGATGTGTCCGACGCTGGACAGGTGTTCAGCTCAATGAGCAGCAACTTCGAGCTCAAGGAACCCCTTGATGCTGGACCGCTCTCTCCCCCGGATGCAGTTATTCACCTGGCTGGCTACCCCAGACCACTCTTGGCTCCTGACAACGAGATCTTTCGAGCCAATGTCCTCGGGTTTCACAACGTTATCGAAGCAGCTTGCAAGCTCGGTGTCCGCAAAATCATCTTAGCCAGCAGCGTCACCGTCTACGGCGTCACGTATGCTCAAGGCGTCCAGCACTTTCCATCGTTCCCCATCGATGAATCCTTGAATCCGACTCCTACCGATCCGTATGCGCTGTCAAAACTAGTGGGGGAAACAGTCGCAAAGTCTCTTGCACTTCGATTTGGAGTGGACATTTACTGTCTGAGGATCGGGGCTGTCATTCAACCTCATGAATACGACGATCTATTCGAAGACTACATCTACAACGCAGCTGCATGGGCTGTGCACGGTTGGTCTTATACGGATACCAGAGACTTGGGACAGATGGTGAATCGTGGTTTGGAGGTGGATGGCCTCGGATGGCAGGTCTTCAATGCCACCAATGACTCCATCACAAACATGACTCCTACGACAGAGTTTCTGCGCCACCTTTACCCTAAAACACCCATCACGAGAACATTGGATATCAGTGAAGCCCCGATGAGTAATAAGAAGATACGGGAGATGCTAGGTTTTGTCGAGGAGCATCCTTGGAGAAAATACTTTACCAGGTGGAGGGAAGTGATGGACAAGCAAGGGCAACGTAGCTAAGAAAACCGGTAATGCTGATTGTATCAACTTTAACCCCAATCGTTGTGATTTAATAAAAGACGGCTTCTGGATACGATTCCTCAACTTTGGTAGAATGCCTCAGAACTTCACCTTGAAATTCAATGACCATGACCGAGTCCGATGCCAAGACGGGTCCTGGTCATCCTCCTCAACCCCATGATGAAGCGCTCCCTTGATCCGTGAACCCCCGCGACGTAAAAGGTTAGGAGTGCGGGGATATCCATAAGCACGTCTGACCTGACCACTGCCAAGGGTGCGGTAAAATGCGAATATCCCACTTTTCAGTAAGCGTAAAATAGATGGTTGGGAATGCGCACACGGTGGCTTCGCTGAAGAATACCCCGACGTGGAATCAACGGAGGACCAACACCGCACTCGCTGTCGAGTACACTATGTTAGTAACCTCCTTGAGTCTTGGACCTGTATTGGGAACTTCGAGGCGTTCCTTACCTCGGTTCACGCCGAGGACTCCATAACATGGAGGTACAACCCTTGTACTAAACATCGTCCGCTTAGCCTTACCGGAAAGGGGTCATGGTTGGGATACATGCCAACTGCCCAAGCTGGTCTTCTCGCGTCAGCTCAGCCCGGGACCCACCCACTTGTCCAGGCTGTCTCCGACTGTCATCGACGTTGGCTCAGTAGATTGCCATAGGGCAGGAGATATTGCGTATGCATATAGGCTCTACGAGGGTGGGATGGAGGCTGAGACATGTTTACATAAACGCCAGGAGGGCATCGCCCTCAGCCTGCCTTAGGCATAGCCGCCCGCAGTCAGCTTCCCGCGGAAGGCCTCACGAGGGCCAAGAGCCAAGTTTAGTGCCTGATGCCTGCTGCATCAAAATGGATCGCAACGATCATAAACCGCTTGTCTCTTGTGCTTGTCAAATCGGGGTTTGAATGTAAGGGCGGATATGCCGTTGCCGTCACAGAGCAGTCGAGGAAACCATGATTTGCCACTCCTCTAGGGATGTGGTCAACCCTTCGCGTGCGACTCGCCGCTGCTTGAGCTGTAGCAACGTGAAGAGGCCCTGCCCGGCGGCGGCGGCCATGAAGCTTTTGCATGAGGCGCAGCTTGCTCGGGGCCTGGGCCAGGGTGTTGAAAAAGCCTTTCTGAACGTCCTGCATGGCTTGTTTGCTATATTGGTACACTCGCAGGTCTTAGTGCTGGCATCCAGGCACACACAATGCCTTGACGCCCAGCCAATAGCACAGCCACGCAGCGTTGTTCGGGCGCAACACTTCAGACAAAGTCGCGGAAATTTGCTATAAAATAAGATGTCTCTAGCAGTATGCTTATGTCGATTGCATTCCACACCACCTAATTTCCTTCTTGCCCTATTAGCCATGTCATCCGCGACAAATATCCACCTGTCAGGTGTGGCACTAAATACCATCGTCCTTACCTATGTGTTCCTTTTTCTTGCTCTCATAGTAGCTGTCGACCACGTGTACTTCCGCAGGATAATAAAAAACTCCTTCAGATGGGACGACATGATCACCTTGTGTGCATTCATTCTATCGCTTGCATTAGTTGGCCAGATCACTTGGGCTGTCATCGACGGAGGCCAAGGCCAGCATGTCTCGAACGTCACAAAGGGCCATTTCGGCATTATGGCTAAGGTATGTTGGTCTTTCGCGATGATTAGAAATTGCAAGACAGATTTCTGGCTTACATATAGGGTGAGAGCTCAGTCGTTGCTTGCTAATGAGGTCTTGTGGTCCCTGGAGAACACTCTAATGCGGATATCCGCTTTGCTTTTCCTTCTCCGCCTCTTTCGATTTTCGGCAGCATATGTAATCTTGCAAGGCACGATTTTGCTTACTACTATGCATGGAATTGCAGCGATATTTGTGGCAGTATTCATATGTCGTCCTATTCAGGCGTCGTACTTGGACGTACCCGGATCTTGTGGCAACCAGATGGTGGCATTTGTCAGTCTCGAAATTGGCGGTCTACTTTTGGATATCGCGATCACAGGAATTCCTTGCCAACAAATATTGAACTTCTCGGGGCGAAAACGAGACCATGTCAATAATCTGGTTGTTTTCTCTGCAGGTGGGCTGTAAGTAGTGAAAGAGGAAAAGAAATCCCATGCACCTACTGCCTAGCCATTGAGTAAGTGGTAACTAACCAGTGTTGCAGGGTCACTATTATCACGGCACTGCGTATTGCAGCTTTGCACCGGGTGAACACCTCTGACTTTAGCTATGATCAAGGCTATATGGGTCTTCTTTCGACTATCGGCGGCATTCTCGGTCTTATTGTTTGTTGCGCCGTTTCCATCTCCTGGCGTATACGGCATAGCAATCTCTTCCACTACATCATTAGTCGGATGAGGCTATTTGACAGTAACAGGAGCGCTCAGTTCAGCAATGACAAAGAACCGAGTTCACCCTCGGAGAAGGTGAAATTAGGTATCTGGCTGATGCCACCTCACAAAAATTCGATTCTTGAAAAGATACTTGAGAATGCACATCACCTCGCATTGTCCCAAAGGTACCCGCTTGTCTCGACGTTTTCTTACCGGCTGGGTTTATTACTAGCATCGCTCTACCGCAGACCGACAAGTAGCTTGTCGAGAATCCAGATATGGGCGCAGATCATTTGGAATTCTCACGGCCGTGGGATCCTTACGGGACTCAACACCTGGAGAGGAGTACAGTCAACAATGAACCCGTCGTTTGACTGGGCGTCGGAAACAGAACACGGGCACGTGGAACACGCGATATGCTCACAACCAGAGCGAGGAAAGTACGCGTTCCTTAAAAAAGTTCAGTTAGTATGTACCTCTCCTCGCATTATTAGAAAAAAAACGATAGAAAAGTGACATGGCCGTGGGTATATGGCACTTATATTTATGGGCCGTAAACCATCAGTGCTAGTAATCTTAGTATATATTCGATGTAAATGTTACCAAGGGCTACGACGTTTTCATCAAATTTGAGTTCCCAGATATTCTCACCATACAGAAAAGACAAAACCCGAAGAGTGCCATTGTTAGAGCTCAGCTGTACGTCAACGGCTTTCAGTTGGGAAATACGGTAAGCCCACTCAATTCCCTTCTCATCCTTATGTAGCTTCCAAAGCATTTGTTGAGTTAACATCATCTGTGTAGTAAACAAGATTGGCCTCTAGACTTCCTCCCCTGTCCCCGAGGGCACTACGAAGGAGACAGCCAGCGAGAGGCGATGAGTCTGATTCCCGTACCTTGATAGTGAATGAAATCTGTATGACAGAAAGCTATGGTGATCGTGTAAGCAAATAATCAGACTCCCAAGGCATCCTCAGCTACTACGTATCTAGCTGTATCGGGAATTCCCTCGCATAAGAGATAACTAGACATCTACGTGGCATGATTCATCAACACAGGAGACCAAGATGCTTCCAACAGCGGTTAGTCAACCCGGTGGCGGAGCGTTTCTCCCGCAGCGTATAGCGTTGCTGGAAATGAATGCGTCTTCATGCAATGAGCAAACGAGGAGCTGCACTTTCGCTTCAGCTCTGCACTTGTTCCGCTTCTCATTCATCAGATTATTTCGTGACGTCCCCCCATGATGTGCCAGCCGTGCTTGGCAGTCTTGGTGAGCTTGTCTCAACTGCGGGGAAACATTGCTGATCAGGCATTATGAGGACGCCCTCTCTTGGCTGCGGGCTGAATTGTTCAAATATTTATCCCTCAGTCAGCCTTATACGCTGCTGTTGGTCGTCCTTAACAGATCTATATATGTAGATCGTTGATCGGACAGGACCATGGCATCCGTACGCTCGAGTAACCGTCCTCCATAATGTGGCGACAGCTGGGAACCGGTTGGCGCCGAACCGCCCTCATCAATACCTTGGCCGTCTTCACATTCACCCTGATCGGCATCATTCTGCTGATATGCACTGTATCAAAATCCGGCGGCCTAGGCATCAATTACATCGTGTTCCAGGGCACTTGTGCGAAAAGCAGGTCAATTAACACTTGGCTACATCTCTTCCTCAACGCTTACTCCACAGCCATCCTAGCCTCGTCCAATTTCTTCATGCAAGTGTTGACGTCGCCCACGAGGAGCGAGGTGGACAGGGCGCACAGCGATAATGTGTCTTTGAAGATTGGCGTGCAGTCAATGAGAAATCTATATCGAGCTCCCAAGATCAGATTTGTCTGCTGGGCGCTGTTCTTCGTTACCTCTTTCCCGCTTCATCTCTTCCTCAACAGTGCCATCTTTCCGACTGAATACATGAGCTCCAACTGGAACCTGACAATCGCCTCAGAAGGGTTCGTCAATGGGGCTCAGTATTATTCTCCAGGAGTAGCTGTATGGCCACCTACAAGCAGTCAAAGCCAATCTTTACTGAGTGTCGAGGGATATGGACAGAATCTATCCCTGGCAGACCACTTCGACCCCAACAGCGATATTTCCAAGAGAATCGAATTCACGGCCAACAATGCTCGAGATTGGAAAAGGCTAGAAGTCCCGGATTGTCTTTCGCAGTATCAGTATTGCAACGGGCGTGTCAACTTTCGCGACCTTGTCATGATTGTCAAGTCGAAAGACACCTCTCTCATGGCATCAGGCAACTCTACTTTAGGCTGGAAACAGAGCGATATCTTCCAGCTGACCAGATCATCCGACAAATCTAAAAGTCAAAGATACGAGAACTTTACTCTCGATGACGCCAACTCCCTCTGGTTCACCACAAGTTGCAATACACAGTCGCTGGCCGAGACATCTCGAAACCGATCAACGTGCGTGCAGAGCTGCGGCAGGGCTTTTGGCAGACAAGGAGATCTTTCCAATCCTCTACAGATGAAGGCAAAACGCCCCGCGTCGATTCCATCCACTTATGTCTTTGAGTTTCTCGACCTGGACGACACAACCCAATATTGGCCAGATGTTTCTAGAGATGCCATAACCCTCGACTTGGAGTACTGTTTGGTACAGGAATTCTCGCCCACCTGCAAAGTTTGCGTATCGAATGGTCTTCTCTTGATCGTCGTCATATCAGTTTCTCTGAAAGCCGCTCTCTGCGTTATGGTGTTGCGCTATCTCCCCAAAGAAGATCCCTTTGTGGTCCCAGGGGATGCCATCGCATCCTTCATCCGATACCCTGACAGATTCACAACTGGAAGATGTCTTTTGGATAAAGAGGTTGAGGGTGCTCTTGATGGCAGAAGCTACCCGTATGTGGGTGCCCCCATGTACTGGCAACCAGAGCGCCGGAGATGGTCAAGATCGATCGAGGGCATGGTCTGGCTAAGGACATATTCCCTTCTCATTACCAACTTCATGTTTCTCTTCGCCATGTTCTTCCTCTCTCAGTCTGAGAACTCGCTCGGCAAACAGACTCTCACTCAGAATGCGACAAACGGGGTCTTTGAAGTCTCCGGGGCGAGTGCTCGTCAGTTTATCCCGGCCGTCCTCAAAGGCAACTTGCCGCAGCTCCTTCTTTCCATATTCTACTTTGACTATAACTCATTTTACACACGTCTGTGTGCGGAGAAGGAGTGGAGTTCGTACGGCACAGATTATCGCCCATTGCGGGTGACTGAGCCACAAGGACTTCAGCAGTCGACCTACAGGCTGCAATTACCATATCAATACAGTATTCCCTTAATCTTAGCTAGCATCTCTCTACACTGGTTGGTGTCAAAATCTCTATACGTTTTTGTTTTTGAAGGCGGTATGTTTCCCTTTCTTATCCATAGGCTATTCGTGATTCTCACCTTCTGCTCAGGATACTTCGAACCTCCAACAATTGACAATAACTCGACACTACGGACAGGACTTAGTGATGATGCTTTTGTTGGGATTGGATGGTCGGCTCCGGCATTGCTTGCGCTCTTGGTCGCTGTTTCCATCATGACTGCCCTGCCCTTGATCCTTACATGGCCAACTATCAAGAGCCCAATGCCGCTTACCGGGAACAGCTCATTGGTATTGTCGGCGGCTTGTCACGTTCCTGTACCTGAGGATTTTACTACAAGTGCATCCGATAGGTCAGTGTCGAGGCTCAAAGTTGGACATAAGTCAGCATCCCTGGAGACAGTCCACGATTATCTTTCTGACCCAGAAGCCGCTCAAAGGTTTAGTACATCAACGATTTCAGAGATGCAGCACCTAATAGCACCTTCAAGTGCATCTCTAAAACCTCAAGACACATGCGACTCCGATATCAAGTCTTGCACGCCAAGGGTTGATGTCGCAGCTATGGAGGAATATCTACTAGATGTCTCACAAAACCATCTCCGTTGGGGCGAAGCCAGGGCGCAGGAGTTTAGAAGTAAACGAGGCATCAATGTGAAGGATACGATAGGGCACTTGAGCTTTGTTACAAGACAGTATGTTGTTCGTGGGCCAATAAGGGGACGACTGTACACGTAGGAGTGGTTTCCAAAATAGATGAGTAAATAGTAGTACTGCCTGTACTATACGAACAGCACATCGAACTATCAAACATGGCCCAAATGACATCATATAATGGATTTAGTAGTAACGCTTTACTATCTGATCGTGAAGGTATCTGGTCTCTCAACAATGCACCGTGCCCTTCTCTCAGCCTCCCGTAACCATCGCTTGAAGACGCTTCATCCACTGCTTCTCACCCCCCTTAGTACACGTAAAAGTTGGTCTCCTCAGGGTTCTGCTCTCGGGTCTTCTTGTTCTGTCGCTGCAAAGCAAGCCTCAAGACCCACGCGCAAATGCACACGCCTGCCGAGAAAGCAATGCAAGCCACCATTGGCTGGAGATAGCGAGGAGCGGAGGACTTAGGCCACAGGTAAGGGGTATAAACACTGGCAAGGTTTCCAAAAGTGTTGCACATGGCGATCGCGACTGCCTTCTTCTCATCGGTCTGGCCGACGACAGAGGCTGTCCAGCCGAGAATGATGTTGTTGACGCCGTATGTTGCACCGACGAAGAGCATGATTCCCACGAAGCGGACGGGCACGTTGAGGGTTGCGCAGCACATGGCAAAACCAACGATGGCAACAGCCTTGCTGAGAGTTACGTGCCAGGTGCGCTCGTTGAAGCGGCCTGATGACCAGGAGACAGCGATGGAAACGAAGCCAGAGAAGAGGTAGGGAGGGCAAGTCAGGACCAGGGTGATGGTGGTGTTGTAACCGAGAGTCTCGATGACGGTGGGAAGGAAGTTCTTGAATCCGTTGGCCTAGAATACTGGTGAGAAAGCAGTTTATAGAGTTTCTCGCTGAGAAATCACGTACAGAAAGATGGAGGTTGTCCATCAGGCAGAAGACCCAAGTGCGCCAGTCAGAAGCAGCCTCGCGGAGACCAGTCCAAACAGAGGTACCCTCACGGCGACCGGTGGTATCGCGGCAGATACGATCATGAGCCAGTTGGCGTTCCTCGGGAGTAAGCCATCGCGTCTTGAGAGGGCTGTCGGGGAGGGTGAAGAAACCGAGGATGGCGACGCCGATGGAGATGGCACCCTGGATGATGAAGAGCCTATATTCCCGATATCAGTTAAGTTCAAATTTGGAGATGGATCACCTTACCATTGCCAGCCAGCCAGACCGTGGACCTTATCAAGCTTCGCAAAGATAGGAGCTGCAATGAGACCAGAGAAGGAGCTGGCCATCATATTGCCAGTGTAGAAGATGGACATGCGCGTCGCAATCTCCTTGCGGTTGTAGAACATGGAGATCATGTACAAAGCACCAGGGTAAAATGGCGCCTCTGTAATTCCGAGCAGGAATCGGCACACCAGCATGGTCTCGTAGCTGTTCGCCTTGTACGTCAGGAGAGACAGGACGGACCAAGCCATGCAGAAACCGGCCATATACCACGAGGGTCGCACGCGGTTGAGGATCATGTTGGAGGGGATCTGGCCGCAGAGGTAGCCGACGAAGAGAATCGACACGCAGGTGTTGTATTGACTGCCCTTGAGGCCCAGGTCATCTTCGAGGCCGTTCAGCCGCCCGTTAATCATGGCATTGCGATCGAGGAAGTTGAAAAAGTACATGAGCCAGAGAATGGGCTGAGGATGAGAGTCAGATAAGCTTCAATCGAGTGAGGACGCGGACACCTACCATCATGTACCAGTCCAGCTTCTTGACGAGGGCAATCTCCTTGGGATCTGTCTTTGTGCTTGCGCCGAACGCGTCGACTTTGACATTCTGATCCGTCTTCTGAATCTGGTCTTCTTCATCTCGTGTCTCGACATGCGAGATGTTGTTCTTGCCGTCCGTCGCCATGATTGCTGAGATGGATGGACAATGGGGACAGTCCTGCTCGGGGTGATACAGTCGAGAGAAGGTCTGATGTCTTTCAAATGTCGAAGAAGGTTCCCCAACACTTTATACCACAAAAGTCACAACCGGGGAATCCTTGGTTGGGGCGTTTCTAAACCTGGCATCTGACCGAACGGCTTCATCTCAATGCCCCCGTTCGCTTTGCGGGGATGCGGGGAAAGCCAGTCTGGGGAAGAGGATTACAGCGCTAACGAGGCGAGGACAAGGGCGAGCCTCGGGTTCCACCAATCTCGAGAACGGGTAGGGTGACCTCCGGGTCGGAAAAGTGTCAAGAGTCACTTTTCCGAGGCGGCCTGCTTTGCCGATCCCTCCACCAACCTCTCGAGACGTAGCCGAACCTTGCTTCCTTATCCTAGCCAATGACACTCACAGGGTGATGATTGGGGGTGGAATGGCCAGGATTACGGAAGGTTGCCGAGATCGACGGTAGATGGTCGGTCGGGTGAAAGGTCGTTCGTCCGGTAGGACAACCGACTGGAGGCTAAATTGGCAGATGGGCGCTGATTGTACCCGAAATCATCTTGACAGACAGTATTCCATGTCTTTTTGGGTGACATTGAAGGATTAGCTCTGTCACGTTTGAGCTTATTGTGAGTTCATGTTGTGACGAAGAGTGGGTTATTGATATGAGGTGTCACTCTCTAGTTATCTCATCTCTCTTTCGGAGTTCGGCCCGTGTGAGCACGTCCCTTTTCTTTTCCGTGGGGACGAAAGGGTTGTGGTCTTCATCAATGAAGACTTGTTGATTACAGGGCGTTGTCATGTCTACCTACCTAGATACTTTACATAAAGATTAATATCACCAATGGTAGAGAGGCAAGCTCGGCCCAATCTGTGAGAGAGAAGGCATGATGAAATTTTATTCCACTTCTATGTGCAGATGGAAATGGGCTGATGACTTTTGTTTTGTGGCCCATTGGTTTTGTTGACAAGGTAGGCTGTTTTTTTCTTCTCGTGTAAAGAGAAGACCACCAGTGGGCCATAACGGCACCAGTAGTTGTCGACGCATCACTCGCATCAAGTTTCAATATGTAAAACACTCAGCAGCCGATTGTGGTGTTTCCATCAACTTTCAAGGGGTATCAAAGCCCATCTGTCGCTGGTGACATTGTCCTTTGTTCGGGCTATCGGGTAGGATAGTGTCCGCGAGTTTGCGGCGGGGAAGCGGGACGAACCTTGCCGCGTATAATGTCTCACAAGGATTGGTCAAGATATGCAAGGGATATGATTAGAAGGCTGGCTATTTCGTCTGAGATTCTGTTTTTTGGCCTCAATGATTTCCCTGCCAGTCGTAGACATGCCTGCAGAAGGTTGGAAACCCGTAAAAGTACTGACTTCAGTGTCGAGCTGAAAGCCCATGTTACTCCTCCAGCTACTCTCTGAAAGGCCACACCTCAGTATGTTATAGAGAGTTGAGCCGGTCAAGTGCCTGCAGAAAATTATCGATATTTATCAAGCATGTGCAACCAGGAATTCCCGCAGTTTCCATTTGAAACGTGCATGACGATTTTAGTCGCTTTACAGCTCAGCATCGATATTTCAAGCCACGATCGAGATGGCTGGAAATGTCGATGATGAGACTTTCCAATTGGCTAGCCAAGAGTATCCCAAACAGAGGTGTTTCAGCCCTCACAAAGGGCAGGCATCAAACGTGCATATAGGGAGCAAGAGACGCAAGCCACGTTAGCTCAAAGGCATGTGAAGACGCAGGGAAGTACGTGCTATACTACACTAGAGTGCGTGTTAATGTCTCGAGATTTTATCCTCGTTCTTTTTGGGGGACTGGAAGTCTTATTGTGCCCCTCCTGGTTGCGCCACTTCGCAATGAAGGAGCTGCAACAGCTGCTAAGGACCTCACCAAACTAATTGTTCTTCATCAACTTCAAACTTGCATCCCAGAGAAGTCGCCTGCTTCTCAAAAGTCGGTGGAGAATCTCGATTCTCCGGTTGCCAAGCGAAGGTCACAGGGCTGACCTAGCCAAAGAAACAATTGAAACTATTGCAAGTCCAGGCCTACTAGTCCCGCCACGTCCAGCGCCCTTTTCCACATTTAGCCTAGACCAAGGCCGATCGACCAGTTGTTCCTGAAGGGCTTCGCCACGGCGTCGAATCACAGCCCAGAGACCGAGTCTAGATCGATGCACGTCCTCAGCTGGCTCTGAAAGGGTCCTCCACTTGGAGGAGCTGATGCTTGAAATCGTTGATGCGCCTCAACGCCAGTGGTAAGCCACTCGTGTTCAGCTCAGAGATGGCTGAATTCCTTAAAGAGGTGGTGGCAGCTGGTTGCCCCTTTCCCCCATTCCTCTGGGAAATTGGGTCTTTCTGCTGTGAAAACAACCACCTCGAGGGCATCCCGTCGACGATATTCCCTGGAGTCGACATCTCGAGCTGCACCCAGCAAGATCGGAGCCATGAACAAGTGGCTGCTGGTTGCGTCGCTCGTCGCTTCGGCGTCGGCGACATGCTACTACCCCGATGGCAGCAACGCGGCCAAGGACTACAAGTATGAGCCTTGCGGTAATTCGACAACGACATATTCGACTTGTTGCTACTTTGGCGAAGGCGACAAGTGCTTGGCGAATGGACTGTGCAACCAGCCAGATCGATTCGACTACCGTGCGGCTTGCCAGAACAAGGACTGGTCGAATTGTCCCGAGGTTTGCATGGACAGTGAGTGATGCTCTTCATTTGGCACGGACAACTCTAACATGAACTCTCTGCAGCCGATTCTGGTACCTGGTTCGCTCTCCAAGAATGCAGCAAGAATAAATACTGCTGCCCCCCGGCCGACGGAAGCGATTGTTGCAAGAGCGGCGCTGTTATCTACACCCTCGCAGCCCCGAGCCCAGACGGCGACAGCGACTCCAGTAGCGATACCAACAGCGGGAGCGAGAGTGGAACTGCCGCTGCTGGAGCTGCCGACGCGACTCGAACAGGAAGCTCTACAGCAGAGACAAGCTCGAGCTCGAGTGACGACAAGGGAGGAGCTCCTATTGGTGCCATCGTTGGAGGTGTTGTTGGAGGTATCGCCGTGATTGCAATCTTGGCTGTTGGAGGCTTCTGCTTCTTCAGACGCCGAGGAAAGAAGCCCACCACTTCGCCAGAGGGAACCGTCGTCGTGGAAGGTGGTGCAGGCTCGAGCGGATCCAACAGCAGCGACATCAGCAAGGAAAAGGCAGCTGCGTATAAGCAGCCTCAATCTGGCGTGGCCGAAGTCGAAGGCACCGCTGGCAATGTCTACACGGAGGCCGACTCTACTGCTATCAGCAAGGCCCGTTTCAATGTCCGACAAGAAGCCGGTGAGGAGGCTCGCATTGCGGCCGAGGGAATGAAGACTGAGACGTATCAGTCCACAGCGCCTCAGAAGCAGCAGCAGCATTTCACAGAGATCGAGGGATCCCGGGGCAACGTCTACTCCGAGGCCGATTCGCAGGCCATCAGCAAGGCCCGGTTCGACGCCTGGCGACAAGCTGAAGAGGCCTCACAGTTCTCACATCAGCAAGAAAAGCCAACTATCAAGCCTGTCATGAAGAGCCCAACTGCCTCACCCAACTTGGCCGAGATTGCGGGAAGCCCAGGCAATGTCTACACCGAAGCTGATTCGCAACCCGTCACCCATACCCACTCTACAATCGTGTCGCACCCTTCTGCTGGACTGTCTTCTACAACTTCGTCCCCCAGTATTGACCAGTCAAGCATCAATCATTCGGCGTTTCACACCGCTTACGGGAGTCCAGTCAACAGCCACGGACATATGACTAGCTTTCCCCACGATGCCACTTTACATCAGCTTGATCAACATACCCACGCCTCGGAGGCGAAGCCGACAGCCAGCCAGCCCAACATCAACTTGCCAGGCATTCAAAACTTCACGGAGACCGAAAACGCTGGCACCACCTTTACCGAGAGTGTCTCGCAAGCCATCAATCACCCCCACGATACCACTGCGCACCATACTTCGAGCACCGAACTGTCTTCTTCTGAGACCAAGCCAGCCCTTGACTTGCCGAACATCCAAGCCTCTGGAGGAAGCCTATGGGATGTCTATTCCAGCAGTGCACACGCTGCAGCCTCTCAGCCAGCGACCAAGATCAACCACCCGAGCTTTGCTGAGGCCGAGGGCAGCGCAGGAACCGTGTTCACTGAAGCCGACTCACAGCCTATTAGCAAGCCTCATCCTACTTCCTTCCAGCTGCTTGGTGACAACACTTTGACTTCAACAAGTCATCACGCCGGACACCAGGCCAGCTTTACAGAGACCATTGAATCCCCGGGTATCGTGTCTACGGAATCTCATTCTCATACTGTTAGCATCCCCCAACCAACAACTGTGATTACGACGACCACAACTCACGCTTCATCTTCATCTGAGAAGCCATCTTCTAGACCCGGACAACAAAATTTTGCAGAAGTTCATGGCAGCCCAGGCAATGTTTATACCGAAGTTGATTCTCAGCCAATTGGAAAGCCTCGCCCCGGAAACCAAGCTGAGGAGCATGTGTCAGGAGTATCTGAAGAAGTGAACGGGTCGTCGACGCATCAGACACACCAGCACTATACCTCTGCCATCAATGAGACAGCTACTAGCTTTTACACTGAAGTCGTCTCTCATTCCACGAACCAAGAGAAGCCCACAACACAAAAGCCCATGGAGTCGAGTGTGGTGGAAGTCGAGGGAAGTGCCGGCAACAGATACACTGAGGCCGACTCACAACCGATCAACTTCACCCGTATCGAGAACCAGCACTCTCACCAGCAGACACAAGCTACCTCCGGAGGCAGTTCTCTTACGATGCAACAGCAACTGGACTTGGCTGAGATTGAGGGAAGTGCCGGCAAGCTTTTCCTAGAAGCCGACTCGACGGCTATCAGCCCAGCTCCAGAAGACACAACACCTGCTGGAAAGGAGTCGACAATGAATATTACTCAACTGAGTCTTCCCGAGATTGAGGGCAGCCAAGGAACTATCTTCGTGGAAGCCGATTCTCAGATTCTTGAGTGGACCAGGGAGGAGCCCAAGACGGTCACACAGCAAACTTCAACCTTGACCGAAGTTGAAGGGACGCCTGGAAACGTGTACTCTGAGGCTGATTCAAAGGCCATCGGTCAAAGCCAGACCAAGGACAGCACTGTAGAGCTTGACGCACCACTACGGAAGTTTGTCGAGATTGAGGGAAGCGTGGGAAACGTTTACAGTGAAGCTGATTCAAAGACTGTCAACGTGGACCGGCGCCAGGAGACTAAGACAACGACTGAGACGAAGGGAACACACGAGCTGTCGTAATACACTAGAGGATATCCCAGTTTACTATCATGCAATTTAACACCCTAATTTACACTTCACATCAAGAGGTACTATTGCATAGATGGTGTAGTTGTTAGCTTCACACTTCTATCGTGTCTTCATCAAATCGCCTGAACATTAACTATGTACATTAAAAAAACTCAACCTTCATAGTCGCCCGACTTCCCTCAGCAATTGTTATATACGCATCATGCCTTACTGAACGAAACGTTAACAGATCCAGAGCCCAGAGGAACAATCTGCCCTCCACGCCCCGAGGTAGCTCCCGAAGCCTTAACCTGCCACTTTTCGCTGCCCGTCGACTCCACCCAGACAGCAGCCTTTGAAGCCTTGGGTGCTCCCTTTGTCTGGGACAAGGCTACCTCAACAGTACCCTTGGCAGCGTTGTAAGTGAACTCGTCGATAGACCCAACATCGACAGTGATCAAGACCTTCAGGGGTCCGATGAAGATTCGCTGACGAACAGCATCCTTAGGCCTGACAGTGACGTTGTCGCCACTCTTGGATAGGATACCGCCAAAGGCAACGACACCAAGATCCTTGTCATCAACAACGTAGGTCCCCGAGTTCAAGGCAGTACCAATGAATCCACCGCCGTAATCACCAGTGATGCCGTCCCACTTGAGGGTGTCGGGCCAAGAATGGAACGCAGCACTTGGGAAACCGTCTTGGTTGATGTTGGAAATAGGGGCACTTGATCCAGCGTATCCAACTCGAAGGAGATAGGTATCAGATGGGTCGTCGCGGAATGCGGAGAGGAGGACTTGGGAGTTGAGTCCAGAGCCATAGTGGTGGATCTGACGCTCGATTCTCCTAAGCTTGCCTCCGTAGCTGCGATGATGTCAGTGCTATTTATCGAGTAGATCGAGAGTGGTGGCTTACATAAAGTCCCAATATCGTCGAGCGTTACCGTTCCATCCCCAGTGAGGTACGCTGGGCATATATCCCAAGACACTGTTGATGGTCTTGTGCTCCGAGTCGGTCATACCAAAGTGGCTAACAAGTCAGTATTAACCCGTCATTCGTATAGTCCTCAAGCACATACCGAGTCCAGTAATACACTCCTTCCTGACCAGTCGAATCCCAAGCCATCTCACTTCCATACGGAATCTCTTGCGAGTCCCAGAGCTTAGCTCGTGTGTGCATGGCATCTTCCAAAGATTTTGCAAGTGCGTCTTTGGCTTCGCGCTTGAGGTCAACCAGGAGTTCTCCAAAGACGGTCTCACCCATCAGACCGACATCTCCGTACCAAATATCGCTCTTGGTCATACGGATGACGGTCTTCTGCGCCTGGGTCAAGTACCAATCCCAGTCCTTGGATACAAGGTCGGGATAGGCTCGGGCAACGCGGTACAGCGACCAGTAAGCTGCGGTGACGTGCACGTAGTTGTATGCACGGTCGACGGCAGAGGCTGTTTCCTTGTTCCAAGATGTCCATGAGGTCCAGTCAATGTCTTTGCTGTAGCTGAATCCAGGAACTGAGGATGGCTCGTAGAAAAAGATGGACTTCTTAACACCGTATTCCTTGTTTTGGATTTGGCCCCAGATGACAGTTTGCACAAAGTCATCCAGCTTAGCGATTTCCTCGGCGTTGGGCTGAACGACTTGCTTCATCAGAGCCGCGACGTAGGCGCCAGTACCGCCCTCATCGCTAAGTCCAGCAACCCAAGCTCGGGCATCCTGGTCGACTATGGCACCCTTCTCATAGTCATAAGTCATGACAGAGGGAGATCTCTTAAAGGGATCGGAAGAATCGTTGAACCAAGCCTTGGTGGTGAGGAAGCCTCCCATGTCACTCAGTGCCTCGGTTGTGGGCTTGGTGACAAAGTAGTGGACTGTTTGGGTCTTTCCGTCTTTGTACTTAATCGTCACTCGCACACGACCCCAAGTCGAAGAAGCTGCGGTAAGAGTGTATCGACCTTTGCCGTCCTCCTTGACTTGAAGGGCACCATTAGGTGAGACAGTCACAGACGACACAGCACTGTCACTCTGAAGTACGAGCTGGGCTGGGAGATCCTGGGCAATGATGAATCCGGGAACGCCAACAGCAACAGGGGTTCCCGTCTTTCGAACAGCCTTGTCAAAGTCGCGGATCGAGTCCGAAACAGTGAATCGGACGCCGAATTTGAGCGACTGACCAGCCTTCAAGACCTTGGATGAAGGAGGGTTCCAAGGTTCTTGAGACTTCCACTTTGTCTCTGCCCAAGCCTTGGTAAGAACCTGCCACTCATAGAAGCCCTCAAAGGTCTGACTTCCGTAGTGGGTAGGCTCGATGTTGGCCTCAACCAGGTTTCGATAAGCCTCCAGCGGTGACGATGTCCCAGTCAAAGGTGTGACCACAAGGCCCTTACCGGTGCCCTTGACAGGGGCGACACGGATTTGGCCAGCATCCATACCGATGTATGGGTCAGAAAGGGAGCAGTGGGCTTGCATTTCTGTGGCCTTTCGGTTGCTGAAGATGCTGTTGAATTCGGCAGGGAATCCAAGACTGCCAATCTCGATCGAGTCCTTGCCCGTGTTCTTGATGGTAAACTGAAGACCCAAATCTCCAGATACGTCGAGCCATTCTCGAACAATGCTCAGCGGGCCGGTAGGCAAGGTAGGGCTCATATCCGAAGCGGCGAGAACACCTTTCCCAGCTGTGGTCTTCTTGACTGGCTGACGCTTTTGCGAAGAGTCACCGTCAATCCATTCAGTATCTTTCTCCTTGCGGTAACGGAAGGTAATGTCACCCCAATGATATTGGCCATTCCGAGCGCGAACATCAAGAAGGTCTGAGGGCAAAAAGTCAAAAGAGTCACCCGCTGGCGACAGCGAGGTCAGGACTTGGGCATCTCGCGCAATGCGAGCCTTGAAGTTGCCAATATCAACGTCGATAAAGCCATTTCCGAGACCCAGGGTATCATTCTGCGCAAGCACAGTGCCTCCAAAGGAGACAAGCAGGGCGGTGATCTTGCCGAGCTGAAGGAGGGATCTCATGGCGGGCGTTGGTTGTCACTGCCTCAATGATGCTACTCCAGAACACTAGCCATCTTTTATACGCATATAACTGACTTTACAAAAGTTCCCAACTCTTGCAAGGATCATGTATCTTACGTATATCACTCAGATACGAGAAGCAACCATCATCAACCCATATGCACGTTAATCCCGTTGATCAATCAACCGCCATTGGCACGCATATATCAATCACACTCACAAGTCGCCGTGCACGGCTGGATAAGGAAAACTCGGAGAACCCTTCCGACTAGAAAAGGACGTCGGGGAACCCGTCCGACGAGGCAGACGGCCCCGACCTGCCGCATTCATAAAGACGTCAGGTGTTAAACTCCGCTCCTTTATCAAACTCTGACGATCTTTTTCCGCATTGAAACGCGAGGGCTTGTAAGCGGTTTATACCCATTGGAGCGTTTTTAAAGTGACTGCCCGTTTCGGCTTCAGGTACACAGGGTTACTCTACATCCTTGGCCATGGCGTGTCTCGTATTGGTGGAAAGAGGATGATCGCCGGGTAATAACGTTAAACTCCAAACAAAACTCTCGTATAGTTAAACTCCACTGTTTCAGAACAATTGGGCTCGGTATTTAATGATGTGGTAGCGGGCGTGTTTATGGGTTTGGTCTTCAAGCCGGTCTTCGAGAAACTACAGACTTGTAGAGCAAGGGAAACGAAACAATCATGCGTCAGACTCTGCCTTTCAGTCTCGCAGCTGCGTTGCTGCCAACACTAGGCGCAGCACAAGCCAAGGATACCATCACTTTTGATTCTCCCGGAAACCCCATTCTCGGCGATGGCTCACTCTACTCGGCTGATCCGGCACCATTGGTTGTCAACGATACCGTTTACATCCTTTCGGGCAGGGATGAAGCCGACGAGAGGACAAACGACTTTGTCATGAACCAGTGGCAACTCTTCGAGGCCAAGAACCCCAAGCCCTCTGGCGGTACATGGACTCTTCACAAGGATATCGCTGAGCCACAAGATATCTTCTCTTGGGCCCAACCTGGAGGAGCATACGCGAGTCAGATCGTCCAAGGAAAGGATGGTAAGTTCTACATCTACGTCTCCATCCGTCAGCAGAACGGAGCTTCAGATCCCTTCTCGATTGGAGTGGGTGTTGCCGATGACCCCGTGGGACCTTATAAGGACACACATCCTTCTGGCCCCATCATTTCCCAGAATGTCCCGACCAAGAACGACATCCACAACATTGACCCAACTGTTTTGGTCGATGATAATGGAAAGGTCTACATCTACTGGGGTTCTTTCAACCAGCTTCGAGGTTATGAGCTCGACTCCGACATGGTTACCATCAAGGGTAGCGAAGTCCGTGTCAACAACCTAGACGGCTACTTTGAGGCGCCTTGGCTTGCGAAGCGCAAAGACACTTACTACCTCTTCTATGCCGCCAACAACGCCGGTCCAGACTCTCCCTGCACGCCTACTTCTTACCACGCCTGTATTGCCTACGGTACCGCCTCCAGCCCTCTTGGCCCTTGGACATTCCGTGGTGTCGTTCTGGGCATCGTCTCCTCGACTACATCTCACCCCGGCTTCTACGAACTCGGAGGTGAATGGTTCATGGTCTATCACACTGCCGATGCCAAGGACGGAGGTCACTTCCGACGGAGCGTTGCCTTTGACTCTCTCGAGTGGGATGACTCTTCATCACCACCTCTGCCTGTCAAGGTCAAGCAGACCAAGAGACCAGCTGCCGCACCCAAGCCAACCCGCAACATTGCGCCCAAAGCCGAAGTATCATCCGAGAACGAAACTCCCATTCAGTACTGGATCGCTGCTCTCAACGATGGCCGCATCAAGGAGACTCCTCTTCCTCCTGACTACTGGTCCTCCTACGCAGGAGAGCAATCCCCAGAGACCAACGTCTTGACATACACTTGGGATAAGGCAGTCAAGCTCAACGGCGTCGCCGTATCCTTCTTCACAGACCAACCCGCCGGATCCAACGTCGGCGTCCCACCCCCAGCATCCTGGTACGTTGAATACGCCACCGGAAGTGGAAGCTGGGCCAAGGTGTCCGCCAAGGGCAGCTATCCCACTGAACCTGCTTTCGATCCCCCAGAGGTCAGATTCGACACTATCTCTACCACTAGCCTGAGGCTTACGGTCAAGGCTTCGGGAGGATCTGGTCAGTTTGGTGGAGTGGGTATTCATGAGTGGTTCGCTTATGCTCCCACGGCGGAGTAAGTGTTGAATCTGGGTTTCAACTTCTGTGTACATATAAACTTGATGTAAATGAACTTGCAAGACATACTGAGTACATATTCAACTTGAACTGGTCGACCTGTCGTAGACTCCACGATCTCATTTGCCAGTCAACCACATGAAAAAGCCACCTGCCATCACCATGCGCCTGAACAAGGAGAACTTGATGCCCTCGAGGTTCGCAATGCTGATCCGCCAATGTGAGGACTTGAGTGTCTTCTCAGCTCGCGGCAACGAGATATTGTCGTATGCTGCAACGGCACTCTCTAGCGAATTTGAAGATAGCAGAAACTCAGCCAGGTCGCAGCCATCTTGCATCGCCGTGTTGGCGCCATTGCCGGCAAAGGGGCTCACGGCATGGTTGCTGTCTCCAATAAAGATAACACCTGGCAAGACTCCCTGGTGGTGGAATGGCTGCTTGTCCTTTGCCGGAATGACAAAGGCAGTGGATGGATCTGTCGCGTTCAAAAGACTCTTAAATGGCTCACTTATCTCCTCTCCGAGCTTTCTCGCCTCCTCGAGTAGGGCATGGCCATCTCCGCCAGCAGGTTGTGCTGGCATTTCTTCGGCTTTGCTCAAGGCCCAGACAACAGTCTTGTCCTTGATGGGTGCAGCAAAGCAGCTGTTTCCATGTCCTGAGATGAGAATACCCCATGCTTCGCTCAGTGGCTTTGGTATATCATCCTGAAAGACAGCCAATCCGCCGATTTGAGTTGCTCCAGCATGTTGCAACAAATCGTCAGGTCGGATGGAGGCACGGATCTTGCTGTGGGCGCCATCGGCAGCAACTAGAATGTCGCATTTGTGCTGCACGGTGCTTGACCCACTGCTTGAGGAGACAGTGATTTCGATACCAGCGTCCTTCGAAGTGGCGCTCAAACATTGCGCCTCCCAGTTGATATCAATGCCCAGAGCCTCAGCTTCTTGGATGAGGATTTCACGCAGGTCTGCCCTGGCAATCCGCAATCCGCCAACTGGAAGATCTCCATATGGCTTTGCGGAAATGGAAAGCAGCTCGGACCAATTGCTATCCCACATCTTGAAAGACATGCTCGTGGTTCCTGGAGTTGCAGCCTTGATGACAGGGTCCAGGAGACCAAGGGTTTTCAGCGCCACAAGACCACCGTCCTTGTCCACGCCGTTGATAGACAATGAATAGCCTTGTCGTTTTGGGTCGCCATTTCGGCTGTCGCGGTCAAAGATAGTGAGTCGAAGTGGCTGTGAGTTGTTCCCTCTTTTCTTCAACGAGATGGCGAAAGCTAGACCGGCCATGCCAGCCCCGGCCACCACAATGGTTTTGTTTTCGAGGAAGTGTGCGTTGGGTAGTGACATTATGAGTTGAAATACTTGAAATTGAGACAAAATGATTCAGTCAGACTCACCTTAAGAAAGCGGTCATGGTTGTGTTCTTAAAGTCGAGTCCATTGTTGGCGTGGTTGACGATTCCAAGCTCGGGACCGTAAGTGGAGACTCGGCACCGAGCCAAGATGTCGATGATACCGGTCGACGCCAATAAGCAAGACCGCAAGGACAGGCAAGATAATGAGCCAACACGCAGTAATTTTAGCAAGACGCGTCACCAAAATTAGAGTACATCTTCTCTAGGCAGTTGCGGCATGACGTGGATAGTAATTAGATACCTTGAAGGTTCTCTGAAAGTGTGTAGCTAGCCTATCAATCGGCAGGGGTTGAGCCACAGAAGCCATCCTGGATCACGTGAACGCTTCAGGGCTGAACAGGTGGACATGGGTCGAGAGCTAGTGCTGCGTCGCTGCGTCGCATCGGCGGTCTTACGTGGATTTTCGCACTCCGTAATGTCCTCCTGCAAGCCGTTTTTACGATAAACGCGTACTTCGCATCTGGGGGTGTTCCGAAATCCGAAGCCTTCGAACTTGGCTGAGTTCTGGGAGTGTGGACACGCGTAGGCCGGAAGAATACAATTGCCGCGGACCCGACTGGCGGGGGCAGTGGTTGACCTACCCTACATCTTCAAGTGACAGCACCATTTTTCGACATTTGAGTCCGATTGAAGATCTTGGGGATGAGGTGAGGCTGATAATTACTACAAAGATGCTGAATTTGTCTTTATTGAAGCAGTTTTGTGCTGTTCCAAAGAGTTTCTACTGTGCCGATGTTTTACGAGGTGTTTTGTCGTATACTCGTCCATGTGTGTGTGTGAATCTTTGACAAACCCAACACCAGAAAGGAAGATCAAACATGTCATCGCAAAATTGCCTCGGGGACGGTTATCATTAGAAAGCCAGGAGTTTAAGCAAAAAAAAAAAGTACCGTGTTATGAACTTGCGGGGACGAAATATGTCAAAGCATCAAAAAGGAAGCCTTTGAAGGCTGATCAGATGGGGTGAACCGGGATCGAACCGGTGACCTTCAGATATTATGATTGAAGTTGAGCTTCAGTCTGACGCGCTCCCAACTACGCCACCGCCCCATTGGTTGTTGGGTTTCAAGGCCTGCGAATCACGGCTCAACCATGCCGGGAGTGGCAAGACCCGGAGAGCGGCAAGATCTTGAGATCAAAGAGAAAATGTGTTGTGGTTTGTTCTTTGCGATGGTGCAAGGGTCGGGAGACCTGCGGTTAGACTGAGCGTGGGGGGGCGGAATATCCATAGAGTGGTTTTGGCTGCGAAGTTAGTAAGCAATTGGGCGGATGGTTTAGGGGTATAATGCTCGCTTCGCATCTCCGAACCAACTGGTTCTGAAGACGATCTGCGAGAGGTCCGGGGTTCGATTCCCCGTTCGTCCAGCACAGGCCTTCGGGGTCTCCTTTTTGACTTTCATATTTTTTTTTTTTGGCTTATCTTCAGCATCACTATCAGCCTGTCACCTTCAGCTGGTCTCACTGTAGTTCTAATATACTGCTTATCAGCTCACTTTGTTATCTTCTCACCCCTTCTTAGCTATTCCCTGATACCCGTACCTATGCATCGCGAACAACATGGGCACGGTTAGTATATATCGGGCCCTTTCTCGGCTCCTGTATATTCTATATCTTGTAGTTCTTCTAGTTATTGTATAGATACTTGCCAAAATTGGAAGCTCTAATATTGCATCAGAATGTTTTCATAAGGTTAATAAAAGTTGTTGTTCTCTCCTGTGATCCCGCGACAGCATCTCGTTTGACAGGCACGAACCAAATCTCTGGTCTTATGAATCATGGAATTGGATAAACTTTTTTCAGTCTGTAACGAAAAGCCAGGCACAGCCCATGTGATTGTTGGGGAGGATAAAGGCTGTCTTGACGTCGGAATAAGATCCTACTGGTGCGTTCTACCTACGTAATGAGGCTTACTGTTTAAAAATCCCATAGTCATATTGCGTGCCTATATCGGTATAACTGCCGAGGAGAACGGGCATCAACCGACTAGGATACAACCCTGTCTCGTCAACGAGTCCGCCTTAAACTCCTAATTCAGCAGCCTACATATCAAAACCACGTGGCTTATCAGAAACTTTCGGTGGCGGTATCAAGACAAAGCAAACTTTCGCCTCTCACCGAGCCCTAATCATGCAGCAAGGAGGTGTGGAACACTTTGCGAGGCTCCATATGCTCCATCCAGACCTTATCAAGGGTCCGGAAATGGAAAGGGGAAGCGCTAGCGGGACCTCGCGAAGAGTGTTTCCACATTAAATATTTGATCACACATGATTAAAGAGATTGCGAGTGACATTGAAATAGTCGTTGTGGAAGAAACATTGTTGCTTTGGTGCAAGTTTCTGGCAGTATCGTGTTCATGATGAAGGTGCCTTTGTATGCCACTGCTGGTGTAGCGACATCATGTGTTGCCTTTCTCTTTGGGTATGTTCTCTCTTTAATTCGCAAGTATTTCAGAATCTGACGTGATAGAATGGACACTGGGAGTATCGGTCCCATCACGACCATGTCCTCATTCAAAGAAACCTTTGGTGACTTTTCAGCAACCGTCCACGGAGTCATTGTTTCAACCATCCTTATCCCCGGAGCCTTGACGGCTTTGATCGCTGGCACTCTGGCCCATCGATTCGGTCATGTGAAGCTCATTGCGATTGGTTCCATTATCTTTGGTATCGGAGCGGCGCTTGAGTGCGGCGCTCCATACCTCGGCGTCTTCATCCTTGGAAGACTTATCAAAGGAATCGGCGAGGGACTCTTCCTCAGCAATGTCTACGTGCAGGTTTCCGAAATGTCACCTTCGAGTGTGAGAGGCATCATGACAGCGCTGCCGCAGTTTCTCATCACATCTGGAATTGTGACAGGTTACTTTACGTGCTACGGAACTTCGCGGCTCGGTAATACGTCGCTGACGTGGCGACTGCCCCCTGCTATCGTTGCATTCCTCGGATTTTTTCTGTCAATCATCTACTTTATCGTGCCCCCTTCTCCCCGCTGGCTGCTGTCCAAAGGAAGGGTGGAAGAAGCCCAGGCAATTTGTCGACGACTCGGTATCGATGAAGTTGAAGAAAAGGAACTCTTGGGACAAGCTGAATCGTTTGGTGAATCGGAAGCCACAATGACGCTCTGGGAAAGTCTGCGACAGACTTTCAGGGAGTTCAGAACTGCTTTTTCTGCACCGTACTGGAAGAGGACTGCATTCGCTTGCTTCATCATGGGAATACAGCAGTTCTCTGGCATCGACGGTGTCTTGTACTATGCCCCGATTCTCTTCACACAGGCAGGCCTGAGTGGTGAAAAGGCATCTTTCCTGGCATCCGGAGTGTCGGCCATTGTAATTCTCGTGGCTACGATTCCTGCAACGATTTTTGCGGATAAATGGGGTCGACGCACCTCGGGCATCGTTGGTGGCGTCTTGATTACGTCTCTGATGCTTATAATGGGATCTGTCTACGCTGCAGGACAGGTTAATCCGACATCGGGAAGCGGAAGATGGGTTGTTATTGTTTGCATCTACCTGTTTGCCATCTCGTTTAGCTTCACGTGGGCTATCGGGTTCCGAACATGGGTGGTGGAGAGCATGCCCCGGAAGACACGGAGCAGTGCATCAAGTCTTGCACAGAGCTCAAACTGGGTAAGGGACCTTGACTTGACATTTAAATCTAGTCTTCTAACGTGTTAATAGCTTTCCAATTACATCGTGGCGCTTATCACTCCTGTGCTCATCTCAAGGTCGACATTTGGTGCTTATTATCTCTTTGCCTTCTGCAGCATGTTCTGCACTATCATGGTATTTTTGTTTATGGGTGAGACAAAGGGTTACAGTCTGGAGGAGATCGAGAAGAGGCACGGTCAGCACCGATCGAAGAGCATTCCCTGGAACCTCTAGACCGTTCTTCTTACTGGTTAGATCTTGTGTATTGGGGACAGTGCACCCATTCCACTAGTTCTGTGGTGTATTGATTTACAAAATGGACCGAAACACACCATAATACAATACTAAGTACCTGCTCTCTAACAAGCGCCCAGAAATTTGGGTTTCGTCTCCAAATGCCCTCTTTCATCTTCCCAGTTCTTAAACTCCCTTACTCCCGATCGTCCAAAGTGAAACTGGCATTGACCATTCCAAAACTCCAATTGCAGCATAGACTTCGACAAACCACCAACCAGTCCAAATAAACCAGCAGAGCACCCAGACGTATCCCAGCAGGCGAACCAACAATTGAGGCATACCATCAAGAACCGACTTCTCGCTATCTGTCCTCGTGATAAGATGTTCAGACCATCTTGTGCCCTGACATAGCTGAATAACAGCGTATTCGACCATGGTGCCGAATGGTTGAATCATGAAGAACGATCCCATGTTGAGAGCTAAGGTTATTGACTCAACATAGCCCTCGCAGATGACGGAGAGGCTGAGGAAGTGGAAGAAGCCGCTAATGGAAAAGGCTGTGATGAGGTGAATGAAGTAGGCATGTGGTGACCTCGGTGGGATGCAGAGGTTCTTGACAATGACGCGGCTGATGCCGAGAGCAGGCTTGAGGACGTTAGAAATCAGTTGAATATGGAAGATGCGTAGTAGATGGGCTTACCTGGCGGATATAACCATGCCAATACTTCCCCCAGACATTGCCAACTGTGTAACAGTCGCAGATACTTCCGAAAAGTGGTGGCCAGTCCTTTAATATTTAGCACAAGCCGAGGAAGATAGATACACGTTAAACTTACCTCTGGTTGACCTCTAGCCACGCCAACGGCCATCATCGCTGCGACTTCGTACTGCAGCGTCATGGTCGTATATAGCGATAGACCCATGAGGAGCTCGACAAAGACAATTTGCTTCAGGTTGCCCATTTCCCACGACCAGGAATGTGGAATGGCGGTGCTCTGGGCAGTGTGAATGACCGTATCCAAAACCACGTACGACAAGATCGCCCTTGGCATCCTGGCCAACACAAATTTTTGATTGTCAAGCTTCTGCGCCTTCATGGCAGCCCGCGCATCGTTGACCTTGCGATGGGCGAAATTCCATCCGACGCCTCGAGAAGAAGTAACCAGCTTCGTAGCCCATCGGACCTTGTCCCACGTCCACTCCTTCGGGCGTCCGTTGTTCATCTCACCCTGCTGATCAACCAGCCAAAAGTCCCGCTCCGGCACATGTAAAAGCAACCTCTCGACAGCCGGAAGGACAAGAAGCCACGATCCCGCCATGCCATAGCGCATCGCGCGCGTTGCGCCGGCGTTCGGTGGCCATGGAGAAATGGTACACGCGACATCGTTTAGGACGATGAGAATCGCGAAAAAGACGCCGCGACAATGAAAAGGAGGAGAACAAAATGCAACAAGCACTAAAATAGGAAGAGTAAAATGTGGAAGTTGGGGCAGGAGTGATAATAGGTTGCCAGGCGACAACCAAGATATGTAGTCCATCGTGATGACTGTGACGATAATGATGACATTATTTAGAAAGATGCAAGCAAAGGGGGGAATCGAAAAGAGGACGCCAAATATGGGCTTCAAAACGTGGTCAGACCACCCGTATTAGATTGCATTTCTCGTTGGCCAAAGCATCCCAGAGGCGCTGTTGTGGGCTGACATTGGGGCGTGTGCTCAGCGCCATGTTCAGCCAGCAGCGATGGTCCAGGTGATCACAATATTGAGGATGGGGAAAATCAGGAATTGGGATAGTTGAGTCTTGGCGGCTTGGCACACTGGTGGGCTGTTGGTTTATGGTTGAATAGAGGTGAAGTCGTATCGCATTTCTGTCATATTCTGATACTCACAAGTGAGGACGGAAGCATCGGAACGGGATGGACAATGTGGCTCGGATTGGTCAATGCGAATTGCGAATTCCCGAGTTTGGTATCCGAACACGAAACTTGGGTGACTTCTTAGCATCAACGGGCTATCATCTATACCAGTGTAATTCGCGTGCCTTGACCGGACCATCCACTGATCCATTTACCAATTTCTCCCGCTTGGAAAACTCCAATACGTTTGAATCTGTTCTCAGAATCGTTCTCCAGCATCAGATACACGTTGGTTCCCCCTCCATATCCCTGGTACGCTCCGCACAGGGGCACGCACACGCCTTCCGTCACGTCCTCCTCTGCAAACTTTCGCACCAGATCTGTCGTATCGAGGCGAAGGTCTTGAGCTTTCTTCTCCTTTTCGAAATAACACTGCATCATCGCTTCATCTGTGTACACTGTAAGCTTGCTCGACGCTGTTGTCCATTGGTAATAATACAGTATACACTCGATGTCGAGCTCGGCTGATTGGAGGAGCCCTGTGGGATTACCTCCCGGAGGCTCTGTCACAATCCGTTCCTCCACGAGCTTGATAAGGGGCTCGGGGAGGCGACTGTACTTCTCATGCAACATGGACAGTCTCTTGTGTCCTCCGACAACCGAAGCCCAACTCCAGCTCGGAGCGTACGAGTCACTGCGGTGGACCTCGGCGCCATCGCTTGCATTTGTAGTCCAGGTGAGATCGGTGTGGATCATTTTCTTCCACAGGCCGGCCAAGTACTTGTCGCCGTTGGCCTCTTGGAAGGTCTTGGCAATGCCAGACATGGCGATGAGTCTATCAGACTCCTTGGTGAGAGCGCAGTTTGCGTAGAGGGAGACGACGTCACCCCACTGGGCGTGGAAATGTGATTCCGGACTTTCCATAAACGGGGCATGTTGTCTCCCTGACAGTGCCGCTCCCTTCTTGGCGAGCTCTAGCCTTGCTTTCTTGTACACTGTCGGAACAACCTCGCGTGAACCTCTCGCCTGGGTGAGGACGAGGAGCTCCCCAGTTGGATCCGCCTCGCAGTACTTGCTCTCTAGACACTCCCAGTAGATCTGATTCTCGGTGAAATGAAGAATGCGAGGGGCTAAGAATCGCTCCTGCACAACCCAGCCGCGTGTGCTCAGAGGAGCACTTTCGATCTCGTCAGCCCAGAGGGAATCATTCCAGAAAATCCACGGTCCGTCATTCACTTCTCCGCTGTGCCCCCTAAGCTTCTCGTTCAACTTGAAGGGAAACAAGAGCCTTGGTTGGAGTCTTCTCTTGACAAAAAGCCTGCTTCTACCGGGATCGGATGACGCAGCGATAGCCGAGATGTTGCACAGTGAATGCCGATACACGTCGACCATTGCCTTGGCCTCTTGCTGCCATTCGCTGAGAGAGTCTTGAAATATACATAAAGAATCGATCCATATGTATCTGTAACCTAGACGGTGGACGAGTAGGGCTGCGTCACGGAAAGTCGGTGACAAATTGTCCATGGGTATGCCGTCCCGGAACTGATGCTCCGTGGTTTGCAAGAGCTGTGGAATCAGTTTTGGATTGCCCCAGCGGTGAGATAGGGTCCAATAGGAGAGACAGGTTCCACGATTCTGAGATCTCTCGCCATCTTGGTCATCATGCTGGGCTTTGGCCTCGTCCCTGTCACGAAGATGGACGAAACCGACCTCAGCCTGACCGACGTCAATAATCCTAGTAGGGAAATAATCTCCTTCGAGTGGGAGGCAGTATCTGTGGTTCATGGCGCAGGAGGAAACCCAATCCTTGATTTTCCGTAAAGACTGGTTGGACCCTATGTTGTTGTCAAGAACGGACCAGGGTTGAGCATCGAGTTCCGTCCAAGCAGGCGGAGGAGGGGAGCCCGGGCGATGATATGCATAGGGGGACGGAAAATCTCTTTTCTCATTCATGGCCACTAGATGAATGAAATTGTAAGTGGGTATTCGTCTGGGGGGTAGTCTAGAGATGGCAGAGACACACCTTCGAGTTCAACGTCGGCAGCCCAAGGGCACACGACATGAAACCTCACATTTGGCTTAGAAATTCGACAGTATATCTGAAAGCCACACAGAGTTGCAGATCGCCCATCTTTAGTCTTGGGCGGAAGTGGCAGTTTGTTCCACAACCAATTGCAGATGAAGCATTCGTCGTCTTTGCTCGCCACAAAGTCACGATAAGTCCTGTGATGATAATTGTCGAAAGGAAAGTTGCCAAGTTCGCCAAAGTAATCTTTCCATTCCCGGATCTTGGTTTCGCCGTTCAAGGCGGCGATGCATGTATCGCACAATCTACCTTCAGCAAGGTCCATGAGGAATACCGATTCGCGGATACGAGTTGGAAGACTCTGAATGCCCGATTAGGTCGTATAATGCAGTCCTGACAGGTAGTAACTAAATAGAGATAAGAAGAGAATACCGTTTTGCAACGCTGACACGTCTTGTCAAGAAATTTTAGGCATCTACGCAATTTGCTGCCCAACTACTCCAATGCCGGGGTTAGTATTATACCGACAACCGGAATTCAATAAAAGCAATAACCCAAAATCAGACTCTGGACAAACCATGCTGGCTCACCAGGATCAAAATGCATTGTCATTATAGATGTCATTTGCTATACTAATTTAATAGTACTAAACATAGGTGCTCAGATATCACCGAGCCACCAGCGTCTTACACTGACCAAGGGATTGCGATCTAGAATGCAAAGACTTGGTCCTCCAACTTACTGGCCGGTCGAGCCGCGTCGTATCCCAAGCTCTGTGTGATTTTCTTCATAGCGCTGATCATGGGAGGCGGTCCACAAAGCAGGATCTTGATATCGTTCTTGGGCTTGGGAAGCCATTTCTATAGATGTTTGTTAGTCACAAGAGAGGCAGCACATCTTAGAGAAGAAACTTGTACTCACAGATACCATGTCGGCTCCAACAAATCCAACGCCGCCGGTCCAGCCAGCGGGTGGGTTGTTCAAGACATAGTGGATGCGGACGCCAGCATCGACTTTAGCCAATGCGTCCAGTCTCTCTTTCAGCAAGATATCCTCAGAGTTCACATTGGCGAAAATAAGATCCACCTGAGTTACATCGCCACTCGCACGACCACGGACAATCGCGTTGATAATCTGCAGCATGGGTGTAATTCCTGTGCCACCAGCGATCATGCCAAAATGGCGGACCATATTGGGGGTATAAACAAAACTCCCCTTGGGTCCACGGACGTGAATGTTTTGGCCAGGAACAAGCGTGTCTATATATCGGGAGATGTTTCCCTGAGGGTAGGACTTGATAAGTAGGTCGAAGCAACCAGGCTGATCATCACCAGAGATGGGTGTATAAGAGCGTGTAACCTCTTTACTGGTACCATCAGGCTGTGGAATCTGGGCAGAGATGGAAATGTGCTGGCCGATTGGTAGACCCAGTATTGACTCGGGACTGGGGAGGTTGAAGCGATATCTGGAAAGATTAGTTAGCCGGGAGCGAGTAGATGGGGACCAGAGTTCGAACTTACATGGCCACATTGTGTGAGATGATGGTCTTTTCCACGAGTTTGAACTCCTGGAAGTGATCCGGTTGCAGAGTCTTCGTCGCGACTTGTGCTGCAGGTTCTTGGGTGACGGGCTGATTGGCCCCTTGTGGCGCCGAGTTGGAGTCTGAGCTCAGAATGCCTACTAGAAGATCTTCCAAGACCTCGTCGGCCTCTTCAGAATGCTCGGTATCATCGTAGGCTTCAGTGGCATCTTTCCCGGCAACCTCGAGCAAGATATCTGAGCCGCCGCTGTTGCGTATACGTCAGTCACAGCTTGATAAAACCGGTGATAAGAACAAAGAAAGACGTACGGATGGTCGTTGATAAATGACGAAGCGTTGTAAACCTTGCCGCGAATAATCAGATAGAGATCATCCTTGGTGTTGTGAGATTGCACATCTGCGTAGGTAAAAACCGGTGCCATGATGGAACGCGAAGCCGACAGTGACAATCACACCGGGACAAAGGTGTTGAGACCAACGATTTGAAATGGCTGCGTGTTTATTGAGGAAGGGGACGGGAAGCAGAAGCGAGAGCCATGCTAAATTTGACAACGCACTCATTGATACCCAAAGCAATGCTCGGGATATCCGAGGGCGGCTTGTCCACATGACCAAACAATATCTGCATATCTCGTAACGAATGCCTTGTTTGGGTCAAGCTTGACGAAGCTCAACTTATCATTACGCATAGAGATAGGCATCGTCGGCAGATGACTGCCGCCACCGCGGGGTATCACTTAGAGGCGTCGCCTCAAAGACAAGGTTCGGGAATGGAAACCGATGCGGCTCCTAATCAGCCCTCCAATCATCAGCCACATAATGTCAGGACCCGCGCCCCCTCGGTATGGAACCCGAGATTCGGGTTGAGAGGGTGTCATCTCCCCGCTCCTGATTGGCTTGATTACAAGAGACCCCTCGGCTGTCACAAACGCATCGCCAAATGATTAAACGCTATCGTTCCATTCGCTCTTGGTGCAGGGAGGCGCATGATACTGTAGATCGGGTGCTCGGGATCATGATTAGATACTGTTGCATCGGCTCCTCGGGAGCATGATTAGAGTGGTGTTGGGTACCTTCATGACGTATAAAAGAGCGCTAGATATCTCAAGCTAAGCAATCCAGGACATCTTCCAAGCCATCATCTACTTCTCAACAGCTTCTTTAGGTTCTTCTCTTCAAAACCTAAGTGCCTCTCACCACAGCCATGGCATCTTCTTCCCTGCACTACTTCAACTTTGGCAACGGCGCCTCCAAGGACGCAACCCCCCAGGAATCCGTGCGTGCCTTGCCCGCATCATGGTATACCTCGCGGGATATGTACGAGTTGGAGCGCCGAGCCATCTTTTCTAAGCGATGGCTCTTCATCACCCACAGCTCTCGGTTGAAGGAGCCCGGTGACTGGCTCCGTTACGAGCTGGCAGGATTCGACTTTATCATCACTCGCGACCGGAAGAACAACATCCACGCCTTCCATAACGTGTGCAGACACCGCGCGTACCCTGTGATCGAGAAGGAAGGCTCGGGAAACGCCAAAATCCTGGCCTGTCGCTATCACGGCTGGTCGTATGGACTTAATGGCAAGCTAGCCAAAGCTCCCGGATATCAAGGGATGGCTGGGTTTGACAAGGAGCAGAACGGCCTTTTCCGTATTCATACCAAGGTCGACGTCAACGGCTTTATCTGGGTGAATATGGATGCAAGCGAAGTCCCAGAAGAGCCATGGGAGGGGCATTTTGCGGACGTCGACAAGCAAGAACGGTACAAAGCTTACAACTTTGATGACTATGACCTTGATCATACCTACGAGTTGGACGGCGAGTACAACTGGAAGATTCTAGCCGACAACTTTAACGAATGTTATCACTGCCCTACGACACACGCGGATATCCCCGAATTCCTCAACCTTGAGTCCTTCGACAGCGACACCAAAGACGGCCACATCCAGCATCACTGTGAGTCCACGCCAGAGCAGATAGAAAAGGGACTCTATACTGCCAGCACCTACTACTTTCCCATGTCTGCCATGGTTGTCTCGTAAGTTTATCCCACCAGTGAGCTCAAACAGTGCGTTCTCTAACATAAACTAGCCCGCACTTCATCATGATCCAAAAGTTCCTCCCTTCAGGGCCGAGAAGCTCCAAGATGGCATATGAGGTCTACAAAAACAGAAACTCGTCCGACACGGATTTCCATCTCATTAGTGACATGTACGCACGCGTCATGTCAGAGGATAAAGTCCTTTGCAACAACGCGCAGAAGAACCTAGACCGCGGCGTCTTTGTCAATGGCCAGCTGCATCCCAAGTACGAAAAGGCGCCACTGTTTTTCCAAAGCACGGTTCGAAACGTCATCACGGAGCATTATGAGCGGGAAAAGTCCGAGGGTAAGGAGATCTGGCCGGCGAAGCAAAAGTTGCCTGGTGACGCGCAAGTGAGTGAGCAGGATGAGATGATTTGTGCGGGTATTAGTTGCGGGACGCAGAAGGAGGTTTTGACTTGGTAATGGCGGTTGGATTTCCCAAAAATGGACTCTTTTGTAGGCAGATCTGTAAGAATGCGAGCTGGCCATGCATCTTTTATCACTCTGCTACCAGTGGGACTTTAATACGATTTCGGCTTGCCTGTGCTTTACATTGATTGAGTCTCCTACGCAATGCCGCCCTTTTATGACTACTCACTACGTAGTATGCTCAACATATTCCCACTGCATGATGTAGCTTTTCAAAGATAATCATATAATAAAGCATGGATCTGACTTTTACGAGCTAAAAAGAGCTGCAGCGCTATCAAGACAAAACATACATAGACCCCAACACATCACATAGGTCCTCTATTTACGGCTCCCTTCAACCCAGTGCAGTCACGACAGCAAATCTTGTGGTTACGCCTTCCTGCGCAAGGTACAGCAAGTTAATGCGATGCTGACAATTGTTAGGACTCCACTAAGTACACCAAATCCGATAGCAACCTTGGTTTCCTGAGTCATTCCTATACAGTCTGTCAGCTACCAGCCTATCTTTCTAAGGGATTGATACATACCTGTATCCTTCTTTGTCCCAAACAGCGAAATAATCCACTTCCCCAGAACAAACCCCTCCGTTGAACAGTAATCAGCTAGCATCCCCAGGGTGAGCTGAAACGCCTCGTTAGTGTCACTGCCTTCGTAGGGAAATCCAATACTGCAGTAAAGGTCTGCGCGCTCGTACAGCTTCTGTGACGAGTAGAAGAACCGCGAGCCACCGCAGACGCACTCGGCCGTCGAGCACTGGAGGTACGCACCGAGACCTGTCCAGATGTCGCCGTGATTGCCTGGGCGTGCTGGCTTGCAGTTGTCCTTGTTGTCTTTGGGACTGTCGCAGCCGTTGAGAACCCATCTGACGCAAGAGTCGAGAGCCTTGTAGGAATCATCGGGTTTGTCAATCATGACAACCTTACTCGCTGGTCAGGTTAGCGTCTTCCGATGTATGGCAGAAGATTAGGTAAACATACCATCAAACGTGGGTGTCGCAGTCGGGGCTATGGTAGCAGTGACAGTCGCAGTGGTCGAGTCACTAAACTCAAAGTACTCGACTTCACAGATTGACTGAAACACATTCAGGGCATTATTGACGTCAGACTCGCTTCCTTTGGGACAATCATCCCGGACGCATTTCTGAACATAGTTGGCACCGTCAATAAAGTTCTTGCCAACAGTGTTTTCAGAGCAGACGCAGCCATAGCTCCAACAGCTCAAGCTGTTATCGACTTGGGCAATGCAGGTTCTGGCGCATTCGGGAAGGCTCTTGTAGGCAGATGAGGTTTGGGCCTTGGACCAGGTTTCACCAGAGTTGACGGCCACTGCGGGGAAGACCAAGGTGAAGAAAAAGAGAGCCTCAAGGTGTCTTGAAGGCCCATGTTGTGATGCAGAAGAAGGGAAGCCAAGCATAGTGCTCATGTTGTGGTACAGGAAAAGTAAAGATGATCCTTGAAGAGGAGTAACACCAGGTGGTTAAGGGATCCCTTTTCTCTCTGGACTGCTCCCCTCCAGATTTCTCCAGATTCCCTCGTGATCTGCCTCACTGAGGCTGAAAACCTCCCCAAGTTGCCTCACGGTTCGCAATTTCATCAATTGAGCCCCAGCTGAAAACCTCGTATTCTGCCATGCCAGTCGGTTAATACGGGCGACGACTATTCCCAAGGGGATGAACGCCCGACATTAGCGTCTGAGCGTCGGTAGTTGCCTTGCATGAGGGCTGTTAAACTATTGTTTTTTGTGGTGGTGGCTATGGCAGCCTCATGGGAGAGCCTCGCGACCACCTTTAGATGCGGCATGAGATAAGGGTACTTAATTGTCTTGGAGCTTCAAGAAATCTCTTCAATAACAAGATTATTTCATAGGATTCTCTCCTTTCAAAATTAAGCAGCCATGTATTTGACAAAGAACCTCTTTCTGTTGATCTTCGCCACGCTCTTCGCCTCCAGCGTGTACGCCGCGGGGGAGTCGACGACTGCAGTTTTCTCTGGAACCATCACAACGGCAACCAGTACCTTTCCAGCGTCAAGTGGTACTATCGCAACAGCAACACCAACAGACAAAAAAGTTCTCTTCTCTCTCCCATCGCCGCTGCCCAAGAAAAAAGGTATGTCGGGATTCACGCCCTGAGTCTTGACCCCTCTAACACTACTGCGCAGATCTCCCTCAGCCGCCAAACGTGCCGAGTAAGTAGCCCTTACACCTCTGTAAAAACGCCCACTAACAGTCACAGGGAAAAAGGATATCGAGTACAGGTTCTTGGCCCTGATTGCGCTCCCTGCAGTCATCGGCCTCCTCGTGCTAGCATGGACTCGCTTCCGACTGCCAACCTTTAGTCGTTGCCCATGCTGGCAGTGCAGATTGGCCATTCCGCATTTCTGCTGGGCGCCAGGTAATGCGACCATTCACTGCTGTGTGCTCTGTAGAAGGTGTGAAAGCCACACAGTGAGGCGTGCTGGAATTTAGTTAGCCCAGGCAGAGTTGGGTCGGTGTGATGGGGCTAGAGGTCGCGATAAGAGTTGATGGAGGGGTTGGCTAGCCAGCCACCAAAACGCCAAACCGTTAGCATCGTGGCGATTGACGTGGGCACGTCCCATTGGGTAGAAGAAGGAATAAAAAGCCTAGAAATTGATTGGTTGCTTCAATTAAGCATAAGTCCTTGCTTCGAGTGCCTTGACTGTGCCCTCCCAATCTTCCAACTGTAAAGCGTTGCCCCCTCTTCAGCGGAACTACGGAGGATTACACGGTCACGTCTCCGGATGCCAAGCGTAGCTCGGGCGTGGGTCAAGGACCGGTCCGGGGATCGTGACGCAAAGGGTAGCAGCTCTTGACGATCTCTCCTGACCTGCTGATCCTTTAATTTGCGAGTGCTACGCTGTTGGAAATTATCCCCTTGATCTTCTCCGACAGTTTTGCCGATGCATTCCATTTTACGGAGTGAAACGCCGTCTAATTAGTATACCTGAATCAAACAACCATGAATGCTGGAGGGTAGACTCGTTATTAAAGTAGGCGGAGGCTGCCACGCTTTCCCATGAACATTCTTTTGATACAAGCCAGTCAAACTTTGTACACCTTTCTTTCATGATCGTGCCAGAACCATGAAGATTTCTTTGTTGACCGCTGTTGGCATTGTCACATCTGCCGCGTCAGCGCTGCACCGACACCATGGACCTGCCATCAGAGCTGTGGACAAAGCCTCCAGCACATTTGTCCACCCAGGACTTCTCCATTCTGAAGCAGATTTCAGTCGCATCAAGAAGTTTGTTGATTCTGGTAAAGCACCCTGGTCAGTTGGCTGGGAAAAGCTAGTCGCACGTGCAAACCCAGACTACCAGCCAAGGCCTCAGGAGATTCTCGTCAGAGGCAGCACGCCAGAGCTTCCGGAGAATTACGTCCTGCTGTATCGAGACCTTGCTTCAGCATACGCTCTTGCTATTCGTTGGAAGATCACCCAAGACACAGACTTTGCCGAAGCAGCTGTTTGCATCGTCGATGCCTGGGCTGCAAGTCTCACAGATATCTGGGGCAACTCCGACAAGTTCTTGGCTGCTGGCATTTACGGCTACCAGTTTGCAAACGTGGTAGAAATTCTCCGCACCTATCCCAGCTGGAAGGGTCTCGAAGCAGCAACCGAAATGCTTCTTCGCGTCTTCTATCCCATGAACCGACGCTTCTTGATCGAACACAATGACGCTCATATCGAAAACTATTGGGCAAACTGGGACCAATGCAACATTGCAAGCATGATGAGCATCGGTGTCCTAGCCGACAATCATACCATCTGGGACGAAGCGGTCGAATACTTCAAGCATGGTGCAGGAAACGGTGCTATTGAGAAAGCTATCTGGGCTATTCATACAGAAGAAGGCACTGGCAAGAAGTTGGGGCAGAACCAGGAAGCAGGCAGGGACCAAGGCCACGCCACCCTCGACTTCGCCTTGCTGGGCGTGATTGCTCAGCAGGCCCATAACCAAGGTGAAGACCTGTTTGGATACTTGGAGAACAGAATTCTTGCTGGGTAAGCCTCCGTTCTTTATCGGTTACTACACAGACCACCAACTAACTGTGCAATCCTAGAATGGAGTATATGTCCAAGTACAACGTTGGCGAAGATGTTCCATTTACCACCTATGTCAATGCAGTCCATGGCACGCAAACTGGGATTAGCAGTGCCGGCCGTGGAACCATTAGGCCGATGGCGGAACTCTTTGTCGCCCATTATGGCTCTCTCAAGGGTCGTGATGTCAAATGGACCAAGGCTTACCGAGATCTTGTCATTGAGAAAAGCGGCGGAGCTGAGGGTGGAGGAGGTGACTATGGAACCACGAGCGGTGGTTATGATCAGCTTGGTTTTGGAACCCTGTTGTATCGCCTCGAGGCGTAAGAGTACGACGCAGTCATAGCTTGGTGGACCGATGGCATGAGGCCGTGGCCGTGGGTCTTCAGATTGTTTATTTTTCTCGTTTATCTTGACTTGACAATGTGTTATTTATTATAGTTGCAGCCCGGCCCTTGATGAGAACTGACACAGAAGATCATTTATCTTGACGAATCATAAGAACCTTGCCAGAATCTTTCATCTCACAAACTATGTGGCCATGGTCGATGATTCGTATGGAAGCCTACAGGTGCGGCCAAGGAGTGCCCGCGAGATTTATGGGGTTCTCATCCGATGGCTGTGTTTCTAACGCATGAGGCGGGCCGCAATGGGGCTTATATTGGTATGATCCTACAGTGTAGTTTCTGATCAAAACGGATGATGGTATTTCTTCTAATGAATAATGGTTTTACCAGCCTGTTGAGGTGTTTCTCGGTCCATGAAGGTTTCGAAGAACGATGGCTGTAGATATGGTTCATTTTCTGATAGCTGTTTAAGAAGAGTAGGTCAGGTTGACCACATGGCTACCCACGTAGAGCGGGACAAAATCAGACGTGGAATACCACCCAGGCTTTCGCATACCGTCCCATACATGCTGGCCATTGATTTCCAATCCTTGAAAGTCCACAAACTCAACCCTGCGATCTTTATCATATCCGGCTATCGCAGGAATGTTACCACCTTTCCCATTGTACGACAAATTCTTGACAGTGATATTGTGAAGACCGCGGCCAGGTCCTGAGCTGTACTTTGAGTTGTAGAGCACTTTGAAGCTGAGAAGCGAGCCCAGCCGGAAGTCTTCGACGCGAATGTCTTGGAATTGAATGTTCTTGAGAAGATTCTCGTCGGCGACGTTGATTGCCAGGCATCCTTGATAGTCAACCTGTGGCTCCCGGTGATCAAGGATATCGATGTTGGAGATGGTGACATCCTCCATGGTTTCAGGAGTAACAGTGTTTCCGTGTAGGCCAAGATGAATTGGATGAGCGAGGTCAGCCCAAAGAGATGAATCCCGGAGAGTAAGGTTTTTGGAGTCGCCATAGTAGTCCCAGCGGTGTTGATACATTGCCACGCAATCGTCCGAGTTGCGCATAAAGAGTTTTTCAAGCACCACATTCTGACAACAGAATACATCGATTCCATCTCCCCATTTCACCGCACTGATCGACCTCAAGCCAGAGACGGTGACGCCATCACTCGAGCCCATCATGGCGGAATAATGGCCAGGGTTGATAACCGTCACACCTTGAACACGAATATTCTTGGAATAGTTGATAGTGATTGCATCATAAGGGCTCTTGTAAAGCACACCTCGCCCAAGAATGGCTGCGTTCGATGCGTTCTGAAAGTTGAAGCCTCCCTTGACGAAAGAACCAGGGGCGAGATAGACTGTCTGACCCGAAGTGATGTTGACTTGGTCCTTTAGTTCGTGATATCCCGCGCCATAGTAGAGAATCGAAGAGTCTTTTTTGGCCTCGTCCCGGCTAATGGTGTCTTTTTGGATCTCATCTGAAAATAGATGGAGTACCCTAAAAACATCGCCGTTGACCTCGACTACCAAGTTGGCCGGTTTGGTAAGAGCCAACTTGATAGTGCGGCCGTGAACATCCGCCTTGAGGTTGTATGAAAGTGGGCGAACTCTGACCGTCTCAATAGATGGATACACCTTCTCGGATGGTTGAATAGAGAGTTCGATGGGGCCATTAAAGTCAAAAAGGCCCACAGACGTGTCATAAGACAGAGTCTGTCCAGTCGTCTGGTTTACTTCGTTGACCTTGGCGCTGATGAGATCAAGCGATTTCCACTCTTTTCGAGCAGATTTAGCCAGGGATCGAACTTTGACCTGGAAGAGGTCCGATTTGGCGACTTCTGTAGGTAAGGAGAAAAGTTGGAGGTTATTCTGACTTGGTTGAACAGCAGCGTTGATAGGGGGGATAGTAGTGGACAGCGCGAATAGCAGGCCAACCGTGGCGTGCCCAAGGCGCGTAGCCGAAAGAAGCATTGTGAAGAATGATGATGAATAAGCCTCGGGGTAATGGTGACTTGTAGCTTATTCGTGACATGGAAAATATAGATTGCTCTTGGTAAGAGATATATTCTAGTCTTTAAACGGAGCTATGCCGTCAATTATTCCGGTCCCAATCTAGAATAGGAAACTCGAGAACGTAGTTGCTCCATGGAGTTGGGATGGATACGCCCCCATCTCCCCCTTCCCGGTAGTTACCCCGAGAGCCCGAGCGGGATCGGCACTGCAATTGGGCGAGGCCCGAGAGATATGCCACCGCAGCCCCTGGTCAAATATTGATCGGCGCGATCACATCTACTCGGGGAGTTACCGGTGCCTAGAATTCGTAAAAAGAGTTTATATGCCTTAAGGAGCCCCCTGCTGTGTTATGATGACAGATATGTTATTATGTTCTCTGACCCAAGTGTGAAGTTCTACTCTTGACAATGAGGAAAGGGATAGAAAAGACAATAATAATATGAACGCTGCGCAACAGATCGATGCGTCAGTACCCAGCCTCTCACGGCTATCCATCCATTAAAGCGGTCAGCCGCTCCCAATAAACGAAATGAAGAAATACGATAGGATGAAGCCTAGAAATCCTATTTCTTCCGAATTAGCGCTATGTGTCTCCTCAGTAAAGGGCAATAAGCGGCTGACCGATGACGACGGAGAGAACTTGCATCCACCATGTCCTAAGGAAATGTCTGTATTGTTCAATACTTGGGTGAAACTTTTCCGTTTGCAAATTCGTTCTCGTGGGTTCTTCCGGCTTGGGCTGCGCTAGCCCTAGGCTCTTGTCAATCATGTCCAAAATATCCGATCGGTCCTTGGGTCCAAAACGCAGGTATAGGTCCCGAAGCGAAGCCCCATCCTCCATGTGTGATCCCAATTCGCTCTCTCTGGGATAATGCCCTGTATACTCTGGAAGTAGGACTGATCGGTGCACGAGCGAATACGTCAAGCTCCCTACGGCGAGAGATAAATCATTTCGTCGGATAGGACCTCCCCGCCCATTCCGCCCATTCCACCAGAAACGGACGTCGGCATTGGCGCCATGCTGGAGAAAGACAGAAATGGCGTGCCAGGATGAGCCTCGTGCTCGGAAAATATCGCCCGTCATGATTGATAAGGTGAGGCAGGTTCCCCATGGCGATTGGTGTTCATCGAGAACGTTGGCGTAAGGCCCATCCTGGAGCAGGCGTTGTATCAAGGGTATCAGTGCTCCATCACGACGGAATCGTTGCTCAACCCAGCACAGAGACTCTAACAGTGGGATCCTGATGGTTTCCTTCCATACCCACGACCCCGGCCATTGTATCACCCATTTCGGGTACTCGTGAAGTCCCATCCAACACGCAACGTTGAATACCGAGACGACTAACTTGTTAGACTTCAACGGAAGCGGATATCGAATCTCGTAATCTAGAATGTTGACGGCAAACTGTAAACGGCCTGTCGAGTCTGGGTCAAGTTGCTTTTGGACGAGTATGTTGTCCATCTCGGCTAAAGATCTAAAGTAGGAGATGCGGTCTTGTGGGCAAGTAGTGTCCTCAATCCAAGGGAGAATCGCAATCAGTGAAGAGACCATCTGGCAGACAGAAGGTTTCCAGCCAGTAAGACCCCAGCCGTAACGTACTCGGGCCATGAGGCAATGAAGAACTAAAGCCTTCACATCAACGCCCGGGCAATGGTCCTTCCCTTGCCGCCGACGGAGAAAGTCATAGGCAGACCGATGAGCGAACGACAGTGACTCCTCTAATCGATAATCGTCAACACGCGCTTGTGAAAGCGTGTTCGTGACTTCGACCATTCCTCGAAAGAGGGACGGAGCTCGATCTTTGAAAGCTTGTTTCTGGGCTCTTATCTGTCGAATTTGCGCTTTCCGACCTCCGCTGGGTGTGTTGTGGGAACCTCCGATAGCAGCGATCTTCGCAAGGTTCGGGTCGATGAAGTCCCGGATAAAAGAGTAATCAAGAATCAAAAGACAAGCAGGGTCCGTCCATTCCGCTCTTGCGGTGATCAAGATGTCGAAGATTGCCGAAGACTCGGCAGCATCTGAGTTTCGGATCGATCGCAGAATTCTCTCGTAAAACTCATCAAGATCCTTCGGCACAACGTCGAGAACATTGTGAAGATCCTCCAGTGGCTGTTTGTCATCCAGCTTGCTCCACAGCTCATCCAGAACCAGCTTCGTCCAGATGAAAACGCCCTCGGAATCACCCACAAACCTTTCGATGAAATGTCCGCGTTTGTCTAAAGGGAACTTTAAGAAGTTTTCGTGTTTGCCAAGAACCCCTTGTATCGCTTTGCGAATGTCGCCGGCAGTGACTAGATGGAGCCGGATTCTCTGACCTAGGGGAAAGAGGTCAATGAAGACTGGCTCCTCACGACTCGACACACAAATCTTGACGTTTTCCGGGTTGCTTGAAGTCCACCGTAGCAGAGTCGACGCTAGCTCACGTTTGCGGATCTCGGCGTCCTCGAATTCGTCAACACCATCGAGAAAGAAACAGTACCTATAGCCCGAAGACTGGTCACTGATGATGGCCTCGAGAGCAGATTGAATTTCGTCGCTGTCGAGTGGAATCTCCATGTCCTCTGCTGGCGTCCACGGCGACCAGCTATTAGGGGACCAATGTTGTGGGAATGTTTTCGGAATGAGGTCCTCACGGTTCTTATCCAGGATGGCGTAGAGAAGAGATCGGACAATTCCACCCATGGACCTTTGCTTCTTCGCCCCAGCCTTCCACAGAAAGGCAGTAGCCAATACTAGCTTTTTATCGCCCTGCCACCGCTTCAGTTGACTGGCCGTTTCAGAATGTTGAGCCAAGAACTTCATGAGTGTTGACTTGCCACTTCCTGGCCTCCCCGAGAAGTGGAATACCCCTGTGCCTGTCGCTAGCCAGTCTCTGAACGAGATTTTCAGATTGTAGTGACTCGGGACGCTATCCCCCTCAACCAACCATCCAAACGTGTCCTCTTCGGCTCTTGAAACCTGATCATATCTGACCGATATCTCTTTGAAGCGAATGGCATTGAGAATTCGCCGATGGTTGATGGCATGCAGCGTCAGATCCGAGACTTCAAGGGCTTTTCGGACTCTTTCCAACTGTAATAGAAATTTCTCAGATGTCCCGTCGAACTTCTTGTCAAAGGCCATGAGTGTGCGTGAAAAAGGTGCCTGGTCTCTCGAGATGTGACCCAATTTGGTTTGCATAAGGCCCATGTCCTTAGATAATCGCGGAAGTTGTTCCGTCAGTAAACTATCAAGCTTTTCGGTAATATCGGAGCTGAGGGAGCAATTAGCCTGCTTCGGAAAGGTATTCGGGCGCTTGGGATTCTTTCTGGCTTCTACTTACCTCGCCATTCTTATCAAGTGTGCATTCAGCTGGATTGTGCAGGAGTCGAATTGCCTCCGCAGATCGTCAGCTTCTTGCTTATTCCAAAGCACAACCAAGGCGACTCTTCCAGTCTTTGCCGCTCGGGTGACCTTGTCCAGTAGCTTGTCCGCCATGGAAGTTTGTTGTTTTGACGTCGGCTCGGGGGTCCTCATCTTTCCCAGAAGATGCTGGATTGAGTCGCCAATCTGTTTGCATTGCTCGGCGACTCGCAGAGCGCTCTTCTCTTCGTCAGACAGTTCCTCATCGCCCGCTTCTCCTCGCTTTCGCAGGCTGGCGATGCCCGACTCGAGGGTGGTCGTCAGCTTGCCCAGCCTCTCATACTCATCGATGCTTCCGGCGTCAGATAGCTGGCGGGCCGTATTCACCGCTTTCCCGATGAAATCGACAAAGGAAATGACGGCCGACGTAGTCCCAATGATACTCGCGGGATCCATGATAGTCGTCTCCAGGCTATCGCCTCAGCGGCGACGGATAGAGGATGATAGCGCGGGCGTCCTAGATCTCCCTCACAGGTGAGACCCCCGCCCAAAGCTTAGTCAGGCTCAGCCGTTCAGCCCAAACTCCGCCTGGCTCGGCTCAGAGCAGGAGGAGCTCAGCTCTAGAAGCAGAAATGGCGTTTGGTGCGCTCGAGTTTCGTCTCTGAATATGGGGGAATTCTCGCTTTATAGTTATGATGTTTTGCAGCATGGGGGTTTGATGCTGTTATGTACTGATACTTGTCTATTTGCTATTGTAGCCGATAGTCCGTCAGGGCTTGTTCGTTCAGGTACCAATGTTGCGCTGGCCCCCAGAGCCACGTGAACAACAGTAGCCAGTCACATCTTGGAATCCCTCGGATGATGCTTAACTCATATTCTGCAGTAGCACCGAGTGATAATTATAGAAACTAGGTATATACCAAGATTGTTACTTTCCTTGTAGGGTAGGAGCGCCATATTCACCTTGCAAGGCAATCTTCACCCGGCGATTCTACCTCCCCTGTTCTACCAGCCAATCAGGGTCGAAGCGGCGATCCTGTCAAAAACGTAAATACACCTTGACAACTATTAGAATTTTTGGGGGTCTAGGATGTTCCATTGGCTTAAAAACAAATTCTATTAAAATGAGGTTGCCTCCCATACTCTTACTTGTGAAGATACGAGTGTTCTCTTACCTATTAACTTCGCCAGCTTTCCCGTTCTCATCAAGTATGATCTAAGTTGTAAGTACTTAAATCTAAGCTATTTTCTTAACATGAGTCCTGAAAGATCAAACTAATAACTCTTTATAGGCCTTCAGAGCATAGAATCTCCGTTCTTAGGTATAAAGGACCAGTCATGCGCCGGATCTTGCTCCACAACGTGAGGATCTACGATGTAGAGGGGAGTTCGGAAATAGAATCCATCCTTCTGATTACATAACTTGTGGAACTCCATTATTCGCTCTTAGTTCGCTGGTTCTTCTGCTCCCTTGCCCAGTCCTCGATCGACAACAAATCAGGGATCAACTCCCTTGTTTCCTCTACACTTCCCGGTTGGCAGTTGTCATAGTACAGCCACTGTCCAGAATTAGCATCCAAACACAGACCCTTTGACCCATGCAAACTCACATCAAACATTTGCCGGTAATGATGTGGCGTCAGTCGAATAATCACCCACCGAGGCAACCAGATCCTCCCCCACCCCTTCGTGCCCTCGCCCTTCTCCAAAGCAGTCTGAAGCTCGTCCACATCAGCGACCTGACCGGCAATTGTCACGACCTTGCCATTGAATCTTTCTGGGTCCAGGAGAGCGACAGCATTCGCCTTGCCAATGTCCTTGCAGGCTACGTATCTCTGCTTGGTGTTGCCCATGAGGGAGGCCATGGCACTGAGAAAGAAGAACCGACCGACACCTGGAGGAGGGACTACATCCATGAAGCCCACCGGTCGGATAACAGCCCAGCTAAGGCCTGATTCTCTAATGTACTCTTCGATCTTGTATTTGCTGTAGAAATGTTCTACAGGCTGGGAGATGTCGGCGCCTGCCACGGACGAGAAGACTAGATGTTTGACGCCTATTCTGTATGTAAGCATACCACTCAGAGCTTGTAGGAGTCCTTACCAGCCTCTTTCGCGACGTCCACAAATTGCCTCCCCTGTTTGAGCTCTCCCTCCACATCCTCCGGGCCCCGAAAGTCAGTCACAAGATACGCAGCGTCGACGCCCTCAAGCGCCTTCGAGATGCTTTGTCGATCAAGAAGGTCACCCTTGACTGGCTGCACGCCGCGACGCGCCAAGGCCTGGGCGGCTGATGACGATGGGTTTCGTGTCAGCGCTCGGATGGTTAGATCGGGACGGTCCGATGCGAGGAGGGCTTCCACAACACCGCCGCCTTGTTGTCCTGTTGCGCCTACGACAAGAAATGTCGGCATACTGAGATCTTTTGAGTGTGTTTCTCAAAAATGTTGTTGAAGAGGGTGGAGAAAGGCCTAGATGGTGCTGCAGACCTGAGGAAGATCAGTGGAAAACAACGTAGATATAACAGGGAAACGAAGGAAAGTTCATTTAAGCTTTTAACACGTCACTACGAGGGGAAATTATACGCAGGCTAGTACGGAGTAAGAAGATTCGTAATTTGAAGTGCGGCCATATGCTCGGAACTCGCACATCCTCGGGGTCCGAAAAGTGTGGCACCGGCACCTCAAGTCGTGTCCAGAACGTCTTGGCATTGTATATAGATGAGCGTACAGCTGAAATAGCTGACTATCAACTAGATAATAGAGAGGACGTAATTGTAATCAAAATAGTTGATTGTCTGAAGGGAGTGGTATACCTATACCTCGGATGAATTAACGTGTCGACATCAACTCGACTCTACTCTGCTAGCGAGCCAACCATGGGCAACACTGACTTGTGGGCTTCTGATGGCACGAGATAGATAGAGAGCTTGTCTTTGGAGTTGGAGAACTGAGACTTTGCGGTCTCGATAATGTCGCTGCCTGCTGCTTCGGGGGTGACGTCTACTTCGAAGTATTTGTGACCGGCTCTGCCTTCCTTTGAGCGATAGGACCTATAGGATAGATAGTGCACGTACTTGATTACAACTGACTAATAGTAGATAATATATTCTCGGTTTGGAAATTTGACTTTGATTATAAAAAGACCCCTTAAAGGTTTCTATTCTCTAATCTCTATTCTAGTACATCAATTCACATGTTCTAAGTTCAACACGTCTATTTCGCAATCTCTACACCTCCAGTCTAATAAAACGTCAGCTCCAGGTCTTCACTTTGTACTCAGGCTATGACTTACAGCTCCCATGGCCTTCTTGAGGTCGCCTAAAAGAGTCATGTTAGCAAACATCAATAGCAATCTCCCCGACAGAGCGATACTCACCGTAAATGGCAAACTGGCCGGCCGACATGGCGCCAACCATGAAGAGACGGGCACCAATTCCGCTAAAGGAACCACGCAGGCCCAGTTCCCTGCCGATCTTGATCAACCTGCTAGTGTTGCTCTCACCTGGAAGACCCTTAGTCTTGTTAATCTTGGAGAGCATGGTGTCGGCTGGCTGCGAGACGATGGCGGCCGCGAAACCAGCAATCAGACCAGAACCAAGGTTGATGGCAGTTTGCATGCCGTCGCTTGTCTTGGCCTTGTCGAAGAAGTTGCTGTATGCGAACTCGGAAACTTTCTCGTAAAAGACGAACTTGGTCATCGTATACGGGACCCTAAACTCTATGAGTCAAGGCCAGAGGGGAAAGGTTGGCGGTACGTACTGCTTAAAGAGAATGGGACCAAAGCCAGAGTAGAAAGCAGCGAGGCCTTCCTGGCGAGCAATCTTTGTGAAGCCCGGCACAAGACCATTAGCAAACCCGGGGTCTGACACCAGCCGGATACGCGTGGCCTCTAGAGGGCAGAGGGCAATATCGGCAAAGAACTCAGCGGCTGCGCCAGAGACGCAATACACGGCGATACGGTTGTTCCTAGCGTTGTCGTAGCCGATCACGTTGATGGATTGTTGCTTAAAGAACTCATAGCCTCCGAACTTCAAGCCGCCCTGCAAGAAGTAGCCGGCCAATGTGGGGCCAATGCCAGTTAATAGAGCACCAGCACCTTCAGTCTGGATGACCTGACGGAAGCCGCCAATCATGCCGCGGTTATAGGTGGCTGGGTCAAGCTGGATGCGTGTCTTGACGCTGTGTCATGTTAGTTGTCAGTCTAGTATGGTTCTTTGTTGTCTCGAAGCTGATGGCTGAGGTCTTAAACGTCATCTTCTCGAGTATGTGAAATGTTGGTCTTCAACTTACACATCAACAGGCGTGAGGCCTCCATGAGTAACGGAGCAGCAAACGGCACCAGCAAAGGCGAAACGCGAGTAGAGGCCCAGGCCCGACAGTTTCTTGGGCTCTGTGCTGACGTCAGAGCGCTGTCTGAGCACGTCAAGATTGACGGTTGTCGCCGTTGCACTCATCTTGCCGGTGATAGGAATTGTTTAATTCAATGAAGAGAAGTGCTTCCTAAAACGAGGCTATTACACGCACTAGAGTTTCCCAGTTGAACAGACTTTGGGCCATGTCTTGAAAAAAGCAAGTTCAGGATGCGACCAACAGGGTCGATCCGAAAGTAGGTATTTATTAGGATCCCGGAAATTCTCGCGATTAGAACTCCCCGGAGCCCAATCAGGCCGAAAGCATTGCAAAATGATCAATCACCCTCGGTTGCCGAACCTCCAGCGCGATGTTACAGTTCCCGTTGCTGAGTTGGTCTTCAAACGGTACACGAGTCAAGCGAGCAGGGGCAAACGCGTCGCGTGAGTGGTGGATGGTTTAGTATGTGATGGATCAGGGTTGTCAACAATGATGAAATGAGTTAGCAATGGATCCTTTGGTGGGGACTGGGCGGTGATGTATGGCCGTAAGCGAGGATGGTCTCGATCTGAGGGATGGAACTTCGTGATAAAAACCGGCGGTCAGGCATTTTTCATTCTTGCTGGAAAGACTGCTGATTTTGCGTGTCAAAATACTTCAAGATTATCATCCATATACAATTAATTGGTTGCATGAACTATGCATGCAGCAGTCCGGGGCAGTGGGCCTAGTGGCGCTGTCAACGAAGGAACCCGGCTTCTGCTCTCGGAGCTCGTTGCAGGAGCCGCTCCCCGGACACCTATTCCCGACAAAGTTTGCATTATTAATTTCACATGCTCATGCCACGATTTAACCTCGGAGTTGGCGGGAATGGTTGTAGATGAGTTGCTAACCTTGTCGTCACTCCCCTCGTTGTGTGGTAACAACAGTTCTTCATAGCCTTCGTTGCGTTCTAAACCACCCTGCAGTTAAGTATGACGAACAAGAAGAAATCGCCTGCACCAGCACTCTCTTTAGTCGTGGTTACCAAAGCACAAGCTGACTCTCGTCCAAACCCTTCATAGAATTTTCCGCCCATGGGTGGCTAAACACACTGTTCTTCCGAAAAAATATGACAAGTGGCCGATGTCGACAGGTGACGACAAGAGGTTGACTTCTCTAACAAAACTCTAAGCTAACCTCAAATTCCTCGTTGCTATCCTATCCAAGACGTCGGTATCGGCGTCGCCAGCGGCTGTTTTGATCAACCACACCGTCACCTGTTACGATTTAGTGACTACACTTCAAGATGCAATGGCAACCAGTAGGTGAAACCTAGGCAGGGCGATTGGACTCAGGGCAACTAACAGTGAGAGCCAAAAACCAATTAGTATGGAATCTATGGAGTACTAGAAACCGATGTCGGTTATCCCGAGCTTTCGGAGAAATAATCTAAGACGGTTAGAAAATCTGCCTCAATCAGGCGTCTGCTGGAGAAGCCAAGTATAATCGCTTTCGTAAATAAGCAATTCGAATAGGCCCAGCGTAGTAAAACACTAACCCTAGGAAGTGCGATAGACCAATGGTAGGACAGCAATAGTCGTCGGTATGTATAGCGCTGCCAACCCCTGGGTGGTGTGATGCGGGAACTATAGCCTGACCAGGTTCGATCGATAGGATCATAACCCCAGGCCTATCGGTAATGGATGGCATGATACCCCCCCTCGAAGAATACGTCGAAATACCTTGTCAGAAACATCTTTTTCTAATCTTTTCTAATATCGCCTGGATATCTGCCAAATATGTCACGACAAAATTGGCTGAGATACCCGACATTGACGCCCCGCCATCCCCGTCGCTGGCAGAAGTCACCACTGGAGTTTTACGGGGTGCGAATTGGGCGCAGTTTGTAGACTCTAAAGAACGATGTGATGACCAGCAAAGCTAAAATGGAGCAACAGCAGGAGTCTGAACGAGACGAGGTAGATAATGGCTTGGTGCGAGGCGACAACGCAAACTCTACCGCCTCTTTGGTCTCGACGATTCTTGGATATAGTATCCTAAATGAGAGGAGATGCAGTATTGAGCGTGAAAATACTCAATATTGGTAAGAGTCACTAAAATGGACTTGTAGTGCGGAAATTTATACAAGAACAGGGTCTCGAATGGCGATTAGTCGAATACAGCTTTGGATATCAAGTGACTATATAGATGCGAAGCATAGACTCTTAGCCCACAGTGGCTTAGCTACCACGTCATGACACTCATTTATGGAGGGAAACTTCACAAAGTATCGTTGAAAAGGGTTGTACAGGTTCGTCCCTCTCGGCTCACGATGCGTAGATACAAGGACTCGGGCGCCATGCACTGTAGACGGCAGTGGACATTAGAATAAGAACAGGTATTGACCTTTGACTGGCCTTGGCACTTGGAGGAAACTAATCGAGATGAAAGAGCATGTATTCGGGCAATGTAAGTTCTTGGAGATAAGCCGGGATAGTAAGGTACCAAGCTGGCTTTGTCATAGCGAGTTTGCGGATGAGTTCCCCAGCACAAAAGTCATAGGAACCGACATCTCCACCATTCAACCTAGTTGGACTCCCCTAAACCTAGAATTGTAAAATCTTGATGTGAGTCTTCGACCATTAAAGCTAATCAATCGATCAAATCGATGATTGTGCCTAGGAGTGGACGTGCCAAGAAAACTCGCTCAACTTCGTGCATATGCGTATTTTAGTTGGGAGCGTCGCCGACTGACCTGCCCTTTATAAGCAACCTTATAGATGCCTCAAGCCAGGTGGTTGGATCGAAAGACACGAGGTCTCCGCGGATATCTGCAGTGACGATGGATCTGTCGTCCTACAACGGCCATGCGTCAATGGGGCAAATTTGCTTTGAAGGAGGGTGAAGGCTACAGAGGTCCTTTCCATCTTCGAGGATAAAATGCAGACTGGGGGCATGAAAGAAGCCGGTGTCATTGATATTGAAGAAGAGATCAAGGATGATGGATGGTAAATCTTGACCGAGATGATCCAACTAACGACTCTAGCTCCTCATTGGAGGATGGCCAAAGGATCCAAAGTTCAGGGAGGCTGGCCAATACTTCCAGGCTGCCATCCTATATGACATCGAGGGCACGTTGGTGTTTATGGCCAACTTTCTGGGCTGGTCGCAGAGGGAGGTTGATATGTTTGATGAGCGTTGCAGGCGGGAGATCAAGTCGAAGCAGAACCATGACTATTTCTTGCAAAAGGTCGTGTGGATGCAGAAGCCTGCAGCCGCTTGATGGACCCAAAGCAAGGGATTCGCACGAGGCTTGATACATAGCCCCGAGTTATTGGTCCTCCATCTTCAGCGCATTCCAGCTTAGCCCAGACTCCTTGGTAGATGTTGGCGAAGATATATTTTGTGAATATGATCACAATAGGTTGCGGTCGCTGGTGTCAGCCATCATCGGGAAATCTTGGCTCACTTTGGTGATTTAGCTATATAAACTGAACAAAGACATACTGTCTAGTGATGGGTAACTGTCCACCTTGTCTCAACCTTGATCTCGTCGTTTCGGCCGTGTGAAGAAGCAGTCAAGTTCTTCTCAGAGCCAGCCTCATCAGGGAACCCATTGACAGCATAATCGCGTTGGATACCCTCTGCAGGCCTGTAGTCTTCCATCTCCCACTGTGAGAGATTGGGGTCCCTAACAACAGTGCCCGACTTGCTACCCCCAGTCCTGCTTTGGTCCTTGAATCCTGTGCTTCTCTCGTCCGAGTACTCGGCCAGTCGAGACCCTCCCATGCGCTTCTTGTATTTGGCGTAGAACGGTCGAAGCATGGGGATGCTGACGCAGAGGATGGCTAGGTTTGGTTCGAGGATGAAGAGGAAGATGGTTGTAGGCATGGTTCCCGTTACGTTGCTGTTGAGATCGACGGTCGAGATGTAGATGAGTCGAAAGACGGCGCATACGACGCAGCTGTTGGAAGTGTTAGCCATGATGATGGGGAAGGGTATAAGTGGTAGAGACTTACGCCAAACCAAGAGCGAAACAAGAGGTGATACCAATCTTGTCCGCCCGACGCGTCTGCAAGTTCCAGATGCTATGCATCGGCATAGCCATAATGACCAAGTCGCCAATAGCATTAGTAGCAATCAACGACTGAATCATGGGAATGTATGCGCCGCATTTCCCCTGACCAGTCCACTGTGCCGAGACTGGGTTGCAGAGGAAGATGCATGAGGCGAGGTAGGAAACCATCCACATAAACACAAAGACGAGAGCGACTCGAGATGCCTTTTGCATAAAGGACGTGGGGAAGACACGGATGAAGAAGCAGAGCATGCTTGACTTGACTGAGGCGAGGAGTGTGACGTAGACGATTTGCATGCTGAATGTTAACTGGCGATGTTAGCAGGTGATGTCAGGGGGGGAGATCAATTGGTTGTACCTTGAGGATGAAGGGGATGTTGGCGGCGACTTGGAGAACATTAGAGTCAGTTCATCATCCATCAGACGCATACGCGTCATGTATCGAGACACTCACGTTCTGGGTATTTGGCCAAGTTGTAGCCGTTTCCCACTGGAGCAACTGCATACCGTCAGCATCACCTCTTTCTCCACACCATGGCAACACTCACAAACTCCTTGACAACATAACATTGCTACGCCCAAAGGCTACCTCTTTGTTAGCATGAAAGCAACACCAAGCCAAGAGTTGAACAAACCGTTGCAAAAATGACAAAGGCATCATCCCAGCCAATGCCAGGCCCCATGAGCCGACCAACAACTCTCAGAGAAACAACACATAGCACGATAAAGACAATGATGCAATTGATGATGAGCTCAGCCTTGACGTACCCCAGAATCGGGTAATAAATCTGCGGCGTAGTCGGAATCTCAAGCGTCGTCGACATGGCAAACAAAGGAAACAAATAATCAACCTCCTACAAAACGAAAAACTCGCGCGGCACGCGAAAAGGTCCGCATTGCTTTCCTTATATCACAAACTTGAACTCCTGCCTTTTGCCGATCATAACCCAAAGGCTCGGGCTCGACGGCAAATGTCGTCGGGATGCATGGAAGACGCATTGGAAAATTTGCTAGACTGTGGCTCTACCGTGGCGAGGCCAAGTTATTGCTTACGGGGTTCGTGAAACGGCTGTTCCTGGTGAAGGATCCACTATGGGGGTTACGTTGGGGAGGGATGTTCCCCGTTGGGATGAACCAAGCGGCCGGAGAAGGGGCCGTAAAGATGCTGGGGCCAGGTTTCAGCATGTTCTTGATGAGTTGACAACGTCTGCTCGCAACGTTTAAGATCAACGATATTGCATCGGGAGATGGGCTATAACGGGCATGATAAGGTTACGGGAGATGTTCGACGGTTTCTTCAAGGCTCAAAAGCTTGCTGAGGGAGATTACTCGTCTAACGGCCCGCTTCTAGGGCCCGTCCCTTAGTCTCAAGGAGTGACTGGTTCGCGTATGAAGAATACCCACTTGGACAATGATTCGTGCCGAGGCTAATGGACACCAGTGGTAACGGGAACGGGGCAAGTGCTCCAAAATGTCGGGTGTTTCTTGTCGAGGCTTCCATGTTTCGTCCCCTGGGATTGCCGATCTTGCACGACAATGGTTGGTGAGGCCGATGCAGGAACTAGGGGAACAGTGCCGGAGCTACTGGTTAATGCATTGGGAGGGGCGAAATAGCAGCCTGTTTGTCAATTGTCGTTGATTGAGTTTGATGCGAGTCATCTGGACCTCGGAGGTTTATAGAGTTTACGACCTTGCTGTTGGGAATGTTTCTTTGAAATCCTTCCCGTGCTATCCCCGTCACATGTTGGCCGTCATTACCGGCTGGTCGGGTTCTCTCTGCAATTCATGTCACGTCACATCTGCCAGGCTCCTCCTGCATGAACCAGGTTCACCAGGGGTTCCCTGCTAGCCCACACTGCCGATCCTCAAGTTCGCCGACTTGCGAGCTGCAAACCAGACTCGGAATACCCAAACAATTCGCCTGGTTAAACCAAGGCTTGCACAGGCCAACGGAGGGGATACAGATATAGTCTAGTCCAGACGAGGGATTGGATACCACCCTGCACTCCCTGCCGCGTCTTTCTATAAGTACCTGAAAGCAAACGAACAAATCTGGAGGATGCAACATCTCCACCAATCCCCTCAGCACCAAAAAAAAGATCATCATCATGGCCTCTTCCAAGACATACACTACCAAACAATGGGTCCTCGCCTCGAAGCCCACAGGGGCTCCCGTCCTTGAGGGTGACGATGCAACCTTCAAGCTCCAGACCGTCACCCTTCCTCCCCTGCAAGATGGCCAGATCCTCTGCAAAGTCCAGTATTTCTCCAATGACACTGGTTTGAGGAACTTTATCCAGAGCACCGTGGCACCTGAGCGATTCTACGTGCCTACTGTGCCTGTTGGCTCGCCTATGCGATCTGGTATCATCGCTGAGGTCGTTGAGTCTGCTTCGCCGACTTTCAAGGCTGGTGATCTCGTCATGGACTTTCACCTTGGTACATGGAGCGAGTATGTTATCCTAGACGCAGCCAATTCACAGGCTCTCTCGCCTCTTCCGGGCAACCTGCCCCTTACACATTATCTGGGTGCCTTTGGTGCATCCGGAATCGCCGCCTATACTGGCTTGTACATGGCTGGAGAGGCCAAGCCAGAGCACACGATTGTCATCTCAGCCGCAGCCGGCGCCACAGGATCCATGGCCATCCAAATTGCCGTCAAGATCCTCGGCGCCAAGCGCGTCATTGGCATCGCCGGCTCAGATGAGAAGTGCGCCTGGGTTAAGGAGGAGCTCGGCGCGCACGAGTGCATCAACTATAAGAGCCCAACCTTCCTTGAAGACCTCAAGGCTGCCACCCCTGATGAAGTTGACGTTTACTTTGACAACGTCGGTGGACACGTGCTCGACGTCATGTTGACGCGTATCAAGCGACACGGCACAATCGCTGTATGTGGCGCGGTTAGCAGCTACAACTCTGATGAGCCAATGGCACTGAAGAACTGGTTTGAGCTCATCTCCATGAGAATCACTATCCGAGGTTTTATTATGTTGGATTACATGGATAAGGTGCCCGCCATTCTCGGAGAGCTCATTGGTGCTGCTGCGGATGGACGTATTAAGCTGCACAACTCGGAGACTGTGGTGGAGGCTCCCATAGAGCAGCAGCCTGAGGTGTGGATGAGGCTGTTTAGCGGTGGAAACCAGGGCAAGCTTCTTACAAAGCTGATCCTTTGAGAGGTGATGGGATGTTCAGCGGCCAGACAGGCTCGTGATGTTGACAGGTGTAGGGTAATGAATTTATGGGTTAGAAGATGAGCCACAAAGATGGCGAATAAGCATAAGAAATAAGATATGAAAGCCTCACGGATGTCTGAAAGGGGTTTAATGCTTAAACATTACATATGTGTGACTTGAATTGGCGTCTCCAAAACGGGCTTATAGCATCCCCTGGGAGGTTGTGAAACTATGTTCGCTTGGGGGATACAAACCCTTCGTACAGTGTGAGAGAGAACAAATGCCACATATGTAATACAAGAGGGGATATCGTTGGGCTGGTTACACGACACTGTGAACTCCATACCCGTCATAGTGATCGCTATTCTGAACACTGGAATATCCTTTACTGTATAGCTCTGTACTTCCGGCCGTGAACAACAATGAACTGGAAGAAAACATGCTCTTGAAGCGACTCTTTCAGCGTTTTCTTGAACCGCTCAGCCCACTGTTTAGCCTCACTTGGGCTATAGTTGAGCCCACGGCGAAGGACCCGGCTCGATAAAGGCTCGATTGCCACCAGCAGAAAAAAGTAGAAAAGGGCCCCCATGTCTTTGAGTTTGGGGTCGTTTGACCACTTCCCCAGAGGGATGAGAAAGTCTTGCTGAGACACATCCTGAAAATCAGATAGCTCCAGCCCGGTCCTTAGATATCGCGGTGCATCAAGACTGATCCCGACAGCACCGAATGCCTGAGCTAGTGTCTGGAAGAATTCTGCTAGGGGACCTGTGTAAGGCTTGATGATACCATCGTCTTGGATACATGGGCACCAGAGTAGCTCCTGAAACTCTGCCAAGCCCCCGGGTTCCAACTCCCTGTCACACCACGCAAAATTGTCAGCAATTACCTCCGTAAGTGTGGAATGATGGAACAAAGTTCATCTGACTTGTGGTGCCGGAGGCAAACAAGTATCAGAAACTACTCCGTACCTCTTGATCCACGGAATAAATCTTGTCCAGTCATAGATAGCCATGGCCATATTGCGGCAGTGAATAACGTTAGGGTAGTAATCAGAACAAGCAAAGACTAGATTGTATGATGTTGTAAAATCATCGATGATAAATCTGCAATTGACTGGTACGTAGACAGGCTGGATGGGACTCAAGTCGATCCCTATCACATCTGCACGAGGATTACCATCCGCCACTAAATACCATGATTAATAGTGAGCAGGACTTGGGGGCGATTCTCTTGTCAAAATGAAAGTCCAGACTTACTGTCGATCGCCCACCATCCGATGCCCGTGCCAACGTCTAACACGCGACCCTCAAAATTCTCGACAGAGCCGAGAAGAGGCTTCCCACCGAGGATGCCATGCAGTACAAAATGGAACACTTCTTCTGCGTATGTCCAGGAGTCATCATTTGGCAGCATGTACTCTCTAGAAGCCATGTGATCGTAAGTGTGACCTTCTTCCCTGACAAAGACGAAAAAGCTGGATGTCAGGCTCGCTGTGGACACACAGGGGCCTGCTGAATAATCATCTCCAATAATGCCTTCCATGTCATTCTCACTTTGATGAACTAGATGATGTTCAACTGGGTCCGTGGGCACAACCGCCGCTGAATCGACGGATGACGAGCCTTGGATTGGCTCTACCCTTGGTAGAAGGCCTGATGATAAAAACGAATTGTTTGTTAGTGAGGGTGCTGATACCTCGAGCTTGAATTCAAATGCTCTCTTTGACACTGGTCGGTCGTCCTCGGCTTCAAATTGGGCACCACAATTTAGTTTTTGGAGACTGAGAGCGAGATCCGAGACGATAGAGGAATCCGTCAATGTTTCTGAGTATGCAAGGCGTTTCCTTCGCTCGAGTCCTGCTCTACTGTGAATAGGACGATGGATTCGAAAAAACAGTCGTTCTGCTCTTCTCATCCTCAACGCCATGCGAGTCGCGCCATGGCGGAAACTTCTTGACGCGGTTTTCATATCCTGCGAATGTCAGCTTCGAAGTGCGAGACAGTTGAATTGACTAGTACCTTGGTAGATATCTGGATAATGCTTCCCAGGCGCTCCAAAGTCTCCACAGCACTGCTTAATTGGCTTTGAGCTGTTTCAATACCATCGGAGCATTTCAGCGAGGCCTCTGGCTCAATAGGGCTTGTTCCTAGCCCCATAGACAATACATTTTTAGGCATAGCGGCCGGTAGATTGGCCAGGAGCTCCTTCGCATAGGCGGCAGCCGCAGCAGCTGCAGACCCCTGCCACCGATTGTTCTTGTGAGAGTCTGCGTAGTCGCTGATGCCACGGACAACGAGGCAAGGGAAGTTGGCGTCAACTAGACCGGCCGCCTCCATTTCGAAGCACACCGCACCAAGTTCCCGGGCCAAGCGGTCTCGAGTCTTCCCGTGTTTTATGACCTGATTGCCTGAAGCGATCTTGCCGTAGTGAACTTTACAGCGTCTTTCAAATCGAGGCGGCCTGGGGAAAAGCCAGGAGATGTCGCAGCGGCCACATTGTACGACGTTTCCATCGTTTGGTTCTTCGACATGGTCGTAGGCAGCGTCAAAGAGCTGGTCCTGCCCCTCAATAGGGCGAGCGTACCTTTTTCGTACAGATGGATGACGCTTTAGCATCTCGGAAACAATATCAAAGATTCGTCCTCGTCGCAAATTGTGTCGTTCACGTAGACTTTGGACGGCAATTTTGAGGTTTTCTGGCGGCGACTTGCCTGAGCCACCTGTCCGCTCGAACTTGCCGCCTTTCACCGTCTTTCCGAGATCGTACTGCACAACTGAATCGCCAACGACGACATCGCCGAGCCGTATATCTGCATCACTAGTTGGAACACCGCCCCCAATGCCGACCATGAGTCCGGACTGGATGTTTGGAAAGCTCCGGAGCATGTGGCTGGCCACGGCGGCAGCCTTGGCAGTGCCATAACTGGGGAGACATACCATGACGACGTTGTGGTGTCCTATCCTGCCGAACGTGTAGGTGTTCCTATCTCCAGGTCCGACAGGTAGTATGCCATGCTCTTCATCGAGCATTGCTGTTGCTGCACCAAGCTCAAGGGGCAGAGCGCACACCCAGCCGACCGTGTAGTCATGGTGTGACAGGGACTTTCCTTCAGCTGTGAAAGTGGTTTTCTGCGGCTTTGGGAGTGTAGCCGGCCTTGGGCCCTCAAGGGCTGTCTCAGTTGTCCATGCATTCATAATGAAAGGCCTAGCCTGTCAACCTGAGGAGTGAAAACCTGGTAAACAGTGTATTGGGAAAGAGCTGGAGAAATGTGAATTGAAGCTGAACATGGTGGATACCTCACCGCCCGCGTTAGACATCAGGCTCTCAGCAGAAGGCAAATGTGCGACAAGGGTTGCCTTTTTCTCACAGGCCAGGGTCTGTATGTAAGCTAAGCCAGAATTAAGATTGTCTTTTGTGCAGGTTCTTGGACTGAGCTGAGCCACAAAGAGTTGTGACAGGCACAATGTACTCTTTCTTCATGTATATAGATAAGCTTGTTCATTTCTGCCTTCGTTCGATACGTATCGACATAATGCATGTCGGCAAATGCCTCGGGGACAGCCTGCATCAATAGTTCAAAAGTTGATGGCTGTGCACAACCACCAAAAAAAAATGCGCCTCACGCACAACCTACTGTGGCTGGAACGGCTGATCGGCACCCTGCAGACAATCAACGCTGAGCCATGCCCTCCCTTGAGTTTCAGCTAGAGCCTGATTAGTCCCTTGCCTTGGATTCTAGGCCATAATCTCCCCCATCCCGCAGCTGAGGTTGAAAATGAGCCACCCCTAGACCTCGCTATTGGTTCTAGACGCCTTCAGCTGCAGCTGTGGCTGGCTCCCTCCCACGTCTGTGTAAATCAGGCTGGCGCTTAAGAAAGAGGGGAACATGAACTCCCCTCTTTGCAATCTTGACTCTGTAATCTTTTTTCAGAATCAGCAGAGAAAAATCATGACTTCGTACTACGGTCATAGGGCGAGTCCCGTCAACTTGAACGCGCCGAATGACGACTATAGTCAGGACGTCGACACTTCCAAGATCGTCGTCGACGCCCCCACGTTTACGAACCTCCCTGAGAGCTGCGACAAGTTTCGTATCCTGGTCATTGGAAAAGCTGGGGTAGGAAAGTCGACGATATGCTCGACCGTGTTTGGTGTGCCCCCGGAAAAGGCGAGTAGCAGTTCAACATGAAACGCGCATGCGACTGACAGCAGGGAACAGACAGGTGTCAGTCACCGTACTGTCGGGACGAAGAGGGAAAAGGTCTGGCACCCGATTACCTTTCCTGGCGAGAATGAGAACCTCGTTCTGCACGACTCGGGCGGCTTCGAGGCTGGCGACTTGAAATGTGTCGACGAGATCCATTCGTTTATCAAGTACCGCCGGGAGCAACCCAACCTCGCAGATCAGCTGCACTGCATCTGGTGAGTCCCTATGCTTGATCCTTATCGCTTTTACTAACCCCTGCGCGCTCCAGGTACTGCATCAGCTGCCGTTCGAACCGACCGATCGAAAGTGCCGAGAAGGAATTCTTCCTCAACGCCGACGTCGGCGACATACCAGTCGTCGTCGTCTTTACACAGTTTGATACCTTGGTTGATGACCACTTCTGCAAACTGCTGCGCCGACGCCAGCGTACTCGTGGCAAGGCAGTCGACATGGAACAGCTCGAGAGAGATGCCATGAATGCTGCTATCGCTGATTACGACTCGGACTATCGCGGACAATTTGAACGAGAGTTTGGACGGCGGTTGCGTGTCGCTATCATCAGACTCAGCATGCCGCAGACAGATGATGGTAGGAATCGATGCTCGGTTATATCATGTGCTCAGGCTAACGTTTTGTAGGCGAACCCTTGGAGACAACTGGCGTTGATTCCTTGGTAAAGGAAACTAGAGGGATGCTGCTTGAAGACGGACTGAAGCTTCTGTGGACGGCAGCACAGTGTCACTCCGCAGACATGAAATTGAAAGGTAAAGCAGAGTCACTCCTCCCTGTAAATCTACATCTAACTTTTTTCAGAATCAATCAAACTGGGTATGGACGTCTTTTGGAAAGCAGTCGGTACCTCTTCAATCCCCTTCATTCCCTTTGTAGGTGCCACAGCCATCTACAGCGCCTTCATCAAAATTCTCAAGACCATCAACACCATTTGGGGCATCCCTAGCTGCACACCTCTTCTCCATGACTCTAAGGTCCGTAACCTCTTCCTTCAAGGCTGCTTCGACGCTTCAGCAGGAGACATTCTCGGCTCCAAGTTCCTCATGGCACTCAACTTCTTCGGGCCATTAACAGCAGCTCAAACAGCAACAATCATTCTCAAGATGATTGCCGGCATTTCTCTCATCTATGAGAAGCTGTTCTGGTACATCAAGAACCACCCCGATAGGGTTGTGAGCCCAGCCACCATCGGCCGCATGGTGACCGAGTTCAGAAGAAGCCAGGGACAAAGGAACATGTCAGCACGATTGACCTTTCGGATTCATCTCGGAAACTGTTATGACAAGGCGGCGTGCCTAGCTGAGCTGGAGGAGGCTGTTGAGGCGGGTCGGAGTGCGATGGGCAAGGAGGGGATGAGGAAGAAGACGATTGTTGACAAATGACGATGATACCATGTATTTCTTTTCAATATCTGTTTTTTGTTTTAGCTTTCAATATCATTGATAACTTTCCATCTCAGTATAGGTCTGACATTGCTATGCTCTGTCGGACGTGTTATGGTCCCAACGTCACATCTACAGTGAATCTTATTAGTTCTATAGGTACATAGGTAGCTTAATAGGTCCATGAACCAACGCCCTTGATAAAAAGAGCTCCCTCTGGGAAATGCGGGCTAATATCAGGCCGAGCCGGGATCAGATTGGGCAGGAATAATTAAGTTGGGTAGCTACTCTTGAGTCCTGGTGCCATTGAGGTCAAGCGGAACTTTTCATCAACAACTAGTCATCATCCAGCAACCACTCGTATACCTCACAGTAGCGGAAGCCGTTTCCTATCCTGCCCGCACTGATGACCTCGAGTTCCTCCTTCTCACACAATGCACCGTGGAAAGCCACAGTCTCGTCTATTTTTTTGCTCGATGGATTTGGTGATTGGGATCGGGCGGACGAGAACCCGGCCATCTTCGACGCCAAGTTCTACGAGGAGGCAAGGACGCAGACTCAGCCAGGGTTTAGCGATGATGCGGGGGCTCCGAATCATAGCAAACGTGTGCGGCCAAAGATCGCCATTAGCCATGTCATGTTGTTCGAAAGGTTCAGAGATGTTATCGAGAGGAAGGCCGTGGGGTGGGTGGCATGGTTGGGCGTGGATTGGGGCGAGAGCCAAGAGTTTTGCCTAGGGTGACGAATATTTAGTAGTAATAGTATGGGTCAATTCAAACAACTTCTAAGGGCAACAGTTTATATCCAATTGCGAAACCGAGCTAACGTATATAGAGCAACCTATGTCTATTCCTACATAGACGTGTCGGTATCTGACTGAATCTGGCCCCATTGCGGCCAAGCATCTAGGTCTCCATCCATGATAAACATCTCTGACCCAATGAAGTCAGGATACAAGAAGGAGATATCGCTTGGAAGAGAGATATCTCCGACCGGGAAAACGACAGTGTTGTCTCCGGCTAAGGAGCCACTTGCTGTCAAGGCAAGAGGCTGAAAGTTTGGTCGAAGTTTCTTAAACTGGGCTGAAACGATATCACCCAATATGTGGGCAGCATGGCATGGCAGGCCAATGGTTTTGAGCCAGTTGATAAGATTAAAGATGAGGTTATCAATGCTGGAGATGTCAAAGTTGGCTGCTCGTAGCTTCGACTCGTATGTGCGGACGATGCGGCATAGCGTGAGGGCCGAGAATGTGACGATGTGGTATATGTGATCTGTTAAATGCCGGGTACGTTCATCGGCTTTATCAACAGCTAGATTGATGATGGCTTTGGAATGCCGTATCATGTCTTCAAGGATAGAATTGTGCATGACGGATTTGGGCGACTTGAGTGATTGGTAATAGGTGAGAAGATGAGCAAAATGGAAGCCCATCTGGAGGAACTGAGAGCGAGGTCCGTCTTGACCGAGTGAGTTAGCGAGGTAGTCCGAAGTTTCGTCAGAGATAAACGTACGATATAAACCTGTCCATGCTCGCTGCCAGCTTTGGAGAGCCAGCTTGGTGTCTTCCAAGTCTATTTGAGGACGACCACACTTGTTGTAGATGATCCAGTACAGTTCAACTTCAGCTACCATTCTTGATTCATAATTAGTGATCCCATCGAACTTGACAAGCTCAAGGCAGCGATCAATCTGAGTCTGGTTCAATAGTGAGTGTCGGCGAGTACCAACGCAGTATCTTCGAATATTAGTAATTGCCTCTAGGGAAGCTGTGGTGGCGCTTACTGGAGATGAGCAACGCAGAGGTGATTCCATAAGCACCAAGAGTCGAACTGCAGTCGACTAGGTCCTGACAACGACCCCGGTCTGAGGACCTCTGAGAAAAGCGGACTTGCCAGGGCTTGCTGCAAAGCATATCCGGTCAGCAACCAGCTATCAATGCTCAATGGTAGTTGACCAATAGTCGTAGACCATAAACTCAACACAAGAGAGGCCTGAAAGAACTCGATTGTTTGAGGCACGTCCAGCAGTGATGACGCGACGAGGCGTTTTGCTTCTTCGAATAGCCGAGGAGCCAGCTTGTCCGCGAGTTCTTGCGTTGTGTGCCTGACTGCGATCAAGAAGATACTACAGAGTAGTAGCGGAGACTTTTTCACTTGCAGCAGAAGGGTCTCTGTTGGCAGATCTTCCGGGAGCCGGACCCATCGATTGTAGTGAAAGTGAAACCTAGTTTCTTGGATTAGCTCTTGCGGGTGCTCATACGAAAGCCGACCTAGACGTACAGTTCCAGGAGGGAGTGGGCGGTTGATAAGGAGATGAGTCCTGATGAGATGACGTCGGATTGAAAAACATGATGAACGGCCTGTTCTGGCGAGTGTACACCAGCATCGGTAGCGGCATCCCTGATCAGGAAGACTGGTGCTGGATCAAGATCAGGTGCAGTAACGGATTCGCTGGATCTGATTGGGCGTTGTGTCTTGTTTGAAGTGCCGCTGAGTTCATCGAGTCGAGAATCTAATCGATCTACCAGAGCCCCAACAGTCCTCTCCAATCGTTCAAGTCTAGTTCTCGGTATCAATGACTGGTGTTCACCTCTTGAAAATGTGGTCAAATGTACCTTTCATCAACGGAGCTCGTTGGGCGTGGGCTTTCCAAAGTTTCATCAGAGTTCCGCCGTCGATGGGTCCCAATTGGAGAACGAGATGGCCTATAAGTGTTCCGACAGTCCAGGGAGCACGGTTGACACAGCGTTCTGCATCGAAGGCAAGTACCCTTGGAGTCATCCGAGGCATAGCAACGAGTTTTGTATTTGCGACAAAGGTCACATGCCTTTGAGGCTCTGCCAGATCGCAACGGAGGCATTTCGCCTTATGTTCAGGTTGTAGCGGGACAGAGGCAGTATTGAACTTGTTGATGGTAGTTGAGCGATGGCGACCTTTCAAGGGATATGTCGTGCTCATTGATCACGTGATCGCTGGAGATAAGGAACTCTTAGTCCAAGTGCCTGCGGCCGCAGATTGCACCTTAAGATACCGATGTGCTGGTTAACTTTGCGCTAACGAACTGATAAGAGATTTAAGATCTCCCAAGACAGTCTCAGCCCCGATTGGACACCAGGGTTCCGTCACTCAGCTCAAGCTTCAGGAAGTACAGGCATAACGCAATCTATTGTTTAACCCAAAATATCTATACTAGCTATCAAAGACCTATGAATATGATCCACCTAGACTTGAAAACACCTGCTGTTGGGTAGCTTCTCGAATCTACGTCGTTGTGCCAAATCCTCTCACCCAACTTCACATGCCCAGGAAGATTGTCTATTTACCGCCCGTTTCCTCAGCGGGAGCAACTTGAAACTCAGCCTCGACACCAGCGTCGCCATGATCAAACAAGCGGTAAAGCAACTTCCAGACCAAGATCACAACTGCTGCAGCGATGGTGCACCCAGCAGCGATACTCAATCCTCGGGTGTATCGAGGAGCATCTAGACATGTTAGAAGAGGTTACAGAAACGCTGTGGGTCGGAGATATCCCACCTTGTGCCCGAAAGAGCTGATTTCCAGGGAAATTGGCAAGCTGGATGCTCATCACATAAGCTGCCAGGGCGATAGGGCGCTTGTAGTCTTGCATTTTCGTCGTGAGCCATGCTGCACTAATCGCTTGCACACAGCCCATGCCCATTTGAGTCCAAACAACTCCTCCTGCAGAGAACAGCATCAATACCTACGATTTAGGTCAAGATAGAGGGCTTTCTTACCGTAAAGCGTCCATTTACTGACGTTGTCAGGTGCCAATGCCAGCCAGAGCAAGCCAGCTGCACCCCAAAGATATCCTACAGCGATGTGGAACCCCCGCTCACGGAACTTGTCGCTGCTGAACGCCAGAGACACAGACCATATCAGGGCGCAGACGCTTCCAACAGAGTTGAGCCCGTTGGCCTGGAGGGAAGTGAACCCAAGAGACTTGATGATGGACGGGGCATATGTGTTCATCGGTGAGATCATGACCATGGAGAGCAGGGCGGCCACGAGATGACCATACAATCTCCAATCCATGAACGTTTCGAGTATGTGGGAAGGCAGCACTGGCTTTCCGTATCGAAGAGCTTTGGTAGGATCGTTGCGGATGACTCGTGTCACGAGGATCGATGCTTCTCGCTCGGTAAAGATGTTGAAGGACCTGCCAAAGAAGGATTTCGGTTTGGCCGCAGAGTGGGGGAAGTACAGATAAGCTAGAACTCCGAGGAAACAAGTGAGGACGCCCTCTGTAAGTTGTTAGTATTGAGGGGAACAACCACTGGGGACTTTGTAAACTTGCCGATGAGGAACAGCCACTGCCATCCTTGGAGGCCGCCTCTTCCTCGAAGAGAGAGCAAACCGATGGATAGGGGCCCACCGAGAGCACCCGCGAAACTGTTGGAAGCCCAGAAAATGGAGTATCGCAGTGCAAGCTCGTTGTTTGTATAGTATTTCGAGATGTAGAGTGCAAAACCGGGGATATATCCACCTTCGAGGGCTCCAACGAAGAACCGAGCAGCATAAAGTCCGGCCGCGTTCTTGAGAAACATCTGTGACCAGGTTGCAATGCCCCACAGGAACATTGTAATCGGAAGAAACCTCTCTGGGCCCATGTACCTGCTGATCAGGTTGAAGGGCAGCTCAGTAACAATGAAACCCACGGTGAAGAGAGTCTGGGCCAAGTTGATGTCCGAGTTGTCAATGTTGATGTCCTCTCGAAGAGTGTCGGTCAAGGCATTGCCGACGTTGGTGCGATCAAACTGAAGAAAGCAAAAGCAGAGGACGATAAAGGGGAGAATGCCAAAGTCAACCTTGAGCAATGCTCTCCTGGTTTCTCCGGGTTCAATGTTGAGGGTGGCATCGTAACCGGGCACATTGATGGCTTCATCTATAATGATGCCGGCGTGCTCTGATGTTTGATGCAGCATCGGATTGCCCTTTTCAGAAACAGAAGACATATTTTCAGCGGTATTAAAGAGTAGATCGCCTATTGAAAAGATTGGGCGCTGGTTGTTGCTCTACATTTTCTTCTTACTGGGCTACTCGCAACTTTATAACTGGATGTTTTGGAGATGCTATTGCGAGTGTACAAATCAAGCCATGAATTGACATCGCGGCGATAATGGCGTGCTGGCCATGCTTCACCTATGAAAAGGCCTTATCAACCTTATCATCCTGGCGCCCTGAAGTTGGTGCCGGCGGGATCTTATCAAGCCGACGGCATGCCGACGGTAAACCGGCGGTATGCCCCGGGATGCCGTCGGGACACTGATAACCTACCAAGCAAGCTGAATTGCGCAAGGAATCTTCATTAAAAAATACGCTCTTAAGTAAATTAATCGCAGGCTCTTGAAAGGAGTACAAGTACAGAAGAATTCCATAAGAGCGAGTACGAAAACACCTTTTTTCTTGGCTTGCACAAATCACCTCTCCCATTCGCTACATCTTTACACCCTAACACATCCCCCCATTAAACTCAACTTCGCCCACATTTCCGTCCCTCAAATGGAGCAAAACACGCTCAAAAGGAGAGGTGTTGGTCTCACCGGCGTTGACAAACAACGCTCCTTTGGCGGCTACACTCTGTTCTGTCCCCTGACCAGCGACACTGCCCATCTGGTTGACATCGATGGAAACGAAGTTCATTCATGGAAGCTACCCGGTAGAATCGGTCGCCATGCCAGGATTCTCCCCAACGGAAATCTTGCCGTCAACACACTCCGACCTGCCCTAAAGAAAACAACCAGCGATGGAGGCCCATTTCCTTTCCCCTTCTTCAACAAGTACGGTGGTGGCATCATGAGCGAGCTGGATCCTGACGGCAAAGTTGTCCGTCAGTTCACTGATCCACTGGGTCATCATGATCAATACCACTATGGTGATGGTCGTATCCTGTATACCAGCCTTGAGGCTCTCTCCCGTGAAGAGTCAGCCAAGGTGGTTGGTGGAGTACCTGGGACAGAGATTGACGGTATTACTTACGCGGACACCATCAATGAGGTTGATGAAAAGGGAAACCTACTCTGGCACTGGAAAGTATCTGAGCGGTTACCTCGAGATGAGTTTCCTCTTCAGCCTCACTACACTCGCGAGCACTATCCTCTGATCAACTCGGTACTCCCCATGCGAGATGGAAAGCACATCCTCGCATCTATGCGGTCCGTCTCTGCTGTTGTCATCATAGAGAGATCCACAGGAAACATCGTCTGGAAACTCGGACCAGAAGTCCTTGCACAGCAACACAACGCTACTGAGCTGGAGAACGGCAACATCCTCATCTTTGACAACGGCGCCTTTCGCAACGGCGAGTCAATCACCTACACCCGTGCCATTGAGGTGGACAGGACAACAAAGGAGATTGTCTGGGAGTATCGGGATCGTTCACAGATGCTCTACTTCTTTACTCCCTTCATGGGCAGCGCTCAGAGGCTCGCCAACGGGAACACTTTGCTGTGCGAGAGTGGCTTTGGACGAGTATTTGAAGTCACCAAGGATGGATATATCTGCTGGGAGTACGTCAACCCGCACTTTTCCCCATATCCTGATGAAGTGACTGCAAAAATATTTCCGGGAGAGTCAAATGCTCTGTTTCGCGCGTACCGTTACTCGGAGGAGGAGATTCCCTGGCTTAGGAAGAAGCTGGCAAGCTCAAAGGGGGCAGAGAAGGCGGCGGCATCGGGAGTGCTAGGTAGTGTTTGCAGGCAGCAGTAGCACATTGAGAGCATGCCAATCTAAATGTCTCACAATATCACCCATCGGTTGAGCTGATAAGGACGCGTTCTAAACTACAATCCATAGAGTTGACCCAAAAAAAAGAACTGAGACCAGTGTGTACTGGCCAGCACAGACTACAGCAGACGAATACGGGCTTGATGCCTACGGCGACTACCTAGTTGGTCTTAGTCTCTACCCCTGAGCTGAGAGGAAAAGTTTAAACTCAAAATCCACGTCAATTCTGCCCAAAAGGGGCATTCGTACCGTTTCTCATCCGGCGTTATTTCTCAACGGCCCCACAGTTGCAGGCACGGCTCAAACTCAACTTCTCGCAATCACAGTGTTCGGAATATTTAAGCCTGTTCTACTGCTTCTTGCCATTTGTGAATAGATTAATTTCACTGTAACCGCAGTCGACTATTGTCTATCTCAGTTCATTCTTGATCCCTTCGTTTCTTCTTGCTGGCATCATAACATCTATCCCTGGGCACGCCCTTCAACCCAACATGGCTGACGAACCTTACCCCTGGGAAGCAACACATATCGTCGCCGCTGCTGCCGGTGATGTTGCAAAACTCCAACAAGAGCTAGACAAAGGGGTGGATTTGAACGACACTGATCACGAATATTCCCAAACCCCATTGTTCTGGGCTGCTGAGAAAGGACATGAGGGTGCCGTGCAGCTGCTCATAAGATACGGCGCCGACGTCAACTTCATTGAGCCTAATCTTGGTAGAACTCCCCTTTTGGCGGCCACTTCCAATGGTCATGAAGCCGTGGCAAGGCACCTAATTGAGGCCGGCGCCCATGTCAACACCAGGGATGCAAGTTGCGAGACACCCTTAATCTTGGCAGCGAAAGACGGCAGCATCTCGTTGGTGGAGCTCTTGTTAAACGCAGGGGCCGATATTGACGCCAAAGGATGGCATTATGGCCAGACTGCATTGTCCCTGGCAGCGGCCAATGGACACACGGATATTGTCGAATTCTTACTTCAGAACAACGCCTCGACAGATCTCGTTGACGACACTGGTCGAAAAGCGCTGGCATGGGCTATCGAGGAAGGACATGACGATATTGTTGAGATTCTGGCAACTCAAGAGACAGATGCAGGCTCGACAGGCGCCGATAAAGAGGGCTTGACAAGTGAAAAACTATTTTCCTCTTATCCCGGTGTCAGCAGCGGCTCCAATGAAGTCCGTCTCGAATGGGCTTTTAAGCAAGGGCATATCTGGGTTGTTGAGGAGATTTTAGAACAGGGTGTCGACCTAGAGCACCGAGACGAAACTGGAAAAACGCCTCTCATACTCACTGCGTCAGGAGGGCATATCGAGCTAGTCAAGCTTCTGCTTGAGAAGGATGTCGAAGTGGACTCCAAAGACGAGGAAGAGCGGACTCCTCTCTCATATGCAGCCGAAAATGGGCATATGGAAGTTGTCACTCTTCTCTTGGATAACGGGGCTGATCTCCACTCTGAAGACGACCAAGAGATGATCCCACTGACAGTTGCGGCTTTGAGAGGGCACAAGGAGATTGTGTCCCTTCTACTGGAGAAAGGGGCTGACGCAAATCATTGGGACAGCAATGGATTTTCGCCACTATTACACGCTGCTTTCGAGGGACATACGGAGATTGTGTCCATGTTGCTGGAGAAGGACGTGGACCCTAATACTCGAGACAAGGAGGAAGACAAAAGTGCGCTGACCTGGGCGGCCAGTGGTGGCCATTTGGAGGTGCTCAAGTTACTACTGGCGAAAAACGTTTCACCCAACGATGAGGAAACCGATCAAACGCCCCTTACTCTGGCTTTGGACAATGCAATCGACACAGAGGATTATTCATCCGTCAAGTTGCTCCTCGAACACGGCGCGCAGCCTTTCTCAGACGTGTACTGGGATAACGTTCCACCCTTGAAGATCGCAGTGTCAAACGGCCTCGATGAGTTGGTGGACCTTTTCCTCAAGGTCAAGCCTGATTCGAGCAAGGCCAAGCAAGAGCATGTCCGAAAAGCCATCTGCCATGCTGTAGAGATGGATAGAGAGGACTTGCTTGATTTGCTGTTTGAGCACTATGCTCCCGAAGACCCAGATGCCGAAACGCCGCTGCAATGGGCAAAGGGAAAATGCTGCGGCTCTGAGAAGGCTGTCCGCCTCTTGAAGCCGTACTTTCCAGATGAGGTGGAGCATACCGACAACAAGAAGAGGAAGAATGCTCGGGATCACAATTAGACAGATTATAGGTTTAAAGATCCGGTAAGGGAATCAATAACACATTGATAGTGTCAGGGTAATTAGATACTTAGAATAGAAGCTTTACGCTTAAGTAGAGCTCCTCCTTCCCTTTTTGGAATGTGATAACTCGGTCGAGTTTGATTTCGACCTCGACAGGATCTCCGGCCGTGCTCTTGTCCAGTATTGAGCCGTGGCTACTGTCTGAGTTCCGAACAGAATATGAGTGGCATGGTACCTTGGTACCTTAATCAGCCATGGCTGAAAAGCTTGTGAGTTGCACTTGTTCTCTGCCGTTGCCTGTCAGTCAGAGGGCTACTTGGCGCATCATGTCGGCAGCTCGAATTGCCAGCTGGGGGCGGTGCACGCGTCTAGAGGCGGTGGCTGAGGTTCCTCGTTGAGACTCAGCCGCTCTTGGCGTAGATACAGAAAAGAAACTCCCAACATCGCCAACGTTTTCTTTGCGTACCCCTCCCTGTTCCTGGGTGTTGGTTGGGATGCTACTCGAATGTGGCTTGCAACAGACACCAATGACCAGGCGCCCACGCGAAGAAAAAAATCAGGCTCGGGGTAAGCCGGACCTATCGCCCCATAGTCACAAGTAACTGAGCGAATTGTAACGTCCACTTTGGTGCCGTGCAAGTTGGCATACAGCAAGGCTTTCAGCCCACGCCACGTATCACGGACTAACTCCAGTCGTGCTACCCTCGCTCAAACTTGAACTTCTGGATACTTTAAAGAGCCTAAAGCCTCCTTTCCTTTATATTCCTGCATTATCTCACCTTCTCTCCTCGAACTGAGCACAGAGATGTCTCAATTAAACACCGGGGCGCTGGCTAGCCCTCAAACTCACGATGATGACTTCTGGACTGCCGACCTGGACCGCTTCGACGTTGATCTGTAAGCGAATGCCGCCCTGCAGTTTCCATGTGTCTAAATATTTAGTGATCATTATAAATGGACCAAGAGATATATTGCGGAGCTTGAAGACAAGCAGTTATGGCACCAAACATGTCTTGGACGGATTACCGCCCACGAAAGCGAGTTGAATCTTCTTGGTAACTCAATACCTACTGCGGTTTTCACTACTGATATTATTTTGACTAATGGAATCTCAGCTATACAAGGTACATTCCTCAATGACAACGACATAATGAAGTTGGGCCCATCGAGCGTAAGTCGTGTTTCCCCACCTAACTTCCTTCAGGGATCTAAAGTTCTCATTGATTAATAGGAGGAAAATGGCAATACTTTCGAGCTTCTGCAAGTCCCTTGGAATCTCATTCCGCTTAAGTCTGTGCTACTAACCACCTCGTTTGGCAGCTTCATATCAAACATGTTACAGAAAAAGGAAGACGAAGGACAGCTACCCGCCGAGGAATACGGTTTGCTTCGCATTAGCCCTGATGCCCTCAGGCACCTTGCGTCAACGTACCACGTCCCGAGTGCCTTTCTTGCGGCCATCTCTCGTGAGCGTCCTGAGTTCGGATCGAGCTTCCGACGCCAGTCCAAGCACGAGTGGAATTATTGGTGTGTGCTCCCCTGTAGAGCGTCAGGTGCGTACAATACGCCGACAGGCATATTAAGAGCACCCTTCGAAGAGCAGATGGACCCATTCAGCGATATCTATTTCGAGAGCCAAGGGGCGAGGATCCAAGGTCACACGGTTGCGCTTTACATAAATCGGGACAGCGGAACCAGGAAGTTGCGGGTCTTTGTTGTAGACAGAGTCAAACAAGAGCGGGGGTTGCGGGCTCAAGAGCCTCTAGTCCAAATTCAGAAGGGCCTCGAGCGAAGATCCAGCATGGACCTAGACGGCAGTCCATGCTTCGCACTTCTCGTTTATATCAGTTGCATACTACGATGGTGGGATGTTGTGTTGATGGATTTCGACAACGAACTGATCAGCCACGTACGTAGTTCTTCAAACCTTTGATCAGTGGGCTGACATTTTGCAGGAAAGAACGATCCAAAAAGACATTGCGAATGCGACTGAAGAATTTGTCAACACCAGTAAAGTTCTCAATGCGACCCTCCACGCTATGGCTGCCCACCTTTACCGTTACAAGACCGAGCTCAAACGTGTTGAAATGGTCCTCTCTGATCTTCGCAAGTACCGCAAGGAGATGACATACACACCGAAGCCAAAACGGAGGGATGGAGAAGAAAGGAAGCAAGAAGAAGAAAAAGAGGAGGGCGAGGATGAATTCCCGCCAATAGATCGAGAACTGGAGAAAATTGGGCAGCTAGCGTCACAGTTAACGGTAATATCCAGCATGGCAGACGAGATGGAGAAGAAGGTCCAGAATATCTTGGCCCTGGTGAGTCAAACGGTTCACTTAAGTTGTCTACTGGATTGACCTTTGCACCCAGTTGTTCAACCAAATCCAAGCAATCAACGACAAGACTTTGCAGGCTATTCTCAGCGCATCACAGCAAGAGACGCGGATATCGCAAAGACTATCCTTGGCCTCTCACATGCTGTCAAGGAGTATGAAGAGAGACAGCATCGCCATGAAGACAGTCAGTCTCCCACAAATCACGCAATACTGTTCACTGACATCAATGCCTCGTGTAGATTGCTATCATGACCCTGGTGTTTCTCCCAGGTACCACATTCGCGGTATGGAAACCTGTCTTTACTCGTAATGTCGTCTTGGGAACTAATTAAAGAGACTTTAGGCCATATTCGCGATGCCATTCTTCACTGAGAATAAATACCTATCTTCACCGTCCCAAGTCTGGATATGGGTTATTCTCACTGTTGTTTGTACTGCTTTCGCGTTTGGTGGGTATATCCATGTTGTACAACGTGGGGAATCGACTCTTGGCGATCCTGAAGATGAGAACGACACCACCGTATCGTCCGGTGATACCACTGCTTCAAACGCACCATCGGCGGTTGACAACGGCGACAACACATATTTTGATTGCAACAAGCAACACTGGTGGCAGCGAGTCTCTCAGAGAGCATCTCAAGGCGGTATTGAATTGAGAGCTCGTATGCGGTCGTAGAAGTGGTTTTCGTTCCCTGCTAAGGAGAGTGGTAGCTGTATCTGGGTATATTAATATCTACAAGGCTGATGTTAGAAGTTTAATTTCCTAAGCCATCCCTCATTATCGTAGTGTCTTGGGAAAACCTCATCGCACACCAAGCCCGCCACTCTCAACGTCCACCTGCATTGTCTCCAACCTGGCTTAGCCCGATCCAGGCCCCAACTATCGTCAGATATACCTACGTCAAGGATCTGTCCTGGGATAGCACAAACACTCAGGGCATTGAAGCATCGCTCTGAGACGTCCTCCCTTCTCAGTCATCATCATCATCATCCATCTCAGCGTAGACGCGACCCTCGCCGTAATCAGTCCAACTACCATCACCGCCCTTCAACTTGCCGCTCTTCAGCCAACAGTTGCCATATTGTGTCGTCGATCCGTTCATGCCTATCCTGAAGAACACGCTGTCGCAAATAGTGTCGTTGTTCTTCGTCATTTCCGCACATGCGCCTATGCAGTCCTCGAAGTAGTAGGCCCAAATGGAGACAATGTCGTTGATGTTTCCATCTCCGGTATCGGGCGCATTTACGCCGCAGTATGTGCTGAATCTATATCCGTTGGTCGTCCTCAATGTTCCGTTGGCTCCATTCTTGGGGCAGTTCAATGTGAGGTTGGCGACTTGGGCGGCTGGTAAGGGAGCATAATCGATGCCAACGACGTCGTCGGTGCTGTTTGACTGGCTGCATTCACTTGTTTCGGTCGGTGTCGGAGCCTCTGAATTGTCTGAACTATCCGAGCTGCAAGAGATAGGTCTCAGTATTATGTCCTCCAAGTGGAACGAGGAAGCGATGCTCACCTTTTGCAGTTTGCCAGAGCTCCTCCCAAACCCCCTCCAACTGCTCCTCCGACAATGACAGCTGTAACAAGCGCGACGATTAAACCAAAGCCTAGTACGCTCAAGCCAAAGGGAATCTTTTGCTGTGGCGTCGCGCCTTGGTTCCCAGCATTGTATGGTTCATCCTTTGCCGCGACCGCCGTGTACTGGTGTTGATTGTACGCCTCCGGAGCACTAGCTGCCTCTCGATCGTAGTCCACTTGGAGACCCTCGGCGTCTCGTGTCGACGCCATCACCGAATCGCGATATGGCGGCGGATTTGAATAGCGGGTAGCCGGAGACTCCAATGAGCCCATCCGAAGGAAGCAGATAAACGAGGATGCTGGGGGCCAGAGTCTGGGAGGATCGACTTGAAGAGGACAAAACTTGAATGGGCGGGAAGTGGGAGTCGATCGGCAAAGTAATATGGGCCTTTTCACCCTTGTATGTCGTACGTGTTGGTCATTTTCCTGGTACAGAATCATTCGTCTCAGCTTGATGCAGTGAGACTTGGGTATTTCCGGCTCTACACCCAATCAGAAAGCGATTCATGCTCTGATCACTGGCAAAAGTACGGAGACTCCCTAAATAATACGGACGATCAACCTTGCAGTTGCCCGTGCGAGAGCGCTGCGCCGAACTTCAATGGTCAACCACTCGATGCCTGACCAACCAGCGGCACAAGTTACACGTCAGTGCACCAAAAGTGCCTCGATTGTGCAGGGTTCAAAGCCTTGGTTCCCTTCGGCACCTAAAATGGGTGGTATCGCGCGCCGTGCCATGGACTGTCCCAATTTCCTTGTTGTCACTGGCGGGGATCTAAACCAGCTGCGGTTAGTCACTTCTGCAACCCTGTTCGCATGATTACACACTAACAATGTGATACCAGAATTCTGGCTGGGTGAGATAGGGCTTTAACAGAACAGGGCTGAGCAGAAGGGCGCATATCGTTCACTGGGCTGAGACCCATGCTGCCTCGCAGTCTACGGCTTGCATGCCACGATGCCTGTCCTCTCAAGTAGTGAAATGCGAATTGCATTGTATCCTCGCTCGTGATTGGGATCTCGGTCACCGCAAAGGCTGGCGTAATTGACCTACTCCCTCTGCATATCAGCCATCTCGGAGGTTACTTGATTAATGGGCTTTGTAGCTATCAAGGATCAAATTTTTACAGTCGTTAGTTCCGCATGATGAGATCTCTGGCGTGGTGTTTACACTTATCGTCACGCAGAGTGTCGATTCCCGGCATTTTGCGTTAGATCATCCACCAATTGGATTTCTCATGCATCAGCCGCGCAACAGTATTACAGTAGCTTACGTTTACCATTGCTGGATCTCTCAGCTTTTCTCGCTGAGATACACGAATGCCGAAAAGGTTCTCGCTACCCTGGAGGTACAGACATTGCGAAAGGAATACACAGCAACATCGGCGCTGACTTATCTGCTATAAAACTGACGTTATAGCACTTCTGATATTTTCTACCTATCTATCTAACATAATAGATATTTGTATGCTATAAGCTTCGAAACGAACGATTGTGCGGACTGGCGTGCCGTACCTGTTCCACCTCAGGCGAGATAGCATTTTAGAGGGTCTTCATTAGCAACGATAGGAAACCTTGTGGTTGTCAGTTGTTGAACCATACATGAACTTACCTGCATTAGTATCTATCAAGGTATTTCACTTTTATCGCGGACGATAACGATTCAACTTTCACACTACGTGTGATGAGGACTGTTCTCTCAGCATCAAAAGATGACGTCATCACGATGTTGAACAACGAGCCCCTAGCAGCTCATGTGAGGTCGTCAACGCCTACTAGAGGCCGAATCAATTGACATCCTACTAGGGATAGAAGCAAAAATATCACAGGTTGAACTGCGAATAAGATCACCAGGTTCACGACCCTCGTCCTTGCCGGTTAAGCGGCTTCAGTCTCCACAACTCGCCCACTCTAACAACAGGATTTCTCCTGCCCCTCTGTGACTCCTGTTCCTTCTCCACGGCCATTTCCTTCCCTGTTGGTGGTGATCTCTGGATATACCTTGACGTATTCGGAGTACCTGGGGAACCCATCCTCAGTGTCGGGAAGCGTGACTTCATTGCTGACAACACCGACAAGCAGGCCCGCGAGGTCATCTCGGCGACGCTTGAGTCTCTCACCGTTTTGGTCCACGACCTCCCAGTGGAGGTTCTTTATGAGATACGCCTTGACGTCCTCTTCTTCGAGACTGGGCAGCTGGCCCGCAAAGTAGCGCTCAGCTAGAGCAATTGTGAGGGGGATTTGACCGCTGATCTCAAGACCGGCGGCCTGGTCCTTCTTGCACTTGCCACACGAGGTCTCTTCGTCCTGGCCAAAGGGAGAGAAGGTTCCGACATGATACGGTGACACGACGTAGAGGGTAGTCAGCTCCTCCTCCGGCACATCGCCAAGGAAGATGTGGACCCCGTACTGACCCCCGAGGGCATGCTTGACCGCTTTGATGTTGACGAGCCACTCCAGGTAGGTTTGGCCCTTGACAAGGTCGACGACCGAGCGTTCTTTGGGGATGGTGACCTTGGGAACTTCTAGGTCCGTAAGAACAGACTGCAACTCTTGGGCAACGGCGGGCTTCGCTGCATGAGCGAGAGACAGTGCGGTCAATGCGGTATTGGGCGCGTCCACTTTTTGGACCTGCTTGAGCCTCGTGGCGCGCTCCCTGAGTGTAACATCTGGCTTCTCATTTCCTACTCTCCTGGCCACCACCATGTTTGCCAGTGACCCGGATGGATAGAGGGAACGAAGCTTGTCCTTGATGTTCGCGCGGTAGAGGGCAGGGTCTGCAAACTCCCAGTTCTGGGTTTCTGGGTATGCATAGCCAAACGCTGCCGTATCTCGGACCTGGCTGGACTTCCAGAACTTGTCTGGGCCAGGGACGGTCTTGTCTGCCGTCCTGTAGAATGGCAAGAGTGGTGTTTGGTTTCCCTCTTTGCCCCCCGTTGGTACGGCCCAGTTTGCATCCCCTGCTATCTGGTTTGTGACCCAGGCGTCTTCCTTGTCAGGATTCTCACGAAGGCCTTGCCAGATAGCGAGAAGGCGGTCGATGTTCCTTTGTAAACATCAGTTTCGTGGCCCTTGAAGTTCATCGCAGGATACTTACGTGTGATGGAGCCAGAAGATGGGGTCAAAAGCTGAGTAAGAGGTTCTTCTCATATGGCCAAGTCTGCCTCCAGTACCGCCGCTGAGAACGTGGACGGTGTTGTGGACATCTTCGAAACTTCCGAAGCCGCGGCCCTTCCTCACGGTCTCGTCTTGTCCCTTGCCCGGCTGCCTAATCTCAGGGGGGACCTTGTTCAGACTTACCTGTTCGAAAAACTCGTAGGATTGGAGAAGGTAAACCACTCGCTCACGAAGGTTGACCTCCATTCTCAAGCCGTCGACGACACCCTTGGTGTATGGTGTGATGGACTCGATGAGGAGATCTCGCTTGCTCTGCGCTGTCTCTTCCTCCTCGGACCTGCCGTTTTGATGATAGCGAGTAGTTGTTGACAGCCTGTCGACCTACGTAGGATCTATATGTCAACCTGATCCACATGTGGTTGACGTGGTTCCTTAGCTCACCTTGATGTTCTCCTGGGTGCCTGGCTGAAACTTGTATGAATACAAGGGGTTGGGAATTTCGACGAGTTTGCCCGCCGGGAAGTTGTACTCCTTTCTCAGGCTATCTGGCATCTTGACCGGAACGACCTTGGAGTTGGAAGCCTCGGTGGGAAACACTGGGAGGTCTGGACGGGCCCAGTCTGGTGATGGCGGTGTTAGTTGAATAGGATCAGCTTGAACGGTGCCCGAAAGAGTACCAACCCCAGAATGGCATCCGAAACTCCTCAGCGACAGCCACGTACTTCTCCCGGCCTTCTTCCGGGGTGAACTGCTTCGCCACATGCATCATGGCATCCCGGAGGACAGACTAAAGCAATTGATTAGAAATTGACTGCAGCATTTGGTGTAAAAATACGTACCTCAAAGAGGGCTAGGTAGGGTCGATGCCAGGTAAGGAACAGAATAGAAGAATGGGTGCAGAACCCCTTGAACGGGTCATCATCATCCCTTTCTCTCTCTAGTTTGCGGAGCTCAGGATCATTTTCAGGCCATCCCTTGTATGGCAGACCATGAATACCTAGATACTGTCAGCTGCTATTGGTGTATGGAACACCAGGAGTTCTTACCCGCGATTTGGAAGTACGACAGCAGCCTGTCCTGGGGAACCAGCTCGAACTGCCAGAGACCAAGCAGGTAGAGGTTCCACGCGTCCTCATTCTTCTTGAACTCGCGCAGTTCTTTGCGGATCCTGGGTTTCTGTCCAGGCTTGACCTCGATGCCTTTGACCACATAGGGCTCATTTGGACCAGGCTGAGGAGGGTTAAAGGGCGGCATCTTGAGAATACCCAGGGATGCCTTGAACTGGCAATTGAAGGAGAATACTTGTTGCTGAGTATAGTAGACTATTGAGTACGGTAAGGAGATGGCGCTCCTATTATAAAATTACTTTTCCCCAGAAAATGAGGAACCTCAGCTTTCATATGCGCAAAAGTTCAGATATCACATTGTGCCGCTGGGGTAAGAGACTGTGATGACACTAGTGAACGGCTGACTTTCCACACCGGCCGCACAGCACCCAGCCTGTCCACTGATGATGTTCGAAGAAGTGCATAATGTGATTGATGGCGTTGCTTTGCAGATATCTCATCATAGACCGAGTCCGAGTGTCATCGGGGACCAGCTCTCAACTGTCAGCTGTGAGATGGCCGTGTGTCTCAGAACTGCCACCACCAGTCTGCGATCTAGAACGCGGTCTAGCGTCAGCTTACTTGTGTGACATCTCAACGCTCTAACCCCACCGCATCGTATCAACATGCTTGCTAGAAAGATCTACAAATAATGATTCTAGCTATCAACTAGCTACGAGGTCGGCTAGGGTGGGCCGGGTCCCATGAGCCAACACTGCTGCATTGGATAGTGAGGCCGAAGGTATGGTAGAGATCTCGAGAGAGCCGCGTTCCTCAGTGAATGCTGCTGAGCCGTGAGGAGAAGCAACTGCGGGGTAATGCTGATGAATGCTCAAAATCAAACACCAATAGGCACACGCATGTGATGTCTCGCCCAAGAGCGAGCCGCAGGACCTCCCTTGCTGTACCGCAGCAATCACCAATACTTCAAGCATCAGTCTCTGGTCTAGGCTAAATGGAAGCACTGTGGCGGCTGAGTGGCTGATTGAGATGCTTTGAAAGAAGTAAAACGCTGCAGCCTTGGCATCTTAAATGGCGGGCCATGACGGGTAGATCCGATCAGTTTCGGCCGGATGCAGAGGGCTTTTGGTCTTGCCTTTAGTTATCCCCGTGTCTTTGGGTCTGGCTATGCAGAAATACAGATGCAGACAGCTCAAGGAAAGACTGGAGAGCTTGTCGTCTGCGCGGGGTGCAGTAATGCTCAAGACACTTGGTCAAGCATTCTGCCTGATATTCAGTATGCTTGAAGTGCATGGAAGCACCTTCAATTCCTCGCGCTCATTGATGCCTGATCGTAAATGCAGATGGGTTGGGAAAATACGGGCTTGCCGAGTGACGGGCGCGCTGATGAGTCAAATGTCTCACAGCCACAACGGGCCTGTAGGATCGCCAGACGGTGATGCACACAGCAGACAGGGGCCCTGTACGAATAGAAGGGGCTGAAGCACAGCCCACGTCTCTACCACGCAGTGCGGTGGACTCACATATGTACTGTCTGAATGACTGCGAGTCGAATTCCGGGTGTCAGGAAGCACTGTGCATATACATCTGTATGTCCGAAGATATACAGAAAGGCCAGGAAACAGGCTACGAGGTCTGAGCTATTATCAAGAAGAACATGTCTTAACCTCACTTGGTAGCCGAGTGAACGGCCAGTAAAGGACTTGGCCGTTGGAATAAAATGCAGCCTTGAGGGCAGTACGACACGCGATTCCCTGGAGGCCATCGGGCCGACAGAGATGCTCTGTGGAATAACTGTGCAGCATGACTGCTGTGATGCTGCTGGTTTCGGCAACAGAACTCAATGATATCGCAATATTGTGTTTTAAGTATGTATTCTGGGACTGAATATACCAGATGACTGGTAACGATCTCATATGTGAAAATGTGGAATAATACCGCGAAGGCAATTCGTCACTTTGCTTTCTCCAGAGACTAGGGGAAGGACATAATCTAATCACGGCCAGAAACGCCCCTGCTTGCCTCACAATCTTGGCCCGTTATAAGCATCAGACTTGGAAGATAACTGGTCTGCAGAATCTGGCCATGTTGGGACGAGACGTAGTGGCTGCGGGCCCTTGCTCAATCATCTGATCAGATACTTATTAGGAAATGAATGGCCTGAAGCAATGCTGAACTTTCTGTTGAATAGCAGGACTAACATTGGCGATCCAGCAGTGAAGACACCGTCGACATTAGTCGGTATCTTAATAGGTGAGTGTCCCAAATGCATTGTGCACGAAGGGGATGTCCCGGGACAGTGTCAAATACAATACAGGCTACGGATCGGTATTAAAATCTGGAAATAATTGGATTATCTACTGTAAACACATGGCACCGGTTGGCGTCTAAAATGATCTACGAAGGTGGCACTCGGCTGTCCCTAGCACGGCCTCGGCGGTTACAGCCGTCAACGACAAACCTTATTGCAGATCATTTTACTAGCCTGGGAAATTGATTGAATATTGACCACAGGTATCCTTCAAATGGGCAACCTTTTGGACTGCATGAGCATGAGTTACGGCAACCTCTGTGATTGTCTTCTCTCAGCTGTTGTCTCTACACGAGTTCGCATTGCTAGGCAATACAAACATCCTCGAACGTCATTTTCGACATTCTTGAAATGACGGATCGAATGTACCTGAGCATGGCCTCGAGGTTGTCACTCGCTGCCTCGGGTTCGTCCAAGCAACACGTAAGACAGGTATCAGATCATTGACTGACTCGACATGACGAAGTAGGCGTCCAACCCGTGATTTGCAAGATCACCATCAAAGCGCGCTAGCAATTGGTGTGGTACACCATCGCGGAGAAGGGGAAAAGGCCCGACAAAAGTTAGTCCCGGGCCGCTGAGCACGGCATTGCCCGGGAAGAGAAGGCATACCCGTCCCAACACAACGGGAGGTTCCCAATTTTTGAGTCGGGATTGTTCCCCCTTGCTTCCCCTTTCCCCTGACCATGTGCAGATCATTGACCTTGAAGGAATAACGTCGATCAAAACGTGTCTACATGCCATGTGGCCCTCCGCTTTATTTTGCACGTACCCATCCTCCACTCAAACCTCAAACCGCACCTCTTCATGCCAGAGTATTAATATCCGTGATAAGAACCGGCTTGGGAACTAGACTGGCAGTTGTCGCACCGACTAAGATGCAAGGGGGTTTTGACCCTGATTCAAGATGTGTAGAGATTTTCTCCCCGGCGCCAGACCGTTCCTGGTACTACTCCACCATGTGGCGGCGATCCGAAAAGTCTCGGCGGACCCTCCGAGCTCGTCAACAACGTGGTTTATAAACGTGGTCTACCCGACGCCGGTTCCATGGGCCCGAGTGTTCTCATGTATGGAGTCTCTTTTCTTCATTTTCCCGTAAAGAGACATTGACCGTTGCACCATGGCTTCCACCGGCGACACCAAGGTTGCCTCACTGGCAGCAGGCTTTACGCTTGGCTTCGGCTTGTTGACGGTCTGGGAGGCCATCAAACAAACACGACGGAACCGCAATCCTCTGAGGAGCGTCTACATCTACATGCTCTGGGGAGAAATCGCCGCCAATCTTGCCATTGCCATTATCGGCTGGATCTTTCTAGAGGGTATAATTTCTCCAACGTAAGCTCCCCACACATTCTGTCATAAGCAATGACGGGACTAACATTGTTTAGCATACCGGTTCTCTTCTTCATCTTGTTTTTCTGGGTTTTTGAGGTCCAGCTGCTCATGCAGATCATCGTCAATCGAATCTCCATCATCGCCGAACATCGATCTACAATCTTTAAACTCAAATGGGGCACGGCACTCGTCATCACTTGCATCAACATCGCCGTCTTTTGCATATGGATACCCTCACACATGGTTCCTCCAGCAAGTCAACTGTACGTACCTATGTTCAAGGTAATTAAGCTCTATTGGGTTGAGGTGCTGACTTATTGCAGCATTGTTCGCATCAATGCGTATTGGGACCGAGTCTCCAAGGTTCTCATCCTGTTGGTTGACGCCGGACTCAACTGGTACTTTCTTCGAACTGTCAAGAAGCGCCTTCTTCGGCAGCACCAATTGAAGAAGTATGAACCTCTTGTTGGCTTCAACGCGAAGCTCATGATTGTCTCCATCGCCATGGATGTGAGTGACCATTGTTGTTTGTGCTGGTCGCACACCCGCTAATAACTACATACAGGGCATGCTCATTGGACTCATGTCACTGCCCAACCAAGTCGTATACATCCAATTCCACCCCGTCGCATACATGGTCAAGCTCAACATTGAAATGTCCATGGCCTCGCTCATTACTCGACTCGCCCGAGGTGAAAACGCCGATGAATACTACCCCTCGATGTCACGCTCCAACCACGGCGCGAGCGGACATGATAACAGCCACAGCCGAACGGGAAACAGCCCATGGGCTAACGGAAATGTCGTCCACATGATAAATAGATCCAAGGTGGCCGCTGGAGATTCTGACGAAGAGGCTGTGGGCCCTATCGGCCGAGCCGGTCCTGGAGCCGGCATCCATCGACGAAAGGATATTGAAGTCAAGGTGGAGACTGATACGAAGATATACAAAGTTAAACGAGATGGCGCAAGAGGAAGGGCATCGGGGAGGGTTGAGGATGAGCTTCCATTGACCTCGGACACTGGGCACCCTAAGCAGGCCATTCACGTTCAGGAGACCAGTCGTGATCCCTCCATGACAAGTACCGAGTCGGGAGCTTGATCAACAAGAGAGGTTAATGTCGTATGAAAATAATAGTAGTAATGAAGGCATATCAACAGGCATATCTATTTGACAGACACTGGCGATAGCAATATGATCGGACAACCCCGCGTGAGGCTGTTGACCCCGCATGTCAACTTGCCATTCACAAGGCGCGTGCCAAGAATTGACTCACAAGAGCAGCTTCAAATCCCAATGATACGGAGCTGGTTTAGGCTATTTAAACCTCATACTCATCCCCTAGCTAAGCGATTAGAATTGTTGGTAGACCCTGTCCATCAAACCCTATCATCAAAAATGGCTGGCACCCCCGCCATCACCATCGAACCGGGATACCGTCCCGGGTTCCTCGCCAGGTGCCTCGAGATGCACATAGCCTTCTACCATCCCTCCGTTCATTGGGGACTAGCTTTCGAAACATCCCTCGCCAAAGACTTTGCCGAAATGATCGAGAGTCTCGAAAAGAACCCCCGCACTCAAGTCTGGGCAGCCGTTGAAACTCCTCCTCCAGAAACGAGCGCCGGCATCTTTACCCAGCGCATAGTGGGGACTCTCCTTGTCGATTCAGAAAGCTTGAAGACTACAGGGGCAGCGCAGATACGCGGGTTCATTGTGGATCAGCGAGCCCGCGGCTTGGGGATCGGGAAGAAGCTCTTGGCGGCGGCTATGGAGTTTATCGAGAGCAACGGGTTTGACAAGGCTACACTTTATACGAGTGATACTCAGGATACGGCGATTCATCTGTACAAGAAGGCTGGGTTCGTGGTGGAGATGGACGAAAAGAAGATAGTGTGGGAGAAGCCGCTGAGAGTGTTGCAGCTCACCTGGAAGCGGCCGCAAACGGCGGGCCAAGAGACCAATGGTGTTGCCGAGGACAGAAATAACTAACCCTGGATCTATGGTGGATGAATCAGACCCTTGATTTCATCTTGTATGTGCTTATCTTCTGCATCTGGCCCAACCTGGACAAAGATGCCCTGTCAGCCTGTGATAAGCCTCGGAAGTTTTGACAGGTCACAGATGCCAAATATATTGCAACGGCGTAAAGAAAGCCAAGTCGCCTACTCCCTGTTTGATTGCAAAATGATGTCGCCATCAACATTCATGCACCTCGGCAATATCATGTGCGAAGGATGTTCACCACCAAGAGCTATTGATGTTGTGCTTTGACCGTCTCGATCGACCGTCCATCCCGGGACAAATCTCCCGGTGAGATCCAAAAACGATGCAAAAAACCATGGTTCGCATCAAAAAACGTGCCGATCCCTTGTTCGGTGGTAGGGTCGGACAGATGTCATCATGTCATAACTCACACGCGGGGTTGGCAGAGGGTGTGCTCGGTCTGGCGGTGGCGCCATTCTTTGCCGTTTAACTCGTCGACCCTTATCTTAGCACTGAGGGTTGACATCACAGAGGCTTTTTTCTGGATGGGTTTGATATCATGCTCAACGTTGGGGATAATGGGGATTTTGGGGGTATATATAGCGAGTTTGCTCTGTTGCTGTGCTTATCACACTTTCTACAGTCTTCGTCTTTCTTTGTCGGAAGACCTTTTTCCACTGCTGCAATGCCCGAATCTACTTCGTCGGCTGTCGATATCAACAGCGGCCCCAGAGGTCGCCGTCACTCGGTTCTATCAGACTTCCTCCCCGGCAGTTTAACCTTCCCTTCGTCGTTTGTGGCTACAGCTCCGAGTGTCCAAGAAATTCTAAACCGAGATATCGAAGATTGCTCTTCCGACGAAGAAGAAGAGGACGAAGAAGCTCATGTTGCCACTGACGATTCTGAATCGAGACACGTTGATTCTGCCGATGTTCAGCTAGCATTCCATTCCAACGGGGTCGCATACGGGTGCGGCTTTTCTACTATCCCGCTTCCCGGCATAGACCTTCCTGTTTCCAACCCACACGAGCAAGATGAATCCCTGCAAGCCGAAATCGACCTGCTACGTGACAACGACATCCTTCCCCCAAAACACCCTCGAGCACGGAGAGCTAGCGTCGTCGAGCGCGCATACCGAACCGTCTTTAGCACAAGAGTACAAGACCACCATGCTGCTGCCGAAGAGCCTACTGAAGAGACGCGACTTCTACCAGATGTAACGGCAGGCTTCGAAAACGGACTTGCAACGCCGCCTTCCGACGAAATACATAAAAAATGGGAGCAAGCCGTAGCGGCACATGATATCGAGACGACCTGGCAGCGTGAAGCGAAGACGCTGGTGCAATATGCGGCACCTTTGATTATCACGTTCTTGCTCCACTACTCGGTTACTGTGGCCAGTGTGCTCACGGTCGGTCGTCTTGGAATGGAGGAGCTGGCAGCCGTGAATCGTGAGTATCTGCACTGCACATTCCTAGGATCAGACAGCTAAAGGCAACTAGTGGCCACCATGACGGCGAGCATCACTTACTACGTCCCTGTACAAGGCCTAGCAACTTGCCTCGATACCCTTTGCGCCCAAGCTTACGGATCTGGCCACAAACATCTCGTGGGGGTTCAAGCCCAGCGCATGACTTGGATACTTTGGATTCTAATGCTCCCCATCGCCGTGGTCTGGTGGTTCTCGGAGCCAATACTCTCAGCTCTCGTCGGCAAGGGGCAAACAGCAACGCTTGCAGCTCTCTATCTGCGCGTTTTGATTGCCGGTATGCCTGGAGTCGCCGCCTTTGAAAGTGCAAAGCGGTTTGTGCAGTCGCAGGGTCTGTTTCATGCCACGACTTACACACTGCTCATCGGTGCTCCCCTGAGTTTCCTGCAAAACTGGCTATTCGTCTTTCGAGCTGGCTGGGGCTTTGCTGGAGCCGCAACGGCTATGGCAGTGACTCAAAATTTGTTGCCGATTCTAGTCATCTTTTACGTCATGTTGTTCGAAGGCGGGCAATGCTGGAAAGGCCTCAGCTGGAAGGCATTCAGCAACTGGGGTGAGTTGGGCCCTTCCTTGGTAACCCAGTCACTTGGCACTAACACAGCACCCCAAAACAGGCCCAATGATAAGGCTGGCTCTCCCTGGCATGATCATGATAGAAGCCCAGTTTTCCGTCTTGGAGATTCTTACCATCGCCGCTGGTCGTTTTGGAACTGCTCAGCTAGCAGCGCAGAGCGTCCTTGTCACTATGACATCGACGTCATTCAACATTCCCTTTCCGTTGGCCATTGCAACATCTACTCGAGTTGCCAATCTAATTGGAGCGCATCTGAGTGACGCTGCCCGAACAACTGCAAGAGTGGTAAGTATCAATCCCAGCTCTTGGTTAGAACCTTGGCCTAACAGGTTTGTGTAGGCTATTGTCGCGGCTTGCGTTGTTGGACTCTTCAATCTAACGATATTTGTCACGCTTCGCAAACAACTACCACGGATCTTTACAGAAGATGACGAGGTTGTCGATATTGCCTCACAGGTTATCCTCGTCTGTGCAATAATGCAAATTTTCGATGCCATGGCCGCCGTATCTCACGGTCTCCTCCGAGGAATCGGGCACCAAGCGATTGGAGGCTACGCCAACTTGTTTTCATATTATCTTGTGGCCCTGCCCATCGCACTGGGTACGAGTTTCGGTCTAGGCTGGAAGCTAGCCGGTCTTTGGGTCGGATTGACCGTCGGCCTTGCCGTGTAAGTTGAGACAAACCATGTAGTATGTTGCATTACTAACCACAGCTTCCAGCGTCTCGGGGATCGAAACTCTGTATCTCTATCTAACTGATTGGGAGACTGCTGTGGCTCAGGCTGAAGCTCGGATGCGATCAGAGACACGGAGGATGTCGGTGGTTGTGTAATTTTCACTGCTCATTAAGAAGTTCAGCCACCTCAGCTTTTAGATGCAACATGCTATGGCTGCGGAGGCAGAGACCAGTTATCCTTTTATCAAAATATTTCTCATCGCTTCAAAACCTAGAAAATTCCCTTCATAGCATAGTCAGACGTCCGTCTTGACTATCATCTCATCGTCATCCAGGCTTATCGAATCACGATAGTTTCGACACGTTTCCCTCCCTTCTCCGCTAGTTTCTGGATCTGCTCCGTAGATTCAAACCCTTGAATGAAGCATGTTCCAACAAAGGCATAATGCTCATCTGCTTTTCGAAGTACGGCAGGGTAACGTAATCCGTTCATCACACAAACCACATCACCGGGCTTGGCATGGAGAGGAAATATCCCGGCATACCCGAGACTGGTTTCTGCTAATCTCTGGTTATTTCCCAAGCAGCTTTCGCACAGTCTGATGCCCTCTTCAAGTGCCGCAGTCGTGTCGACCTTGGCCGCTACAGGTCAGAACATCGCAAGCTTCTTCTGTAATGCTTGGGGCACTCACTGGCAGCCCCCCCAACAATCGTTTGAAATACTCAGTCCTTGGACTGGGCTCCCGCGCATCGGCGCCCCTTGCTCCGTCATAGACTTCGTCCTTGTATCGTGACGTGACCCAATGAACGAAGCTTGTAGTCTTTCCAAAGTCTGGGATGCCAAGACCAGGTCCACGTTCCTGGATACCCGATTCGAAGTGAAGCATAGAGTGCAGTGCAACCAGCGGGTGACATCCAGTCACGTATTTCTGACGGCTGGTTGCAAAATCCACTATCCATGGGAGTATGGCTAGCGCTTCGTGGCCAGCGTTAGCATCGCTCAAATCACCCCGTACGGGGCCTAGATCTTGGACCGTGTCGAGCATTAAGACGGCGCTCAGCATATCAGGTCCGACAAGCTTGGCCTTCTCGAACCATGGAAGAAACAAATGATCGAAGTTGATGGGACGGAATGAGCCGATTGGACAACCCTTCCCATCCTTCCTCTTCATTCCCGGAAGATTAGGGGCCCAAGAGGGCGTCCCGGGGTATTCCTGCCACCCGTGGCCTACCCCAGCAAAGACAAGAATATCCAGGTCACCAGATGTCATGCCGAATAAGCCTTCTCGGGAGGCCCTGATATACTCGGCCATGAAGTCACCACACACCATCCCGACAGACGTACTGGGGCTATAGTCTGGCACGAGTCTCAGGCAACTCAGACTCAGAAACCCATAAAAGTAGTCCTTCGGATTACTTGCCTCTAAGTCACAAGCTAGACTCCAGTGCGGTTCTGGCATAATATGTGCATCCCTGGCTTTCAAGCATGACCATGTAGGGTGACCTACAGCGGGTCGTGCTTCAAGCCTGGACTCAAGCATCTGGTAGATACGACGACAGATAAACCTGACAAGTTTCCATTGCACCGGATGCATGAACAGGGGCCTGACAATGACCGGGTAATATCCTAGCAACATGGTCCAGCGCGCGAGATGTTGGAGAGAGGCCAAGGATAGAGAACGGGTTCCGCAAGCAAAAAGGGGTCTCTTCGCAAGAGCCACCTCTTGAAATACCCATACACGAGTCCAATACGGTATGCCGAATATGCGCATGAGTTCCTGTATACCGCCTTCGCTCTCATAGACTTTTTCATAAAATGAAGGGTATCTGCCGAGCCACGCCAAATTCAAGCCTTCTGTCATTGGAACAGGTCTTTTGCGAAACCTTTGAAGACTCTCTTGATATGATGCAAGAGTATCAGTCGCACCGGGGCTGTCCATAGTGGTCGCCTCGTTGGGAACCTCATGAGCAACATCCCCAGCCCTTTCAGGATCTTTCTTTAGACTGATATTGTGAAAAGCATCTTGGAGATTCTCATCATCATCCGTGAACGAGCATTCTCGAGCTATCACGTCAACCCAGTCCATAGCGCAATGGATCTTATCATCCGGCGCTCCCAGCCAGCAAATGACAATTTCCGCTTGCGAGTAAATATCCTTCATAAAAGGAACTTGATGGTTCTTCTCATTCGGGTCACCCTGATTGATACAGAGCGCGTCTGCCCAAAGCCTAGGAGCCACATTGGCATCCTCCAGGTGCTTGGGAGCATGCTCTAATGCTGATGCCAGATTTATCGCCACATTGACCCGTTTTCCGTTGACGAGTACGCTTCTGGTGATTTCAGGGTCGCCCCAGACGTAGGACAAGGCGCTGTATGCCGGCCCATCTTCAAGGCTAACAACTTCGAGTTTGCAGACAATTTCGGGGTTTGTAGAAGTGGTTTCGATTAGTCGAATTTGGCGGCCGTGCATCGGAAGATTGTCGTACAGTGAAGTCTCTTGAGATGGCGAATCCGGTGACGACATGTTGCGCTGCATAGCCGGATGAGTGTCAGAATCTTGGTCAAGTCGAGTGGTAACGAACCATATGAACTATCAGTCGCCTCCTAGCATTTTTCGGCACATGGTTCTTGTGTTGGGAGAATGATCTTCAAGTTTGAGGAGAATACTGGGTTGAGAGTCCTGGTTATGAAGCTGAGCCACGTTGAATACCATTCCAACTGCATGAGTGCCTGAGGCACAATACTCGCGCAAAAGTGTAGAAATGAGGCTGAGCCGTGGACAAGCTGGCAGGCACACTCCTAGGCTGACAGCCGATTCCTTGACCGACCAGATTTCACGACTCGGCTTTGCTCCGCACGAGCGTCGGCATTGATCATGGGATCTCTTATCCTTTGTCGTTTGTTCTATACTCAGGTGTTGGCTTACACATTGTAGAAACCGAAAGACAGCCATGGATAACATATTTCGCGATAATAAACAATATGCTTCGACATGCTCGCTCGAAAAAGAAAATCGCCTTGTCAATTACCCATGCCGGCTCCATGCAATTCTATACATAATTAGGAAAACTTTCATCAACAAGCTCATGGAACCCCAACGCCGCATCATTCGGGTTGTCCTCAAAATTATTCCCCTCACCCATTCCCCCTTCCAAGCAAGTCAGACAAGCCACGATGAGATGACACAACGAAGTGCCCATCCTTGATGGAACTTCCTCTCTCGCCAGTTTGACCATGACTCTTTGGGCAAGGGCCGCAGCAGTCAGTTTTCTAAACAATCTGGCTGGATCCATGCTGCTTGATGTGAAACCCCCGACTTCCACCGCGGTTTCTCTGTAGCGTCGGGATATTGCCGGGGGGTCTTTGGAGCTGACAAAGGATTCCCACAGAGATATCTCTAGAAGAGTGACTCCAAGACTATATATATCGTGCCCAAGGTTATATCGAGCCTGGGGCTCAAGACTTTGTCGTTGGGGGTGTCGATAGATATTCTCAACCCAATCGTTGACGCCCCGTCGGCTTGAGAGGTCATCAAAGGAGCGAAGCATGTACCAGTCTGTGAGAAACGGCACCCCCAGCTCTTCGCAACCAAACCCATTCGCAGTCTGGGTGCTGTTGCTGTTTCGGAAGAGAAGGATGTTTTCGGGTCGAATGTTCTTATGAACAAAGTTAGACGTATGAACAGAGAGGGTAGCACGGCAGAGCTCATGACACAACTCTAGCCTGCTCTCTAGAGAACATGGAATTCTCTCCCCGTTATCAGTAGTGCCTATGATCTGATTCAACGGTCGAGGATTGTGAAGATAAGAAGGGATCCGGAAGAGCAGCTCAATGCCATTCTTTTGTCGGTAACCGATACATGCCAAAATTCCCCTGTCGCATTTGGCTCTGCTGAGTCTCGAGGCCACGCGGGCGACCGAAATCTCATCGATAGGCAAAGGCCGTCTTTCAACGAGAATATCGATGGTGTTGATGCCGCCGCCATGGCTTTTGTACTCTCCCTTCGCCACAAAAAGACGGCGCGAGTCGGGAACTGGTGACAAGTGTTCGCCATCGCCTTTGCTGAAAATCATGAGCTGGTCGCTTGAAAGCAAAAGATCTCTGTGAGTGAGACTCTTTTCCTTCTCAATCAACTCAATCAATTGCACGAAATCCTCTTGCCAGCGATGAAACTTCTTTGCCGCCCTCGTAATTCTCCTCTCCCCAATAGTCGAGAAGTAGAACCTCTTCAGCGACCCATCTTTATCGTAAAGTCTCTCGATAGCTGCCGAAGTCTCAACCACACTTTCCTGAAGTCGCTGTAGGTAATCGTGCAAGCTGTCCTTGAACTTTGGGTTCAGATCCTCGAGCCGGCTTGCCCACTCGGCAAGGCTCACATCGAGAGTCAACTTGCCCTGACCAAGGTCTCTCGCAAAAACAGAAATCTCTTGCACTATCTTTGGGGCATTTTTGTACTTTCTTCCCATGTCGGCGAGGTAGTCGAGGCTCTTGGTGACAGTCTTGGCGAACTCCGGGATGGCGATGCCGACACCAACGGCTGAGAGGATCAGCTCGGCCATTTTGCGCTTTCCGGGGCTCGGGGATCTTGAATCCAAATTTTGTAATGTGTATGGCCCCGTTCAACAAAAAGAGAGAATGTGAGGCCTTGAGGAGGTGAGGCATCGACCACGAAAGAGGGGATTGAGGGGAATGCAGCCCAACAGGTTGAAAATGCAAAGGGCCAGAGATCACATGACCTCGAGTTGGGAGGGCAATGCTCAAGGCAGACTGCAGCCCCTCAGGAGTCGAGTTATAGGCTCCAGGGGAGCGATCTATCCTTCAATTTAAACTCAGAGGACTCAATTCTCCTCAGTCACGATTATGGTTGATCGCGCTCAACTATGTCGTGCCCAGGCCACTTGTCGCGACCCGTAGTCACCACCCTAGAGCAGTAAAAGTGTTAAGAGATTGAGAAGGTTTTGCGCGAATATGGGTAACGAAATATTCTGGAAAGATAAATTAATACGTTGCCGATGAGTCCTTTTAAAACCCTTATTAGTTTCTTCTTTATGAGATTATTAGGCTTATTATATTTTCAAAATACTGCAACATCAGAGGCAGTGAATGGAACCAAACGAAGCAACTAATCGTTCACTCAGACCTGATTACTTAAGTAGGTAGTCACGGGGAACCAGTACAGGCACGGCCGGCCGTGTCAATAAGGTCACGTGATATATATCACGGCCGGCCGTGTAAACAAGATCCATTATATCAGCCCACGGCGCAGTATTATCAATAGCCAATCAGAAGGCTAGTTTATAGTCTAGCCACCCAAGCCACACTTAGCCACAGCAACCTAACCACTATGCCACGCGAGGGCGAGATAAGCTGCCTCTGTAAGCTACCTCTGTAAGCCAATTGCTAGCTGCTATCGCAGGCTGTTGCAAGCCGTTGTTACAGGCTGTTGCAAGCTGCCTTTGGGAGCCATTGCAAGCTGCCTTTGAAGACCGCTGTAAGCTACTGTTGAAGACCGCTGTAAGCTGCACAGTGGGCTGACATAACGGATCTTGTTTACACGGCCGGCCGTGATATATATCACGTGACCTTATTGACACGGCCGGCCGTGCCTGTACTGGTTCCCGTAGTCACGCAAGGAGTTATCTAAGCGACATTACCTTAACTAAACTTCGCCCTTTCAAGCCTGCACAGCTAAAGACCATCTCGTGATAGCCTCATTATCCTGCCACTTATAACACCAATTGCACCATAGATTATGTCATAGTTACAACAACAATCATGACATAACGTTAGGTTATAGCGGGAGAGCATTATTCATTCTATGGCATCACGGCTAGTACACGTTATTTCCAGTTCCAAATCTTCCATCCCAACCGCTTCGTCTTAGTAACAGGCTCCAAAATTTGTATCGCCTCCTCACATCTCGGCTCCCGCTTCGCAATTTCAAGCGGAGTAAGTCCAAATAGATCCCGATCATTGGGGTCCGCCCCATATTCAAGCAACGCTTCAATAACCCCCTTATCCCCGGACGCCGCCGCGCTGTGCAACGGCGCCCGCCTACCGTCCCAGATATCTACCTTGGCCCCATTCTCGAGGAGAAGCCGTACAGTGCCTAGTTGAGAAAAAGATGAAGCTGCGTGCAGGGCTGTGCCTCCATGCATCCAGTTGGAGTTGACGTCTGCGTTGTGCTTGAGGAGGAGCTGAATGCCGTCCAGCCAGCCGGTTTCGACACAGTAGAATACTGGGTTGTGGAACTTGCTACACATGCCGCTCTTCTTGCCGTTTCTAACGGTGGGAGGATATACGTTTGAATCAGCGCCGTGCTGGAGGAGGATCTTCATAAGATGCTCGTCCTTGTGGTCGATGGCGAAATGCAATGCCCCCTTTCCCGTCCTTGTGTAGGCTTGATTGATGTTTATTTTCTGCTGGACGAGAAACGTCGCAGCTTCGGTATATCCCTCGTTGATCGCCAGCAGCAGAGGTGTCATCTGGTTGTTGTCTGCTGACTCGATATCTGCTCCGTAGAAGTGCAAGACTTGCATGGCCGCTAGATGGCCCGCCTTGGCTGCGAGATGCATAGGCGTTGATCCAGCCTCAGGTTCTAAAGCGTCGAGTTTCGCTCCTTTCTGGATCAGCAGCTCAGCTACAGAGTCGTACCCGTGGAGAGCGGCAGTGTGCAACGGCGTGTCGCCATCGTTGTTCGTCCTAGAAATGTCGGCGCCTTGCTCTAGGAGAAGCTCCGCGATCTCCCTGAAGCCAAAGAGGGCAGCTATTTGCAGCGCGTCGTCACCATCCCCGTCGCGAGTGTGGATGTCGGCCTTGTGCTCCAGAAGGCAGTTAACAATAGGTTTCCAGCCCTCCATGGTAGCAGTTCGGAGGGCGTTCCAGTCTTCTCCGCCACAAGCCTCTACATCAGCACCATACTGGAGGAGCATCTCGATCGTGTCGAGAAGAACATCATCAGACTCCTCGGTTCTGAGAAGTGTCTGAATAAGAGGAGTAGACTTGTCGTTGCAGCGCTGGTTCGGGTTGGCTCCCGCTTTCAGCAATGCTTCCACAACCTCGACTTCACGTTCCATCGCGGCGTAAAACAAGGCTGTCCACCCATCCTGGCTAGAAACGGCGTCGACGATGGCACCAGCTTCGACCAACGCCTCAACCACGGCCAAACGACCGTTTTCCGCGGCAAACATGATAGGACTCTTGCCCCGGTTGGACATTTTGTTCAAGTTTGCTTTCCACTGGATCAAGACGTTCACAACATCGAGCTCTCCTGCCGATGCCGCAAAATGAAGAGCGGACCAGTCATCCTCGTCCCCTCGATCCACTGCAGCCCCGTGCGACAAAAGGGTTTGGACAACGTCGAGAAATCCAGAAACGGCAGCAATGTGTAGCGCTGTCTGCTGAGTACCGTCACATGTCTCTTGATCAACGTACGCATTGGTCTCGGAAAGTAGCCGACGCAGGAATTCCCCATGGCCGTTGAGTGCAGCAGCGTGGATGGGCATGAACCCATCTGATCCCTCAAACTCGACGGTCCAGCCGCAGATGCCCATCAGAGGCCGGATATAGTCGGTGAGACCTTGATCGGCAGCCTGTCTCAGGGCTTCGGCTAGCTCGTCGCGTCCGCTTCTAATGGTGTTCGGCTCTGAGTTGGACTGTTGTACCGTTGTCTTGCTATATCGCCTCGTTGTCTGTGACTCCCAAAATTTTGCCAACCGCTGAAGTACGTTGAGGTTTTTGTGTGCCACCGCCGCCGCCACAGTCTTGTCAAAATCGGCCGGGATCATCGTGCTCGAACTCTCCAGCATACTCTCGACCATAGTCAGGCTGCTTTTCCCATCGCAAGTCAAGTCGTCTGTGTCCTCAACTTTCGAACTGTCATCGAGCGGTGTATCATCTGGTGTGATTTCGATCCGGGGCACCGAAGGAGCATGTCGTGAGTCGTTGAGTTTCTTAAGAAGGGCATCAGTCACCATCGCGAGTCTCCTCTCAGCCGCGATATTCAGCGCGGTAATTGTGGAACCGTCTGGCATCGTCCAAGTAGTTTGAACCCCGAGGTAGACGAGCTCCACGGCCGGTACCTGAAGTCCTCTGTTGAGCGCGAGCAAGAGCGGCGTGGTTTGGGACTGTTTCGATGCCTTGTCCTTGTCTGCGCCTTTGCTGACTAGGAGGTGGAAAGCAGCTGATTGATTACGAGAGATGGCGATGTGCAATGGTGTGAATCCATACTCGTCGTCTGTGGGCTCGTTAATGTTTGCTCCGGCCGCGAGCAGAGCCTCCAACGCTTCTGTCGCTCCCTGAGCCGCAGCGATGTGAATCGCCGCCAGCATCCAGGGCGGCTGACCTTTCTCTACCCGTCCCGTCTCGAAGTTGTGGTAGACCTTTGACGTCCAAAACATAGTTTCCTTTCCTCTTTGAAGGAGCTCCCGAACCACAATAACGTTGTCAGTAGTGACAGCGTCATGCAACGTAGGCCATCCGAGGTCGTTGAGGGCTGTAACGTCAGCCCCATCTTCCAGAATCAGGAGAGCAACCTCGGGGTTTCCAGAGGAAGCCTCATGAAGAGGCGTCGAGATGGTAGGGTGCCCTTCTCCCTTTGGCTTGGGTAGCTTGAATGCCCGCGAGGTCAGGTTAGCGAATGTCGATATCACGAGATTGACGCACGCTGTGCTTCCTCCAACGATCGCGTAGTAGAGCACCCAGTTCTTCGAGTCTATGTCTAGGTCCGTCATCTTCTCCAATAAAAACTTGACGTGCTCTCGTTTGCCGTTTGCCGCAGCAATGTCCAGGGCATTCATGTTGTCAGTCGCTCTGCGATGTGCTGAGTCAACCGCAGCTGGGTATAACCTGAACAGCTCCTCCACGGCGTTCACCGTGCAATGCACGATGGCATTGTGAACCACGGTTTCGTTTACGTCTGCCAGGGTGGCAATTTCAGCGCCGTGCTCTTGCAGCAGCTTGAAACGAGCTTCATGGTCACCGCCAGCTTCGGCAGCAAAGCCCAGAGCGGTGCCACCTTTGTTGTTACGGGCAGTCACGTCAACACCTGCTTCCAGCAGCATCTTCATGGCGCCGATACTGCCTCCCATGGAAGCGTGCATTATCGAAATGCTGCCCTCATTGTCTAGTGCGTGGACATCTGCGCCCTGTTTGAGAAGCATCTCAGTCATCTGTTCGTTGGACGTTGAGCCTTGCGACACGGAATAGTCGAGAGGGGTACGTTGTCGTTTGTTTCGGGCATTTACATCGGCACCATCTTTTACGAGGAGCTCGGCTGCCTGTTCCTTTGTCTTGTCATCGACCGAGGACTCGGCCACGAGATGCAATGCAGTGCATCCATCGTCATCAGTGGCTTTGGTGTTGACTCCTTTGGCAATGAGTTGCTTCATGGCCTCGAGATCACTGTTCGCAGCTGCTAGTAAGAAAGGCGATCGGCCTTTGAAGCCTGGGAACTCTGTCGCGACGTCCCGGTCTAGCAGATTTTGTAGCATGTTATGGTGTTTGGAAAAGGCTGCGTCGCAGAGAACACGCTGAAGAGGAAGTTCCAGGTCTTTGGCTCGAGCGTCCTCCACACTAGTTTCGATGCAATTCAGGAGGATGATCTTGATTGCTTCTTCTCTCGTCCGGAATATGGCGTTCAGGGAAACCGGCATACCGTTTGCCGCCAGGCGCGACCCGGCGCCTCGTTCAATCAGGAGCTTGATGATGCTCTCCGACAACCCCATCTTGACGGCGAGGATGAGGGGACCAAAAGCGTCAGCCCCAAAAGTTTGTGAGGCATCGGCGCCAGCGTCCAGTAGCTTCCTGATGATCCATTCATCACCAACTATCGTCGCAATCATCAAGGCGCTCATCTTGAGCCTCGGAGTGGTATTGGAGACCGCTGCAGCGTTGATGTCAGCGCCGGCGTTGATGAGAAGATCGAGGACTCCTCGGTTACGCTGTAGAGTGGCGTGGTGTATAGGCGTCATGCAGAGATCGAGAGCCCGCCCTCCATTCAGATAACTTCTCCCTTGAGAGTGTATGACGCCGATAAGCCTTTTGTAAGCTTCGGAGCTGTTTTGCGTCAGGCGGTCGATTCGATGCCCCCTCTGGTCCCGGAACCACACTTTAGATTCGATAGACGGTCCTTGACCTATGAAGAGTCTTACTACGTTCCAAAGGCCGTGTCTGATGGCCCAGCTGAATGCGGCTTCGGTAGAGAAGGAGGGGCTCGAGGGATCGAACCCGCCGAGTTGGAGGAGAGTTACGACACCATGTTGACGAGCGGCGAGGGCCTCATTCTTGTCGCTTGGCTGATTCAACACCTGCATTCCACCGTTGTGTTTGGTAGGCCAGGCAAATATTTTCCCGAGAGACTCTGCAAAGGGCGTGTTGTCGATCCAGAAGTTCTGCTGGTTCGAGATCTGGACATGGACGATGGGCCCGGGGGAGAACTCTGAGAGGGACCTGACACCTTCAAAGAGCTGTTGGTCAAGTAGTCCGATGGTTGAGGGATTTATAGTTAGCGACTCAACCATCTCTCCTGGTGTCGTTGCTTTGCTACCGCAACATCGCGACGCCCATTGGAATAGTTCGCGGGCATCGGGTCGGTGGGAAGGCTCCCGAGATAGGCATCTCGCAATGAAACCTCGTACACTGTCGGAGTAGACGGCCGGTACTCGCCCCAAGTCCGCCTTGATGCTATTGAAGAGTAGTTCGAGAGTGCAAATTTCGTATACGATACCTGTGCGAGTTAGCTATGGCTCTCCGTGGCGTTGGGCAGTGATGATTTACACCCGAGAGAGTAGACGTCAGAATGCTTAGTCCACTTGACCCGACCGGTGGCCTCATTATCGACAATCTCCTAACTTGGGTTAGAATGCAAAGGCCATATTTAGTAGAAGAGGCTACAAACCGGGGCAAGGTATGGCCGCGTGCCAGCAAAGGTTGACAAAGTATGCTCCAGGTCCATAAACTTGGCAAGACCAAAGTCACCAAGCTTGACCACGAGAGGACCATCGGTGGAAGAGACGAGAACTAAGGTCGAATGTTATCAACGCCTCTGTGTTGTCGAGAGGGCACATATTCTACCATTTGCAGGCTTCAGGTCGCGATGCAGGACAGTGCGAAAGTTGGGAGTCATGGATGAGTCCATTTCTCCTCCAGTTGGATTCCATCCGAAGTGGCAGTACGTAAGCGCCGACGTGAGCTGAAGAATGATGCTCCATAGTGCAGGTTCTGAGAGGTAGGAATCTGGCTCCTTGCTGCATCTCCATTAGCTATCGCGGGCAATGTGTTGAACATCATCGGGTCGAACCTCCGTCCCCTGATCCAGTCTTTCAGGTTCCCTCCGTGACATAGTTCCATATATATTTTGGCCTCCTGGTCGGTTCGTTCAAAGTCGACATACTCAACAATGTTCGGGTGGTGTAGGGCTCGAAGGATTTCGTACTCGTGTTTAGCATCGTTGATGGACGGGTCGTGGGGGCTCTGGACGACGGTGATGACTTTGCAGGCAAATTCCTTTGGGGCAGGTTAGCGATTGTTTTCAGGCTGGGCTGGGCTGTCGTGTCTTGTCTCGCCTTTTGATCCATCCGCCTCTCGACCTTCTTCACGACACCAAATCTGCCCCGCCCGATCGTCTCGAGCTCATCGTACTTGCACGAGTTTGCATAGTCTGCCATCGGGACAAACTCTCAGGCTTTTGGCACTTGCTGATCGTCCCGAGGACCAACGTGCTGTGATGAAAAAACGACATTGTCAGGCTGGGAGGGGTAGGCCTCGAATTGCCATCCTCACTCAAAGCCACGAGAGCCTCGTTTCCTTTGCGCGCTGGGCATCCTCGGTGGCTAAACGGAGCGCAACTTGTATTTTCCGGGCTGGGCAAGGTTGATTCTGCATCGCTTCGCCATCTTGTGGTGGGATTGGGATGCTGGCTGGGTTGAAAACGAGGCGAGGTGTGGGATGGTTGGTTTGGGTTGGGGGCCGTTTAATACAGCTTCGTTCGCACTTGCCGCGACCCGTTTCAGTTGTGCGATGTACCTGCCTCAGCGCGCTGGAACACACCCAGCAGCCGCGTATCAGGGATAAGAAAATGATGCTCCTATTGCCGAACGACTCATCTAATTAAGAATTAATTCAATATTAACCTTCCATGATCGCCTCAACTTCCCCAGTCTCTTCCCCAGCTAATGCTCCATCTGCCCTGCATCTCAGCCCATGCATCATTGGCCCCCAAGCGGATAACGATGCCGATCGTTCCCTGTCGTACGACGTCTCATTGGCGTACACGGTCAGGGATCATGTCTTGTTGTGTGGCCGAAGGGGCGTGCGCGAATTATTTCTACTTCCATCATCCCCACGCGAGCGGACCGCATAAGTGACCGCCGATATTCACCTTTTTCCAGAGGAAATCATGACATCACAGGTTCCGGCTCTCACAACAACCTTTACGCCTGCCAAGACATGTTCGCAGTATTACAAGTATAGGTATACGGGCGATAAGGTACAGTGTCTCGATAACGATGGCGAGCCCAGCGCGTGCACGTACATGCAGCTGGGACCCTCACAGAGCGACGTGGATTGCTTCCCTAGCAGCTTGGAACTGGCTTCAACCTTTTACTACTCCCCCGGTATATGTCCCAGCGGATTCGAATTGCGTGTAGTTCGACGACGGGTGGCGAGACGAGAGTGACATGCTGTCCAAGGTGCGTAGGCAATGCCTGTTGAAGAGTGTCGTGCTGACGGTGATCCAGCTCATTTTCTTGCCAAACAGAGACAGGTTGGCCTTGGTACACCACTGATCTCTGCACGATCGTGATCCCAAATACGGTTGAAGTCATTTATTCTGTGTCGACCGCCGGAGGAGACTGGGAAAAGTCAACTGCCAAAGGAGCTGCAGCCAACGCCATAGGCATTCCCATTCGATGGCATTCCTCCGATTTTGCGTCCACAACGTCGGATACCTCGGCGGCTGAGGCTTCTGGAACTTCTGGGACTTCCGAAGTAGGCACTGCGGAAACTAGCGGCGCAACTGAAACGTCTTCTCCGTCAGGTGGTGGGGGATTGAGCACTGGAGCCAAGGCAGGCATTGGAGTTGGCGTTGGAGTTGCTGCTCTGGCTGGACTTGGTGCCTTGTTATGGTTTGTGCTTCGAGCGAGGAGGGCCAAGCAGGCCAATGCCGCAGCTGGAGGAGAAGGGTTCAAGGAGCCTCAGCAGCAACAACAAGCATGGGAGCTTGATAGTTACCAACCTATACCCCCGGCAGAGCTGCCATCGGAGGGTGCGGGCCATGGAGGAAACCGGTCTTAATGGGGAACCTTCGATGTCGGATCTACTTCAGGGTTAATGATATCCATAGAAAGGAAGAAGCAGGAAAAGCCAAGTCACAAAGAAGTGCCCCCCTTTGAGGTTTAAGCGAGGGCGTCAGGAGAGCATATACATACACGAACCATTTATTCCCTACCCTAGGACGCTGAGTTCTCTCCACTGCCTGGCGCATCTCTGAGATGGCGACTGCGGAAGCATGACAGCCAGTCGTCGTTGTCGGCAATGGTTTGATCCCAAGGATCCACCGAGTCAAACATGATCCTCCTCGCCTCTTCCTGAAACATCCTGTCCGTTGGAATGATGCCGAGCTTCATCTTTTCTTGGGCGTAGCGGCCGAGATGTAGAGCAAGGACGTCGGGGTACATCATCGGTGGTGAGCGTTCGTTGATGCCATCTAGCGAACCTTGCTGTGTACTCGACTGTGGAGATGGCTCTGAACCACTCATTGCCATAGCACCTCCATCATCCCACTGTCCCAAGCTCTGCTGGGTTGCATGCTTGATCTGTGACAGGTGATCCTTGGTGCCCGGATCAGTGCTGGAGAATGGTACCAGGGCTCGAGACTCGGCTGCGATGAGATATGGCGGGATAGCGTTGGTGACCTGGGCAGCGATCGAGGGTTCGAAACAATGCTCTCCCTTCCAGCTATCCATAGTTGCTCCAGAACGGAAATGCTTCGTCAGATGATCAACGCGCTCTTGCCAAGTATGCAACTGGATACTGCAAAAGCCACATCTCGATGATACAGGTGGTCCTTCAACTTTCCACGAATCGATGATTGGCATGGTCTGAACGTGATGAACAAGCCTCAGATGCTGGACGAGATGATCCTTGCGACTGAAGAAGTGAGTTGGATCCGAATTCTGACAACTCTCGTGATTGTGGGAGCTGAGATGCTCTGGCGTCGGATCAAGAAGGCTGCAATAGGCACAATGACTTCTCCCTGTACTGGGAGAGACGACTGTCCCTCCGAAAGGGGCGCACCTCCAACCTTGCAGATTAAGATGAAGTGACTTTTCGTGTCTTGCCCAGTCATACTTGCTTTTGAAAGAATCGCAGCAGAAAGTGCAAAGAAAGATTCGCTTGCCTGGTTCCTTTGCCTTTGCAGCCGGCGTTCGCGTTCGTTTCGTTACCCGTCCGCGGGATGAACTTCGGTGGGTGATCGAGTTAGCGGATGCAACAGAAGCTGAAGAGCAACTTGTTCCGCTTCCGAAACTGACTGTCGAGGCGGCACGGCTGCCAAAGTGTTGACTGCCGGGGCTTCCGGCCGAAGAACGACTCCGTAGTGGTGCCCTTTCCAGAGCGTCGACGATGGCGGATAGGGATGCTGGCTCGGCCTCTGGTGGTGAATCTTGCCATCTTTGCATAGGATCCAAACCACTATCCGTTGACTTGGTCGAGGTGGGTATTGCTATCGGCTCGGTGGGGGTTTGCGGTTGGTGACGGAGATATCGACTCCTTCGTCGAGGAAGGCCAGACTGCTGATACGAGTTGACATAGTTCGAGTGTCGTGTTGATCCTCCAGACCTTCCTCTGCTCTCTGGACGTGAGAGATCTCGTACGAGGCTTGTGGATGATAAGGCGGGATCCAAGGGTTGGAAGTCGAGGGACAGATCCTGTGACGCTGTAGGTGGAAGGGACCCCGAAACTGCCGGAGAAACCAAGTTTGTGATATTCTCAGCCAACAAGCTTTGGTTTGAGGACTGTCGATCTAGGTAGGATGGTTGTAGGGAAAGGAAGTGATTTTGCTTATCAGCACCAAGAGGGTTATTGCTGAGCTCTGTTGCCAGCCCAAGCCTCGCAAAGTCCAAATCGGAGAACCTCATAACTGGTCATGCAAGTTAGTAATTATGTCTTGGGTATGCGAGATGCTGCTCACTATCGCCCTCAATGTCGTCTCCGAGTGGACGCCTTGCAGCTGCAGCATCATCATGGTTTGGCGCCATCAGACTCAGCAGTGGACCTATCGGGATCTTGAGAGATAGAAGGCTTTTGGACGGTTTCCAAGGGATAGTTGACGCGGCAAGAAGTCGACTTTCTCTCGTTCATAAATCTTGGGAAATGCAAAAGTGGATGGGCCATGGGTGCTTTGAAGTGGGAGGCGACCAACGAGTTTGCGTTTCCCGGGATCGGAGTCGACTCACTCCACCCTGCTATGCCGTAAAGGGGCTAGTTGGAAGCATGTAAACGGCATGCGAAGGGCGGCCAATAAATAAGCTTGAATGTCCTCCCTGTGATTAGACTTTTATGAGATGGCTCTTGTTGATTCATAATCATGGGGGGCTAGTTTATTGTATCGGGAATAGGAGGTCGTTTGAGCGACTCGTGTAAGGATGTCTACAGTTTCTAAGATCTAATTCCATGTCTCCTTCTATCAGCTTCATATCAAAGCTTCACCTTGCCAGCCGGCCCTGAGGGCTTAACCCTGTCTGCCCAATGCTCATCAATCGTAATTTGCTCCCGTCTCTTCTTTCCATTCCAGAATATCTTGAATTCTTCCCTGTCTCGTCTCCATCTCTCCATCTCGCCCCCAAGAAATTTTGTGATGGAGTCTGCGCACTCTTGAACCTTTTCCATGGCTACAAGGTGTCCACAGTCTAGAACCACCTCCTTGACTCGACCGGCAGCAGCGCCACCACTACCTCCGACGCCCGTGCCCGTTCGTGCCATCTTCGCCTCACGCTGTTCCAACGGTGATAGCTCTGACTTTTCCCCAAATATGTACAGTGTGCTGGGGCGCAGTTCGGGGAGACGGCGGAAGACCTGGAGTGGTTCGGGACGGTAGAATGGGTAACCGGGGTATTCTTGATCAGCAACCGGATCTTGATCCCTGTACTCCTCCCCAGGGATGCCCCGATAGGTCGGCCTAAGGAACATGAACAATTCTTGGTGTTTCGAGGTTGTGAGGGTAACGCGTTCGTCAGGCTCTGCCCCTTCCGAAGGGTATAGCTCTGTTGGGGCTTGCCGAAGACCATGTTCTATCCAGAGATCAAGGACTCGAGGATCCCATGATTGAAAGAACTTGCCTCCTCTGAACCGTTCTGCGGCAGCTTCTCTGGATGGCCAAATGTCTCGACGAGGGGTTGAGGCAATTGCTGGAGGGATGCTGCCGTTTGGAGCTTGAATGACAGGGTCAATCAGGACTAGAGACCTGAGCAGACGGGGGTGATTGAGAGAGAGGAGAGAACTGTAGATGCGGTCAGAACATGCGTATGGGATAAGGTGTGGTCGTCTACAGTTGGGTTCCGCCCATGCTGTGACCTATTCCCACGATTGGGTGAGGCATAGAATCTTGCTTCTGGTTGATCAGGTTCATCAGATCTCTCGCATGATCCGACCAACTAGCTGCGAACAGTTAGTACTAAGCTTGCTTGGGCGAGAGGTACTCACGATCATTCCCGAGTATCTTCTCGTTGATAACGCCTGATTGGCCTTGGTTCCACACATCCGCTATCCAGACTGATCGGATGCGCAAGCCATTTTGGGTGGATCGCTTGTAGATTTCATCCCAGAGTGGCTCGTACAGTTCCTACTACAGGTGAGAGATGGTCTATGAACAATCCCTTCGCATTTACCTTGGGGAAGCCATTCGCATGAGCCCCAATGATGGTGACGTCACCCGGCTGTGGGTTCGGGTTATCAAGAGGAATGTACTGCTTCACCGCGAGTTTTGGGGCGTCGGAATCGCTATGAGCTGTTGCTGCGACATGATCCCTTGTGTGGCAACAATTGACCGTGTGCTCGACCACTCGGTAAAATGAAGACATTCGGATTGATGTGTTCCGCTTTCTTAGTTGCGCAAATGGACTGGGACTGAGACTCTTCCACTGCCGTGTCAATTGGCGATGCGTTCTGATCATGGCTGACAAAAGTCTAGAAGAGAGGGGACGGATGGTGTCTTATGGCGATTGTTAGGGGAATGAAGCAAGTTTATACCAACCATCATGTTAAATCCGACCTCGGCGTTTTTGATGATCCCGAGCCTCATGCAAAATCCCCGCCACAAACCCAAGCTATCTCAAATGCCTCGGCTGAAAGGCGCAGCTTCTCCAATATCTCCAATTTGATGTGATGTTGTGATATTGTGCCAAATGTCTATAAGTCTATTTTTACCCCATTTTCCTAGCCCAGCCCTTCTTCCTACTGATAATTCTTCACCAATTCTTCGTCGCCCTGTCGTCGCAGGATTTGCCTTACAAGATCATCATTGATGGGTGTTGGCACACCAACTTCTCTTCCCCTTCGACACCAATACCCATTGATGAACTCAATCTCCGTCTTTTGCCCTCGGCGCAAATCCACAACCATTGAACACGTCGTCTCTGCTGTCTTCTGGATGATGCCATTCACCGTCGCTGCCAATCGATCTACCGAAAACCGCTCTAAAACACCAGGCACCCCGTGTAGTTCAGGCAGCGCGTAGACCACTTGCGATATCTCAGTGAGAATGGCCCGCCGTGTCTCGGGAATCGTGAAGAGAAATCCGTTCTTGGCGTCGTTGAGAGCGCATAGAGGATTGCAAAAGGCGTTGACGGTGAGCTTTTCTAGTTGAATCTGAAAAACGTCGAGGAATGTGTACGAGGTGGCGTTGAGTCGTGGCACCAGTGGTAGAGCTTCCAGCAGATATGAAGTCGCGGCTGTGTTCTGCACGATCTTGTCACTTCTAGGGACCAGGCCCAGAGATGTAGCCGCAAATCCCGTGTGGACGATGTTGAATGGAGAGTTGAGTGTGACACCATGTGAAGTGACACCTGTGATGTAATTCGGTCGTGTTTGTTCGTCGGTGAAGACGTGCTTGTTCACGTCCTCAATCATGCCCGATCCATTCTGTAGGAACAAAATGTATGAAGAACCATTGAGCCTGTGCTTGAGTGGCCTCAAAGCTGATGCCGTTTGTGTAGCTTTTGTCGAAACGACGAGGTTGTCGATAACGTCGTCCGTGGGAGAAGGATCTAGTTGTGTCGATTGATGCTGATACCATTGTCCATCTTGTAGTACTTCAAGATCATATTTGCCGTGATCGATAACTACACCTTCTCTCGTCTCCAACGTTATTTTGCTCCCGCTGGCGACAAAGTTGTCGACGAGAGAGGCTCGATGAAGCAGCAGTGTGACGGATGGTGTAAGAGGGCATGGCACTTCGGCAAGTGAGTGGGCAGCAAAGGTGCCAATGCTCCCCAACCCAAGGACATGAACACGATGTTGTCTAGCCTTGACGGTCATGGTTCTTGTCCAAGTAAAGTGTTTTGATGTGTAAGTGTGAAGCCCACGCAACGAGATTCGCCAATTCCAGGCCATGATCAACAGGTCTCTTTAAATTCAGGGCCGGGCAAACATTTCACGATTTTAATAAACATGCAGAAAAGTCAACTGGAAGGCGTCCCTGAATCGCAATTGCTGCTGGGTTCGCGGCGAGTCCGGCCCCATCGCAACACGCCTTACGCCCATGGCTATGGAGCACAAGGCGTGATTTCCTATCTCGAGGTCTATATGATTGTGAATAGTCATTGGAGATGCATATATGGTCTCATTTCTAATCCTTAGTGCAGTTGCGGCGGTCACAACAAACAGGCTAAGATGGCGTATGTGATGTTCGACTTGTAACATGAAAACAATTACGATTCGAGCATGTAGTCCCAGAAGCATGCCGGGTCTGGCTGCAATTGCTCGAAAATCGCTGCGGACTCATGGCAGAGAGCTAATCTCGGCATCTGATAGGCGCGGGCGTAGGGCGTGAGGCGTAGGGCGTAGGGCGCGAAAAAAGCTTGTCTCGGCCCCAGACCGGAGCCGAGATTTTAGGCCTGGCGCCGCTCTGTGAGATATCTACCGAGGCAAAAGGGGGATATCTAATAACACATAGCGAGTCATGCTAATGAGGCCCTTCGCGGATGTCACGCTATCGACTCTTCACGATTCCGTAGTTAGAATCGTGGTAGATGTCCTCAGTGTTGAGGGACCGGTAAGTTTTTCCTTTTGAAGATGCGAACGAGTATCAATTCTATTTCTCTTTGTCTGCCATGACGCAATCTATCTGGACGATCGAATGCGACAGTTCTCCGCTAGAATTCCTCTCTACGACCATGGCCGAAAGCTGGTTCCCGTACACACATCCCGAGTCGAGTCCAAACGTATACCGTTGTCCATTGACCGTCTCGCCTCCTTCGACCGTCTTGATCTGAATATCCATCTCAGGCTCAATCTGGAGTCCAACCTTGGCATCATGTCCGTATACAACGATGCTCCTTTCTTCGGGAGAATTGATCGAGTTTTGGGCTCGACTCCAAGCAACGCACCACCAATCGCCTTCGCGACTTTCGAGTGGCCATCCAATAAGACCATCTTGGTAACGACCGCTGTGCCCGCGTCCCTCGTTGAGTGATTCATCTAGTTTCTTCCACTCGGCCTTGATAGACTCATCTGTGGTCTCATGAAGAGCAACCTGCCTGCGGATGCGAGATCGAACCCCCTTGATGACATCAGCTCGAATCTCTTCCACATCGGCGCCTGGATCAGGGTACACAAGTCCACGCATATTCATGACCGCCCAGTGATCTTGTTTGTCCAATGGTAAATGAGGTACGAGGCCGGCATGTGCGATGAGGAGTGTTCCCGCATTCCACGGGGGAGTGAGGCCACCCTTCAAGGGGATGCGTAGGATCAGTGGCAAGGAGGATAACCAAGAGATTTGCTCCTCGCTCAACAAAGCCACTGTTGCAAAATCCTTCTCGGCGCTGTACCTTTTGAGGCTTTGGGGGTCGTGAGGCTCCGTAGGAATATCCTCCTTTGCAGGTGAAACAACCTTCTCGCCAGACGTAGTCTCTTCGACGGGCTTCTTAATCTCAATCTTCAAATCTGGGTCCCTTTTCAAAGCCGCATGAGCTGCAAGGACCCTGTCCTCGTTGTTGCCCCTCACAGCGCTGGCGCCAAGATCCATTGCCAGCTGCACCACGCCTGCGCTGTCAGGACCCTTGTTGACCAAGTCGCCGACAAATATGAGATGATCGCCATTTCCTCTGTCAAATTTGACTTTTTCGAGTAGCTTCTTGAGTTCTAACAGGTGACCGTGAACGTCTCCGACGATGATAAGCCTTTTTGCTGGGGACTGATCTGCTGGGCCTGCTGAGGGGATGTATGTAGCGTCTAGGTCCACGACGGTTTTCGATATTAGATGCCACGTCGATCCATAGCTTTTTTCAAAGTTTACAGGTGCTGTTGGATGGTCCATTGTAAGAGATCTTGCTGCGTTGGTGACTGTTGGATAAGGAGGAAAAACCCGCAGTGAAAATGGACAAATCAGCTTGCCGCCTTTGTCATGCCTCCACATAAGCTTCTGTGACACGGCGCCACCCAAACGGTGATACAATCTGCTGCCTAACTAGCTAATTAGTGGATATGGGATTTTTAGAGTGCCTTTAGACTCGAAAGCAAACAAGGATAGAAAAGAAGCACGTGTGTGCTAACATTTCTAAACCGTTATTATCTCTGCAAGGAGAAGACTGAGGAAACTGGCTGGTCCAGCTGCCGCCACAGTGTAGGAACTGACAAAGGTCCAAATACTGAGACTAGATAAGAACAATGTCCTCCTCTTCACTCCCATCAATGCAAAAAGGCGTGGGGACTTGGATCTTTCCGTCTGCGCTGTTGGAATACATAAAGGCGCCAATTCGTCTCCAACGCTCCTCTCCCCCCGGGCCTGTAGTAGCTGGCACCACCACCAGCCCTGCATAATTCCACTGCGTCTCAACGTTCTCATCGCGGCCATCCTCCTGCGTGATAGGTATTTGGTACTCCTTGATCGTCTTTCCGCCACTTCTAGACGCTGTGAACATGGTCAAAACCATGCACGAGTTGGTCGGAAGCTGAGAGCCTGGCACTATGGAGCCGTCGTCGTGGGAATATGACATGGAGTTCTTCGGCCCTAGCTTTCCGCAATCTTGGAAGGGATGGTTTCCGTTTGAGGACAACCTAATCCCGTTCCCTACCCACTCTAGTTTGCTCGCAACCTTGAGAGTTCTGAGAACCAAGCTCATGCCTTCAAACTTATGAAACACGGCTTCCGGGCTGTGAGGGTGACGCCACGATAATATCTGAGCCCTATACACAACAAAACGAGATTCCATCGCCATCGATGTGCAAATTGAGAAGCCGACTGAGTCAGTCGCTAAGCGTGACTCCTGGGGGAGGGTAGCGATAGAGAACCAGGACCAGGATGGAGCTGCCAGCTTTTGTTGTTCGGCCAGTTTCCTATTCGTCTCATTTGAGAGAGCTTCAGGCCGACGAACAATCCACAGGAGTTCAAATTCCGCAAACTCCTTCCAGATACCGGCGAGATACGTCATTTTGGTCTGACCTTGGATTGCTCGGGCGATACCTGCAAAGGCAATGGCCCGGTCCATCTCGTACGTCAGGCTCTCGGTGCGATAATCTTTGACTAGGCGAGTCCATTGAGTCTCAAAGTCTCCCGAAAAGTCCCTTGTTCCCGCACCAGATGCGGCGAAGAGAGCGTGTGCCTGCATTTTGGATTCTGGGTTGCGCTTTGCTTGGCCGTACAACTCGTCGTCAAAGGTCTCACAGCATTCCCAGATCAGCCGGGAATGACCGTAGTAGATGTTCCGAGGGCAGAGAAGTCGCTCTTGAAATACCCACGCCCGTGATAGAATAGGCCATTCTTCTTTATGTGATGTTGGCGACCAGTACTCCCTTATAAACCCTGGAGAGTATTGAACGACCAGCTCGGGGCGGTCGTGAGGATTCTTCGACGTCTCATGTGTAAGCCGTAACTTGCAAGGGAGCTCAATCCTGGGATCTCGTAGGTGCTGTCCTCGATCAGTTGATGGGGGGCAAACATACGAAATGTTACAGTTTGTGCGTCCGTAAACACTGGCCATCTTGACAGCCTCCCTCTCCCAGTCCTCCGAAGAGTCCTGGATGATACAAAGTGAGTCAATCCATATATATCGGAACCCCAATGCCCTCGCAACCCGGATCGCATCAAGGTACTTTCCAGGAAGTTGGTCCTCGGGTATCCTAACCTGGAAGTCCTGCAAGGATGCTTGTTTGAGGCGAAGGCATGCTGTAGGGTCTGTACCCCACATATGACTGAGTGTCACGTACTCAAAGTTTAGTATGTCTTGAACTAAACACTCGAGTCTGATTTTCGAGTCATGTATATCAAGGACTCGCGAGGGCCGCTGGTTCTCTGGAGCGACCAGGCCGGAGAAGCTGCGACAATTGTCGTGGTTTTTAGTGCAGTTATGAAACCATGATCTGATCTGTTCTAGCTTTGAGTCGTGCTTTGATGAGACAGAGTTGCTTGACAAGCTGAGAGTTGCCGGGTTCAACTTTGGGGCTAAAGGATACTATTAGAGCGCAGTCTTTTGATTAAACCCCTTGGGCTAACTCACAAGTAGAAGGATATATGTGGAGATTAGTGTCCCCGGAACCCCTCATCTTTCTAGGGGATTCCTTGCCAGTTCCTCCATTGCCTCGCAATGCCGGAATATTGATCACAATCACTCCCTCATCTCCACTGAGCTTCATGATCAGCACTTGTAGTCGGGATCAGAACAGGAAACTATACATGACGGGGGGAACGACTTTCCACCAGCGGACCCGAAGGCTCTTCGGCTCATCCCACATTCTGCGCTCAAACTCCCAGTTTCTCGCTGTTAGCTGCACCTCGATCATGTCACCAGAAGCAAGAGACCTCTTTGTTGAGCATAGCAGGTTACCTCCTGCTCGGTCCCAGACCAGAGCACAGAAGTGGCAGCCAGCGAGGTAGCCTGCCTGAAGCTGGTCCACGGAACAGAGAGATGTCGTCTCAGATGTTGAGAGTTTAATCTCACTGCCTCGAGACATCTTTTTTAGAAGATTAGAATGATGAACGAAGTCTTGGCAAGTATGGCAAAGCTGGTGGAGCGGAAGGACCGTGTCTTCTGATACCGTGTGCTCATATCGCGGTTGGGAATTGCTTGAGGTCATTGTTATTTGATAATGTGTCGAGATGTGGAAGGATGCATTTAAGAATGCGGTAGTGCCAAATGCATGAGGCTTTACCAGAGGGGCTGGCTATATGTGGAGGAGTGAAAGAGCTGGAATAGTCTCAATTCTGGGGCTGGGGCTGACAGAGGACCAACCAAAGCCAATCAGGTGACTCCATGAGGGAGCAGTCCTAATGATTCGAAAGACGCTACCGTGAAATCATTCCATTGCCAATACCTTTGATTTGTTAACTAACTAAATAAAATAGCCTTATATGTTGGTTATGCCATTCCAAGTCGCCTAGGTACCTTTTATTTCACTAATGTCAGAACCCCCGCAAGATTCGTTAAACTTGACTCCATGTCTAACCTACTCCTGCCCTTCCTTCTCGGCTAAACGGCATTGTATCGCTGCCGTGATAAGCCCCGTTCTTCGTTTGCCCTCGTTCACCCTCGTTTGTGTGTATTTGAGGCGCTAAAATGTTTTCCCCGCAACTTCAGCATCTCGGGAAGTGAGTCGGCATCTTGCTCGGGATGTTGGTCTAGGGTGTGATGACATGTCCGCTGGACTTCTCCACCCCCGTACTACCCAGCTTAAATCCAGACCCTCCCTTTTTGTTGACAGGCTCCATCTCACCTTTATTGTTGACATTTACTGCCAGATTTTCTCTTTACCACTTCTCTATAGTTCAAAGAGATTAGCATTATAAATACGAATGCTGCACGCCCTCTACTTGATCGACTTCAGCAATTAAGCAAGCTCACAATCGTCACGAAAATGTCTTTGATATGCACCACCCCTGCTCTCTCTACTCAGATATCCTCTCCTTGGACCACTTTGGTGCCACTCCCTCCCAAGGACGTCGTTCTCAGCCTAAGAACAGGCAAGATACGAAATCTCGGAACCGCCAAGATCCGCTCTGCCATCAACAAGCACCCGCGAGACGGAAAAGTCCTACTGAACACATTGGGATTCGACGGAGATGAACAGGCCCATGATACGCACGGAGGCCCAGACAAGGCTGTTATGCAGTACTGCTCCCGTCACTATGAAACGTGGAATGAGGAAGCCCCCGGCCGAGCGCATCTGTTTCAAATTGGAGGATTCGGAGAAAATATTTCGTCGGCGCACATGAGCGAAGACAATGTATGCATCGGCGACACTTTTCGTCTTGGAAGCGAGGTTATTCTCCAGGTCTCGCTACCTCGACAGCCGTGTTTTAAGCTCAACCACCGATTTCGGTACAAAAAAGCCTCCAGCTTGTCTCAAAACAGCGGGCGGACCGGCTGGTACTACCGTGTCATAAAACCTGGGCACGTCGAAGTGGGCGACGAGTTGGAACTGGAAAAGCGCATCAACCCAACATGGTCCGTTTCTCGAGTCCAGAGCATCTTGTACCATGACACAAGTAACAGAGAGGCGCTGCTCGAGCTCTGTCAGCTTCCAGGACTTGCAGAGGAGCTTGTCCGTCTCTTTACCTCACGGCTCACAAAAGGGGTTGAAGACATGAGTGGCCGCCTGGGCGCTATTCCAATGGAGTGGCGACCATTCAAGCTTATCGAAAAGACAAGCCTGACGCCGAGAATTTGCAAGTTTGTCTTTGCTGAGGTGGACAAGGACCCAAACCAAGATGCTTCGCTTCCCGCGTTTCCTCATGTGCGGCTCAAGTTTGGGCCCGACTTTTGCTACACCCGAGCATACTCGGTCGTGTCGGGCGACTTTGGCAAATTTGAACTTGCCATAGCCCGGGCAGACAGTCCTCGGGGAGGTTCTCGTTTCTTACATCAAGACGCCAAGGTCGGCGACGTTCTTGAGGTAGCAAGTGGTAAATCATCGTCAAAACTTGACTCTACACAAGACCTCCAGACAACAAAGCATGTCTTCGTCATTGGTGGTATCGGAGTTACTGCTTTCATGTTAACGATAAAGTCTCTTTTGGATGCCTCGGCTTCGCTAGAGATACACTACGCCGTACGCAGCCGTCGCGACGCCGCCTATCTGGATAAGCTACCTAGCCACTGCACAACGGTATATGCCAAAGACGAAGGTCGACGACTTAATTTGGATGCAGCTATTCCTGCATGGAATGAAGGCCATTCGCCCGTCAAGATTTATTCATGCGGGCCGAATTCATTGCTCAGGGCTCTGAAGAATCGCACGACGGCATTGGGCTACCCAAGCTCAAGTTTACACTTTGAATCATTTGACGGAGCTGAAGAAGGTCCGATGGAACCATTCGAAGTCGAAGTCAACTCAACTAAGCAAGTCCTGCCCGTGCCAGCAAAAAAGTCATTACTAGACGTGTTAAGGGAGGCAGGCTTCGACGTCGAATCATCATGCACTGTTGGAAATTGCGGAACATGTATGGTAGACCTGGTCAAGGGAGACGTTGACCATCGCGGAGTTGCGCTTGATGACGAGCAGAAGAAGAGCTTCATGCTGAGCTGCGTGAGTCGTGGAAGAGGGAGAGTCGTTATTGACTGTGATTAGTTCCGGAGTAGATCTAGCGTCCCCGTTATTTGTAGATCCTTTCCTCTTTGGGAAGTCATCCAGGATGTCAACAAAAAAGAAGAGTCGAGCGGGTCCTTGCGTCAACATTTATTTCCTCCAATTCCCTGATCTCACCCTTATCAACGTTTTCCCTTCTGACCAAGACTTCCCTCCTTCTGAGCACGATGGTCAAACGCGGGCGACCCGCTCTTCAACTTTCAGTTAGCGAGAGACTCGAACGAAGACGAGCACAGCTTGCTCGCTCTCAACGCAAATCGAGAGCGCGAAGACGATGTTGCTCCCCAAGTTCTCTACCACTTTTACCACGCCAATGCGTTTCGCCACATGAGACTTCGCCATCTTCCTCAGAAGATTCCACATCCAGCATCGTAGCTTCTGCGGCGAGTACATGGCAACAGCCGGGTGTGGAATCTCCAGCCATGGATGCACAGCCTCTTGAACCTCATCGAGACAATTTCTCGTGGGCGGAGGCTGTGCTCGATAACTCACCGGCAAGTCCCAATTTAAGTATCCTGGAAAGATCAGAGGCTCATCCTTTTAGCAGAGTACTAGAGGCGGCCGAGTACGAACACCACACGCCCCTTGAGCTCGACACAGTGGATCCTTTAGTCTTACTTCTAAACTCAGACGACGATGGATATCCGTCAGCTACGGAGGAGGCTCCTAGTTGCTCTACGCTACCAGGATCGGATAGCGTATTTCCTGCTATGCCCCCCAGCAGTTTTTGCACGCCGGTCAGCGCCTGCACGAGCGTCGAGGAAGCCACACCCGTACCTTGGTCGGTCCCCGAAGGAAATCTGCCCGAGCCATTTCTGCATCCGATGCCAGTGTTGGACCCCTCCTTTACCATTAATGAGGGGGAATACGACCACTTCGGCTCCAAGTACAGCTCCCAGACGAGGCAAGAATCCCACACGGGCGACCTTCTCAGCGACTATTGGGCAGCTCTAGCTCCCATTCCGACATCACATAGTTTGGCCATCGATCCTGGGTTATCATCCAGGCAGGAATGGGACACTATACTGCAACCCACTGCGTATCCCTTGACCATACGAAGAGGCTTTGACGACTGTCGAACTGTTCGGCTCATACTTGCATTTGCTGTTTGATGAGGTCAGTTTCAAGCTACGCTACATTTGCTCCATTACTTGCTCACTTCTGGTTTGTAAACAGGGTGTACTCTTCTACTTAGTTAAGACGCTATGGAAAGCAAGCCAGCCATGGGATGGATAAGAGGGGCTATCTAAGACGTTACTGGCAGTCACAGTATACTTCTAGGGTGTATAAACCTTCATTTTGACATACCCAGTATCGTTATATGCATGTTTGGCACTCATGCATGACTACCCCATGCCATTAGGCACCAAAAAGTGCACGTCGCTTCAACCTTCCCACCTAAGTCTGATCGATATTTCTCTCTAATATTCCAAGCGTATAGCTATCAACAATGGCATCATGTACTTGCTCAACCCGTAAGGGGCCGATCTCGCTGACGGAGCGGCCAAGTCCCCCGCCTGAGACGACGAGTGAGCATCTTTGTGCCCAATGCGCCTCTCTCGACCTCAACGCCTTACTACAATCCCGGGACCCAGAGGAAAACAATGCCCGGCCGTGGCTGAGGAGTACAATGGGCTCTGCCTGTCCCCTCTGCCGGTTTCTGGCAACAATAGCATCTCCCGGACATCCATCTCCATCGCCAAGTCTGGACACCGAGATTGAGTACCAGCTAGAGACTGTATCTTTTCCCCACGGATTCCGTACATTTTCCGAAAACGATGTGCAAGATAAGTCTATATATGACTTCAACGTTCTTGGCCTCTGCACGTTTTATTCCTTTCTCCCCGAGGGCTGCATCCTGCCGGTTGATTACAACTTGCAACATCCCAAGTTGCCCGCTATCCGCAAAATTGACGCTGCCTCGATTAACTTTTCCATCTTGCGAAACTGGCTTGTTCACTGCCAGACTCACCACTCAGCGTCATGTATACCCTTGGATCAATACCTGCTGCAAGAGGTCACTGGCCTGAAGTTGATAGACTGTGAAACGAGACAAGTCGTAGAAGCACCCAGGGACCCCATCTATGTGGCTCTTAGCTACGTATGGGGCAAGTCCCATGCTGCCGAAGCGACAGGCTTGAGCCGGTCTTCCTTGCCGGAAATTGTTCCAAGAACCATCGAGGACGCGATACAAGTGGTGCTACGACTTGGTCTCAAATACTTATGGGTAGACAAGTATTGCATCAACCAGTCCAACGCCACTGAGTTGGCACAGCAAATATCCATCATGGACATGATCTATAACGCTGCGTTTTGCACCATTATCGCAGCTTGTGGAGAGGATGCCTCCTTTGGACTGCCTGGAGTCGGTTTAACAAGGAGACCAAAGCAGCGGGCAATTCACCTGAACGGACAGTTTTGGGTCTCAAGCCTTAGAGCCCCTGATCTGGTGACCGAGACGTCGACGTGGGCCAGCAGAGGCTGGACCTACCAAGAAGGACTGTTTTCTCGGCGGCGTCTTATCTTTACTGAGGAACAGGTCTATTTCGAGTGCAACGCAACCACGTGTCTAGAGACAGTGAGCTATGACCTTCACTGTCAAACGGACACTACGTACCTCGGTCCTGGCGGGATATTCAATGGCGGTCTCGGGTATGGAGGAGATGAACTCCATTGGCGCATCAGGGAATACAGCAAACGGTCATTATCGTTCCAGAGCGACATTATAAATGCTCTCAGTGGTGTTTTCCGGCTATATTCCACCAAGCACCATCCGACGCACCACTATTGGGGTGTTCCCATATACTACCACTCGAACTGGGACTCTTCCTTGCCAAACAAGAGCGTCGCAATCGACCGCGATCTTTTCCGCCAGTTCGGTCGCGAAATAGACGCTGCCTTTGCCCGTGGCCTCTGCTGGCAACTAGGCATGCCCTGTCCTCGAAGGCGGGACTTCCCTAGCTGGTCGTGGAGCGGTTGGATCGGGCCACTGGCGGACTCCAATTGGCTCCTTAACAGCCAACTCGGAGATAAACGAGTCAAGATTTGGCTGCAGAGGACTAACGGTAAGTATGAGAGGCTGAGCGAGTTAGTCGTTGGCACCATTTGCCGGCTGGGCCCACCATATACAGGCTACACTCCAGCCCTTCGTATAGAGGCATGGGTAATCGACACAACTCTCACCTATCTCGCTCATGGTCTCAATGGTGCCTGCATTAACCGGACAGGGTGGATTAAGAATCCGCGGTACTTCGTCTCCGCCGAGGCACTGGCATCGAGGAGGAGCTTTCACGGCACATTACGATGGCTTGTCGTGCCATCGGTACAAGTAAAGGAGGGTGATGAAATGCATGAAGAACTCTGTCGAGAAACCTTCACTTGCGTGTTGTTGAGCAAGGTATTGGAATTTGCGCTCGTGGTGCGGAAGCGGGCGGGGGAGGTCGTGGAGAGGATAGGGCATGTGAGGATTTCCCCCGCAGTTGTTGATCCGGGATATATTACGAAGGATTATGAACTGTATGAGGACGCCGACATGTTTGATATATTCCCTCGAACTCGTCGAACTAGGCGCACAATCCTTCTTGGCTAGTAAATTGAGGTCCAATGGATGTATTGCCTAACACTGAGGCAATTGGTCGAATCTCGACGTCTCCCTCCTCAGTATCGAGCAACATGGGAACATTAATAGGAACGGTGGCATCTTGCACTGCGAGCCTTGTCTTTCCATTATTAGGTTTCTATAGCTATAGTAGCTTAACTTTATCTTAGGTTTATAGTATTTTATAGCATTAAATTTAAATATTACTATATGTCTTTATGCATTTTTTAATTATATGTCTAATAAGTATCTTATTAAATAAGTAGAATAATTAGATGCTATGCTTTCTAGGATCTACTATAGGCGCTATTAAGATCGTTTTTCTTAAGTACTTTTTGCTCTTTCGAGCTATAATATAGTCTTTCTTATGGATTCATGCAAGCTTTCTATATAGTACACGTTGTGGAATTATATACTTTGAGAGACAGTTACGTTATATTAGGCGGCTCTTATAAATCCTTATATACCAGTAGCAGTACGACGAAGTATCAGATTCTTAGTAATTCCTATTAATAATATTAAAGTAAGACGAGTAGTAGCTATGGTATTCTAATGAATTTCTTAAGAGCCCTAAAATATATAAATATTTCTACCTTTTTAGAAATCAAAGCGGTCTACTATATTCGTAAACCTTCTCCCATAGATTAACAGAACTATTATAATATAATCATTCCTCTATTGTTTCTCAAAGATTACGCGTCATTATTATTCCATATTAATCCTCTGGTGTGTAACACTACCCCAAACTCGGCAAGCTACCCCCACTTGAACTGTGCCATTCTCTCGTCACTATAATCCTCAAACCTCTCCCCATCCACAAACTGATAAATCGTGGCATCTTTGACCATCATAGTAAGCGCCATACAATCCACTTTCGAAACCTTGCCCTGCTTATGCAACCTCTTCAAGAGCTGAAGTAGCCTCTCATCGGCCTCCTTCATTTCCGGTGTCTCGAGCCAATTCTTATCACTAAAAAAGCTAGCCTCCTCATTTGGAAGAGGAACCACATTCATGGCTGCCACGATACTGCTTGGTTCCTGCTTGGAGTCCCGTACGACCATCAAACGAGTCTCTTTGTCCAATGTCTCTGTGCCGTCGGGGAGAATAGTAGGGAACGGGCCCTCGTCCGAGATTTGGCAGTTGGGGAAGTTAACCTCGAGGATCATTCTTGCTGTCGTTGGCCCAATAAGCATGGCCTGAGCTCTGAGCTCCTCGGGGGATTTTCTCATGGCTTTTTCTGTTGTGTACTGCTTGATGGCTTGGAACTGGCTCTCCGAGCCCATCAGCTCATGCTTCGGTTGAACTTTGACCACCAAGTTGAAATCTCGTTCAAGACTCTTATCCGTCATGGGATTTATAGTGGGCGAAGCTGCTGCGAGGCCTGCTGGTGTTACTAATTCGCTCGGAGGAGGGAGGGCTCTGGTCTTGGCTGTAAGGCCGATGGGATCGCCGACAAATTTGAAGAGGGACTCATCAGTGCCCATGTACACAAGAATAGTGCAGCGATCCAGGACACCCTTTGCATGTAGACGTTTGGCGTATTCATAGACAGCCTTCTCACCAGCCTCCATCGTCGAGGTATTGGCGTAGTCGCCAAGCTTTGGCCAAGTGATGCCCTTGTTGATACCGATGACCAAGGAAATTCTGACGATACCGCCGGGCTCCTTGGTCGGATCAGCTTTCCTGACCAGCGTCACCGTATCAGACGGGTCAATCTCTGTACCCGGGAATGGAGGCGGTGTGGCCGTAAACGACACCTCTTCAACACTCTCTGCCATCTTATCATAGACCCTCGTGACGAGCAATCTCGTCGGTTCATGATACATCTGTCCATTGGGGAGTCTGAACGGCAATGGTCCTTCGTCCCAGACAGTACTTCCCTCCCAGCCCTTACTGCAATCTCTCACAGTTTGTTTAAACCAATGCGGTGCAAAGAGTCCTCGAAAGGCATTGGGCGCCTTCTTGGTGTCTTTGACGATGCCGTTCATTACTTGGATGAGCTCTTTTGGTCTATGGATGGGACGACGGTCGATGGTTGGTGGTTTTGGTGTGGCGTCGAAGCGGCAAGTGATGAGGTCTGCGCCGATGAAGATGTGGATGAGAGCGTGGCTGACGTTGGTATCCGTTGCTCTCATGAGGGCGACGCGAGAGAGCATCTCGTGCTTTGCACCTCTCATTTCGGGGCTGTCGAGCTCGGCGCCTGGGATGAGCCAAGGCTGTTGATCTTGGGTGTCTTTCTCAGTCGTCTCGGTTTTGCTGGAGGTTGATGGCTTGGTGGGTGGCTTCGCGATCATCAGAGCAAACGCATGAACAATCCCACTATAGCACGCGTCAATGACGAGGAAAGTGCTTGTAGGATGCTTGCACTTGTCATCGCCCGAACAAAGACCTGCCCCGGTACAAACATGTGTCTCTCCCATATCTTGAATCGTTCCAACATCGTCGCATTCAGGATACATCTCGGTGAGATGTTGACGAGCACCATGGAACATGAATTCCTTGTACACCCTCAAGAAATCATTGTGACGTCCAGCTTCAATCGCTTGCTTTTCATTCGCGCAGAACCACTCTGTCCAGGCTTCGTCCCGTTCCCATGTGACCTCAGGAAGGACGATGCTACCAAGGTCTATTTCTTGCTGAGATTTTTTCTTTGCTGGACGAGGAGCTCGCGAGTCGTCGCCGACTGGAGTTGAGGAACCACAACCCATGACGAATTTTGGTACAAACGAGAGACTTGAAGTTTGGGATAATCGAAAGAACAATCTATGAGGCAAAAGCCGGGCATTCTGCGATACATATGTAGCCTTGGGCCTTCCATTTTTCTTGCCCGGTGACTCACTTGAGTGACTACGCCGCAGAGACCAGAAAAGGTAACGTAACGTCCGATGTTGGCTCAGCCCTTATAGGTTGTGCCCCAGTCTTGCCGCAAATCCTACAAGGGTTCAAGTCTAGAACCCCAAATTTTCACACATGGGCATGCACTCTGATCCATAAATAACACCAAATAAGCTCAATGCAACATCGAGGAGCAAAGAAAAGTGTGTTTTTTAGGAAGTTCAAACTGCCCTATATTCGAATCTACGCTAAGATAGGGCATGTTCATTATCTGTCGGGGCTGTGCAGTTCGAACCCCTGACAACGCGACAGATGATCGGCTCATCCTGGATCCAGCATGCACTGCGAGGCGATCACTAAATGATCGGATCTCAATGTATTGATAAGTTCAGGCCCTTTTTTATGGACGAGCTTGCCGTGCCAACTTCCTGGATGTTTAAAATGCCTCGATGCTTGGTTTAGAGACGCCTAGAAGATCAAGATTTACGAACCTTTCTGAGTGCCCAAGCCCGCATCAGGCGCGGTCACGAACGGCATCAACTATTCCTTGCCTTCATTGGACCAAACAGTCCGAGTTAAGTTCAGAATCGGAGGCTTGGGCACCATATCCGCCAAGTGTGAGCTGCCTGAAACGAGCCTGACATTCACTATTCACCCCGAGAACCCCGACACGCAGCCCACTCTGAAGCTTGAAATCACCAAAGACGACTGCATCTTGAAGAAGCGAGAGAATGACTCGGGTGCGTATGAGCGCATCCCTGAAAGCCTCAACTTCAACCCAGAAGTGAGGGACAGATCCAAGTACTTTAACAAAATCATGTTCCCCAAGGGCAAAGCATCTGCTCTTCTTGAGGCCATCGACCAGAGCTGCAGAGGCCCCGCAAAGTTGTGTGGGGATACTTTGGAATCGAAAAAAGGCGAATTCGGAAGCATTAGGGAGACCTATCTTCGAATCACTGTTGGTGACAACTTGGTAAGTCCTCGCCGTATGCCAACTACGCACCTGGCTTCAGCTGACACCTTAGCAGGCCAACTCCCCAGGCATTCCCTATGTCATGGAAATCTGGCCTCCAGGCCACTCATCGCCTATCCACCAGCACGGTGACGCCTCAGCCATCATCAGGGTCCTGCACGGCAGCATCGATGTGACGTGGTATGATGCTCTCAAGAAGAACCGCATACCCAAGCAGATCGGCAACCAGGTCCGCCTCTCAGAGGGTGACATGACATGGCTAGGTGAGAAGCAGTATCAGATCCACCAGCTCAAGAACAACACCGATAAGGTGTGCATCACGCTCCAGTGCTACCAGTTTGAGGAGCACGACACCATCCACGACGAGACCTTTCACTGGATGGATAAGCAGCTTCAGATCAAAGATTTTATCCCCAACAGCGATATGGCTTATGGGCTCTTTGTTCAGAAGATGAAGGAGGAATGGGGGGCGGATAATCTAAAGCCAGTGGACTGTGGCAACTCAACACAGTGGGTAGCGATTGTGGGTTTTTTCACTGTTGCCTGCCTCTCTTATGCAAAGTACGGTGGCTATCTCAAGAAGCTAGTCACGTAATGCTGTATGCATTCTTCTAAGAACACGACTATGGCTTTTATATAGCCAATGAGCATGTACTTGACGCTGGTAAAACAGCTCGTCGACGCTTCTCCACGAATTGAGTCGATATGGCAGCCCTAATCATGATAAATGTTCTAAGTATGCCTTTGCCCCTCAAGCTTTTCGCAGGTTTACCCATCCTCCAACAGCCTCATCATCTGTTGATTCTGGTAAAACCAATCACCCAATTCTACACTTGATAGATCCATCTCCACGCCAAAATCATCAGGCCTGTCATTCATATCATCTTGGGACGTATCCTTCGGCATATTCGACTGCTTTGTCCTGGCCAACGCAGAAGGAGACGCCTCGACGGTGCCCATCCCGAGTCCGGTCGCAGTACTGCTGGCTGACGTTTGCTGCTGATATGCCTTGGCCTTCGCCTCGATGTATTTCGCCGCAACATCATATAATGATGTGAATATCGGGAGTTGTTTACGGCAAGCGGCCGAGTAGCGCGGAATGATAGAAGCCAGTTCAAGTGCCCCAACAAAACGTGCTAGAAGTTGGAGGTCGGAGGACTCGCATGTCTCAATAATGTTGCAGAAGAGAATGTTGAATGGTATGAATGGTGAAAGCATGAGCGATGTGTTTATCCAGAAGTCGAGAATAAGATCTTCGGATGCCTGGTCCGCAATGAGGGAGATGCAGGTTGCATGCTCTTGGAGGGCAATCCTTGCAGCCGAGATGCACTCTGGGCATGAGGAACTAGATGTATCTTCTGGGGGTATGCTCTTGTAGATCGAGGCGAGTATAGAGTAATCGCAAACTATGTTGGAGTGCCTAAGGAAGGCAACCACCTTGGGTTCGATCAGCTGCCCTAGAGGTTCTGGATGCATCTGTAACTTGTTAGTTGGAGTACGGAGAATAATCCATTGACTGCTAGTCCCTAAGAGAAGGCTCATATGTATAAGGATCCGTGACCTACTTACGTCAGAGACAGCTCTTGAAGCTATTCTTTGCTCCATTTTAGCAGACAAGACTTTTGCGCGGGACCTCCTAACCGAGACAGGCTGCACAAGAGCACTAGGACTAAAAAGCTCATCAAAGACAAGGCCAAAGAGTCTTGATAGTTCTATGCCGTCTGGTAGACTGGTAAACCAGTCTGGGGAAGTCCTCTGTTCTCTCAATGGTTGAGGGATAGTAATGTCGTGGTCCCGGACAGTAGAAGCTCTTCCCAGACGGAGTGCGATAGCCTTTTCTAGGCAGTAGAGCCCCCAGAAAAGACGAGTTTTGTATTGTTTCTCCTCTGCAACTTCAGAGTTCATTGCAGTGCTACTGTGCATGCCCATCGCCTGAGCGAGGAGTGAAGCCTTTGATACAAAGGACCACCCCGCATTTGGCTTGTTCATCTGCAAGCAATACATGGCCTATTTCAGGGAGCATCAGCGAACCGTTTATCAAGTGGCATATCCGATCGTTAAAATACACTTACCGCTATGTACATCGCATGCACATGATCCACTGTCGCAGGTGCATGGAAGGAAAGGTTCGACAGGACGATCTCAAGGCTGTTCTTACAGACAGATGCCTGCGCGGCATAATCATGCTTGGTGCTGATGTCTGCTGAGATGCCAGAACACTCATAAAACAACCAATAGAGACCCAGGTGGACAATAATTAACTCAGCATCGGTCATCAGTCCTGGGGAACATGCCTTGACCACGTACTCGGTGAAATGACCGAGAGACTTGAATTGGAGAAGAAAATGCGATTGGACTCTTGAGTTCTCTGGACGTAGGTTAGTCTTCAAATGCAGGCACAACGAATAGGTTCGGACGGACCCTTAGCCAGCCTCAAGCAAGCCATGATTTTTCCTATTGGAGGAAGCGGCAGATCTCTAATCGTGTAGCCTGGTGGGAGAGTCTTGGAGAAGGGGTTTGAGGTGTCATATGAGTTGTTACGCCGCTGTTGAGCTTCAACAATGTCTCCCAAGGACTTGAGTGCGGACGTCATCTCGGGTGCGACAGGTGAGAATATGTCATGCGCTAGAACAGCTTGGAGAAACTTTGTAGCCAAGACAGCTTGGGAGAATAGAGAGGGCTCAATTGCATCCGCCTCTGTAAGGGACTGGTGACTCCCCCTTTCGTATACTTGAACGTTGGTTCGAGGAGGTTGGGTCGATGGAGGCCAGGGGTTCGGCGGCGGGTGACTGATTGTTGAGTTGGTGTCGCCGATGCTGGGATGCGCATGGCTTAATCGACTCATGATGTCTGTCAAATCGTCAATCTTTTGAGAAATCTCATCCATCCTACTCTCGCTGTCAGGCTATGTCAGTGGTCGAGTAACTAATTTGGGAGGCATATTCAAACACACTAGACGCTCGAAATCATGACCTGCTGTCGCTTTGCCCTCTTCTTCTGGCCTAGGTCGTAGGTGCACTGTAACTTTGCCTTGATACAGTGGGCGCATGGATGGACGCGATCGCATTTGATCTAGTGACAGCCATATCAGATCGACAGTAGGATTACTGATTGGAGGGATGGATCGAACCTTTCGTCTACGACAACGATCACACTAGGATACTGTTAATGATGCTCGAAACAACCATAATCAAAGCCACGTTGGGAGTTTACAGCTAGTCTCTCTGTCGCGGAAGCCTCATGTCTATCTCTCCCGCCATGAGGTCCCTGTTCATCGTCCATAAAGGGGCTGTCGCTATCAACCTGGGTCGTATCCTCAACGGTGGGAATACCGCCACTATAGGCGGGGGTGAAGGTCGCCATTTCGTCACCAGTAGTTGAGCAGTAGTATTGAGGATGCAATGCAGGCTATTTTGATCGACGACGGTCGGTGGAAATGAAGTAGTTAAGACCTGAGGCGCCGGAACAAGAAGTTAAGAAATGGCTTGTCACGTGCATGCGGATCGAAAAACGTGCGCTCCGCTCCGAAAAATGACGGAGTTACGGAGCTCCGCATCCCGCTCTGGACGCATCGACGGAGGCTCTTGGCGCCCGCTTACCCTGGATTTGCGGCCGGACAGCTCCCTCCGTAACGAGTCTTGTCCACCTGCAAGACTTCTCGCGTTTGTCGCATTTAAGATGTATTTCAATTTCTTCTTTGCTTCTTCTCGTCAGGCCTTATTGTGCATCCCCTTCTACTCTCTCCTTTATTCTTTTGATCGTTTACTCTGTCACTCATTAGCACGTCGAAACCATGACAGTCTCCGAAAAAGTTGACCATGGGCAAACCACCCAAGGTGCCTCCCCTGTGATTTTGGACAGTGCTTCTACCGACGATGCACCGGCTTCGAAAGAGCCGTCAGGCTTCAAGAGTTTCTTTGTACTTATGGCCCTTCAACACCATTTAGCCTATGGTTTACTAATCTCAACTGCGATGCCAGAGAGTCTTCCGATACGGTTCCCCGACGATATATTTCCTCCAATCGATCGCAATACTGGCAGCCATTGCATCTGGTGTCGGCCTGGCCATGGTGAATGTCGTCATGGGGCGATTCATCACTCTTCTTGGAGATGTCTCGGTTTCAGGCACATCGAATGGATTCATCGATACCGTCAGCACCACAGCGTGAGTTGGTCCTAGACTTCCTGCACTTCTGAGACAGGATAGCCTAACAAATACGGATAGGTTGTACTTTGTCTACATCGGCATTGTGCGATTCGTGTGCACCTATCTCTATTCTTCCCTAATGACCTACAACGCCTACCATTTCGTGAGGAACCTTCAACGAACCTACCTACGAGCCGCTTTCAGCCAGGAGATTGGATTCTACGACACTGGGTCTTCCGGTACCAATTCTGCAGGCTCAGTCTCCATGCAGGCCACCACCAACGGCAAACTCATCCAGAGTGGCGTCGCAGAGAAGCTAGGCCTCTTCATCCAGGCCATTTCGACGTTTTTCGCTGCTTTCATCATCGCCTTTATCAGCCAATGGAAGCTCACGTTCATCATCATCTGCATCGTCCCTACCATCCTTATCGTCGTTGGTGGTGTTTCCATCTTCGACGCTTTCATCAACAACGACCTCTTTCGACTGTACGGCCAAGCGGGAAGTTATGCTGAGAATGTGCTTGGTGCTACACGCACCATCCACGCCTTCAGCTTACGGGACAGGGTTGTTGGCAAGTATTACTCTTTCTTACAGGAAGCATACAACCGAGGCATGAAGAAGAACAAACTTTACGGAGTCATGTTTGGCGGGCAATATTTTGTCATCTATGCCGGGATGGGTCTTGCGTTCTGGCAAGGCTTCGCCATGATGGACAGGGGCGAGGTTCAGGACTTGGGTACAGTGTTCACGTAAGACATTCCCCTGTACACTTGCGGCTCTAATCTAATCCATTTTCTAGGGTCTTGCTCTCGGTCGTTATCGCAGCAACAACCATGATGTCCCTGGCGCCTCACACTGTCGCCTTTGGCCGTGCAGCTACTGCGTCGGTAGAACTCTTCAAGCTTATTGACAGACAATCCGAGATCAATGCCTTTGACGATTCGGGGGTGAAGCCGGAACAAATCACAGGGACCATCACCATGAAAGATGTGTCTTTCAGTTATCCTTCGCGTTCCGAGGTGACGGTTTTGGACAAGTTCTGCTTGACAGTTCCGGCGGGTAAGGTGACAGCTCTTGTGGTAAGTGATTCTCACTGATGCCAGATTAACACATACTCACAACTTCAAGGGACCCAGCGGCTCGGGAAAAAGTACAATCATCGGTATACTTGAGCGATGGTACAACACATCCGCCGGCAGTGTCAAGTTGGACGGTCGAGATGCCAAGGACGTGAATCTGAGATGGCTTCGCACCAATGTCCGTCTCGTGCAACAGGTGAGAGTCGTGAATCTCCTAGTCTTTTAGGACACAGTAACTAACCTTGACATTTTTTAGGAACCCGTCCTCTTCAACGGCACTGTTTTCGATAACATCTCCAACGGTTTAGTCGGCACCCAGTGGGAGTTCGACACACGCGAAGAGCAAATGGAGCGAGTCCAACAGGCGGCCAAGCTCGCATTTGCACACGACTTTATCGTTGGCCTCCCCGGCGGCTACGATGCTCGAATCGGGGAACACGGAGGCCTCTTATCAGGTGGTCAGAAACAAAGAATTGCGATTGCGCGAAGCATCATTTCTGAACCAAAAGTTCTTCTTCTCGATGAGGCTACTTCCGCTCTTGATCCCCATGCCGAAGGCATCGTGCAGCAAGCTTTGGATCGAGCAGCACGAGATCGCACCACCATCGTCATTGCACACAAGCTTGCCACAATTCGAAACGCTGATAACATCGTGGTTCTCTCACAGGGTAAAATCGCTGAACAAGGACGACATGAGGAACTACTTGCCATAGACGGGGTGTATGCCAACTTGGTCAAGGCTCAAGACTTGGCTCCTGTTGATAGCAAGGAAGAAGTCCTCGGGAGCTCCTCTGATGATGATGAGTCGACAGAGTTGGTGCTGGAACCCATCAGGACCCTCAAGAAGCTGCAAACTGCCGAGGCTGAGAAGCTCTTGCTCCTGAGGGATCGAGAAGACTACGAAAAAAGCCCCAAGAGCGGGCTCATCCGGAATATTGCTAGGCTTGTAAGGGCGACACCACGGCTGGTGCCTTGGTACATACTATCGCTCTGCACATGCATTGCAGGAGGTATGCTTGACCGTCTTCTCCCCTCAGAACTGAGAATTTCGTGCTGACACGATCTTAACTAGGTGCTGTTTATCCTGGCCAGACCCTTCTTATGGGTAGAATCGTGAACCTCCTAGGGTCTGACGACGTGATGAAGGAAGCCAATTTCATCTCTCTCATGTTTTTCGTTTTGGCTATTGGTTGCCTTGCTGTGTACTTTGCCATGGGCTGGACAACCAATATTGTTGCACAGGTAAGTTGCCTGTAGTCTATCTTGTGAAGACGTCTCTTTGCTAACCCTTTTGCAACACCCAGACGCTCAACACCGAGGTACGAAAGGATATGCTCGAGGGTTTTCTCCGACAAGACCTCCGTTTCTTCGACCGCCCCGAGAACACAGTCGGCGCCTTGAACAGCCGTCTAGATGCGCATCCGCAGTCCATCTTGGAGCTGATGGGGATCAACATATCCTTTGTTCTGGTCTCTGCCATCAGCGTGTTGGCCTGCAGCATTCTGTCCCTAATCGTCGCCTGGAAGGTCGGCATCGTCGGCGTCTTTGCCGGAGTCCCACCGCTCGTCTTTGCAGGATGGGCCAGAATCCGGCTGGAAACCAGGATGGATGGAAAGATGAACACGGCCTTTTCTCAAAGCGCTTCCATCGCGTCCGAGACCATCATGGCTATTCGGACTGTGTCTTCCTTGGCTATCGAAAGTAAAATCCTCGAACGGTATACTGATGAGCTTGATGGTGCCATTCGTAGCTGCACACCATTCTTATTCCACATGATGGTTTGGTTTTCTCTCACGCAATGCATGGAGCACTTTGTGCTTGCACTCGGATTCTGGTCAGTTTCAACCCCCAAGCCAACCGGTATCAGTCGTTTGGTCTCTAGCTTTTGCATCCAGCTAACTGATTCAGGTGGGGATCTAAGCTCGTGAATGATGGCGAGATTAATTTTTACCAATTCATGGTTGCGTTTATGGGTGTCTTCTTTTCTGCCTCGGCGGCAGGTACCATGTTCAGCTTTGCAAGCAGTAGGTTTTCAGGCCTTGATCGAGTTGCAATCCCGTGAATGACTCTTTTTCAGGTTTCACCAAGGCGAACGAGGCCGTGAACTACTACTTCTGGCTCACAGGACTGCAGCCAATGGTCGACGAACGACAGAATCCTGACAAGGAACCTCCTAATGCTTGCTCGACATATGGTCTGGACAACGTCCAGTTCTCCTATCCTCTAGCTCCGGACAACAGGGTCTTGAAAGGGGTGTCAATGACGGCGAGTTCTCCCTCTACTAGGTTCTAAGTTGAACTATTATTAACATGATATACAGATTGAGCGAGGCGAATTCGTGGCATTTGTGGGCGCGTCCGGCTGCGGGAAAAGCACCATGATTTCCCTCCTAGAGCGCTTCTACGACCCGACGAGCGGAACCATCAACATCGACTCAACTCGGCTCACCGACATCAACCCAGTCTCTTATCGTCAACATGTTTCGCTCGTTCAGCAAGAGCCTGCTCTATTCCCCGGATCCATCCGCGACAACATTTCACAAGGCGCACCATCAAACTCGGTCTCGGATGCAGACATTGAGGAAGCGTGTCGGGCCGCTAATGCATGGGATTTCATCTCTTCATTGCCAGAGGGTCTCAATACTCCTTGTGGCACCAGAGGAAGTCAGCTTTCCGGAGGTCAAAGACAGCGCATCGCAATCGCCAGGGCGTTGATCCGAAAACCTCATGTCATTCTGCTAGATGAAGCAACGAGCGCCTTGGATACCGAATCAGAACGTGTCGTCCAGGCTGCTTTGATGGAAGCTGCAACTGGTGACAGAATCACCATCGCCGTTGCGCATCGTCTATCAACTGTCCGTCAGGCAACGCGGATCTACGTCTTCTATGATGGAAGGGTTTCCGAAATGGGATCGCACGAGGAGCTTATTCGACATAATGGACTGTACGCCAAGATGTGCGAAGCCCAAAAGTTGGATCGTGGGGTGTAGGGGCTCAGACATGGACGTGAGCAAGAAGTCAGGCACAGGCATTTTGTTGTTGCGATTAGTCTATAGACTTTCCTTTCTCAAGTATCTTTTTATTAATTATTTACCATTCGGAGGTCATTGCAGTAATCAGCGACAATTCCATCACAGCTCAGTGCCGTGAAGCACCGTTAGTGAAGCATCCTTCATGTAGTGAGTAGATCCCCCCGCTGTGGGTAGAGAGCTATCGCGTGTTGTGAGCAGTCTGCGGCGATGACGACGTTTTGATAACCAGCAACCTCGTCGAGCCATTTCAGGGCATTTAACGTCCCATTGATGAAGTCATGCGCAGCTGGGGTAAAAAGCAGTTGGGGTAGAAAGCACACGGGTCTGATTCTTGATTTATAATGAACTGATTTGTAAACTAATCGTACGGATATCATGTAACCGAAATCGGCATCTTCACAAAAGTCCCCTACACAAACAGATCACGATACGAACCCTCACTGCTTCCCTCTTCGTGGTGTCGCCGAGAGTATTTGATCCAGAATAGGCCTTGCCGTTTTCTTCTTTTAAGAACAGAATCACATCACATTTCACGCTGTGTTAGTGGACGAGCAACGATGGGTATTTTGGAAACCTCACAATGGCAAACACGCCAGGATGGTCTTGATAACCTCATGTTAACCAAAGCTCCCCTTTCTTCACCTGGAAGTGGGGAAGTCCTCGTCGAAATCAGAGCAGTGTCACTCAACTACCGAGATCTTGAAGGTATGGCCGACCTGTTACCCTAAGCGATAATGATTAACGAACTTCTTAGTTTCCCAAGGTCTATATAGCCACCACAAGGCCATTGCGTCTGGTCAGCCAGACGCCCTGGTTCCTTGCTCCGACATGTGCGGGGTGGTTGTTGCGATTGGCGAAGGGGTCGCATGGAAAATCGGTGACCGTGTCGTTTCAACGTGGAACCAGGGTCACTTTACCGGGAGCATCAACCCCTATATCATGAAGACGGGTCTTGGTCTGCCACTGGATGGAGTTTTGCAGACCCATCGAGTGTTCCCGGCAGATGCTCTTCTGAAGGCGCCAGATTACATGTCAGATGAGGAAGCGTCTTGTTTGACAATTGCCGCTGTCACAGCTTGGATGGCAATCAATCAATTCCGACCTCTTGGCCAGCCGGGAGGAAAGGGAGAGATCGTTCTTCTCCAGGGCACAGGTGGAGTGAGTATCAGCGGTTTGCAAATCGCCCATGCAGCGGGTGCTACCAGTGAGTATCACGCCTTGAGCACCCCTTCCCGCATACTAAAAGCATTACAGCGCTAATCACATCATCCTCGGACTCCAAGTTGGCACGGGCAAAAGCTCTAGGGGCGAATCATGTCATCAACTACAGAGATGTACCCAGTTGGGACGATGAGGTGATGCAGATTTCCAATAATCACGGAGCAGACATCATCTTCGAGACTGGCGGTGCCAAGACTATCCGAAAATCCTTCAACTCTGTCGCTTACGGCGGCATGATTGCATGCATTGGCTATGTTTCTGGGAAGCAAGATGATGCTGACGAGAGGACCAACATCAACGTCCTTGCGCTGTCGCGGACAGTCACTCTCAAAGGGATCATCAATGGGCCAAAGGATCGTTTTCAAGAAATGCTCCGATTTTATGAGCAGCATGAGATACATCCTGTCATAGATCGTGTCTTTGCTTTCGAGCAGGGTAGAGATGCCTTTACATATCTTGAGGGAGGCTCCCACTTTGGCAAGGTTGTTATTAAAGTGACGAGCTAGATCGACTGTAATAATAACACATTCCTCTTGTGATTACTACTTTATTCACCTTTATACGCGATGCTTTCAAGTGGAGAGTTCCAAGATCAACAATTAAACAATAAACAATAATGCAGAAACAATCTGTGATCATGTTCGAATCCAACTACTCACAGCGGGGATTCTGAAGCAAGTCGTTGACAGATGCGAATATCTTCGAGCCAGAGGAGTCCTACGCTTCCAATGCGTACCTTTCACGAGCAGTTGGCGTTTGGAATGTTATTATGCAAACCAGATCCCCCACAGTCATTTGACCAATTTTCGTTTTTACTAGAATCTGACCATGTGAGGTGGCAAGGTTGATGCAAGCCGAGAACTCGGCTACTAAACTCAAATCCAAAGAAGCCGATGGAGTCTTAGATACGGAATCAACCCCAAACATGTTTAGTCAGTCCGATGGAACAGGACCGTTGGAGCATGAGTCTCCACGATTTGTCAGCCAAGCGAAGCATAGATGGCATGAACCGGGGTCGATAACTGGTACGGATAGAGATGGTCATCGGCTTCGTTACCCAAGGGCCTATAGTATTATATAAAAAGCCCACCAAGGAAAAATCAATCAAAAGATTATCTTACACGTACCGGAATTGTTTAAGAATTTTATATCAATCCCTCGCAATGCTCTCCACTTCAAAACTCTTTCAGCCAATTCGGCTGGGAAACATGCAGCTACAGCACCGGATCGCCATGGCCCCCTTGACTCGATTCCGAGCAGACGAAGATCAAGTTCCCCTTCCACAATGCCTCGAGTACTATACCCAGAGAGCTAGCTCTCCTGGCACCCTGATTATTGCCGAGGCAACCTCCATCTCTCCGCGTCACTCTGCAGGGCCACATGCCCCCGGTATATGGTCGCAGGCCCAAATCGAAGGCTGGAGGGAGATCACCGATGAAGTTCATGCGAAGGGGTGTTTTATGTACTGCCAGATCTTTGCTCCTGGTCGTGCTGGCCACAAGGAGGGGTATCCTCTATACAGCTCCAGTGCTGTACCCATGACCGACGGCGATTCAGATGCCGTTCCCCAAGAGATGACTGAGTCGGAAATCTGGGATTGCATCTCTGATTTCAAAACGGCTTCCCACAACGCTATCAAGGCTGGTTTTGACGGTGTAGAGTTACACGGAGCAAATGGATACCTCATCGATCAATTCAGCCAGAACACCTGCAATATCCGAACCGACAGTTGGGGAGGCTCTGTTGAGAATAGGTCCAGATTTGTACTGGAAGCTACAAAGGCCGTGGTCGAAGCAATTGGGTCTGATAGGGTTGCTGTCAGACTCAGTCCCTGGAGCACGTTCCAGTCCATGAAGATGGAGGTGGAGCTCGCAACTCGACAGTTTTCACACATCATCCGGGGACTCAAGGAGCTGTTTCTCTCCTATCTTCACCTGATCGAGTCACGCGTCGTCAACAATATAGACTGCGAGAAGAAGGAGGGCCTAGAGTTTGCTTTTGACATATGGGGCAACCAGTCTCCCATCTTGGTCGCTGGCGGATTCAACAGTGAATCTGCAAGGAAAGCGGTGGAACAGGAGTATCAAGACCACGATATTCTAGTTGTGTTTGGAAGATATTTCGTCTCAACGCCCGACTTGGTATTCAGAATCAAGGAGGGCATAGAGATGAATCCTTACGACCGCTTGACCTTTTACACACCTGTAGAGACTAAAGGGTACACTGACTACCCTTTCAGCAAGGAATTCTTGGGCAAAGTGTCCGTTTAGCCTGAGAAAGGGACCTCGGGGAAGCTTAGATTGAACAGAGGGCAAGGGGGGTATGTAAATAGCATAGCCTACTGTGAATACTTCTGAAAACAGCTTTAGTGACCGTCTCCATTACGCGAAATCTATTGTGAACCGGGTGATGCTTCCAAAAAAAAATTCATCAGCCGCAATGGCAATGAACACGGCAATTCACATGTTCTATCATAAAAGCTGAGTCGGCGAACACCATAGCATGGAAAGGCGTGAAGATTTTGGAATATTTGGCAGCTCACGTTCAAGACCAGTGTGTAGAGAGACACATGTAGGTTAATAGTTACGTCGAGTGACATACTTGGTTGGTTTTCAAAAATACCCATCGCCTAAACACATCCATCTACTTTGTCTCTCTCAGCTTCAGCCCTGCTTCAGCAGGCAAAAGAGCATCTTTCTCTGGAGGATGCTTTGCCTTGAAATCATCGCACACCTCTTCCATGGTCATGAACTCGACACCTTCAAACGTCTTGAACCACTCAATCAATCTTTTCAACGATCAGCCAATATCATAGTAACAAAATTTAAGAAGAATCGTTCGATCTTACCGCTCATGCATTAGGGCGACATGGGGGCGACCAGATACATCAGGATGAATACTAATAGGGAAGACGAAATCGTCATACTCTCGGTAGTAGTACTCAAAATGGTCCTTCCAGATGGCTTCAACGTCCCTTGGGTTGACATACCCATGACTGTTGGGGGCGGACTTGATGAACATCATCGGAGGGAGGTCATCAATGTACCAGCTCCCAGGAATCTCAACCAACCCGGTAGGCCTTCCCTTGACAAAAGGCTTCATCCAGGTCTCGGCCTTTTGTGAGTAGTCGATCTTGGTGTATGTGTCGCCAATCGTAGGGTAGTAGCATTGGCAATCGTGGTGTCCCAGACTGTGGTCATACTCGATGCCATATTCGAGCAGCAGCTGGGTTCCCTCAAAGCTGGTCTCCCACCTGGACACCAGTTAGAAATTCATCTACCATCCAAGAGGGGCGATTTACCAGGGTGCCACCATGCCGCGTGGAGGCTTTCCAGTAAACTCGGTCATCAGCCTGTAGCTCTTGTCGAGAACGTCTCGCTGCTGCTCAACGCTCATAGCATTGGGGTTCTCATGGGTGTAGCCGTGTAGCCCGAACTCGTGACCAGCATCCAGAACCATCTTCATGTGTTCTGGAAAGGTCTCAAGAGAATGACCAGGGACAAACCAAGTGGTCTTGATGTCGTATTTGGCAAAAACCTTGAGCATGCGTTCCACGCCAATTGTACCGCCAAACCAACCTGTAGAAATCGAAGGATGTCATGTCAACGCCACGTTCTCAGTTTCGCAGAGAGGGGGTTCGATCCTGAAATTTAAAATGGCAGCGTACCTCGCGCAATATCACCGGCCGAGTCCTGGCCACCATAGGAGCCGATCCAGCCTGAGATGGCGTCGACATCGACTCCGTAAGTGATAATGGCTCGCTTCTTGCCCATGGCGACTTGTTAACAGTTGTCTGAATGGTGATGACAGGGACGTATGGAAGCTTCGAGTCTAGAGGAAATAACAATTCTCTACGTATTCTACGTAGGATAACATATCGAGTTCCAGGGCGACCAAGGAGACCTTCATATACATTCCTACTCTGTGACCCTTGGGAGGGGTTCCGTTTCCAGATCTAGAACCCCGCGGTAAAGCCAAAGCACCTCCATGGGGACGACCCCGCATCCATTAAAGAGTCCAGGCCGTTTGAGGCCCCAAGTTGATGTCATGGAGGTTGACGATTTGAGTGACATCTCTGCGAAGGCTAACAACACTGGTAGCGATCCACTCAATGGCGCTAAGCCTCTAGCTTTCAGCAACGTGATTGGCCAAACACAGGGAGTAGCCGACAACCAAATCGGCTATCTCCTCGACGTCGAAGTCGGCATTTGGATCGGCCCGGGATCTCGCCTCCAAGTCTCCAAGAGCTCAGGGTATCGACTGAAAGTCTCCAAGTGCTTCATGATCTACTAGAGATAGCTTGCATTAGACTAAGGATGTATGCAATAGCCTCTGCGTCCAAATACTGAGTCTATACGGAATTCACCGAAGGGATTGGCTTCGCTTGCAGTGTGGGGCTTGCTCGTGGTCGACGGTGACGTCATTCTCAGGTCTAGGGTAGCCCAGGAAGAATAAACCCAATGTCCCGAGGACCTGGATTTTCATGATCTGGCCATAGGAATTACCCTTCTTATATCAATAATATCATTGAATCATGATATCGCCTTGCTCTTCGCTACGACGGGTGCCATTTAAGCCAGCTTTGTCGACTTGCGCTCCACGCTTTATACAAGTCCTATCATCCATTTTTCAAGACGTGATTCATGTCTTTGCCCACCACGGGCACAACACTACACAATGGCTTATCTGGAGGCCACGTGACCTTGTCGCTACAGCAGCCAACCTTCTCATTTTGAGCCCCACACACCAAAAGATTACTTCGCGATAGCCTCACCTCCTCAATATTTAAGTACAGTAGTAGACCGGGAAGCACGAGGCAGCTACCAACCTCACCGACTAATATTCGTAGTCGTGGTGCTTGGAGTTGGGCTGAGCAGGGGATGGCCGCCCTGGAGGGGTAAATGGCATCACGGCAGAAATTAGAGGGCCATCTATCAGCCCAGTAGCTGCGCGGTTATGCCTACGCCATTTTGAATCACTCTTTCAGTGCATGAAATTATGGTATTAAGATAGAGCTGGAGAAAGATTTGAACGCTTCTGTGAACTATAAAACCCTAATGCCTTATCACAAGGAAATTTTCTAAATATGTGGAAGTTAGATACGATGGAAAAGCCAAATTCGGCTATCACAAGGAGAGAATCAATTTTGAAGTGAATTGTCGCCCTCACCCTGTCCGAATGAAGCCAGAGATTCGTACATGATTCTGCTTCTTCCAGGAAGTACTGCATAGGTACTTGCCAATCAGAGGGTGTACAAGTTTGGGGAACCAGGTCTCGTCCAGCTATCAAGCAGCTTCCTGTTATCCCGACGCAACACCCATTTCATAAAACAGCAGCCTACAATACTGGCCCCGGAGAATGCAATCATGAGTATCATAGCTGTAGTATACCTGGGTGACTCATGGGGTAAAAAGAAATAAGGACTCCAGATGTTACCGAATTGACCAGTCAAGTTGATGATCGCGGTAGCACAGGCTCTCTTCTCCGGGGTCTGGCTCGTAGATGATGCAGCCCAACTGTACACGATTGCATTGGCGGCGAAGCATCCCGAAATGTATAGGAACGATGCGAAATACCGAACGGGCAAATTGAGGGCCGAGACCGAGATGATGAAGCCAACGATGGCTACTCCCATTGGGGCGCTGATATGCCAGCCGCGCTCACCTCGGACATCGCTCGAGTAAGCGACAGCAAAGGAGACGATTGCCCCTACAAAGTAGGGAGGGCATGTACAAAGGAGAGTGATTGTTCGACTGCCTAGGCCGAAGCCTTTGACAATAGTAGGGTAGAAGTTGTTGAAGCCGTACGCGGTATGATTGCTGCAGAGTATGAAAGCCTAGAGTGGAATGGTGTTATTAGAAGTCAAAGTCGGACAAGAAGGCTTTGGCTACTTACAAAGACCCAGACGCGAAAGTCCATGGCTGCGGTCCTCAGCCCGTGCCAGATGGATCTGTTTGACTCCTGGTTGGAAACCTGATCACGAGCAATTCTCTCCACAGCCAATTGCCGCTCGTCGTCAGTAAGCAGCCAAGTAGCCGAGCCAGACTTGGAAGATGGAAAGTCCGGCAGGATAAAGATGGCCAGGACACCGATGACAAAGGTAGCAACGCCTTCAAGCAGAAATAGCCAACGCCATCCACTGAGACCCCGGGCGCCAGAGAGGCCAGCAAAGATGCCCGCAGCCAACAAGCCAGAGAAGGCAGTCGCTAAAACAAGGCCAGAGTATAAGACTGCTGTACGGAGAGCAAGCTCCTTCTTCGTATACCAGCAGGAGAGCAGGTAGAAGGCACCGGGAAAGAAGGGTGCTTCGCAGACCCCAAGGAAGAACCGCACGGCAATGAGCCCAGAGAAGTTATGGGTAGCCGCCGTAGCCGCAGAGATGCAGGACCAGGCGCAGATCCAAAATGGCATGAAAAGCGAGGGTCTGACGCGAGTGAGGATCATGTTGCTGGGCAGTTGACCGAGCATGTACCTGTCCAAGAAGTCAGCCAAGAGCCAAGTTAGCTCACTGAAAGCGAGTTGCATACCCGACGTTGAGAATGGAAACAGCAATGTTGAACTGATTTCCTTTGAGACCGAGGTCATCCTCGAATGAATCCAACTTGGCTTGTCTTGACACTGCGAGTAAGCTTCTTGAACATCTTGTGCAGTTAGAATGACACCTACGCAATATTGTTTCGGTCGAGGTAGTTGAACAGATACAGGACCCAGACCATAGGCATGAGTGTCATGTCGAGCTTTCGAACAAGGCGTTTTTCTCTGGCCCTCCAAGCCTCATCGATAGGCGGGTATTCGGATTCGTCCTTGTTATCCACGTTCGCCATGTCGATGTGCTCGATTTTGTCCTCTTTCTGGTTGGGAGACATTGTTTCTTGCGATAGGGAAAACTGGGCGCGCGATTGTTGAGCGAGGATACTGAATGAGTAAGAACTTGCAGAGATAGGCGTTCCTGGTAGAGTTGGACTGGTGATGGCAGACACGTAGCTATATAATTTGCAAAGATACCGGACCGTCATGACCTTGAGGCACCATCATGCACACTCTGTTCTCCCAAGCAGCAGGAAAATCCGGGGTAAGGCCCTCACCCCACAACTTCCCCGGATTCCAACCCCCTTTCCCCAGAGCCTCTCTCTGGGTCTGGACTCGACGCATGTGGAGATCAGAGAGGAAAAAGAGCTAATAGTTGAAGATAAGGATTTCTCCAAGACGTGACTGGTTCGTTGAGTACATCCTCCTCGGTAAAGATTGTGTTTCTTTTGGAGGTGGCGTCGGCGTGTTGGAGAGCTAGGCTGTCTTGGGCAAGATTAGCAAAGGCGAAGTGAATCTTTGTTGCCGAGATTTCTCACCCTCTGGTCGTGCTGCACTCTCTCGGGATGCTAAGTGTGGCTTTCTTGGAGACTGCCGGGGTTGTAAAGGACGCGGCATCAACGGGACAACTGATCGGCTTACCGACCTGTTGGCCCTATGTAGGCATTGAAACATGTTCGAATCTCTTTCACTCGCTATGCTTCCTTGCGCCAGCTACTATAGGCGCCATACCGAAATGGAGTACTTTAACAGGTCTTTGAAATATTCTTTCTCGAGTTGGTCTTAGAGGAACTCTATCAAAGAGCATCGAGGAGAACCCTGGGCATATGAACAAGATATGAGGGAACGAAAATCTTGAATAACGGGCAACGTAACACCATCAAGACATCAATAGTGACTACCTAACAATACGGCCATTACAATACAGGATCCTCCCCGCCCAGCCACTTGTAGATGACCTTGGAATCTTTGCCCTGAAAGCTGGCATCCTTGGCAGCATCCCTAAACGCATCTAGCATGGGATGGCCCAAGACCGTCTTCGCACCCAAGTCATCGGCAGCCTTGACACCGAGCTCCAGCACCCCGAGGCAAAGCTCAAGCGAGAACCCACCTGCATAACCCTTGCTTGCCGAGTTTCCTGGGGTCAGGCCCGGGACGGGATTGTTGACCTTGGAGTTGAAGTTCATACCGGAACTGGCGTTGATGACACTGTCGAGTCGCTTGACGTCTAGACCACTGCGGATGCCGATGTTGTAAGTCTCGGCGGTGGCCAGGGCTGTCAGCGAAGAGAGATAGTTGTTGAGTAGCTTCATCTTGAGGCCGGAGCCGAGCTTGCCGCAGTGGAAAATGGAGTCATCCTTGCCCATGAGGCGGCAGATCTCCAAGACGCGTGGCCAGATTGCGTCGTCGCATCCAACCATGAAGGAAAGGGCTCCTTTTTCAGCCCCCATAGCGCCACCCTGTGCAGTGTAAGGATTATGATCCAAAGTCAGCTCTCCATGTAACTTACTGAGCAGGGTGCATCCACAAAATCTCCCCAGCCTCCATCAATGACCTTTTGAGCCACTTCAGCCGAAACACCGGCGTCAATAGTGCTGAGCTCTAGAAAGAGTATGCTGCGGCCCAGTCTTCGCTCCGCCGCCAGAAGCCCTCTATCCTTGTTGAGGAACACGTCGTGCACGTGAGGGGCTTGCGGAACCGATGTCATGATCACGTTCTGAAAGATGTGTTAGGTATCAGGGGTATTTATCATATAGAACTGGGTCACGATGGACGTACTGCTAACTCGGCGACTTCCTTGGGGGATGAGGCTGCTCGGACACCAGCGCCATTGTGTTCGTCGATGAACCTCTTTACCGCTTCCTGGTTCACGTCGTACACCACGAGCAGGGACGAGTCGGGGATACGCAGGCGGATATTTTTGGCCATCCCGTGGCCCATCTGGCCGAGGCCTGCAATTTGGTATGAGTAAAGGAAGTGTGTCTTGGTTTAGTTGTATAGGTCTTCCTACCAATGAAGCCGTAAGTTGTCTGCGAAATGCTACCCATGCTGGAGGGACGAGGGTACGAGAGAGTAAATTGAGGTGTCAAGGTTGCCTTTTACCAGTCTAATTACAAGCGAGACAAGGTTCACTCAGCGTATTTAATCATCTAGGTCTCGATAATTGATTCGGCTAACACTCCATCCTTGACCACTCCACTGCTCTAGACATGCTGAACTCGGACGGCATAGCAGCCGGGATACCCTCGATGGAGTGCATCGGCCCGAGCGAGATGAATGTTAGTGGCCCCTATGAATCTGGATAAGGTAGCTTTTTGGAGAGCGGTTTCACCAGACAAGAATTTAATGTTGTGGAGGGCAACTGTTACCCATGGTTGTGGAGGTTGTGGAGGTTGGAGAGAGTTGGAGATGCAACCCCCGACACCACCCGCTTCTCCATGCGTGAGGATCTTGGAGAGATTGCCGTGGTGGCTACAGTCCCGGAGAAGTCGCCAAGTGTCGAGGAAGTACAGAAAACACAACTGTTTGCCAAAAGGTTGGTATTTAAAGACTCTATTGTCGTAATATTCCATCATCGTCATCAACACTTGACCACCTTTGAATCCCTTCTCTACAAGTCATCATTCGACTCTACCTTGAACCTTTCACCCTCGACAAAAACACCTATCTTTTCCCCTTCCAAGTCCAGAACTTCGCAATGGCGGGACAAAGCAACCGGGCTGAGCTCCAGAAGGGCCTCTATGAAGTCGGCATGCCCATCCGCCGCTCCGTCCTCAGCGACGCATACGTCGACAACGCCCTAAAGAATGGTAGCACCGAGTTCGCCAAGGCTATGCAGGAGTTCACCACGGCCTTCTGCTGGGGCGCAGTTTGGGACCGCCCCGGGTTAGATCGCAAGCAGCGTTCGCTCATCAATCTTTCCATGTTGGCCGCCACCGGCAAGGTACACGAGTTGGCCGTTCACACCCGAGGTGCCGTGAACAACGGCGTTTCGGCAACCGAGATACGAGAAGTTCTCGTGCAGGTGTGCATTTACATGGGCGTTCCGGCCGGGATGGAGGCTTTCAAGGCGGCCGAGAAGGTTCTGATCACCATGGAGAGCGAGGGTGCGACTATTAAGCCTTGAGGGCCTCGGCTGTCAGGGCAGCAAGATACGGGGAAGGATACCGAGTTTCATGGGACTGGGACGGATAGTGTAGAACATCACAAACGCATCCTGGATGCGGCGTGACTCATGTCGTCTATTCAACACAGGTTCAACCTATTTCCCTAACGATACGTTGCACAAACAGCCAAACTGAATCTTAATTGCTACTAGCGGCTAGCATTGCGTACGAGAGGGTATTCTTTTCTTAGCATCAGTGATATCTCCAAGACAGGCTATCAGACGTGATGACAAAGAATACTAAACCTCAACTCGTACTCCATGGCAGAGGGATTGTTCACCTCTGAGGGTTGCACCAAAACCTCGTCCTGTCTCGTAGGGTGTCTGAAGAAGAACTACTATATCACAATGATTGCCCGCGTTAAGATTGCTTGGATGAATAAACTGGCCCATAACCGTCCCATTCTCACGTCATGGTATCGGCATACCGAGTCAATATTCTCGCCATCCTCGGCATGATACCCCACACCGTCGTCGTCCCAGTATCAAGCAGCTCAGCCCATCTCAACAGTACAAGAGCCGAGAGCGGCCTAGAAGTCTCGCCCCTTGCATGTTCGCCACTCGCCCGCGTCAGTTGCTTCAGTAAGCGAAGGACCTTTTGCTCATCCACTGACAAGTCTTGGATGGATGACACCGACTGCACCCACTTGGATAGAAACAAGGCACACTCAAAGTAGCTCAGTGAATGCTGCACGCTCCAGAACCAAAAGCTCGTTCGCGCCACGACCTGGAATCCCAACTGAGTGGGTGTTCGAAGGGCAAGACAGGCTTGCAACGCAGCCCGGGTGGTTGCTGACCCGCGGCTGGGGGGCGTCGTGGACTTGATCAACTCAACAACTTGCTCTTCCGGGCACACGCCAAAGCTCCTTCTGACGTGAGAGAAGTCTGAGGCCAGCCGTATGTAGGCAATTCGAGATATGGCGGTGCTGTTGAAGAGCATAGGCTCCCTCGGGTCATCGGGTGGTGACCCCGAGCTTGAAATGTGCTTGAATATTTGCTGCCACCGACTAAGGAGCTTGGCAAATTCGTCGCGCATGGGAAGTGCTTCGGCCCCATCAGATATCTGAGCTCGGTGAGACATAATGATCTTCTGAAGTAGAAAGGATATGATGAGGTGGCAGGCAAAGGTGCCGATGTTTGGCGGAGGAGGGGACGACTCAGTGGCGAGCTGATTGATAAGAGACTCCATAGTCTGAGATTCCGTGCAATCTGCAGATCGCTGGCATACTTCCATCCACTCTCCTTCAGTCTTGGAGTCCCATTTGTCTTCTTTCGACGGTAGCTCGTTTTCCTTCTCGTAAAGAAAGGGCGAAGGCACATCATAAGCTACGTTCAACAGAGTCATCAATGTGAAAATGCACCCCGTTACCCTGTTTTATAACTTAGTGAAGTCCAAAAAAGTCATCAAGTATTGTATTTTACCTCTTCAATGTTTCTAGTTGGAGCCATTGTTTCCAAGATAGATCGGCCGAAAGCCTAGGAGCTTGTATCCTAGCCCATTCACGCCGCAACAAAATCGTCATCGGACCGTAGTATTGGAGTGCTTTGTCGAGGTCATCGGGCTCACCACCCCAAGCAGCAAATGCTGTCAAGAGCATCATGCCCTGCAGTTTCGGTAACCCACCACCTGAGGCAGGCATCAGTGCCTTCGCGAACTCGAACAAGTCTCGGGCTGTCGACCCTTCCAGGCTGTACAGAGCGCCATTGGCACATACACCAAAAATGAGAAATGCGGGGGCTTCGCTGGGCGTCCAGGATGGCTGATGGAACAACGGCTGGTGACGGTTGAAGCTGTCGAAGTAGCGATCGATGTAGCCGCAGAGAACATCTCTGCCTACTAGCACGTAACCCGGTTTCAGTATTTGCGCTTCTTGTTGGAGATAGAGCCAGTAGACTTCCGTTATGGCGAGTTCGGCGCCGGTAAGTGACTTGCCCGGTGAAGCATTGTCAAGGGGTTGCAGCTCAGGAGACGGCGGGAGAGAGAATAGAGATTGTCTGCTGAGCTGAACTGTTCCGACACCTGGGCCGAATTGTAAGCCAGGTCCCCAATCACATGAAGGCGAGGCAGCAAAATTGAATTGGTCCAGCGCGTTTGGGCCTAGTTCATCAAGAGTCTGGAGCCATTGCACCTCGTCTGGCATGAAAGAGTCCTGGATTGAAACATTTGTTCCGAACAATGATGACGAGGAGCCTTGCGGGTGATGATCCAGCCACTGCTGGTCCTGACCATGGTTAGAACTCATTTTTCCCCTGAAACAACGGTGATCTCGATACTTACGGGCAGGTTCGTGTTTGATGGAATCTGACAATGGTTTGATGGGCATTCATCTTCTGGCGAAGTCATGTCCTGTCCCTGCAGGTGATGGTCGGCTCTTCTAGTCATCCTGCCGCTACCCTTTGGTGGTTTTCCTCGCTGGTGCGCCTTCCACTCATGTCTCCGCAAAAGATCTCTCCTTGAGAAGGCTTGGGTGCATAGATCGCAGCCATACGGCTTTTCTTTCGTATCTGACTCTGGGATTAGTGTGACTCAGTGACATGCGAGGAGTCGCGTCGTACGTGTCCGTTCGTGTCGTACAAGATGCTCGGCCCGGCCGAATTCTCTTGAGCAATGCGAACATCTGTGAATAGGGGCAACAGTAGTCATTCGTTCAAGCAGGGGCAAGGTTACAAATGAACAGAGAGGTTTGAGTGTCGTATTTATTCATGAGCGGGGTGCTTCTTATGACAGGCTAGTAGTGCCTCAGGCATACATTTCCTCCGTTGACATTCCTACTGGTATTGACAACAAAATTTGTTCAGTCTGATGATGGACATATAGCTGCCATGTACTTCATTGCTTGTATTAATTTCTAGGTCGATATTGGAACAGACTAGACACGACAGAAAATGGCACAGCAGAGAATTTTGATTGCTAAGTTATGATGTGTGGTTCCAGTCCATGGAAGTTCTAGTTGCCTATATGATCTCACCAAATAGGCTACTAACGTCCCACGAGGCGCAAGGCCCATCCATACTCTAATATCCTAACAAGCAAGTCTATCTCTCAAACACTTGACGCCCTGGCGTTTGGGAGGAAAAAAGACAATAAATATGTTCTGCGTCAGACTACAGTCCAAATGTGACACTCTTGACCTAGGCCCATGTTAACTGAGGCCGGTGTCTGTAAGCAATGATGGACATTCACTCTTACCTCAAGAAACTCTTCAATGCCCAATTTTGAGCCCTAGATACAAATTCAGTTAGAAATTGCCGTTAGGTATTGCGGAGAGAGCCAGCATCAGCTATAGCAGCTGGCAAACTTACCTCTCGACCCTGTCCACTCTCCTTGACGCCACCAAAGGGCGAGGCTACATTGCTGATAAGACCGGTATTGACCCCGACCTGCCATACGCCGATGCAACCATTGTCAGCTAGCCACTTGTCTTGCGCAAAAGACAAACTTACCATACCAACTTCCAGAGCCTCTGCCACTCGCCACGCACGAGCAATGTCCTGAGTAAAAAAGTAACCAGCGAGGCCAACTGAAGGAGCATTCGCAATCTTGATGACTTCTTCTTCATCCTCAAACTTGAAAAGAGGCAAAAGGGGCCCGAAAGTCTCCTCACTCGCACATCTGGAGTCAGCCGCCACATCAACCAGAACTGTCGGCTCGAAAAAGGTAGGTCCAAGTTGGGTGTCTCGAGAGCCCCCCGTCAACACTCTCGCACCTCTTGCTACAGCGTCTTGGACATGTATGTTAACCTTATCAACGGCAGCTTCGGTGATCAGAGGCCCCAGCGTGGTCTCTGGGTCATGTCCGGGCCCGAGTCTGAGCTGTTTGACCCTGGCGACGAGCATATCTGCCAGCTTGTCGTATATCCTGGAATGCACATAGACACGATTGGCGCATACGCACGTCTGCCCCGAGAGGCGGAACTTGCTTGCCATGATGCCTTCAACGGCCTTCTCGCAATCGGCATCGTCAAAGACAATCACTGCAGCGTTCCCGCCAAGCTCTAGACTGACCCTCTTCATGGTGCCGGTGCATTGGGCAGCAAGTGCCTTGCCCACTGCCGTAGAGCCAGTAAAGGAGAACTTCCTAATATCTGGATGCTGGGTCAAGACTTTCCCAACTTGCACCGTGTGCTTCCTGGTTGTTATGATACTGAGAGACCCTGCTGGAAACCCCGCCTGGTGGGCAAGATGAGCCAGGGCAATCGCGCTCAAAGGTGTTTCAGGGGCGGGTTTTATGACGCATGGACACCCAGCCGCGAGAGCTGCAGCGACCTTCCTAGTCACCATGGCGGCTGGGAAATTCCACGGCGTCACGATGCCAACTACCCCTACCGGTTGTTTCATGGTGATGATGCGGCTATTGTGATTCGATGATTGGTAGACCTGCAATATCTGAGCTTCTTTTCTCGTTCGGTCGAGTTTTGAGTTCGCTTACCGCGCCGTCGAATCTCTCTGCTTCACCAGAGAACCAGTCGATAAAGTCGCTCGCGTATTTCACTTCTCCCTTTGCTTCTGCCAGAGGCTTTCCATTTTCGCTAGTGATGATGTCGGCAAGATCGCCGGCTGCTGCCTGAACCAGATCAAACCACTTCCTCAACAGCCGACTTTTCTCCTTGGCAGTCAACAGGGCTAGCTTCTTCTGAGCCTCTTTGGCGGCGTCTACTGCTTGCTCACATTGGCGCGAGTCTAGATCAGGGACGTATGCCACGGGCTTTGATGTAGCGGGATCTGGATCATATCAGCAGGGCTCATATTGATATTGTTTGTATCACCCACCATACACAACAAAGCATTGATTTTGGGCAACTGTCAACCAATCTCCCGCGATAAAGGTTGGGTTTGGTACTAAAAGTGACTTTTCTTGAAACGATACCATTTTTGTATAATGCTGGAACTTATGAGTGGAATTTCTTCAAGGGCCGTCCTTTGCCTTTGTCCCTACGCACTGCTCCCAAGATTCCGCTCCCTATATACTTGAAAGGCTTTGGTGGCTAAGGTCTCTGTTTCCTCTCCAATCTCGCGTCTCTATTTGCTCGAGCAAAGGAACGCCTGGTAAATCTCGATCGAGACTGACGACGAACGGCGGTTCCTGCCCCTCGGCTATTCCATCGTTGGAGATGTTGTGGAGAGTTGGCGTCAACGGGTCTCTCCAACTCCTCTCCACAACCTCCACAACGCTGACCCGCCTCCAACGCATGGCCTCCCCATCGCCTCTTCGTACCTTGTCCCTTGTCATTCCGTGGCCATCACCCAACTCTCTAGCTCTCCATTGTACGCCATCCCTTGGAACTGTCGACTTTCCATCTCCCTTAGGCCTTTGCCCAAGAAAGCCGAGCCAAGCCATGTCCGCCTCACCAAGTAAACCGTTCATGTATCCGCGAGTGTCTCTACTCCCGAGCGGATTTCTCACACTCCCCGAGCACTTCTTCTGCGCCGACCAGCGAGACACGTCTGTCCGAAACACGGTTCCATCCATGTCATTTCTGATCCATCATTTGGGCACGGACTTAAAGTTGGTCTTCGACCTCGGCATGCGGAGGAATCTAGATGACTACCCGGCTGACGTTCAACCTCATCTGTCTACACGACAACCGATCCATACGTATCCTGACGTTAGCGAATCTTTGCGACGAGGGGGTTCAACTCCATCCAGCATTGATGCTGTTATCCTTAGTCACGTTCACTACGACCATGTGGGCACGCCCAGCGACTTTGAGAACGCGCATTTCATTGTCGGATCTGGGACCCAGCATCTTCTACAACATGGGATGAACTATCATTCCGCAGCCAAGTTTGAGAAAGATCTTCTTCCAATCGGTCGCGTAATTGAACTAGAAGGACCTTGGCGCCCAGGATCAAAGAACGATTGCGGATCTGGTCAGCCAGCAAATCCAGGACTCGACCAACTGAGGTCCGGTATTTCTCATGACTGGAAACCGCTTGGGCCATTCGAGAATACAATAGACGTCTTTGGCGATGGCCTCATCTTCATAGTCGATAGTCCTGGCCATCTGGTCGGGCACACAAATCTGCTCGTACGGGTTGCACAGGATCAATACGTCTATCTCGCTGGAGATGCGTGTCATCATCCAAGAATTCTTGATGGCCTGACAGAGATGTCTGAATGGGTCGAGAACGGTATGAATGTTTGTATACATATGGATAAAGCGCTTGCAGCGGAGACAGTAAGAAAGATCAGACAAGTCCGCAGCGAGGGACTGGAAGGCGTTCCTAACGTGGAGGTTGTTTTGGCGCATGACGGCGAATGGTTTGATAAGCATCAGGATGCCATCTTCCCTGGGCACTTTACGGCTTGATTTTGAAGTAGGGTTTTGAATCATGATTCTATAAAAATTACGGGAATTTCCAGCTATTTGTGTGTCGTGTCATTGAGTGCATCGGCTTTGTGCCTCGGCTATTGGCCATCTCCAATGCTTAGAGTGACGTACGCGCTCACCTAAAAGCTATTTAAGACAGTGGCCACCCCCCTTATCGCAGCTCATCGGCTAGTGCTGTTTCTCCACTTCATCTCCAAACACCAGCAATGTCAAAACCACGAGCTATCGTCAAGGCCCTTGACCATCTAGTCCTGACGTGCACAGATGTAGGCGCCACAGCCAATTGGTACTCCAAACACCTCGGCATGAAAGTTGAGACATTTAGACCGCCATCCGACCCCGCTGTTGCGAGAACCGCCTTAAAGTTCGGTATCCAAAAGATCAACCTCCACCAGAGAGGAAAGGAGTTTGAACCAAAGGCAAAGACTGCACTTCCTGGTACGGCGGACCTTTGCTTTGTTGTCGACGACGGCGTGAACCTCGACGACCTACTCAAGAATTTTGGGAATGAAGGGATTGAGGTTCTCGAAGGGGGAAGGATTGTGGCTCGGACAGGAGCCCAAGGCCCAATACAGAGCCTGTACGTTCGTGATCCAGATGGAAATTTGATCGAGTGAGTTGCGCCCCTTTGACCACCATAACGATTGCTCATGTGAATGTCGCAGGTTGTCATCCTATGCCAATCTGCCAACCAACCAAGGCTAGGTGCCCAGAGCAACGCTAGGTAGACGGCCATGAGTTGGACTCGAGACGAGGTGGTGTAGACTACAGGGTAGCTTAACATGTCAATCAAGGTCGAAGAAAACCATGTGAACATAAAAGAGGAGTTATAATTATGATCATCAAAGAAATACCTCCCAATACTAGCTTCTGTTCCTCAAACCGCGCGTAGTTCAGTCTGCTGCCACCCCTCATAAACCGGAGGGCATGTATCATCCTCCTCCCCATCGACCAAGTCCCCAAGCTCCACATCCTCGTTCTTGACTGTCTTTTTCGGGTTCTCACAGTAAAGGTTGATCAATTCGCTCATAAGGTTAAACTGAACCTTGAGAAGAAAGTGGCCCGTACACAAAACGCCAGCCCAGGGCAGGAGGATGATGATCCACACTGGAGAGTAAGCCAAAAACGCCAGAGCCCGAGGTTCCCAGGCCGGAAAGGTGAGCTGGAGAAAGAAAATACTGAAGCGCCAGGCTGTGAGCAAGACTGCGAAGCCCTCAAGCATGACCAAAATAGCCATCAGAAAGCAGAGATTGGTGACGACAACAATCCAGGGCCGGGACTTCAGGTGTCGTTGCATCCAACAGGGTCCATGTCGCTTGGGTAGAGCGTCCGAGTTGAATGTGGTGAGAGGTGAATTCGCAGTGTTGGCGGGAAGTTCTTGGTTGGACTTTTTGAACCCGTTCAGCTGAGAGTCGCAAAAGGCGGCGTTAATGGTGACGATGATGAGGATGATCCAAAACGCCTCGTATGATGGACATTCGAACACGCATCTTCCAAAGTCGATTGGGCCGTTGCTGTTAGCCCAATACCAAAATCTCCAGTTTGCGGTTTGGTCGGCGGTGGTGTTGCATGCCAGAGGAAGACGGTTGAGCCATTCCAAGTTCATTGTAAGATTGGTCAGCGCCTTGTTGACCGATTGCCGAGTCTCAAAATCCATTTCAAAATCCATGTTGAGATCTGCGTTTGGTTCGTGAATGGTTAGTTTGTGGTTTAGATGTGTTTGTTTCACGAAAACAGGAACGGGAGAGGCATGGGCTTTTATGGCAAACAGACGTGCGTTTCGAATCGTTGAGGACTGTTGTGACTGGGCCTACTAACTTTTTCAGGAGATGCATGTTCTAAACCTTTTTTATTACCTGGCGGGACGATGTTGAATGTCCTGTGTCCTTCTTTTAACTAGGTAGGTTGCATGATAAGGTTCCGGGGCTTTTTAGTTGATCAAGTGATGATCTCCAACCTCTCGTATCAACAGTCTTGCATCTCTTACAGGTGGTCTTGGGTACCTACCACTCTCAGTCATATCAAGCGTTAGATTTTAATTGGACAGCACCGTTGCTTATTTGGTCGCTAGCCTGTGGTCGAATCCTGTTCAAACTGAGTAGCTAGTGGTGGCTCATACGAGGGATTCTACGTTCGCTACGTCTCAAGCTCGCAGCATGCAGACGCTAAAAGCACTCGGACATTACATCGGCAATGGGGATAAAAAAAAAATCTTAAGGTTGATTTAGGTTCATTAACTCCATATTTCGCATCGAGTGGCGCCGAAATGCCGCACGTGGTATGGCCAGCGAATTCGTAGGTGTTCGCCGAGTCGTGTGGGCTTCCCCGATTCTCGCTCCTCAGTCAATGCTTCTGCAGAACAGCGAGTAAACATCGGCTGTACTAATGCCGATCATTCATAAATTTGATAACATTTTTTTTTACTAGTTAATGTCTACTCTCAATTAGACGCCTTTTAATGCGCACGCAGGCAGAAGCCAGGCCTTTCTGAGACACAGAAGTTCAGGTTAGCTATCATAACCATTGTATTGCCTATGAAACCTTGTACGTCGGGACTTTTATGAACCCGACGACAAAAATAAGCTTCGGAGCTTGTATTATCCCCTTGAGATATACAAGCTGTGTTTTAAGTACTGTGAGCTAATCCCCCTCTGTATCTATGTGATCGCTACGCAAGCAGAGTGCCGCCTTTGGTTGTGTTAATTCATTGTAATTTCGCGGTTGTCTATTAAATATAACCATCTTTCATATTAGGCTAATTTAGCTAAAGGAGCTTATACCTCTTGTCACCACCAATTCTCATTGAATAATTTTTTATTACGATTAATATGCACCTTTTGCATTTCAGGGGGATGAGGGCAACTATCAGCGAGCAGAATGTTCGGCACCCTGGTTCCGCCCTCCGTGGTGCAATATTATCAATCAGGCCAGAAGCTGACGGGCACAACAGGAACGAATCAATTCGTCGAAAAGTCGTCGTCCCCGCAAGTAATAAGCCTTAACCCCAGTCATCTTGTCATTACCGCCCGGTAAAGAAGGGATCTCTATGGTGAGATTCCTTGGCGCCGGATGCTTGGTAAGACACCTTTTTCCCAAAGGAGAAAGGACCTTTGCTCAATGGAGAAGTCGGAGTTTTGAGCCGCAAGCGACCCATCATCATTCAGACGACAGTAGAATAGAATTTGCTTATAAAAGCAGCATATCCCGTCCAAGGGCTTTGGCAATCTCACCAAGGCCATCTTTCTTCAAACTCTAAGTTCAAGATGCGAGCATTTCAGTTTGCCCTCTCCGTTCTCGCCTTGCCGGCAGCTCTTGGAGCGATCAACGACTTTGACACTTGGGAACATGGCCGTGTTGCCCTGAACGATGTCAGCATACACTTTCGATATGCTGGCTCTGGCCCCCCAGTTCTGCTCGTTCACGGAAACCCTCAGCACAGCTTGACGTGGCAGTTCATCGGTCCTATCCTCGCCCAGAATTACACGGTTATTGCCCCCGACAACCGGGGCGCCGGAGATTCGAGCATCCCCCCTGACGGAAACTACAGCGCAACAGCATCAGCTGCTGACCTCAAGGGCGTTTTGGATTTCTTGAACGTCACGTCCGCATACGTTTTTGCGCACGACAAAGGCGTCGGCATGGCCACGGCCCTCGCCATCCAGCACCCACGCTTGGTCAAGAGACTTGCCATCGCCGAATATCCACTCCCAGGATTCGGATATGAACAAAGCTCCAACCCGGCACCCTATTGGGATCTCTATCAGAACTGGCAACTTGCCTTCTTCCAGGTTCCTGACTTGGCAGAGTTTCTCATGTCGGGCAAAGAGAAGCAGTTTCTGGAATGGTACTTTTACCACGGCAGCTACTCCGGTCCAGCAAGCTTTAGTGAGGATACGGTGAACAGATACACTTCAAGTATCTCAAAGCCAGGATTCCTCAAAGCAATGCTTGGTCCTTTCTCGAGCGCGACTGTGTACGAAGACTCCAAGTTCTTCCAGTCAAAGCTGAATGGAAGCTGTCTGAGGGTTCCGCTTCTCGGAATGGGTGGTGAAGCAAGTCTTGGAATTCAATCCATTCTTCGTCAATCTTTCGAACCAATTTCCTCAAATCTCGAGCTCGACATTATTCCGAAAGCTGGCCATTAGATCGGTAAGTTCTTGGAAACTTGGCACCGTACTTATTCTAACCATGTCAACAGCCGATGAGAACCCACGATGGACTGCACGCCGTGTCGCCAAGTTTTTTGAAGAGGATAATTCGACGCTGGCTAGCATTGACTTGTCTTATTTGGAGGATCTGGTGACTCTTGATGTTGGATTCTTTGGCACGCGAAGAAACCTTGCTCTTGGCCAACAGTAGTGAAACGGTGGCTGTGGGTCACGGGTCTGTACCCCGATCGACTGGACATGCGAAAATAGTTCAAGGAGTCAAAGGCTGCGGCTCAATAACTTAAATAGTTCCACGTGTTTTAATCCTTACTCGACTCGTGACTTATGCCGCGCACGTATTGACGGGGCAGTGCAGATCCCAGCCCAGTGCTAACACGAGGGCTGGAGGCCAATTTCGTACCCAAGATTACGCGTCTCGGGGATCGCCGAGCGCTGAGCCACTTGTCATTTTAAGCATATTTTCTGCCGACGTTGAAAAGCTTTGAGGCTCCCGATTCATTCTTCTTATCACCTTCCACCAAAAGCCACAACTACAAAATTTATCACTTGTTAATATCGATACTTTCAGCGTGCATTACCAAGACCAAACGCGTGATAGCAAACGCGCATGCGACACTAAACTCTAAATCACAACAAAATGTGTCTCCCAAACTTTTTCTCAAGAAAACAAAAAGACGGCAAAGAAGAGATTGAACCACAGCCATCACCAGTCGAGCCCACGGGCCGGAGAACAGCCGAAGCCACTGCACGTCTAAGCAGCAGCAAATTCAGAGCCGACGCCAGTCCCAGGCCTTCATCTGATGGCCGACTTGGCCCAGGCTACGCCCCAGGCGGGTACGCATCTTCGCCATCAGGGGGAGATGGGTCAGGTGGAGGGTTGTATGGTGGTATCCATGGAGGAGTTTATTCGGGCGTAAATGGAGGGCCTAATGGTGGCGTTTCGGGAGGTGTGTATGGAGGCGTGTATGGTGGACCGAGTGGAGGAGCGTTGGGAACGTCGGTGGGAGGAGGGTATGGGACATCACCTGGAGGAACATCGTACCTGTAAATTTCAACATTATTTGTTTCATGATAGATACCACAAAATGTCTAGTAAGTGCTTTATGGAAGTGTTAGTGTAGTCTTTTTTGTGAGACGATACATACTAGATTGACCTAACACCGAGGCTAACAACCCGCTTCATGGACACCAACTCATTCTTTCAGATGCTGCAAGATCCAGTCCACCTCGTCCTCCGCGGTTTCTAGGATATGCTCTGGCTTATACTGAGCTTGCCAGCCAATCTTATTTCCATGAGCGGCAGTAAACGTGCACCTGGATTAGGCGTGTCAGTTTGGTCGTTACTCTCATTGCAATGAAAGATCACGACTCACTTTCCCCCAAGCTGCACGGCAACAAAATCCCTAGAGCAGTTAAGAGCGGTAGCCATGCCGCCCAAAGCTTCATCGTCCGCATCTTGGATTGCGTCATCATCAACAAGGCCTCTCTTAGCGAGGGCCTTTGCAAATCGAGAGTAGATGTCGTCCCAAGCGACACTCCCCGATGATGCGAGGTAATATCCTTCCTTCCCGTAACCAATATCCTTGTTCTCCAGAATTCCGCGGAGAATCTCGATATATAGGTTAGTATTGTCAACCACATAGGACACAGGCCAAGTCTAATTGTCCAGATTAGCTCAGCCACGGGGTTCAAGTTGGTGAACTCATACAGGTTGCCCTCGATCCGTTCGATAGACTCGCCGCGTTGCCTTGGCTGCCTTTACAATAGCCACGATCTGGATGGAGATAGGATTACCAAAACCTCGGCCTTTGCCGTCTGGATATTGAAAGTTAGGTCCTGGTCCTAGAAGATGAGAAGAGAATCACGTACACACTATGCAGGGTACGAATATGTAGCTGCGAACTTGGTTGGCTTCGGCCAGGTCAATAATTTTCTTGTTGACTCCAATCACCTACAGGTCAATCAGTATAGCGGACAGAAAGGAACAGGGATCCACGACTCACTGGTTTGAACGCGTCAACATTTGCGCGTTGCGTCGCCTGGATGTCATACAGTTCTGCGTCATCATCACGCAGTGCGCCATCTGTAGGAGCGCCGGCGTGACTCGAGAACAGCTTGGCACCAGAGGTCTATTGATCCAGCTCAGTCCCTTATCTCTCCAACAAACAATATTCTACTCACATGCAAGAAGTGAACGTCAGAGCCAGTCTTCTTTTTCATTTCGCCAAGAGCCTTGATGAATAGCTCCTGAGAGACAGCAGAGGTAGCGTCAATCAAGAAGAAAACGACGGTGATTTCGTTCTCTAGAACTGCATCACGAACAGAAGCCTCATCTTTGACGTCAAAGATCAACGGTTTTGCGCCATGCTGCTCTACAGCCTTGGCTTGCTCTGGGGTGCGAACGAGAGCGTAAAGTGTTCCATATGGTGGCAAATTGGCGTCAGAGAGCCCCGCGAGGAGATCTCCTCCGAGATAGCCGGAAGCGCCAGTTAGAAGAATGTTGTGAGGCATTGTTATCGCTCGTGCGTTTGGTTTGATGAGATAGATGCCTTCCATGGGTCTGTTCAGTGCTAAATAGGCCAATGAGTTGGGATCAGTCACCTTGTGGTTTGTCAGCAAGTCTCGGTCGGATTTAACAATCGAAAGATACGTTAATCCCTCCACTGTCGATTGTTCTCCGCTTCTAATTCTTCATTTTAACGTTATCTCGGGAGGCAGGTTTGAGTCTATGACGTGAGTGCCTGGTTAGGCGCCAGAAAAGGTCAGACCAAACCACGAGCGAGGTGGGAGGGAGTTGTTCGCACCGCCACCCGGCCCGGCAGAATAACGCAATCTGATGGTACTTTTCTAACTACCTTGGTTGCACATCTTCTTGAGCTACAAGCATAGGTCTTGAAACTATTGGTAACCCTGAAACGATTCAAGGAACACGACTGCCGAGTCGGCTCCGACACGGGCCGCGGTCGGCACACCTATGAATTGCTAGGAACAGGGTCGAGGCTTTTCGCAACTACCCATCTACTAGACACAATCAAGGATACGATGACATGACATCTTCAATGAGCTTCACTCTTGTTCTTCAAACACAGCCCGCTTAACTAGATAACAGTTACAATAACCTCCCTTGACGTGTAACAATAGCCTGACAGCCTCAAACACCAGCAGCTCCAACCAAGCTTGCATATCTCAACGAGTTGAGAGTCGCCGCGTACTGATCCTGCGCCGGCGAAAGCGTGACAATAATGGTAGAGCTTCCCGTGGCAATAAAATGCTCCCGCAGCACCATGGTCAAAGTCGACGATCTGAATGGTATTCTGTTAGAACCCTTGGACCAGGCCCTCATCACCTCCTTCAATGCCAACAGATCACTGTTGATCTGTCGACCTTCTTGACGCTCTTGGGGACTCTGCTTCAAGGTTCGCATTCGAGCGGCATTGTCTTCCGAGTATTCGGCGCCAGCGAGGTCGACAAACACCATCTTTGCACCCAAGCGCGGAGCAGGGCTGGATTTGAGAATCGCTTGAACTTTCTCTTCAGCGGCCGTAACACGACCCTCGAAAAGGGCCTTTTCGTCCTCAACTTCTTTGATGCGAGCTTCATCCTTCTGGTAGTCGGGGTTGGGTGCCCACCCTCCGTCCTCCGTCTGGATGATACTCTTCATGTCCTCTTCGATACTGATGTCTATGGCGCGTTTTCCAACGGGCACAAGCTCAGACTGACGATCGACCAAAGCTTGTCTCGCATCAATCAAGGGCTGACTGACGATCTCGAGCTCCAGCACGGCGTGGGCTCTTGAACTCTGGTCGTGCACGCTCGATGATCCTGTCGCACGCTGGCCAAGGGCGTGGATAAGCTCTTTCTGAAAGGTCTCGAATTTCCAGCATGGTCGCTGAACAATGGGTTGAACTCGAACTTTGCCTCCTTCTAGAACCTCGGTTTCTCCACGGATATGGACTTTTCCGTCGGGTCCTTGTCTGACATGGCACTCTGACCTGTTATTCAGAAGGTCAAAGGCTGATTTCTGCCGCAGTTCAAACAAGCTGAAGCCAATACCCAGCTGCTGTCCTTCATTTTCCATCTGGAGGCGCTCGATTTCTCCGAAAAGCTGCTTGGCAGCAGCAAGACACAACCCAAGCTCTCGGCTGTGCTCAAAATCGTATCCGAGGATGGTATGCGTCTTGCCACTTCCCGAATGGCCATACGCGAAGAAGCTGCAAGTTTCACCAGCAAGGACCTTGGAGACATTGGGCACCACAACGGGATCGTATACTTCGGAGTTGTGGTCCTCAGGGCCAAAGATGGTGTTGAAGGCCGAGGGGCTAGTCCATGGACGGTCTTTGGACGATGCTTGAGGCCTGATAGAGACTGAGAAGAGACCCTTAGAGTCCGGCTGCTTGCTGTGTTGCATTTCGCCCGACCTGGCCTCATCCGATACGAGCGGTCGCCATCGTGCGAACACGTTGATGGATTTCGCTTTGGAGGTCATATTGGGGATTTGGTGAAGACGTGAGGAGGATGACATAGAATATTCAGCTGAGAGAAGTGTAGCATACCGCAGACAACAGCTTTATATCACAGTAAATCGGTCAAATTCTGTTGCCTATCCGCAAATTAGTTTCCAGGCACCTGTATTCTGTCGTGTTGAGAACCCGAAACGGGTCAATCGTAAACATCCAAAAGAGGTATAGTTTACGAGGGTAGTGGACTCGCCAGGTAAGCGGGTAACTAGTTAATCCGAACTCCTGCCGATGACAATCTCTTTAAATCATTCGAGAACCATCACACAAGTCGTCCAGGCTCGCTCTTCATGGACACATAACCATCAACCAAAGCATATCCATCAGCCAAAGCACCAGCTCCCAACCTCTTGTATCCCTCTCCGCCTGACTCCTTCTGGACCACTAGGACGTAGAGCGTCTTCTCGTCGGGTCTCGTATCACCAGCCCCAACGACGACACAGTGCTTGAACCCGATCTGGTCCTCCATGTCAAACCATAGCGACCCAATCTTTTTAGTTCCAGCGTAAACAGCATACTTTTGCATCCCTCATTTTCACCCAGCTGGCAGTTTTCAAATTGCCTGACTCTGATGTTCAGCCCTTTGCCATCTGGAGTGAATCCAAGGTCTGCGTCGCGAGGGATTCTCATCTCGTAATCAAACATGATGATGAACTCGATGCTTCCGTCATACGCCATCCAAGACCATGAAGGCACGGCCCGTGGCCCAAAGTTAATTGGGGGCGTCAGTTCTTTCCCACTTCGCTTCCACAGGAGAAGACTACCTAGGAAGCAGCGGATAATGCCATATCGCACTTCTGTGTCCAGTTCATGACCGATGCGATTAAGTAGGCTTAATATTGCGGTATCTCTGTCCGACTCGTATGTAAGCCCGGCTCGTGAGTATTCCTGAAAGAGCTTCTGGATAAACTCAAGGGCGCGATAATATGCTGCGTCTGTTAGCCGCGCTGGGAAGTAGGGATCAAGAGTAAATATGTATTTGCAGATAGGCCTAGAGGTATGTCAACAATCGGCATCATGGTCAGTTTGGAATGCACGTTGAAAACTCACCGTATCAGCGTTGAGAACTGCTGACAGCGGATTCCATCGCCACATTCCCGATATGTATGCCCCTGTCCTCCACACGAGGCCCCTGCGGTGAAATGGATGATTCGTCGTGACAGCACCCGTTCCTGGAGAACCCAGGCTCTCTGCATCAATGGGGCTTCACTAACTTCTAACTCGAACGAACAGTGGCAATCCATGCTTTCTGGATCGATTTGATCCCAGAGGCCTGACTGTAAGAAGCCGTCCTTCCACCCTCCGGCCGAGTTTGCGGCTATGGTGCAGTAGGCATTGGCAAAGACGTGTTCCATCCTCCCGGCCTCGCTTTCCCAATCGCCCTCGGGCCCTTGAATGATGCAGAGGGCATCGATCCAGAGGTATTGTTTTCCGAGTTCTCGCGTTACCACAATGGCGTCCTGAAACGTCTTGGGCAGGTCATCGAAAAGGAACCCGTCCAATCGAGGGTGACAATTCTGAGGTGTGGTACAGAAGCGGTTCCATTCTTCGACCGTCGGTTTGCCCCAGCGGTGCGAGAGCACAATATAGTCTCTATCCTCATTCGGTTCCTCGACAAGCCTCAAATTGGGGTAATCCCCAACATAGATGGCTCTAGTCGGCCAGAATCTGCGGCCAGACTGTCGCAACCAGCACTCGTCATGATAGTCGTCGCATTTCAGAAGCCACGCGCGAAGCACTCGAAAGTAAAGAGATCTTGCTTGGAAGCCTAGTGAGTCAGTATGAACCAGGACGTGATTGGCAATTTCATCATCGCTCTTGTGCTCCCAATCTTCAAGACCCTCTGGGAGAGCCATGGGTGGCCAGGTAGTTGGTGCGTTCACGCTGAAAGTATAAGGCTTCGTCATATCTCGGGGGAATCGCAGCATCAGCTCGAATTCTAAGCCATGGTAAATTCCGTGAGAATTTGGATCCATTTTCTGTGAGTTGAGTTCTTGGATCTGAGATATCGTTGCTGAGTGTCAAAGTGTCAGCTCCTGCGGGGCTGAGTTGAAAATATCGCACTCCATTTCAGCTCCCACATTTCATATTACTAAGGAACCGTCTCTCTCGGCCCTGGCATCAAGTACCTGTGGACAGCAATCCTCGGTATTCCATCTCCCAATATTACAGTCTATGGGCTTGCCCTTTCTCTATAGTAGCCCAGCTCGGGTTATGACACGTCAAGTAAGCTTGCACATTCCCCTCCGTCTACCTCCTTCCAAACCATTCAGGGAAAGCATTTCTACCGGTAGTTGACCATTAGGCCAATTCTGCCAGTCGCAGTCAGGACTCGGCAGAGGTGTACTTTCATCATCCATCACCGATATACCCCTTCACAACCACATTTCCCAACCATGACCCAGGAATACAAGAACTAGATTGAACAGATATTCTCCTGCGTCCTTTATCTGCCAGAGCGTTCTTCCAGCTTTTAACAAAATAGCATAGCGACCCAGTATGGCGATCGCTTCAGGAGCACGATGCTCTAGAAGGCGGATAAATCCTTCTGGTAGTAAAATTGGCCAGACGAATATCATCCGAAGGCCGAATGTCTTTCTCTCCGGGGACTCGAGGTCATCTAAAGCGCCCTCTATCATCCGGAGTGCTTTATCGCAGGCGAGCTTGCCATCTGCGTCAAGTCCAGTCGCCTGTGATATTAGTGACTCAAAGTGTGGGCGGAGGGAAATCGGGTTGTGGAACCCGAGAGGATCGATGCCCTTTGTTATCAGAGAGCCAATCTTGGAGTTAAGAAGGGGCTCCCACCCATAGGCCGTCGTTACTGCCTTTGTACCACGATGGACGCGCATGCCTTGTATGAAGCGGTCGAGAAACTGGTCAAACTCAAGATCGCGGCTGACAAGCGTATCGACGAGAATGTGGCGGCCAAGAATAGACGAGAATAGAAGCTTTTGCACAGATTCATCTTGAGCAGCATTCGTGTTGAATAGTTGGATGGCCTTCGTTTGCAACTCAAAGGCCAGGTCAAGATACCAGGCTGGCTTGTCTGGACGGATTGTCGACAGGTGCCGCGCTGATAATGCCAGCACCTCCAGCATTAAGTACTCGGCATTGAGAGCTGCTTCTAAAACCAGCTTGGTCGCATCATGGTCTTCTTCAAGTTCTGGAACGTAGATGGCGAAGGAGAAGTGAACCAGAAGCTCCAGGTGATGCATGTTGAGGTTGGCCACACCAGCCCCGGGACTGAGGCCCAGGGCGGTCAGTGGGGGGAGCCTTGATGGAACATCCTGGTCCTAGGATCCAATTGTTAGCTGCAAAGACACAAGAGTCACAAGCGAGCGCGTTGGCCGCTCTTGGCATGCCTGGCAAGGGAAACGTCACCTACCGACGCGTTGGGTTTGCGGTACTCGCATTTCCGCCGGGCACTAATGCAATTTGCGCAGATAGGTCTTCCCTCATCACACTAGCTTGTGTAAAAAAGATGTATCAAAAGATTATATGGAAGGGAACGAACCCGGATGTGTCGTCGCTTGCACTCGAAGCAGCCCTTTCGAGACTTTTTGTGTCTGCAGCGTTGCATGACTGGACCTTAGAACACCCCGGTTGTTTTCTTTGTTATTGTGGCTGATGGCCTCGTCATTGATAACAAAAAAATCAGATCAGTCAACTCATGGGGCCTTCCGATTTGATAGATGTTTCGGTTTCGGTTTCGGTTTCCAGGCGGATGGCTCGGAGGGTTGATGAGACATGCATGGGAAAGGATAAAAGGGGAACTCGACCCGTATTTGAGGCAGCCTAAACAGGCCCCAACTTGCAGCGACCCACCCGTATTTTTTACGGGTGGATCCATCGATCTGAGCTCGGATGTAAGTTGGCTCAAAACTCCGGGCTTTCGTCCTTCTCGTGCAAATTCCTCAGCTTGCAAAGGGGAATGCTTGAGATATCCGGGTGAGCCGGCATCTGGTAGTTAATAATAGGACGTGTCTGGCCGTATAGAGGGATTCAAGTACGAGAGATGGTGCATCGGTACTCTCGTGCTTGATCCTCTACAGCCCTACGCTGGCACCCACTCCAAGGTCTTTAATATTTAACCTTGGCATCTTCTTACCTGAATGCCAATTCTTAATCATCTGTACCCCTGTCGCTCGTTGCTTCCCTCTTTCTTTTAATCTTGTAATCAGCACCTCGACCATGACAGAATTCAAGCTTTACCACTACGATCCTTCGTTTATCCTCGCGGTCATCTTTATAGCTCTCTTTTCCGTCTCCGCACTCAGCCACCTTTTCCAGCTCGGTCGGTCCAAGACCTTCTTCTTCATCCCGTTCTTTATTGGATGCGTCTGTCAGTGGCCCAAGTACTTGACCCCAACTGACAAGCTAACCCCGCCACCAAAGTCGAAGCAATCGGTTATGCCGGACGTGCGATATCCGCGAAGCAAACTCCCGACTGGGCCGTCATGCCCTACGCGATGCAGAGTCTTTTACTACTACTCGGTCCGACGATGCTAGCAGCATCCATCTACATGACGCTAGGACGGCTCATCGTGTTCCTTGACGCCGACTTTTACTCGTTGGTACCGATCCAGAACTTGACAAAGGTGTTTGTAATCGGCGACGTTCTTTCGTTCCTGGCACAATCGGGAGGTATTTAATTGCTTTGTTTCTATTCATAATCATCGTGCTAAACATGCCTAGGTGGTGGCATGTTGTCCCAGGCCAAAACCGCCGGAGATCAGAAGACAGGCCAGAACATCATCATTTTCGGCCTCGCAGTTCAGCTCTACTTCTTCGCATTCTTCATCACCGTCCTCCATGTCTTCCACCGTCGCATCAACAAGAACCCGACCAAGAAGAGCCTGTCTGTCACGACTCCGTGGAAGCGACTCATCCTCGTGCTCTACATAGCGAGCGGTTTAATCATGGTTCGATCGATTTTCCGCATTGTAGAGTATATCACGGGCTCGAACGGGCCGCTCCAATCGACCGAAATATACATCTACGTCTTTGATGCTGCGCTGATGTGTATTACTACGGCGCTCTTCAACGTCTTTCATCCGGGGCGTGTGATCCTGCCCCCCAAGGGTCCCGAGATCTTTGACAACTACGACGACTCGACAAGCATCCCTTTGCAGTCTACCAGCGAAAGAGTCCATCAAGTTACCGAAACGGTGCCATCACCACCAATCCAGTATAAGCGCCGCTCAACTGCATCATTGACGCCAGTTCAATATAATCGACAGAGTTATACGCAATCTCCGCCTCTTCAGTATAATCGACAGAGTTATACACAATCTCCACCCCTTCAGTATAACCGACAGAGTTATACACAATCTCTGCCCATTCAGTATCACCTTCAGTCTCAACGCTCTTTCACACCGATGCAGCAGCAAGCCCAAGTCTATAGACCGTTGAACTCGCCAATGGGCTCTATGTCTGACATGAATAGAATGCCGGGAGCGTATAATCATTATGCTAGTAATTAGCTGGCATTCGTTCAAGTAGAGGCAGGGGGTAGAAGGTGATACAGAGAAGAAGATACCTAGAGAGTACACCGAAGGAGTAGAGGCGAGAATACCTGGATAATACTCATAGCGGAATAAAATAAGAACTATTGTTCATTGATAATTATTTAATTTGTTGTTGTGACTGATGGCCTTTTGAAGACGCCATTGGTGACATGGAGAAATCATCAGTGTCTAGGGTAAGCTGGGATGGAAGGACATAATATTTGTGAAGGGCTTCTGGCTCAATTATCCCATCGAGGGCCAGTCTTCAACTATAACATAGAACACATGAAATATCCCTCAGACTGCCTAAGTAATTTGAATTCGGGGCCCCATTTGACATAGTCATAAGCACCCTTCATCTTTGTGGAGATGGACCGTCAATTTCGTTTCGACCTTGCCACCGCCCTAGTTCAACAATCCCAGACTTACAATGTAGAGAGCACTCCCACTAGGATACCCAATTGTTTTTTAAGTTGGTCAGATTGATGCTTATTAGGAGCACAAGGTTCATGGAGGAATTAGGGCTGAGATCATGGCAGCCCTCCCAGCTATTTAAACAGCAGCCATGTGAGCATCACCAATGCCCGTGATATGATCTGCACCAATGCGAGCAATGGTGAAACACCTTGAAGCTTATTTATAGGACATGTAACGGTCCTAAGCACCAATAGGTTAGATCGGGGCGCACTTTGACAGGGTTTAGCATCCTTCATCCTTCCTTCATTGGAGTCCGAGTCCGAGCTTAGCCACCCTTGGCTGACTGGAAAAGTGTCCAGGAAAGTCTCCGACAACCATAAAACATTGATATTTGATCTCTTGGCAACTTCTTGCAATTTTTAGGAAATCTCCGAAATCACATACTGTCCTACTCATGGTTCGTTCCCTATGTTGCAAATCTTCAAACTCATATCCTGGAGGGCCTGGGGCTCGGAGCTGTTGGCAGTTCTGGGCTCCAGCGCGTCTCTTGTCGCCATGGTGGTGCTTCTCTCCAAATTTGACGGCAAAGCTCCCTTCACCTGGAATAGTATCACCCTGAACGCCGTTGTCTCGATTTTATCATTGGCGATTAAGACAAGTCTGGTCTTTGTCATTGCCGAATGCATAGCTCAGTGGAAGTGGATCCTTTTTGCCAGGGGACCACGTTTGCTTGTCGATTTTGATCGCATCGACTCGGCTACTCGTGGTCCGCTGGGTAGTATCAAGGTGCTTCTTGGCACCAGGGGCGCGTGAGTTTTTCAAACGGCTAGATATATGTATACGAACTGACCTTCCCTGCGACTCATAGCTTAGCGGTCCAGTTTGGCGCCATCTTGACCCTCCTAGCCATCATTCTCGATCCTCTGGCACAGCAGTTAGTACAACTTCAGCAAAGCGTTGTGTTTGCCCCGAAAGCCTTTGGAGAGCCGGGCCTATCCGCTCTCGCATCTCGGACAAGCGTTTACGAAGTGGGAAGCTCGTTGAACGTTCAAGTTGGGAACGTTACCTATCGGACAACCCAACTACCTCTATCGATGCAGGCATCAATCTTGAACGGATTTTCTCGATCGCCTTGGGAGGCTGCGCAAGAGGCACTTGTCCAATGCCCGACGAGCAACTGTACCTGGGACCAGTTCGCTACGCTTGGTGTTTGCCATAGATGCGAGGATCTTAGCTCCAAACTGAAGCGTGTCGACGGCTTTGGGGAGACTCTCCTCACTATACATGACGTGAGCTACGGCACGAAGAGTGTCAACGCGACCGCTTTTGCTTTGCCCAATGGCCACTTCATCACCAATGTTGACGGGTGCCCACTTCACGACTATCTGTGGAACCGTTGCCAGAATGAGCAGCCGCTGGGGATTTACTCCGACAAAAGATATGCTCTGACCTCTTTCGGCACTGGCAACCCAAACAAGACAAACTCTATGAAGAATATCGACACATTGATCTGGTCCATGAGCTTCATCTACCCAGACGTCAAGTATCTCAACTACTCATCCCTTGACACGACGTCAGATGGAGATTTGGACAAGGGGCTCTACTGGCCAAATATTCCCATGAAGGCTGAAGAATGCTCTCTTTACTACTGTATCAAGATGGTCGACTCTGAGGTTGAGGGAAATCAACTCTTTGAGAACATTACCGAGGCAGATGGTTGGATACGTGACCCCGAGTCATGGGAACGACTCGACAACGACGAACTAACAAAGATAAACACGCCACCAGATGATGAGACCGACAGCTTGGAGTTTAATCTCTGGTACTCGGCTGCCTCTTACACAGATCTTAAACTCAAAGGGCCAGGCAATCTGTCCACTGAACCAATGAGCGTCTCATCGGACACGGTGATGGCGCTGAGCCACCACATGCAGGACCTTTTACTGGCAAACTGGACAAACACCACCGAGATCCGGAAGAGCACCCAAGACAAATTGGGAAAAGGCGCTGTTGGGTTCAACGGAGTCTCTCATGGCCCCAACGGCAAGGAACTCACCGTGGAAGCTGAACCACCGGGCATTGGAGGTTTGTGGACCTGGACGAGTACGAACATTACGAGGAGATTTGATGCCCTTGCGACGAGTATGACCAACGAGATGCGGAGAAATCCCAATCCTCGGCTCGACAATGTCGAAGGACAAGATCAGGATCGGTACGAAGGGAAGCTAAGTTTCGAGGGAAATGTCGGCACTGAAAAAGTGTTGTACGATATTCAGTGGCCTTGGGTAGCACTTCACGGGGTGATGCTCTTCTGTGTTTTGGTCTTGTTGATCATCACGGCAAGAAGTGCTGGAGACCCGGACTTGACGCCGTTGGCTAGGAGTAGCACGCTGGCGACGATCCGTCAGGGCCACCGGATAGGAGGTGTCTTGGAGAACGCAGACACGATGGAGCGTATGGAACAGACAGCACGGAAGTTATACGTGAGGATCAGTGATGGGAAGGAGGTTGACGATGTGGCGCTTGGGATGATGAATAGGGGGACGAGACAAATCGCTTCAGAACGAGAGGAAAGTCGGCATTTGACAAGTATAGAGATGGAGAACAGGGCTCAGAAGTGAGGATAGTGTTAGTGCTGTGGTGGTGGAGTTACTAATAGCATAAAATTTATTGGAAATTATCAACCTAATATCCCAGGGCCTTTCCTAGGTAGAGTCGATGAAGTATCACACATTGCCTTATATCAAGTAGATATGTTCATGCCGAAAAGAGTTGACGCAAGACTCAAGGGTAAAAAAACCAGGGCCAAATAGGTCAAGCGTTTTATGTTGGCAGCCTGGTCGATAGGACGTCGTGACTCTGATAGATTCATTATCGACTCGAGTACCGTGAACGTCCGGTCGAGCGACTGGCAGTAGTCATGCAGTTGCTCCCGGAACCAGTTAGTGTCTTTGAGAAGTAGTTCCCAAGGGCCCTTCTCGCCTCCGTCTGGCATATGTGAGGTAATGACCTCGGCAAGCACAACCAGTCGATATTGGCTGACTTTGTTATGCCGTTGCCAGCGTTGAAGGCCGATTAGATCTTCGCACTGCAGCGACTCCTCAACATTGTTGCGAATGAGATAGTCGTAGTACTTTACGTATCGAAATGTGAGGTAAGTATAAAAGGCCCACTCGGCAAGGACAATGCGGATAAGAAAATATCCTGGATTGAGGTGTATCGGTGAGCTGGCATGAAACTCAGGTGGAGGTTGCTGTCCAAGGTACTGGATAATGCTATCCAGCATTGAGGTTCTATCTCGGCACTCCTTTCCTTTGCCTTGGGAGAAACAAGAAAATGAAGGCGGCGATGGGAAATCTCCGAAGTCACAGGGCAAAGCTTGGACTTGCCATGACCTTTTCGTCCCCGGCTCCTGGACGGAGTAAATTGGGGGATCGACTAGGAATAAGCCTTGTTGTGTTAGGCCTTAAGTGCCTTTCAGGACAAGAAGATGGCTACTCACAGATTCTAGAAGTCCCGACGGCTTTGACGATGAAGGAGCAGCACCCATGAGCAACAGCAATATCTCTACCTGCCAGCCTCTGGACATTTCGAGGATGGTTGGAGCGTGTCTGCAACGTGTGAGGCGCCCCGGCGTAGCGATCCGTGGTTTTGAATGCTACAGGGTGATAGTAGTGAACATGAGCTTGGCTTCTTGTTGTGAGACGGGGTGGCAGAGCTGAGTGTAAAGGATGGAGCGGGGTTTCGTAGGCGTCCGGGGCGTCTTGGGGAGGAGTGTGGAAATGGTCAGCAAAGAAGAGTGGATCAATATATAGAGATCGACCCAGGACGTTGACTATCGCAGTGGTGGCATTCTCAACAAAGAGCACTCGTGTAGTAGACGGCTCAATAGCTTTAACGAGATGGACAAGGTCGTACTCCGACGCTGAAACCGGCTCTACTTCTGCCTGCCATGGCTGGTTGTGGGGGTAGTCAAGGCATACAATCCTGCTTTTGGTCCGAGATTTATGTTGCAGGTCCTTGTAGAGGCGGAAATCAAGGTAAGTCGTGTCACGCATTTGGATGGCTTGATTGCTGATAGGATGAAACCTGAATGATGGTGTTAGAGTGGAAGTAGGTGTTTTGGTAAGAATCTTTCCAGCTGACATGAAATCATCCTTGGGTTGAAAGTGAGGCTGACTACCCCGCTCGATGTTGCAAAACGCCACACCACGACTGAGGAAGAAGATTGGTCTTGGCCCATTAAATCCGAAACCGAGTTTTGATGGAAAAGAGTCCAGGCGTGGTCGACGCTGGGCGAGAAGCTACCAAACTGTCGAGGTGTGTTTAGTTAGTTATGATGTAATTATTCCATCGCTGTGCCTCGTGAGGGATGAGAGATATGAAAAAACACAAGAACGATTTGACGGCGAGCTTATAGAAGGTAAATCAGGTCTGCGGATATTTTCTACCAAAGAGTTGCCTTCCTCATAGAGGCAGATCTGCGAAGAGGTACGTTATACTGTAGCTAAGAAAACCACCGTCCGAGATCCCACCTTTCCCAAGCGAAGGCTTGAACTAAGACAACAATAGCCAATCAAATGTCACCACATGATGCAGTGTTCCAGACAAGCACAGAGGTTCGAGGCTAGGGTACCTCGGATCGACAAGCTGGCTTAGCCCCGAAGCCATAACCCCGAAGGCAGTCGGGCGAAGGTCATAGGGGAGGTACCAGGTGTGGAAGGAGGATTAAATGCATAGTAAGTAAGGCAAAGATCAAGACTGTCATCTACTATTGTATCCTCCCTCTCTTCCTCTTTCCTCAGTCGTCTATCCGCACTCCGTAGATCTATGGATGTTGGTGACCCCACCGAAACAAGCAATGTACCAGCCACAATGACAACAAGCGCAGATAGTGGCACATCATCAAACCGATTGGCGTTAGACACTGTAGCCTAGAACGATCTTCTGCGGCTATTGCCATGGGCTTGAATAGCGGAAAGCTTGATTTTGCGTCAAACAGCAGGCACAAGTGTGAAGATACGGCACTGCGTTGGTCAATTGACGTAGAGATAAGCGGACCAACTTTGACGAGCGGAGTGAATGGAATGAAGACATAGCGACTGCCAGTAGACCTATATGTGCGTCCAACCTCTCTTTGGGGAGGGGCAAGTACTGGACAGTTAGTTGCCCTGGTCTGATGCCCGATCGTCGATGCGCCCACGGCGCCGCCGCTTTGGTTCGGCTCGACCCGTCGCGTTCTGGAGCGAAGATCTCCATCCATATCGCCATCCACATTGAAGATCGGTGAGAATCAGCATGTGACGGAGATCTGCCTTTAAATACCTCTTAGCTTGTCAGTGTGTGTCAGGCCACTGACTGCTTTCTACCACTTTCAGCCAACAAGATTTCCGTGCATTCGTGAGCCTCAACATGTCCGACTCCAAAGCAACTGATGCGGCCATGGATTCGGCATGGCGCACCGATATAGGCACACTATGGACTGCAGCCGTGGCAAAACATAACCAAAAAGTCGGCATCAAGTTCAAACTCGATCAATCCAAAGCCATGAACACACCATGGAACAGTACCACCATGCAGGCCACCTTGAACCGGTTGACTGCCGAGTTCGAAAAGGAGCGCGACTCGGTTGGTCATTTCTCGGATCGCATTAGAGGCCCGCTTCAGGTCACACTCAAGATTGCAAAGGGGGCGGCCGAGGTCATTCTTCGTACTGCGAGCACCATCGGCGCCATTGCAGGGAGCGTGTTTGCGCCGGCACCCATCATTGCAGAAGCTTTGGTCTTTGTTTTGAGTGCCACGCAAAAAGTGTCGGGTCAGCTCGATGAGATCCAAAAGTTCTTTGAAGTCACAGAAAACTTCTTCCGGCGTCTGTCGATACTCGAGGGAAGGCTGCCGGATGGACCCCAATTTGGGCAGCAGCTTGTCGATGTGTTTGACAGGCTTCTCGGCTTCATTGTTGATGCCCAGATCTTTGTCGGCCGTGGCAAGTTCATGAACTTCTTCAAAGAGCTGGCCAAACCATCCACGCCCTTGTCCGATGCGCATGCCTTGTTTCAGGAGCAGCTCACTCGCCTTGACCAGGCAGCGTTATACTGCACTTTGGGCATCTCAGTCGACATCAATAAGAACGTTGCCGACCTCCGCGCCTTGGTGGACTTGGTCATTGACGATACCCATCACATCGTTGGACAGATTGATGGACTCGGCACCAATATCGTCGATCTGAAGCTGCAAATCGGTAGCTTCAGGCGAGACTTTAGCACATTCTCTCACGAGATACGTCACAAACCCAAGGCGGTCGATACCAGCAAACATATCACGGATGTTGTCACGGTGGACCACGCTAGCTATCAATCCAACGTTCTGAGAACCCTCAGGGCATCATTCAACATTGGAGATACAGAAGGCATACACCAGAGACGGCTGACCAGGATGTTGTCTTCACGTCTTCCTGGCACCTGCGAGTGGATTCATCACCAACAAGCCTACCATACCCTCCTTGATGGAACATCTCAGTTTCTTATGCTACAAGGTGGCCGTCACACCGGGAGAAGCATGTTATCATCGTTTATTTTTGAGCATCTCAAGACCTCCAAGCAACAACTCCCGATCAACAAGAGTGGCACACAAACCGAAGCTGCATGTATATCGGTCGCCTACTTCTGTTTTGGTCAAGAGTTTGGAGGACGAAACTCTGTTGACGACATGATTCGTTGCTGTGTTATGCAAATCGTCGAACAAGACGCTGCGTATCGCAAATGGGCCATGGATCACTATCTCGGGCAGAAGTCTCGAGGAGAGAGTACCAACCCAACATGGGACGGTCACTTTGCTGAGAGATTTAAACCATCGGAGGGAGACTCACATCAGCCCTGGCTGTTCCTGATTCTTGACGACGTCGACATTTCCGAGTCAAAGGACGAGCTGCTCAAGTTCCAGACAACCATCGAAAAGATAAAGTTGAGAATCAGTCTCGTCCTGACTACAAGCTCGAATATGGAGATTGATATTCCGGAAGAGTCCAAGATTGTTCTGGGAGGCGGTAACACAAATACTGACAATCACGATCTCCGCACCTTCACCAAGCATCTTTCCATGAACTTGTCCCCTTTGAATGACCTCGCGCCCGAAACACGAGAAAGCCTCGTCAATGGTGTGTGTGAGAAAGCAACCAGTAAGTAAAAAGCCGATGACCCAACTCATTATGTTGGTGCTGACCATCACCTCCACAGCCTACTTGTATGTGGACTATGCTCTCCGACGATTCAACGTCCTTGGCGGCAGTGACTTGTCTCCATTGAACACGCTCAAAACGAATCACGTGGAGATATACGGGGACCTCTTTCATGAATGCATCGATCATCGAAACGAACAAGAACAGACTCAGCTTCATTGTCTCTTTACTTGGCTGGCTCTCTGCAATGACCAACCGCTGTGTCTTGGGACAGCAAAAGTCCTGCTCAATTTGGTGTCCCAATGGCAGATCAACGCAGATGCGGAGGAGATCCGCGCAGGAAAGGGGGAAGCCAAGTTCCGCGACGGAGTCGGCCTTGCAGCTGGGAATCGGCTTCAAGTGGAACTGGCGGGCAACTTATCGCTGTGAGTCGATCAAGACCATATAGTAGCTCATACGGAAGCCCTTATACTAACTGAATATCTAGCCTTCTATCTCGGTCAGCCCCAATGTCCAGACACGGTCAAAACGGTGGTCAAGCAGGCGACGACGACCTAATTCAGTTCCGACATCCTGCGCTCCAGGCATACTGGCCAACGACAACATGGGCTAGTCTCCCGGCTAATGTTCTCATGTTTAAGATGCTCTCTCATGTTCTTACTGAGAAGATCGATGTCGAGGAGGAGAAGGATAAGAACCATGAGCAGCTTGTGTATCAAGCTGCCACACTTTGGTTCAAGTTCTTACGAGCTACTTCATCACAATACTTGCATGTTGATCCTATAATGGATTCACCCCAGAAGAAACCAGAAATGAAACCACCGCGAAGCATCATGACTACGACACCACCGCGCAGTATCATGGCTGGCCTCGCGACGAGCCGTCGGGCAATCGGGCCATTCGCCCGCAATCAGAGCACCAGTGTTGCTAACCACATCAGTCCCCCTCGGGAAGGTCCAGTGAAGAGGTCATATCGCGCACCGATTTCAGAGCATGAGGCTTCGGGGCCGCAACGCGTAACGTTCTCAAGACCCGAGATTCCAATCAAGGAGAAGAGCCGACCGGCTGCTGTTGTTGCAAAGACCGTGGTACGAGGAATAGCTCACGTCCTCAGCAACGAGAATGGTGCATTGAAGATTCTGGAGGTCAATGTACCCGAAGTAGATTGGGGGAAATGCCAATCTCTGCTGGGAAAAGACTTTGATGAGATCCGTGGAACGTTGAGGATACTTTCCTACTGGCTGCGTTTAGTAGACAGGGGTGACTTGACCGGCCTGTCCGAAGGACCTCGAGACTGGCTCAACGCGATAGAACCAGAGAGGGATTATCCAGGGCCCCACTGCAGCATCCTCGAACAGTTGGCAGCGCGCCATAGCGACAATTGGGGAGCGGCACAGTTTCCGAGCAGTGCATACAACTCATTCCGATTCGCCCACCAAGCGTTGCGCGATCGAGACACCTACATGTTGCAAGGGAGAGGACCCTACCCCCTGCACTTTGAGCCTGAAGCACGCGTGGAAGCAATCCTCGAAGCGGGAGAGGGGCTGAGAATAAGGATGAAAGGGCAGGATGATGAGGGTGAGAGGCTGAAGGCTGCCACAGCCAGTGTTGCCATCGCGATGGCGCTGCGGTATGACGGGCTCTACGAGCCAGCGTTGGAAGAGGCTCTCAATGCGGCCAAGATCATCGAGGGACAGGATGAACATGGAAAGGAAGTCTTCAATTCGTTCAAAAATGCATACGACGAGGCCATAAGAGCACGAAATGGCGAGCCAGACACGACGCCCAAGACCAGCATCGGTGGCTACGAAACGAGTTTACAGCAACTCATGGAAAGCGGCAACTCTTATCTCTTGGGAAGCAAAGAGGCTAAGCTTCGTTTTGACGTTTACAATCGGATTGGGCGAATTTGTTATGGCATGTCAGAAGACAAGACTGATCTGGCGGTCGAGGCTGGTGCCAAGTCCCTCCCGGAAAAGGCGTTGGAGAAGAAGGGATATCTCGAGGCTTCCCGAGTGGCATTTGTGACGGCGCTTGGAACAAAAGAGGAGGGCCGTAACATGATACGGACCTATTGGTTGAAGGCCAAGGTCGAAGCACTTCTTCAGGATGACAAGTGTGCTCTGGAGAGCGTCAAGAAAGCCGTCGAGACTGCCAAAAAGAGTGACGAGGAGATTACAACTGTCTTCTTCGACGAGCTGGTTCATGAGTTGAGCAAGGGCATGGATGGACCAGAGAACGTTCTTCAACTCTTAGACCTTATAGGGCATGCGCAGCTCGTCAAGGGTTTCATGGGAGAAACACACCAGCGAATCCACAAGGCAGCCAAGAAGCAAGGCAAGTCGGCCGCTGAGAAGGTCAAAAGGATTTATGCCGAGGCCGTCAATCGTCTGATCGATGGGGAAGATGCGGCTGCGCAGATGCTGTCGATCTGGTGGGCCGATTTTGTGCGCTTCGTCTGGGCAGAGTTCCAAGAGGATGCGGCAGAAGAAGCCGAGGAGATCCTGCGTCGAGCACTCCGTGTCAAGGTCGCTGGGAGTGTCGATACTACTATACGTATCGGCTGGCGGCTTGCCGACATGTTTCTCGAGCAGTTCTTGGGTCCTGCAGAAAGGAGACAGGAACCTGTCGACTTGAAGGATGTTGTGGCCAAGAAGCAGGTTGCCCTTGATAAGATGGAAGATCTGGTGTCTCAGTTGCAGGGGCTTCAGGCCGACTTTGAGCCTTATCAGTCTCAAATAAGCATCCCGCTATCCATCATGCGGCGCAAGCTCAGTCCAGCCTTGGACTTCTTCGAAGGCGCCGATCAGACTTTTCAGGGGTGCGTCAAGACTCTGACGGACGAGCACCAGGACAACGACGCCCCAAGCTTCCAGGTCCTTGCTAAGGTCCTATGTCTGGTGCCTGGTTTGAAGAAGCATGCAGAGATTGCTGCCTCCTGCCAGTTCTATGTTATCGATGACCAGCTATTTACAGGGAAAAGTCAGTCCCCCGTGACTTGCAGTTACTGCGAGAAACACGTTGGCGGAGATGCTGAGACGGAGGCTGTCTATCTGTGCTGCTATTGTACCAATACCTTCGCCTGCAAGAGCTGCTACGACAACAAAGCATCTGGGAAGCCCAACAGAGCCACTGAAGAGCTAGATGCTGTCGTGCTGCAGCCCCCATGTCGACCTGAGCACTTCTACGTATCAGCCCGTGGCGACAACTGGGGTGGAACCAGGGACGGCCAGATGGTTATCAAGGGTGGACAGGAGAGAGAGCTGTCGTTCCAAGAATGGTTGGACGAGCTCAAGGGGGAATGGGAAGTCGCATGGCAGAAGTCCTGGGGAGAGCCTACACTTTGAGTAATTTATGCTGAAGATTGAGATATTTTACGGACTTGTCTTGTTAATAGAGGAGATGGCTGCTATGCACGATTTCTCTAGCCAATAGCTTGTATCAAGCTTGGGCATTGCTCCGTCTAGGCTACGATAATACGATACCCAATCCTTGGGAAATGAACTGTTACGGTCCCAACCAGGGCATCGTCCCTCTCCACTGCAACCTCGCGGAGTGACAGAGTCACCAAACGTCCAACGACAGGTTCTTTACCATAGTCATCGGGGACTAAAGTGACCAATTCGCCTTGTGAGAGTCCAAGGAAATTATCAACCTCGACTCCCCGCCCCGGCAAGCCTGTACTTACTCGCGCGGCTTCGTGGGCTTCCTCCACCGTCGCAAAACTCATCTCGCCATGGCCGATTTGCTTGACTCTGTTCTCCCATTCTTCTATCTTGTGGAATCCACGTAAAATTTCTGTCGCGGATGGGACAAATGCTCGAGCTGTCCAAATCTCGACGTAGGCGTGGAAGTCGGCGAGACTTGGTTCTTCGCCAAGCCAGAAGCGGCGCCCATCCGCGAGTTGCTCTTCGATCAATGCGGCGTGTGCTCGTAGCTGACTCTTCAAATGTGGTATTTCGGCTTCAATGTTTTCAATATCCATAAATCCTTCAAAGAACTTTTTGCGATCGGCCATTAGATTCGCAGGAAAGTCTGGTTTGTTGACTCCGATGGCAAGCCCAGAACTCGAGATGTGTAGAGGCCTGTCAGACCATTCTGACAAGGCTACGCATAAGCCACGGCTGCCGCCTGGATATATAGTTGGGTCAGGGTACCGCTCTTCCAGTTCATCCGCAATTAATCTGGAATCGCAGTAGATATCCGAGCCGATCTGCATGACCGGTGTTTTGCGGTACCCTCCGGTCAGTGCGGTGAGGTTTGGCTTGGGCATGACCAGTTCAGCATCCACGGATTTCCATTGAAGTGATTTCAGCCCTAGAATAAGCCGAATCTTTTCACCAAATGGTGATGTCGCGAAATTGTGCAGGAAAATGGTCGACATTATTGACAGATAGGTAGTTAGGGGCGTGTTTCATTCTTCGTGGCACACTCATGTCCAATTTTATATCACTCAGTGCATAGCTGATCATACCATCATGGCGTTTATATCCGATATCTCCATGTTGGAAAACCAATCAGTAGCTTTGCACTCTTCCGTTTCCACCTTCTCCTCACCTCTAGGAAGATGAGTTAACCCGACTCGGGTCATGAGTTGGTCCGTATTCTCCACTAACATCGCGGTGGGGAGAGTCTCTCTTTCCTTCTCCATGCATTTATTGTAGAGTGTAGCTTAGAGGGATGGTAATGATTTCTCTAAAAATATGCTTATGAACAACTGTTTGACAACTAGGCTACAGCTACAAACATGTTTCTAACCCATAGTTATTGCTTACAGCCTCCTCGACCGAGTTAGGCTCCTTTGGGCATCAATGCCATGCGTGTGAGAATAATATGGAGTTTCTGACGGGCTTCTACTTCCAGCACTTCCTCTTGCCAAACGTTTCCCTGACTCACTAACGAACGAAGTTATGTCCCTTTAACCCTATCCAATGAGCGACATCTGTGACTGGTGTAACCATCGCCTGATGCGACTTATCCCAAAATATTGGCGGAGGGATTATGTTGTGGACTCTCGGGAAATCCTCAGCATCAATGCGGAAGCTAAGAAGGGTTGCAAAATTTGCAGGCTACTCCGAGAGAGTCTAGTGACTCTCCAAGTCGACGTTGAGGACGAAAAATGTCGCGTCATGACTATTGCGGTGCCAACCTTGGATCAACGCCAGTTTACCCTTCGCTTCCGGTACTCACTCGGTCTGGGAGCGCCGTCGAAGGTATTCACATTCTGCTTGCAAGGTACATGTCACACTCCCATTCAGCCATGGAGGCGAAGAGTTTTGGCCTCAAAGTCCCAACGTTGTAGTTGTTGAACTGGGAGCCGTTGTCATGTGGATTGCGACGCTGACACGAACTGTAGGATATAATTCCTGGATGCTAGAGGGTCCAATCGATGCCACTGTAAGCCATGGGTTCCAGGCTCAACGGGCAGGGGCCCTGGCATTCTTACCAACTAGAATCCTGGATACGAGGCAAGATGAATGCATTCACCGAATCCGTGAGTGGATATTCCGCTGCAAGAACCAACACCCATCTTGCTCGCACCAAGGACTAGCAGGCTCTCATCTTCCATCCCGCGTCATTGAAGTCGGTTACCCACCAAAACTTTACGAGTCTCAGGGCGAAAGAGCCCACTACATAACGCTTAGCCACTGCTGGGGAACATCTCAACACTTTGTGACCACATCTGAGAACATCCAAGACCTGCGAACTGAAATCCCTTGGATGTCGCTTCCAAAGACGTTCCAAGATGCAATTTTGATCACCCGAAACTTGGGGATTAGATTCCTCTGGATAGACTCGCTGTGTATTATGCAAGACAAAAGGTACTGCAACATTGATCTACCCACCTTCAGCTCACCGGGCTAACTTCAAATCTTTAGATCGGACTGGGAACTGGAATTGGCGAAAATGGGTGATAACTATAAGAACTCATTTCTCACTATCGCTGCTGCTTCAGCTGTCGACGACCAGGCGGGCTTTCTTGGCCCCAGGGGGACTACCAGCATCCTTCGGGATTTACCTCCAGTATCAGGCATTCCTGCAGGCCTAATGGTCCGAGAGGTTCCAGAGGAAGTGGGTAGCTGTCAGCAAGATGAGCTGAGCGAGCCACTATACACACGCGGCTGGGTGCTACAGGAGCGACTTCTTTCCCCCAGGGTTTTGTCTTTTGGCTCAGCGGAGCTAAGATGGGACTGCAACGCGTCTACGTTTACGGAAACCGGTCATTCGCCCCCAAAAGACACACAGATAGCCTACCGGAGAGAATTCTTTCGGATAACTGCCGACGATTCCAATTTGCGGCCGCTCGCAGAAAAGGAACACAACATCTTGGCGATATACGACTGGTGGCATCAGTCTCTCGTCCCGGCGTACACGAAACTGAAACTCACTAAACAAGACGATAAGCTGCCAGCTTTGTCAGCCATAGCTGAGGAAGTCAGATTGAGGACTGGAGATGTCTATCTTGCTGGCATATGGAAACGCGACTTGCATCGTGGTCTTCTCTGGATGTGCCGGTCCACAGGCCGGCTTCCTGATAAATATCGCGCCCCGTCGTGGTCCTGGGCATCGATAGAGTCGCCATCCATTGTTTCCGAGTCAGTGACTTCATCCCAGCGTTTCGACTCCGGGATTCTGGATGCGCAGTTTGAGGGACCACGCGCCAATGATCCCGAAAGGGTCCCATCTGGATACATAAGAGCCGAAGGTCTCTGCTTTGAAGCAACCCTTGAGGCGATCCTCCCTTCAGAGAGCAACCAGAACCAAACCATTTCGTTTTCGCTTTCAGGGCCACTGATGTACTCAAAGGCCTCAAGATTCTTTCCTGACGTGCCTCTAGAGGTGGCACCTTTCCAAACGAGCAACGGTGAAATTTCTACGACACTGAAGAGGTCCCATACCAACACCCATCGTCGTCAACTTCCGATCTCTGGGACGGTTTGGTGTTTTTTAGTGTCTTGCTTTACTAATGGGAGGCTTGGGTTTATGGTCTTGGGAAGGTCAAGCGCACAAAAGGATAGTTTTGAAAGACTCGGATTGGCGAAAATCCACCACCTGGAATTCATGCAGAATTGGCATGAACATGTACCACGACGAGAATTAGTTATACTTTAGTCTCTTAGTTATGACCACAAGATGGAACTCATTAAAGGACACGTGAATGTCCAAAAATGCCAGCGTCCAGAGGCTCAGGCCTTGGACGAAGACTATCTCCGGCACCGAGTGAGCAAAGTGCCCCGCGGGCTTCGCGTCACAATTCCAATAGATGGATGGCAACCACAAGATTAGCGGGTGAATAATAGTCCAGAAAATACGCCGGTGGTGCATTATACTTATCCGCCGGTCTCGCACCTATTAATTCGTCGCCACTCAAGCCTGTCTCTGTCATCCAGATACTGCATGATATCCTCTAGGGGCCTATTGGTCGAGGCCCTCCCCCCGACAGTCTCTTGTTTACCAACACCCAACCGAGCTGAAGAGACGGAGCGGGATCTGCGGGGTCACCCTGGATGACAAGGAACGGTACCAGCCTATGATTTCGTGCAATCTAACGCCCTGGATAGGCTTAGCTGCTGCAGTAGCTCCTTGAAGCCGGCTTTGATCGCCCGCCAACCAAAATAGACCGGCTGGACTGCTGAGGTATTGTATTAATGGATATTTAAGTATTTGTGCACCTAATGATTGCTTGCGATACCTTGGCAGATCAAGAATCACTCATTTTCTACTCCCAAAGCTACACACACCTACCATTGACCCCAATGGCACCACAGAGTAAGCTTCAGAGTGCCATTCTTAATGCCACCTCTAACGATATTCTCATAGCCTTAGCCCAGCTGGTCAGAGACCGCATTGGCCTTCCTGCTGCTCTGCCTTCAGAGAATCCCACCTCGTCTGCATGGCAATATCCTCCTGCCGACGTTGCAAAGGCCCAATCTACCACTCTTCCTCCAGTCACTGATGTTGCCATCATTGGGTCGGGCATCACTGGCACCAGTGTCGCCCACACGATGTTGAACCACCCTTCTGCTGCCGGGCTACGCATAACTATCTTGGAAGCCCGCAATGCCTGCAGCGGCGCCACGGGCCGCAATGGAGGCCACCTTGTTTCCGATACCTGTGGGCGATTTGAGGATCTCGTCAATGCCTTGGGAGTCGAGGAAGCTATAAGTATTTTGCGTTTCAGCGAAGCCAATATCACAGAGCTCAAGACACTGGTGAGCCAACTTGAACAAGAGGAACACGAGTTTATACAGCTCCGAGAAGTCAATGCCACAGATGTTGTGATGGATCGGAAGTCTCTGGAGGAGGCCAAACGTTCTTTGGACTTACTGCAGGCTACGATACCGGATACCATCCTCAAGTACGGCATGACAGAGGATCAAGACATCATAAAGGTACACTTCCCCTTGAGCCTACTCTCATGGTAAATTGCCAATTCGAAGCTAACACATGCTTCCACTTGATAGAACGAATACTTGTATCGTGACGGCCTCGCTGGCTTTACTCAGGAAGGCGCATGCGCCCTCTGGCCTTATCGACTGGTCACTATCCTTCAAAAGCGCCTACTCGATCTGCACGAGGGTAGATTCTCCCTTGAAACGAATACAGCCGTCACTTCAGTTTCCCACCAAGACAAGTCTCTGGGTGAACCTGGATACCTAGTCGAAACAACACGAGGCGCCATCAAGGCTAAAACAGTTATCCACTGTTCGAATGGCTATGCATCCCATCTACTACCAAGCCTGACTGGCAAGATCTACCCATTGAGGGGTACAATGTCAGTGCAAGATCCTGGGGCTGCTTTCCCTCGAGTTGGCGACCGATACTCGTGGACACAGATGCACCAAAGCCGCTATGATCCCGAGACAAAGCGCATCACGACAGGACTATACTATGCTCAGCAAAATGCTTTGACGGGAGATATCTACATCGGAGGAGAGAGTCAGGAAGTCGACAGCCTATTGACGAGCGATGACTCTGAAGTCGCAGCATCTGCCAAGGATCACATCTCGTCTATCATCCCAAAGATATTTTCAGGCGCTGATGACGCCCGCGCCAAGACAGTTTGGTCTGGAATCATGGGTTTCACGACTGACTGGTTGCCCATGGTTGGGAATCTTGGGCAAGCTGGTACGGGGTCGGCCTCAAACGAGTGGATCGCAGCCGGGTTCAATGGCCACGGTATGGATAAGTGTTGGTTGACTGGACAGGCTGTTGCTAGAATGGCTTTGGGTGAGGATGTTCCTTCATGGTTCCCCAAATCTTACCTTCTCACCTCGGAGAGGCTTGAGTCTTGCACTTTGGACGCTTCAGTGGCCTTGTTCCAGGACACTTTCGTTGACACCCCTGCGAAGATTTGAGAGAATTTGAGTGTTCTACTCCAAGGAGGCTGTACACTCGCTGCTGGGGATAGTACGCGATAACGATTTGTTGCCTGCATCCTTGTCATAGTTCCTTTAGTCACAATTGCTTCACGCACTTTGACAATAATACAACCTTTGTAGCACTACAAATATGACAGATAACTTAAAAACTGGTCAATGCCACATCGAGTCTCGCATTCACACCCACCAAGAACCAGAACAGCACAGCTGGATTATCTGGATTTGCCCCGTAACAACATCTCTCTTCACTTGGCGTCATATACTAGTCAGATGAAGTCCAATTGTATAGCATTGGTGCATTGGCAAGCAATTTCACGACAGGCAGCAAGGTGTGGTCACAGGCATGGGGGACTTGCCGTGTTGCCATCCAATTAACCGATACAGGACTACCTTTTCAAGCCTCCCATAGCATACCTTGTTCTTCGTATACATCCTCATGTGATTCCCCAACATTTCTTGGAGCCGGTGTACAGATCTTGCACACTCTCTTCCAACCCTTCTTCTCGTAAAATGGCACTGCATTCATTGTGCTCTCAAGCCAGATGGGTAGCCTCTCGGATACAGCAACTTCCATCAAACGGCTCATAAGTTTACTAGCAGCTCCATGCCCTTGGTGATTGGGATCCGTGGAGACATAGACGAGATCTAAAGACTCAGTAATTAGACAGTTTCTGTGATGGATCCAGGCATATTCTTACGGATGTACCGCCGTTGACCCATGCTCTTGACCCGGGCATCCTCCGCGATAGCAAGGTAATTCGATTGCCAGCTAAGAGTCTCGCTGTCAAAAGAAACACTATCGCCGGCAGCAGGATCAGGCTTTGGCTGGGTGTTTAACTCTTCGACCTCTTCATCGGCGGTATGGGGGTGAATCACATCCCAATGGATGAAACTCAGAATCCGACCATCGTCGTTTCTCGCAACCAACGTCCTGTCAGGCCTCTTTTGTATGGCATGCTCGATAGAGATTGTAAAGTAGGCTTGCAATTCTTGTCGGCGTTCGGGTGTGGGAAACTGAACAATGACAACGGGGTTCTCGGCCATTGATGAGACGTAAATCTCACCCAAACGTCGGGCTTCAGAAGGCTCTGGGGAGTTGATGACAACCATGATTGAGATTGCTAGGATACGGCAACAAATGCCGATAATGTTGGAAGCTTGCTCTTATGCTGTGCTGCTTCGTTCGCGGTTGGGAATGCCCTCTGCCACCACAAGAGCTAACCACAAATGGGCATTACAAGCGCCAAGTGATTTCATGGTATCTACCAAAAAGCACCGGCTCGTTCAGCACCGTGATTGCAAGGTATTGGCTGCTTTCGGGAAAGTGCTCTTTTACCCCGCAAGATCGAATTTAGCACGGCAAGAATCCACGGGCGATTAGATGGGATGGTTATTCTGGGGTAACGTTGTCAAACCGGCCGGTCTATTCTTTAGGTTGTGATTGGCCAGGCTGAAGCGAGTTGATAACTAATCTCTCAAACTACCGGTCGTGGAGGTCACACTTCGTAACCCCCTGATATCTTATCTACGTAATCCACCGGCTCCCGGTTGCTGCAGATCTTTGGATTGTTTGAGATCCTCGAAATATTAATATTACAGATGAATGGCGGTTCTGGATCAAATTCTTTTCCCAGAACCATAGACGATGGGCGAAAGCACTCAGTCAAGCAACAGTAAACTGTTCATCACCATGGCGCCATCAAGTCAACCCGACCAGGACCCTGACTTTTGGGCTCCAGGAACGGTGGTTATCGCAGATCGTGAGCTCCCTATCCTCAGTTCGCTCTCTCAGCCTGTCAGCTAACTATTTACAAGGCGACCAACTCATCAACGGCGCGATCCTGCATCCGACTCCGACAGACGACCCAAACGACCCCTTGAACTGGACTACGCTGCGGAAAGCTGTCAACTTCACCCTCGTGTCTCTCTATGTCCTGCTCACTTTTGTTCAGCTGGACATTGGATTCACAGCTTGGGAGCAAATGCAGGGAGAGCTGGGATTCTCGGTTGATCAACTCAATGGATCCGCCGCTGTCAACTATGCCGGTTTAGCTGTGGGCTGCATCCTCTTTATTCCTTTCGCCTACAAGTATGGGCGGCGTCCAGTCTACCTCTTCAGCGCACTATTGCAGTTTGTTGGCTGCATCTGGTTTGCAAGGACAAAAAACTTGGGGGATTCATATGGAAGCAACCTGATTTCCGGACTCGGTGGTGCCATCAGCGAGACCATTGCGCAGATGACCATCGCTGACCTTTTCTTCGTTCACGACCATGCATCCATGAACGGATGGTACCTCTTCTCCACCTTTACTGGCGCCTACCTTGGACCAGTCGCGTCGGGATATATCGTCGAGAGCCAAGGTTGGAGATGGATGTGGTGGTGGTGTGTCATTCTCTTCGGGATCAACCTCGTCTTGATCCTCCTGTTCTTTGAGGAAACCAAGTTTACTCGTGTTCTCACAGGCTCACACGAGGTTGGTCCTGGCCAAGGCGAGAGAAACGAGTCGACAGATACGTCTCGAGATAAGCAACCCCAACTACAGCAGGTTAGCTCTGCTGTACAGCTGGACTCTCAACCTCGCAAGAAGTCTTACCGCGAACGGCTTGCATGGGTTACGAAAACTGATGGATCCATGCTACATGACTTCTACCAGCCCGTGGTGGTCTTGTTCACCTTCCCTGCGGTTGCTTACACGGCTGCCACATTTGGTACCCTCTTGGCGTGGTTTGCCATTTTGATCTCTACGCAGTCAACGTACCTGTTTCTCCCGCCTTACAACTTCACTGCGGTAGGCGTAGGATTGATGAACCTCGCCCCCTTCGTCGGATCGGTTCCTGGTGTCTTCTTTGGCGGATACCTCAACGACAAGTCCATCGTGTGGCTGGCCAAGAGGAACAATGGTATCTACGAACCCGAGATGCGTCTCTGGCTTGCTCTTCCAATGGCCATCATTACCCCGGCTGGCATTCTTGTATTCGGCTTGGGGCTGAACAGTGTAAGTCTCAACTTCCAACAGTCATGTTACTACTCAGTAGCTTATTCTACAACCTAGGGAGCTTCATGGCCTATCCTTGCCGTCGGCCTTGGCATGTTTGCATTTGGTCTGACTGTTGCCAGCGATGTTGCACTCTCTTACTCAATGGACTGCTACCACGATGTAAGTACTTAGCCCACAATGGCCAGACAGAGATACTAACACGGGCCATAGATTGTCGGAAATGCTTTGGTTGGTGTTGTCTTTGTTCGTAATGTCCTCGCCGTGGTGGTTTTGTTCGCCCTCACACCCTGGACTGAAGCCATGGGCCTTCAAGGGCTTCACATCTTCATCTCTGTCGTCTGCTTTGTGGTGCTCCTTATCCCTGCGGTATTGCTTGTTTGGGGTAAGAAGGGAAGGGTGGCAACCAGGAACGCTTATATGAAGATGTCACAACAGCAGCCGACGGGACGCGACTTTTCTTAGCGTGTCTTTTACTTCAAGTTTTTCATTTTGATGACTTTGTCTCATTCCTAGGCATCAGCAAACTCTTCTTCTTCTTCCTTTAATTCCCCAGTTTCTTTCGTTTCTGTTGAGCTTGTAGAAGGGAGCGTTGGAAGCCTCAATGAGACTGATTGGCTGACGGTGCTCATGTGGGTCCTGGTTGCATTTATTTTATGCCCCTTGTGCAGCATTATGAATCTTATGCATCTGTCACCAATTTGCATAACGATTAATGGATGCATAACTGGCGCAATTCCATTGAGAGCTACGCTGTTTAAAGAACTTGGAGTCATACGCCAATAAGATCAATAATTCTCGGCGGTTAGGTTACAAAGAGGCGAAGGCAGCCAATGATTTCAGGGTGATTGATTTTGATGTCTTCCAATCTCACACTTTCGACCCTGCTCAGGCTTTGTCTCGCTCCCTCAGTTGCAATTCATTTATCGGTTTACTCAAACCTCACCACCTGACATAAGTTTTACGCTACCTCAAACAGCCAAACATTGAATCCTTTACCAAACGATCCCTACTATCTTCGCTCCCTAGCCTCGTGGCAAAACCTTGTAGTTTGAGCTCATTGTTTGCTCTCCTCCTCAAACATTCGCCGGTTATTACTGGCACCACCAACCATTCCAACCCGGCTTCTGGCTTCTGGATCTGCCAATATCCAGTCCATCAAAAGGCGAGTTCTCTAATCCTCCTCCTCTTCTCCATTCGCCAGATCCGTCTAATAAGGCCTAAGAGTTCGTATCATAACAGCGTCCCTCACAGTTGACGTAATGGCACCGAGGAACGCGGGCATCTGAGACGAATACCCTGAAACCAGATCCGTGTCGCGGAATTATTCCCTATAACTGGTAATGAATCGATTTTTTGCTTGTATTGCGTATTCTTTGAGCGGAGCTTCACCGACATGTTGCGCGGAGCGGAGAGTTGTTGTCGCTTGTAGCGGGGCCGCGGCGCGCGGCGACTTTACAGATTGATAAACACCGCCGTGGACAAACAGCCCCTTTGTGAGTTATATAAGGAACTTGGACACTTTGAATGAAATTTTCTCCTCTATTGTATCTTATCAGTTGTACCTTGAATACATTGACTACTCTCTTTATCTCTCTTGCATCTTTCACTAGACCATGGGTGCTTCGTGTTGTTCAAATCCCAATGGGGATAAGCCAGCCCCTGCTTCGCCTCCTGCAGAGCACAATGACAGTCACGAGCACTCGGGCTGCTGCGGCGATGATCATGACCACCAGTCTGATCACGGAGACCATGACGACCATGATGGCCATGCCCACGGTGGATGCTGTGGTGATGATCACGACCATGAGTCTCACAACGACGATCATGGCCATGCCGGATGCTGTGACGCCTCTGATTGCGCCAGCGTCATGTCCACTGCTTCTACTTGCTGTGGCTCTGAAGAGCGATGTGATGGTAGGTTGTGCTACCTATAACTCCACCGTGTTACCTCTAACACGTCTCTCCAGAAAAATGCATCCAAAATGTAGCAGCACTCGAGTGTGCAAAGGCTTGCGAAGGTGATCCAGGCCACGATAGTAAGTCCACTCCCTCCGGCCTATCTCTTTCATGGGCCAACCCAAGTCTAGAATCCTCGGATCATCCTCACGAACACGACACGACCGGCCATCGAACCGGAGCTGCTTGCAACACCCACCTCCAAGCTGCCTTCGATCAATACAGCAGCTACCTCGAACAACTCCGTTGTATCTGCCGCAGCGTAATCGACCGCGACGCCGATACATGCTGCAAGAGCCACAAGTCCACTCCCAAGAAGAAGCATGCCAGTCACAAGCGCAAGCCACGCCCCGTGATCCCAACCTTCAAGCCTTCCGGTAGTGGTGTCAAGACCAATGACCCGGAAAAGGCGGATGGTGCCGAGACTGTCAATTTCTTGGTCAGTGGCATGGATTGCACGACCTGTGCGGATAAGTTGATGCGTGTGTTTGGATCTATGACTGGTGTCTCTCAAGCTCGTGTCAACTTTGTCATGGGGAATGGAGAGTTCAATGTCGACACTTCCATCACGGATGCGGATGAGGTTATTCGCTTTGCCACGACAGCCAGTGGTTTCACTCTAAGCAAGGTGCTTGGCGGCAACTACTTCCTCGATGTCTTGGTCTCGTCTACGGAGGGGAAGAAGCTAGTTGATGAGCCACCTCGAGGCGTGACTGATGTCCAAGTTCTCGACAAGTCAACCGTCCGTCTCTCCTACGAGCCAACCGTGATCGGTGCTCGCGATCTCTTCACGTCACTAGAGGGCCAATGCCAAGGGCTTGCCCAACCTCGCGGCGATCCTCAACTTGAGAACAGTCGTCGTCGACTCTGGGACCAACTCACAAAGACTGCGCTTGCAGCTGCCCTCACCATTCCCGTTGCAGTTGTCTCATGGGACCATGATCTGGTTGACAGCAAGACCAAGGGAATCATCGGTCTTGTGCTCGGAACCCTAGTCCAGATCATCGCCATTCCCGAGTTCTACCGCCCTGCTATCAGTGCACTTTGGTACAGCCGCGCTGTCGAGATGGACATGCTAGTCGTCATGAGCATCAGCGCAGCGTACATCTACTCTGTCATCGCTTTCAGCTTCAAGATGGCAGGCAAGCCACTGGACGAAGACGAGTTTTTCGAGACAAGCACCATGCTTGTTACCTTGATCCTCGTCGGTCGCCTCATTGCGGCCTTTGCAAGAGTCCAAGCCGTCGCTGCTGTCTCTTTGCGATCCAAGCAGAACAACACTGCTGTTCTTGTCGCTAAAGATGGTGATCGTGAGATTGACGCTCGCCTGCTTCAGTACGGTGACCAGTTCAAGGTGCTTCCACACTCTCGCGTTCCTACCGATGGATTCGTCGTTTCTGGACAGACCGAAGTCGACGAGTCTATGCTCACTGGAGAGTCCCTGCCTGTACTCAAGAAGAAGGGAGATGACTTGATCGCTGGCACCGTCAACGGCGATGGCACTGTCGTCGCTCAGCTCACTCGTCTGCCCGGAAAGAACACGGTCACCGACATTGCTCAGCTTGTTGAAGAAGCTGCCAACTCCAAGCCCAAGCTTCAAGATCTCGCCAACAAGGTTGCCAGCTGGTTCGTTCCAACCATGGCCATTGTCGCTGCCATCACGCTCGTCATCTGGGTGGCCGTTGGAATCGAAGTCCGTGGCTACAGTGGAGGAAAGACCATCGGAAACGCCATCACGTATGCCGTCGCCACTCTCGCCGTCGCATGTCCTTGTGCCCTCGGTCTCGCAGTCCCCATGGTCCTAGTTGTCGCCGGCGGTATTGCGGCCCGTGGCGGTGTCATCATCAAGTCTGCCGAGACAACTGAGCGTGCTCGAAAGACTACCGACGTCGTTTTCGACAAGACCGGCACCATCACCGAGAGTGAACTTGGTGTTGTTGAGCAAGTGATCCTTGGAATAGATCAAGATGAAGTTATTGCTCTGGCTAAGGCCCTCGTCGCAGGAGGCAAGCACCCCGTCTCCGCTGCGGTTGAGAAGCATTTGAGTGAGCACAGTGTCAAGGCCACGACTGATGTCTCCAATATTCGGGTTGTTCCGGGCGCAGGTATTGAGGCCGACTACAAAGGATCCAGACTCCAAGCTGGAAATGCTCGATGGACTGGCGCCGACAATGTGCCTGAGGTCGTTCGTCTTCAGCAGGCTGGTCTCACTGCCCTGATCGTCACTCGGGACTCGACTCCTCTCATCGTCTTTGGTCTTAAAGTCCAAATCCGCCCCGAGGCCATGCGCGTGATTGCCAATCTCAAAGCCCGCAACATTGCCGTTCACCTCGTGTCCGGCGATCAGACCATGGCTGTCAAGTCAGTCGCAGCCACAGTTGGAATCCCCCCGGAAAACGCCGTCGGTGAACGAACCCCGCCCGAGAAGCGTGACTATGTCGCCGCTCTCATGCAGGACAAGTCCAAGTATGTAGTCTTTTGCGGTGATGGAACCAACGATGCTGTAGCCGTTGCTCAAGCCAACGTTGGTGTTCAGATGGGTGGTGGGTTGACCAGCAGCGACGTCACTCAGGGCGCTGCGGATGTTGTTCTCATGAATGGCCTCGAAGGGATTCCCTTCCTGCTCAACGTCAGTCAGGCTTCGTTCAACAGGATGGCTTTCAACTTCATCTGGTCTGGTGTGTACAACGTTCTCGCCGTCACCATGGCTAGTGGCGCTTGGGTCAAGTTCCGCATCCCGCCCGCGTATGCTGGTCTAGGTGAGATGGTTAGTGTCATTCCTGTGATCTTGGCTGCTGTATCCATGTTTTTGTTGAACCTCAAGACCAAGGTCAAGGACATTTAATACGGACGATGGACGAGAGGAAAGAGGGCAAGTCGTGACAGTAGTTCAGATAGGCGGTGTAGACATGTCTTGAAGACTACAACACAATACACATTAGATGCGCATGTCTGTCAGCAAGATTTATCAGTGTTGAGGCACGTAAAGGAACGTATGCGATGTGAAGGTGGTCAGAGCAGTGGGCGAAAGATAACTCGTGAACAGTTCAAAGCCGGGCCCCATTCCCTCGTTTATTGTGCCATCAATATTTCACGCTACCATAAATGCTTCAGGAACTAAACGCCGACGCCCTCGCTGCTATTATGCTGATATGATCTTCTGCGTCTCCATCATAACGGCCCGTACCTGGTCAACTGTGCGGAAGCATGAAAAGACCTCGGTAATGTCCACATCTCTTGGACACACCTCTGCCGGATGTTTTTCGTCAGGCACAAACTCTACGTTTGTGCAGTCCTTCCCTGGCTCGCAGCCTTCGTGGCCTTGGTTGTGTAACCGAGTCTGTCTTTCCGCAAACGCATCGCTCAACTTCAGAAGACGCCCCAGCTCCTGTCTAAGGCTCGCGCGTATGAAATCCCCATAGCTTTGGCCATCAAGGGCAAGCTCGACAGTGGCGGCCTCATCTGGTGGCTGGCCAAGTAGGACCTTGATGGGTTTGCCACTACTCGCTGACTCGGCGGCGATGCGTTTCTGGTGGAGGAAAAAGTCGCCGTATGAAGAGCTGATGCTTGACATTAATGAGCCGAGAAGGTAGACGTTTCTGGACGTCCCAGGGTTCGTGTCCCACGATCCGAAACAGGTGTTGCACTCCAAAATTGACTTGGCCGATTGTATTGATTGTTGTAGAACCTTGAGAACCTGGAATGTCTCAAGAGAATCTTCAACTGAAGAGAAGTGCTGATTCACCAACTCGACGCAACTGCATTTCTTTGTTGACAGGCTGGGAGTTGTGTCGCGGTCTGGGCTCTTTTGCCCGCACTTTCCTGGCCCATGATGAAGCAAGCAAGGGCTTTGATGATCTTGCGGTGAAGTGGGAGCCTCGTCCTCGTCTATCGGTCGCGACTGAAAGAAATCGTGTCCAGGTGAACTGTTTCGACCACCACCAAAGTCCATGTTGAAAGGCGGCAGTTGGGCGGTAAAGTCTCCAAAGATGTCACCCATTGGCTGATCAAAGGTGCTCATGTTGATGAGATCGTTCGGCATCGAAGCAGTAGGAGAGTTGACATCGTGACGAGGCTGTCTCACGCGAGGTCTCCCCATTGTCCTAACAGGCGAATACTCGCATTCCAATCCAAAGTGCGAACATCTCTCACACAGCGGAATGTGTCGCGAACACCTCACTTTACGCTTCCCTATTGGGAGCCCTGTTAGTCCTGCGAGCTCGGGGGAAAATTCGTGGGGGGACATGAACTGACTGCAGGGGTCACAGGCACGATGGCGGGACTTGTCGGTATTTGTGCGGGGGTCCATGTCACGCAGCTGAGAAGGCCGCTACAAGGCGGGTTCTAAGGTTGGCCATCAAGGTAGAAAGGCTGATAATGTCAGGATATCCCAGGCCCTCCAACGACGTCAGGTCGGTAAGCAGTGCGGGTTTCAGAGCTGCGTGTGCGTGTGCCGTGCCGGACCGCGGAGCGGAGACTTTTGAAAAGTCGCCGCGGTGTGGAGACTTCATTTCCGACCGACTCCGAGTCACGTGAGATTCCGTGATCAAACAACGTGAACAATGGAAGGAGCTCGTGATGGTTAGTGATGGTGACGTCGGAACGATTGAGCTGCAGTTTCTCTGCGTGCTCGATACTCGTATAACGGTGCAACGCGTTATCTCCTACCCCAGCCGAGGTTCAATCCCCGAGGCAGGACAAAAATGGCACAACCACCAAGTGGAACCATCATGCCACCCTAGACCATCAAGACGCGTCCACTTGAAAAACTCGCGATAGGTTCCGGAGGGCTCAAGCCCAGTTGGATAACGTTCTTGAGACTCAAATTAAATAGACAGCGCCATTTTCTTCAATTTGCAAGCTCTACAAGTGAATTATCGGGGCTCTACGGTGCAGCATAGGTTGTCTCGTCCCCAACATTCGGATCAGATAATTGTGATGGATAATCCAAAGCCTTCATCTTGCACAACCAAATCATTCAGAATAGCATTGATGCCATTAAGGTTCCCTTGCACGAGATTCCATGAAAATACAAAATCAGAAGGCGCGGTTGCAATCGCCGAGAAGTTTCCATGTGCTTTTAGCCCTATCAGAGGATTTCAACCACAGAGTCAGCAACATAGTCCCTCGTGGAGCTTGCGCACTTAGGGAAGATCAAAGGGCTTTTAAGAATGGTGTAGTTGCAAGCGAATGTGAAGTAATAATGAAAATCCCTTAAACGCATCTTTAATATGTCTCTGGGTTGCTTCTTCATCAGAGTACAGCCACTACAGGCACAAAGAGTTGTGCGCTGCCCGCTGAAAAGTTGAAAGTCATTTCACCCGACAGGGGAAACTTTGAAGGCGAATTGGCAGATTTTGTGAGGTATCTATCACCAATGTCCTATCAATGATGGCCCACGTCTCCTCAGTGTTGTTATGAACCTGCCGGACGCGCCAACTTCTAGTATCCTGATATAACGGCTGTCAACATAATGGTTATCTGACCAGGAAAGTGAGAAAAAATGGCCAGGCCCTGAAAGAAAGATGGCTTGATTGTTAGGATGTTGGATATCCATCAGAATCCGGCGTCTATTGGGTCATAATGAAGGTTGGTTGTTGGTATAACTTCCCACGACACGATATGGACTATGTTCTTGGCAACTCGACCTACCACATTCGACCTGTTACTAGGCTTCAATGGCTCCCGTACTGAATTGATAGCCGTCGTCATGTCAACCGCTCATAAACTCCCGCAGGGGAAGTCTCAGGCTTCATACGCTCTTTGAGACATGTTTTACCACAGCAGTTCATGTCCCCTCACCAACGTTGAAGCCGCACACCACCCGCTGCAGCAAAGTCAAAACTCTCCACCCAGGGCGTCTACCTTTGATTCACACACCTGGACCCTTTTGGTAGCATTGTGACATGGGTGGAAAGTTACCACACAGCCGGAACCGCGATCAGAGTTTGAAACCTAATCTGACAGGTCTTGACAGAGTTTAGCAGCTAGCCTATCACATAACGTGTAGGAGGGTATTCCAAATCATCAACATTGTGGGGATTTCAGAGTTCGAGTCAAAAGATATCATATAACCATAAATCATGAATCAGTTCTCATTCCGGCATCTCAAAGCGTCATTAACCCCATAAACTCCAGTCCCTTATGCTTCATGCTCAAACAAGTACAGGACATTTACACTTCATAAAAACATGCTCAACTATCCCAAATTGCGCCGTAAGCAGGAACGCCTCTTGTCTCCAATCCGTACACTACCTTCTTCGTAATCTTCTCGTTTGCGATGATGATGACAGCCTCGGCTTGGAAGCTCTTGGCTAGGTTGTAGCCCATCTTGACCAGATCCGGACGGCCGGATTTCTTGGTGTCGTGGATGACTGCGTTCGGAATCCGGTCGGCGATTGTTTCGCAGAGGGCTTTGCCAAATGTCTCTTCTGGTTGCTTGGTGGACCAGATGAGCTGTGTCGCGCAGCTGGGGTTTTGGATGTGTCCAAGCACAGGCCCAATGCCTGAGCCAGTTGCGATGAGAACAACTCGGTTGAAGAGGGTCGCGATGCGCATGACACCGCATGTTGGCACGCCTCGGGTCCAAATATGGGAGGGGCCGTTTTGAATGGTCGATTTGGTCCAATCGCCAGCGTTACTAACGATGAGCGAATAGCCCTTCGGCCTGCCGTTGACGGCTTCGGGAGCGGGAATAGTGGCGAACGAGTGCCACTCCATCAGAGGCTTATACGATAGCCGAGTGAATGATCCATTGACGGGAACCGTGTAGTCAAAGTGCAGTCTGATGGCGTGGTTGGAAAGAACCTCGGCTTCAACGGGAACTTTACGGAGGAACAGCCAAGAAGAGGCGACACTCGCGGTAGCTACAGCCAAGAGCCAGAATGGCACCGATCGGACACAAGCTTGTCCCAAAGAGGTACCAGCTGGGGCACTGTCTCGGGTGATGAGAACAGTTTGAGCCCAAAAAAGAGCAAGCATGGACCAACCGGCAAATCGATGCGTCTTCTCAAACAGATCGTGGTGGCGCTTCCGCATCGAGGGCCACGCAAGCGCGATCATGGCAACGAAAAGGGCAGAGAGGACCCACGAGATAGTCTTGGACTCGATCGACTGCGTACCCCAGTTGGCGCAGCTTTCATACATACAGGCAATATCGGCAATGTTGGACGCCAACAGCCACGCCCCGGCACTGACAGCCGCGCCAGAGTGGACACCTCCGAGATGATAGATCTTGGCGCAGCGAGACCTGATCCAGAGGGGCCAAGACTTGGGCACGCTGCAGGTGATCGTGTAGAGAGCATTGATGACGAATTCTTGGCGGACGAGAACAGCAGTCGCCAGGTTGATCGCCGTGATGTTGCCCAGCCACTCTCGGCTGATTCCGGTGAGGATCAGGGCGATGGCTGCCGAGATGTTGAAAAGGCCTACTAGAGAGAAGAGGCGGCGGTAGATGATGAGAGCTCTATAGCGAAGACCGCGCGTGTGCTTGCCATGGTTCTTTTCAGGGAGAGCCTTCTCAAGATCAACTTGATGCTCATCGATAAGAGTGGCATCGGATGAGTCGGAGAATGAGCTGAACTGCGTGGCACTTGACGTTGAAGAGTCGGATCGAGTATGACCCAGATGAACAGGCTGAGGAGCGCGAACAAGACCAAAGGAAGTCTTTTCGTCGTCTGTTGACATGTGCTTGACGGGAGACGATGCCGTCAACCTCAGCGCCGTTTTGTCGATCTTTCCATTCTGCGTCATGGGCAGTGTCTCAAAGGAATGATACTTTGTCGGCATGGCGTAGTAAGGTTGGCGACTCTTCAAGTGGCTCTGGACTTCTGGAAGAGGACAGCTGAGGGGTGTGAGGAAGGCGTGTATCTCCCCATCGACGAGGAGGGCGGATGCAGATTCTACTGCTGGGCATGAGTTGAGGCTTGCAACGACGCCGTCTAGCTCAACGCGGAAGCCCTGTCGATGGTTAGTATTGGTGATCGTTTTCGTTGGTTTTAGATACACACCTTTACTTTCACTTGGTCATCAACGCGACCGAGGATGTGGAGGGTTCCATCGTGGTTCCACTGGCAAAGGTCCCCAGTACTGTACATGTTGGAACTATCAAGGTGTGTTAGTAGATGCATGAAGAAGCGAACTTGAGAGACTTACCCGTCTTGAGCGAATGGGTCCAGTCTGAACCTCTCAACCGTCTTGTCTGGCAAATCCACATAGCCGCGGGCAACACCAGCACCCCCAGCCCAGACAACACCCACCTCACCAACGGAAACAGGAGAAAGAAATTCATTGAGGATGTAGACGCTGTTTCCTGGTGTTGGCCTTCCGATGGAGAGAGGTTGACCTGCCTGGTGAGACTGCATGGTGTTGACGATGGTTGTCTCAGTTGGGCCATAGCAGTTGAAGTATTTTAGGTGAGATGCCCAGAGGTCGGCAAGTCTAGAGACGAGGTTAGACGAGAAATCTTGACGTAAAAGGCAGGACACACTTTTGGGAAGAGGGCTCACCCGCGGTGGCTGCCACCTTGAGGTTGGGAAAGTCTGAGGGGGTGTATTTGGCCAAGATACTGGGAGTGCAAATCAGGACCTCAATCTGCACATGGATTAGTGATTGCTGAGCAATAAAAGGAAATAGAATGCTTACTTGTTTCAATGCTTTTGACCAGTCAGAACCACGCATGACAAGCGTGCCGCCGTTCGACAGGCAACCAAGGGTTTCCCAAGCAGCTTCACCCTAGTTAGCCACCAACCCTCACCCAAGTTTGATTTGAATTACTTGCCCATATCAAAGCTGACATTCAGAACTTGGCCTACGCATACTCCAGAAGAGATGCCTAAGTTGCCAGGTGACTGGCATACGAGGTTTGTTACATTGCGGTGAGTGATGTCTACCCCTTTGGGTGTCCCTGTAGTCCCTATATCTCGTCAGCAACTAAGCACCTGCAAATAAGACTTGTCAAACCATACCTGATGTGTAGATCACATAACATCCGTCATCAGGGTTACTCAAGGGCTTGAAGTCCTCGAGACCTGTGGCGTCTTGCTCAGCATCGTCCAAGTCGTCAATGACAACGACATTGTTGACTTCAGCATCAAGTATACGATGAGCAGTAGATTTCAAAGCCAAAGCAGTGCGACTACCTGTTTGTTTCAAGACAAACTGTAGTGTCTCGTCTGCCACGACAGATCCATCAAGAGGAACATACTGAGCTCCGCATGAAAGGATAGAGATGATGCCAACAAGCATGCCAACACCACGTTTCACAACAAGCGGCACCCGATCCCCAGGAACAACTCCAAGGTTCTGAAGCCGCCGGGCTAACCTGACACTGCGTTGAGCCAACTCTGCATAGCTGATCTCTGCAGGAGGTTCGACCGACAGGTCTCGGGCCACGACTGTTGTGGGCTGTGAGAAGGCATGGTGGTAGAAGGCTTCGGTGATGGTTGAAAAGCTAGGCCTGCTCGAAGTACCTCTCGTAAACGAGAGGGGTACGGCCGAGCCGAGAGAGACTGAGGGCAAAGATGGCTCCATGCTAGCTGGGGGTGGGACTTTTGATGAAGGGCTCATATAACAAGATGACGATCGACGCCGGGTAATATCAAAGAAACTCAAATAGCTTGACGTGCAGGTAGAGAGGAGGAGATTGGTGTTGATGATTTGAAATTAATCGAGTGCTTATGTCCCTACACCACAAGAAGCCCGTTCCTTAAATAGCCAGTTCTCTCCGCTACTTGATATGTCCCTCCTCTCCCGCCAGCCTCCCGCCATGAACTTGGCACACACTGTTGGGGGAAAAGAGGGCCAGGCCTTTGGACCAGTCAGCTGCACGCGGTCCGAGGTCTCAGCTCCAGCTAGGGTATGCGTCTTTTTTTCTTGCTTGTTGGTATCGAGATTTGTGAAAACTGATGACCAAAAGGGGACCTTTGTTCCGCCTTGATCGGGTAAGTGGTGTTGGAGGGGGAGACGTCTACGCGAGGCTAAAGCGCACGCGGGCCAAGTAGCGTCGAGGACACTAACTAGCTTGGAGGGTATGCCACATGACAATGCGGATGGCTGTGGAAAATCATTCGATGGCTGAACATTTGTTCCCGACAAGTACCTGAACATGGAAGCTTCCCACGATGTGTGTGTGTGTGTGTGTAGTATAGGTTGCCCGCTTTGTGGAACCCCCCTGCAAGACGACACCCACATAGACCAGAGACGGTTCCATGACCGCGGATACAAGGGTTGCCAAGCATTCTCCAGCAGACCGGGAACTGCAGGATCGTGCTCCGGCAGCTGCAGAATCTCACATGAGCCGAGGGAATGGCAGGGGTGTGGTTTGTCTCGGTGGGGTTCTCGGGGAGGGAGATGTGAGCTGTGGTTTTGTTGGCTGTTTATTGGGTTGTCGGGTGGGAATTATGGCTTGAAGTTCGAGCCCATATAAGCAGGATCAACCTTGCACATTGCGCGTCTTTCGTCTTTCAACTTTGACATTTATTCAGTCTTCTGAACTGATAGCTAAAAGCATACCGCCAACTCTACGTGCAAGGATCTTTTGAGCTACTGTAAATGGTTCGCATCACCGCTTGAGTTGACACCGAACCGACGGATTGACAGGCCCGAACAGAAAGATCGACACGACGTCGCTGGCCGAAAAAGAAACGATTTGCATCAACAATTGCCCGACGCGGGTTGTGCAGATTTGGATGATCCACGCACCCCCAACCACCGCTTAATCAGAAATGCCTCAATTCAGCGAACCGAGACACACTTTCCCTTCCGAGCTCGCTGCGAGTCTTGTTGGCTGAACAATCATTTCAGGTGTCTCAGTTGAGATATCCACTTTGATCGACGCAGCTAAACCGCGTTATTGGCGTACGCGACTATTTGAGCCAACACCGCCCAGGATGGGCCCGACAAAGCAGCTACCGTGTCAATTACGCCAAGTTCTTGTCTGTCTGTGATTACTATACCTTTTGTTCTACACAATGAGTGACGAATTGGTCATTGCTTCAACTCCGGTTGATGGAGTCAGAGTACTCGCCTTTAACCGGCCAACCAAGCGCAACGCCCTCTCCCAGCAGCTGATAACTGTGTTCCTGGAACAGCTGCAGGAAGCATCCCGGGATCGTGGCGTGCGAGTCATTGTTGTCACTGGCAGCAAAAGTTTCTTTTGCGGTAAAGAGCCCACATCCCACCCATGCATATCTACAACACTGCCATGCCTGCTTGCTCCACACGCCAGGGGTACCACCACCCCGGCACTTGCGAAAGCTGACTGACGTGCGAGTAGCGGGAGCCGACATCAGCGAGATCTCGGCCCTCGATGCGGAGGCCGCGCGGGGTCATCGATATCTAGAGGATCTATGCACGGGCATGAGATCCGTGCGGAAGCCCGTCATTGCGGCAGTTGAGGGAATGGCGGTGAGTGGCAAATACCCTTTTTTTGAGAGCAGATCTTTTGTTCTATTGAACAAGGAGACTAGCTTCGGATCTAATGTGGAGTACCACGTACTGACGAGTCCTTGATTGACAGCTTGGTGGAGGCTTCGAGGTCGCTTTGATGGTGAGTCGTGATCTGAGCCCCCCCATGACAGCTGACAGCTGAACCCTGACGTTGAGGCGTCGTCCCAACCCAAGACATGCAGAGAGGCACGAATGATGCTTGCTGACAATGCCCCCAACATCACAGTGCGACCTCATCTTTGCCGCTCGAGATAGCCGCTTCGGCCTGCCGGAGGTCACCATTGGTCTCATCCCCGGCGCCGGAGGCACCCAACGACTGACCAACGCCGTGGGCAAGTTCAAGGTATGTTGGCACCACATCTCTTGGCTCCGGGACGGGAAAGCTGATATTTTTCCCTCTCTAGGCAATGCAGATGATCCTCCTCGGGAGACCCATCTCGGCAGACGAGGCCCGTTCCGCTGGACTAATCGCCGACGTCTACGACAATGGGAGCGTGTTGCACAACGTGCTCGAGACGGCAAAGAGCCTCGCCGCGCTGAGCCCCACGGCTCTGTCCTTCACCAAGGAGGCGATATGCAAATGCAAGTACCCGGCACGGCACCCGGCCCTCCTCTCCCCTTGTTTGATATTCCGGCGCTGACTCGGGTACCTAGCGGATGATCTTGGATGCGATCACGACTTTGAGAGGAGCTTGTATTACACTGCGTTTAGCACGGCTGATAAGGAAGAGGGTGTGAGGGCGTTTCTTGAAAAGAGGACACCCGAGTGGAAGTCCAAGTAGCCTCCCTATTTCGGTCTTGTTTTTGATACTTGGAAGGATCTTTTGTTTGGTCACACAATGAGTAAATGGCTTTTTGAGTGGGGGTTGACGGAATATCTCTGTCTGAATGTCACGTCAATGCCCAGGTTCAAGGCGCATGCTCATTCCGTTAGTGTTTAATGCAACGCCTCACCAGGGACCGTGGCATCGGAAAGGTCCCTGTTAGGAAGGTCTTGATAAACTTTGGCCATAACCTGTATCTGGTCGTAACCAGAAGTTGCACTGACCATTGCTTAAAGGAAATGCCGCGGAGTTATACGGCTGAATGGAAGGTGGTATCGTATACGAGGCCATCTGCCCTGATGGCGTAGGTAGTATTCATTTTTTATCATTTGGTAGCATTTCCATCATTCGGTAGCATTTTATCTTCAGCAGCCTTGATTTTTAGGCGGCACGGCACGTCCCGTCGGAACCGAATCCCGTGTCCCCGATGCAATAACACCGAGAATTCAAGCGACGTTGTGTTGCGTTCGGGCAAATAACCTTAATTGTCTATATTTTCTCGGAGTATAAGAGACTGAATGCATTACCTCAAATGGATCTTGAACATGGGCTCTGCCTTGGAAGTGCAATGCGTTGTTTGACGATGCATTGCTCGGAGTCCGTTGGCAAGATTCAGGCCCGAGACGTGGAGCGTTCACTAGAACAGGGCTGATGGATCCAAAGGGCCGAGACCGAGCCTCCTTGGCAAGCGCCATTGACACGGAACATGTCATTCGAGATGATTCAGAACGGGATCCATACTCAGCTGGACACGGCTCGTAGCCTCTAGCGATTTTCAAGAGCCTTGTCTCGCTTGCGGATCTAACCGACGTCACTTTTGCCTTCAATGTCGATAGACTTGACAGTTACTGTGGAACTGAACTTCTACCGAGATATGCCGTGGTTTCAATGTTTCGCTATGGCCTGAGAACCCTTTCCGCGGCATTTTATGCGAATTTTCAATTCATTCCTCTACGTAAGAGGGCAATTTCGCCCCTGGCGCTATTGAACTCAGAGTCCACTGGTAACGCTAGTGGCTCGGTGAAGGGAACCAGTGGGAAGGGATGAGTGAACCAAAGCTTCAATGCCCTCATCAACAAGTAACCATGTGGTCATTCTAATTGAAAAAGACAATCTCCCATAGTCCCTTGGAAGGACTAGGATAGACGAGTAGATTTCGAGAATCAAGATAGATATGGAAGTCCTGGATCAAAGTGCGCCTATAGGTTAGGCTGGTTAGCACAAATCAAATGAAATGGATTTTCATCAAAGCATCAGCCCTCAGATTCCACATAATTCAAGTTCCACGTTGATATTCTTTGCAAAGTTTCGTTAAAGCCTAACCCAGTTACTAGTTTCTCTATTCCAAAGAGATTAGGCGAGTTTTAGTGAACTTGATTATGTCGGAGCCAATGTGAACCCTCCTATTGCAGTCCTAGAAGTATCCAAGAATGGAAATCTAGCCGTTTGCTTAAGAGATGTTTGCTTACACATGTTGACTCCTCGAGAAAATAGTCGAGCCTATTTCGTCGTTGCGGGCTGTGGCATCAGGCCCCCCAACTCATTCTTCTCTTCACACTCACATCCAAATTCTGACATTGAGCTCGCGTGTATCAAGATGTAATTCGTTATTATACGATCTTTATCCTCGGTTTAATTCCCCTATGGAATGTTTTACACGTTTATTTATTCTAGAAACGAAACCCCATGTCTAGTCTCTCCATCAACCTCGGTCAAACCAGTCCATTTACATTCCTGTTGCCGAGACATATCAGTGTCAGATTTTCCATCTGACACAGGCAAGAATTTCGTTCAGAAAACGTATGACTATGGAGCTTAGCAATATTTCATAAAATTTGTCGTGGGCGTGTACTTACCAGATCATGCCAGGCTACTCCGGCGTATTCCGATTCACTCTTTCCGTAGTGCTCGAACCCGAGCTTCTGGTAGTAAGGCACGAGACGGTCGTATGTAAGAATCGAGATTCTCTCAGCCCTGCCAGCCTTCTTCATTTGGCCGATATACGCCGCCATGAGCGCCTTGCCGAAACCAGACCTCTGGTAGCTAGGCGAGACCGCAAGTGCGTGCAGTGCAATTGTCGTGCCATTCTTCTTATGGCCAACCTCGTAGTCGGCCAGTGGGTTGGCCTTCCACTCTGGTGGACAAGCCATGTCCTCATCCCGCACAGGCTTGTTTGTCGACATTGTGGAAATGACGTGTCCAATCAGGACATCGTCGTCTGAGGCACCTTCGGTGATGATGGGGATGTCTTGAGGGTCTTGAGCGGGCAAGTCTTCTCCAGCGCGTAGGAAAAGACCAACGCAAAGCTCCGGGCAGACGGTCAAGCGGTACTCGATCTAGAACACGGTTGGTGAAGGACTCTACACGTCATCAGTTGGGTGCTACCTTTTCACGAGTCGCCGCCTCTGCGGGAGGGAACGCTGCCGTCTCGACGACGAGAGACCGTTCGAGGTCGTTGATGTTGAGCTGTCGGATGTAAAGCGCCATTGTGAGTGTAGAGTGTGTCAATGTTATTCGTTTCTTGTTGATGAACGAGGCTATTTTGAAGCTAGCTCGGTTATCTTTATATCGCCATGTTGCTGCATGAGGCGGGGTTGCTTCAGTGGGGCTTGTCGTTAAAGCGCGCCCTTCAATTGAGCACCGTCTCCTCGCATCGTGAGATAAAGCCCTGCGATAGGATTAATCATTTAAATGAGCCTCGAAGAAAGATTTTCGTTTTCCTGGTTCAATACGAGGTTGTGTTAGAAGTTGCGATGTCGGAACGTTGCTTTGCCACATTGGGCAGCGTCATGTTGAATCATGTTGATATTCTTCCAAAGACCACACTCCTTTCTGATGCATGGATCCAACAAAAAATCGCAGTAGTGAGACTGCTAATAGAATGAAGAATAAGAAGATAGTGACGAGGCAAGTGTATCGAAATGATGGTAGCCTTTCGTGATACACACACAGGATTCAGCTGCCACAGATAGAGTCAGCTCAAGCTCAGATATCGCTTGCCCTGTTGAAATCCTCTGATAATAAGAAAACAGGGTCTCAAAAAGGCTAACCTTGCCATGTCCATCGAAGTACTGGTGACAAGCAATGACTTTCCCTCAGTCCCCGTAAAGGATGCACCAAGACAGCTGTCCGTCCGAGCGCGTGAACAGACATCAGCCCCCCATCAGCCATCGGGATTTCTCGAAATGGACGAGAATAACGGCTTTCCTTCACGTGAATTCCATTTCTGGACTTTGAGTTTACTCGCCGTCTTCTCGCCTTCCTCAAATGGGCGTCGTCGTCATATCGGTGGTAGGGCTGAGGCGGACCATGTCCTCCGTATCGCTTTTTTGTAGATCAACACTATCGCTGCTGGACCGACCGCAAAGGTGCTTGCCCAACAAAGGTGGGTATTACCACAGACAGAATATCGGTGAAGAAATTGCAAGACTCGGACTACGTAGATCGGTCATCGATAATGGTCGTCATTAGAGTTCAATAGCTCCCTGCTTCAACGTCCAGAGATGCACTGACATTTTAAGGCAGAGCAGGATCACAAAGGCTACGTGTAGACAGATAACAGGCCATAGATCAAGGCCAAATGACCGTTTCCCAGCCATACCATTGACCGATATCGTATGATCTTCCAGTCTTCTGATTGATCTTCGATGCAAGAGTGGTCATGCACCCGCTGTCACTTGGACCGACGCCACATGGCTGAGGCTTGCAGACGTCTGCCAATAGTGCCACGATATGTGCACATTGGATAGTCCGTGTGTTGTCAGAGAAAACGTGATAGGGTTGTATTGTCCGTTGTGATAGGACCCTGCTGGTCGTATCGCTTACCGTCGGATTGGCCTCTTGCGTCACGGAGATGGGTCGTTGACTGGCTGTATAACTTGGCATATCTTGAATTACACACTTAATGGCATTGTATGGGGCTTTGATAGCCAGGGTCAGTTATGAACACTCTTGTTCATAGCATGTCTTCCCGTTGTTGAGTTGACCTTGGTGAATGTGAATGTTGATAGTGGTGAAAACTCTCAAAACCTCACTGAGGATAGCCTATGAAGGAAGGGATTTAACTACGAAGCATAATTTGGATATAAAACAGTTCATCGTCGTCAATACAGGCACCGCATCATGAAAGGTGATCAAATGCATTTTTTAATGAAGAAGAATGCTGATGTCGGGTAGTTTTTACCCACAAGGCAGATCATAGAAGTCATAATCAACTCGCCAACATGAGTTCGCTACACAAACTGCTCTACCGTCCATACTGCTCCCTTGTCACAGAGTTCATAAAGGTCGTTTGGGCTAGTCGGAAAGTGTCAGGTTGCACACTGGACCCGTTGGGGTTGAAGTAAAAGTTCTCTCCGTAGCCACCACCTGACTTGTACACAGGCCACTTCTCAACACCACGGACTTGGTTTGTTAGCTATAATACCTTAATTGAGGGATTGGGGAAAAGAGTCTTACTGCCGTGATTGTTGGGGTCGAGATCGTTGATGAAACTTATCCACATACGAGTGACGAGTTTGGCCAACTGGAGAACCTCCTTGGAGGCACCTGTGAGAGGGCTCTGGCCCTTGGCATAACCCAGACCGATCCTGTTGTAAAATACGTAGCCAATCTCAGTAAAGTGAGGAGTACCAAAGAACTCGACTAAAAAGATATGGTCAGCTTGGGGCAGTGTGAGATGTTGGCGATGACTTACAGTTCTGGGTGTTGGGTGACTCGAACAAGTACGAATACGCGGTAGCTCCATGCTTGGACCAAGCATCAGTCCTCAGACGTCTCCACGTAGTGAAGAGCTGATCAGTTTGCAGAGAAATGACGCGCTTGAACTGGGCTCCGACAGGGCCATCGGGTCTCACGCGATACGCAGCTGGCAAACCAATTGCATCGACGTCAGGGTAGAGAGCCATCAGGATCTCGGTAGTCTCAGCATCTGGACCGGCCGAGGCGATGAGGTTCCTGACCTCCTCGGTGGTGTTGAGGCCCCAGTTTCCGAATAGCGTACCTTCGTCGGCGTTGGTGCCAAGCAGGATCGGCACCTTGGTGAACTTGCCCTTCTCGAGGAGTGTCGACGAGTAGTCGGGAATAAAGTCTCCATCAACAACGGGGTAAAAGTTACCAGGAACCAGGGCGCTGGTCGCGTTGAGCTTGTCGAAAGGAACATCTCGCAGGCAGGCAATCCTGTCCTTTTTCTTGTCGCATCCGACAGCCTTGACGATGGTGTCGTAGCGCTTCTGAGGGTTAGTCAAATTCTTCATGTCGGTTCCATCAGCGCCAGATTGGGCAATGATTCCGTGGAAAAGGCCCTCATCCTTTCCTCCGAAAGCAGTAGCCTGGTAACCGACGTTGCCGCCTCCAGCACTCTCGCCCCAGATGGTGATCTTGTCAACGTCGCCGCCAAAGGCAGCAATGTTCTCCTTGATCCAGTGCAGAGCAATGCGCTGGTCCTTGAGACCGAGGTTGGCGATACCGGCCTCCATAACATCCTTGCTGGCCATGAATCCCCAGAAGGAGAGTCGGTCTGTCAAGTGTTAATGATGAAGCTGCTAAGCGTGATTCTAGGTACTTACAGTCGACAGAGACGGCAAGGAAAGGCTTTCCCATCTTCACAGACTCCTCCACAATGAAGCTCAGGTTGTAGACGCCATTGGCACTATAGTCCATTGACCAACCTCCACCGTGGATGAAGACACCAACAGGGAGCGGCTTGTCATTCTTTCCGTGGCCTGACTTTGCCGGGCGGACAATGTTCAGGGTCAGGCAGTCCTCGCCGAGGGTGTGCGGCCAAGCAGGGCTGTTCTACGGAACGTTAGTAATCGCGACATAGATGGTTGTAATGAAGGTGACTCACTCCGTATCCGACGCAAGAGTCAGCATACTCGGTCGCCTTTCTGGTCTTAAAGGTCGTGTTCAAGGGCCGAGGATTCTGGAAACGAAGAGAGCCCACAGGAGGCTGGGCAAAGGGAACACCAAGGAAGAGATCCTGGTTATACGAAGCAACGTATTTGCCCTCATAGGTACCGTTCTTGACCTGCACGGTGGGCGGTTGCCTGGTAGCAGCACAGACAGCACCCTCGGCAAGCAAGACGGCTGCCGTGACAAGTTTCAGAAGAGAGGCCATCGTGTAAATACCCCGGATGTGAGGTTGCAGCACCCAGTTCCAAGCAGTCGGATCCCCGCTACTTTATAGCTTCATGACATGCGCCCTATTGTCTCCATATTCCGCGGTTAGAATCCTGGAAATCCTAGCATAACTAGGATTGCGGATTAATGTTGCCGAGTATCCCCGGGGAAATGCGTGATGCTGAAGATTATTGACGGAGCTCGCTAGCCATTCTCGCTAGAGCTCGACTTGAATTTGCGGAGAAGGCGCTACAAATTTCCAAGGACGTCATATTCAATCTGAACGTAGTATCCATCGGTTCTCTGTCCAGTGGTGGTCTTTGTCGCGTCACGTTGACTTTGGCTATCCCTGATGGCTCCATTTGCCGAGGTTAACTGCCGCTCTACCAGGAACACCAGGATCAGCTTGACCGACGCAGCATTCTTTTACTGACTAAGAGTGACCCGATTGAACGGACATAGCTGCCCATGGGGAAAGGAACTCTTAAGTTGCGGGGGGTAGCTACGGTCATGGGGTTGGTGAATACTTCTCCGCACGTGGTGTGATAAATCAGGACGAGCTGGTGGAGGAAAAGATGCCCTTTTGAATCTTCGGAACCCATCAGGCAATCCGGAACGCACGATTGGCGTCTGCTCCGAGACGTCAAGGTTCGGGATCCACGTGCTAGCAAGATATAGGAATGGTCTGTCGCTCGCTTGTGCAAGGATAGCAGCAAAAGCGCTTAAGTTTGCCCAACTGGGAGTTTCAGGCCCAGGTTCATGACTAGGGCCAACACGAACGGTGCTTCAAATTTCTAGATTCACTCCAACACTTGGAGACGAAAAGCTCGCATTGGTGAACCGAGACCCGCTCTCTTCCAGGGGCTGAAGGCGAGAGGTGAGAACCCAATCGGAATGCACACACAGGCAAAACCTGCTCTCTCCGCATCCCGAAAACAAGCTTACCAGGAGTCGGTTGACTTGCGGGGAAGATCTGGGGTTAAGTTTGACTTTGCATGTTTTTTTTTTATATATCACCAAGATCTGCGCATCGATCTTGAAGGCATCATCAGCCAAGGTTGCATCTTCATTTGAGTGACAGCAGCATCAACCATGAGTAAAGACATTGAGCCAAAGGCCCCAGAGGCTATCCAGCTGGAGGAGATGCCCAAGAGCGCGGTTGCGGCTCTTCCTCCTAGTAGGGCCAATGAGAACCTCGTCTGGCATGACTTTTGGGAGAACCGACGCGTCTTGATGTTCTGTAAGTGACCACCACCAAGAAACGCATGTTTTCATCAAAACTGACCGTCAAGGTTTGATCATCTACCTTCTTCCCGTCAACTTTGGCTATGAAATGTCAATGACAGGAAAACTCCTCGCCGTTACTCCTTTCGCCAAAAAGTTCGGATACCAGGCTGGTGAGACCTGGGTTGTCGCCGCTCACGACCAACAAATCCTCAACGCCGCCGCCACTGTTGGAATTTTCACCTCTGCCTTTGCGACTGGTATTATCAGCGACTTTATCGGCCGAAAGAAGACCATTATCGTTGCCTGTATCATCTGCCTTGGAGGAATCATTCTTCAGTACTTTAGCGAGACTATCCTGATGCTGTTTGGAGGCAAGGTTGTTTCGACTTTCGGATTCGGTCTTGGTCATTCGCTTGGTCCTGTTTTCGTTGCTGAGCTTGCACCTGTCAAGATGCGAGGTTTGTGCTTGGCTCTGCTGGTAAGTATTCTCGAAAACGCCAAATGCGAAGTGTTCTATGTGTGGTGCTAACAAATCTAGAACACAATGATCACTCTTGGCCAATGGCTCAACTCTCTCGTCGTCTTCGCCTGCAAGAAGGATCCCTCGGACATGGCCTGGCGTATTCCTCTGATCACCCAGGTCATTCCTCCTGGACTTCTTCTTCTTAACCTCTTCTTCCTCCCCGAGTCTCCTACATGGCTTATCATCAAGGGCCGCCGTGACGATGCCGCCAAGGCTTTCCGACGATTCAACGGTGATGGATTCGATGTGGATGGTGCCATGGCTATTGCGACTGTCGCCATCGCCAAGGAAGAGGAAGCCAAGAAGGCGCAGGAAAACAGCAAGTGGCTGGAGTGTTTCCAGGGTACTAACTTGCGACGAACCACCATTATCATCATGGTGTACCTTTCGCAGCAGTTCATTGGCATTGGTTTCATCAACGGTTATCTTACGTGAGTACCTGCAAGTCAACTGCCAGGACTTTCCAGCTGACAATCTACAGATACTACTTCCGTCTCGCTGGTGTCAACGATCCTCTCGCTATCGGTCAAATCGCTTATGCTATTCAGCTTGTTGGAAACATGTGCTCTTGGCCGCTCATCGATCGCTTGGGACGACGACCTCTGATCGTTGGTGGATGTTTCGTCATGACTGCTCTCTTGCTCGTCATCGGTGGAATCAGTACCATTGGCTCCGGTCCCAGCTTGTCCGCGACTGTCGCCTTCATGGTTATTTGGGGCTTCCTGTACCAGGCCACCCTGGGTGCTGTCGCCTACAGTGTCGGTGGTGAAACTGCCAGGTGAGAATCTCATCAGCACATACCTACTCAAGCAAAGCTAACATGCTCAGTGTTCAACTCCGACAAAAGACCTACAGTATCAACATCATGGTCTCGACCGCCTTCTCCTGCCTTGTCTCCCAGGTCATGCCCTACCTCATCAACACCGACCAGGCCAACCTCGGTGGCAAGGTCTGCTTCGTCTTCTTCGGTCTCTCGGTGCCCATGTGCGTCTACCTCTACTTCTGCCTGCCCGAACTCAAGGGCCGCAACTACGCCGAGGTCCAGGAGATGTTTGAGAACCGCGTTCCTGCTCGCAAGTTCAAGTCGTACGTTGCCGAGGTTGCTCTGGTCAACGACAGGAAGGAGGAAGGAAATGCTTAATTGGAGGCTTCCAATTGCTAAATAATACCGGTATCCAAGATCTGCGAGCTGGCTTGGTTCTGGCTTAGCATGCAGGCAGTAGTTCAAAGCGATCAGATACATAGTAATGCAAAAGAGAGATCTTGGTCGAAGGAGAAACTAGAACTTCAGTGAAAGAGACAATACATCCTGCCGCCCGCGATCCTGATCTCCTTGAGTTCGAGTCTTCCGCCGTCTCTCACTCATCCGTCTTGAGTGGCTTTCGGCCATATACGATGTGCCTATCAGATGTGAGGTTAGTACTGCCCGCGGTTACATCCCAGCGCACTCACATATCTCCACTACCAAGGTGCCTGGGATTCCGAATGATAGCCCGCATCTTGGAAACAATATCGTCCACCTTCTCGCGGCTCCAACCCAGGATCTGTCCAATGGGGTACAAAGCAAACCCATCCAAGCTCAAGTCCATGTACAGACCAACAAACTGGCCTTCCTTTTTGAGTTTCTCCTCCTTTGGCCAGCCGCTAAGAGGAATTGTGATGATCTTATGCACAATGTCTTTAAATCCTGCTTCTCGGGCAGACTCCTCCATGATGCCGTCGGTGACTCTAAAGGTGCGGCCAATCTTGTCACCGGCATCGAAAAAGAGCTCGGCCCATTGCTTGAAAGTTCTAAGACGAGATGAGTGCGGTATTCTGCACTTAATGATGCTGGTACTCACTCGTTCTCAGCCACCGACTTGGGGTTCTCACACTTCAAGTGAATATTGGGCTCGATATGCTGGAACCAACCACCAGGCTTGAGAAACTTGAACATCTGCCTATACAGCTTTGGCCAGTCATCAAAGGCACCATGCATATAGCGAACATGGATAAAGTCGAAGGAAGCTGGCTCAAAGGTCCAGTCCAACTGAGCATCGTCGATCTGAAACTTGACATTCAGAGGCGTCCAGGAAGGCTGAGTGGGCGAGATATCGACGCCGATGACCTCGGCAGATGGAAATTTATCAGCCATGTCACTGATTGGTTAGTGAAGCTCCAGAGCTCGGTAGGCTGCAACTGACATGGCCCATATTCCAGTTCCCGTTCCGATGTCCAAGATGCGCTACTTGACGATCAGAACATGCATGTCTCGTCGTGGAACTTACTTACCTGTGGGCTGTCACCGAGTGGAACAGCGTACAGCTTGTCGTCCAACATCATAGTGAGCCACTCGTGCCTATACAATAGTTAATGAATGGACCATGAGTGAGTAGTTTAGTGAGACGCGCGCCACGTCAAATGCCTCGACATGTTTTTCGTCATTGGGCGCCCTTGGGTGAGTTAGTATGGTAAATTTAGGGTATAAAAGTTAACAAGGGTGCTTTCCAGTAGTCTGTCGTGTTGGAGTTTTGGTAGGTCCGTCCTTGTATCTTTCGATACTCATAAACGCTGGAGGTTGCCGACGCCGTGGATGAGTAGGTGCTGGTCTCATAGTCAGTTGATGGCCCTCTTTCATACAATGAGGCTTTCGGACCTCTCTACATCATCACTAATGTCATTGTCATCACTACCCGTAACTTCGGGGTCCTACACGCATTAGCACATGCTGAGGCTGCACAGGATGCCCACGGGCGAGATGCATACAATGGCGATACCTCGGCGGGTCTGTTCCTCGTTGCTCATTTCGGGTAGTGTTGCCGGACTCTCTGGGACAGTGATGGAGATGGAAAAACCATGCACAAAGACCGAGATGTCTGGTGAGCCATATAACCACGTCATGGTCCGTGAAACCCCTCAGCCAAGGCTCCAAGCGGGGAAACTGCCTCATTTGTGTTCAATCAAGGATAAATAGATGTAACCCAGCAACTTTCTAATGGTCCTGGTTGGCTGAATGAAATGGCACCCTAATTGACGACCCGATTTGTCCCCTTGAGAGCACGCGGATGCCGGATCTCTTCCGCCGGGCAAGTTTCCTGAACCGGATAATAGACACAAGATATATGCAGTTACTCCTGTCACTGTGATACCCCTTGGCGAACTTGGCATTATGCGCTGCATCGACCTTTGAAACCTGTGCTGATTCTAAACTTTCATAGCAAATCCGAAAGTCTGTGAAGCGAACAGACTGTTCATACACCTATAGGTCATTGATGATATCTTTCACGCCCGCGAACGAAAGCTCGTCAAGGGTTTCCTCAAACAGCTGGTTGGCAAGACGCAAGCCTTTAGTCTTACATACAAGAGGCGACATTCTAGGAAGTAAATGTTAGTTTAACCTTTAACCAATGCAAGACAATAAAGCTTATGCTAGTAACTCACGGCTGAACTTTGGCATCTTCGATGTATTGTCCATGGGCTTGGTCACCGAGGGTGGTAACAGCGTTCACAATTGTGCGAGCACCAACAGAGCATGTGCGACTAAACAAGAAGGAGTAAATGTTGAAAGCGAGGCGGAGGGTGCCCTGAAACTCGCGTGAAATCTGTGAGTCGCCGCAGAGTCCGGGATTCGGGCAAGAGATGGTGACCTCGGACGTAGACACATGTTTGGAGAGCTCAGACAGAAACAGTTGCCCGAGAAGCTTGGTTGTACAATAGCGATTCATCAAGTCCCATTTGGGCATCTTTTGTTTAAATGCTGACAACAGAGGAGTTATGTTTCTTTCTTCGAACCTAGATCACGCGGCCATGTCGGATGATAGAATGCAAATCTGGCCAGGATCGCCTCCTGTTCTCTTCCGCTTGATGATGGGGAGCAACAATATTGCTAGCAGCATAGTCGACAAGAAGTTTACTTGAAACCCTTCTTCAAAGCCGTTTGACGTGAATTCTTCGGTGGCTTTCTGCACGCCGGCATTGAGAATGGCGATATCAAGACGCGGCAAGGTTTCGGCGCGCTTTGTAAAGCTCAAGATCGATTCGTAGGATAGCATGTCCAGTTTCCAGACTTCCACAAATTCCGATTCAAGATCACGGCCATTGATGAGCTCCTGACGGACCCCTTCGCCCTTGATTTCATCGCGTACCGCAAGGATGACTTTGCAGCCCAGATCAAGAAGCTGACGTACTATTTCTAGTCCTAGCCCAGTGTTTGCACCCGTGACTATGGCTGACTTCCCACTCAAGTCTGCATCGCGACGTGAAACTAATGGGGGTGTGATAAATAGTTGGCGGTAGTAGAAATGAAGTTGACTTGCCCTCCACTCGGGCGAGATGTCAAAAGTCGTGGCCATGTTGATGAGTTGTCCTGTGTCTCTTGAAAGGTGGAAGGTCTTGGATCCTTCCGGCTGGTTACGCAGGTGGCTGATTCATGCTTATCTCGTCCCCGCTCAAAACAGGGCTCGATCGACAACACTCTCCTTCCAAAAAGACCAGAATGACGTAGTTGAAGTGTCGATCACACATCCCGCCCCAGTGGGCGTTAGACTTGGGTTGGACAAGGCTTTATCGGTCCTTATCGGGTCCAAAGAGGACAGTTTGAGGCGCAGCTGAAGTCTGAACTTGTTGCCGATATTGTTGACTATCTGCATCCATGAAAGGAGAAGTCGCAGGATCTATTATGTTACACGGTTGACACCCAAGGCCGCGTCTCACGGTAATGACGAGTTGGTATTTGAGTGTCTCGTGCACGCCTCGAACTTTGCTAGAGAGACTAAAAATGATAGGTGACACTTCAAAGGCAAACCATATCTGCTGCTATGTTGCATCTGCACATGATTTCAACCGTGTTATCAGACCTTCTCCTCAGTCGTCACAGATTCTTGTACGGGGCTCCTGACATGCCTCTGCGTGAGGTTTCCAGCGTCATCATGGTCTGCGTCCCATCTGTCTACCTCCGCAAGAGGGACCTTGACCAAGCGGTGGGTGTTAGCGCCATTCTGGTCGACTTCCAAAACTTCCGTTCGAATAGCATAGCCCTTCCACTTCGGAATCAGGTAAATCCAGACAACGTAGTAGAGGTAGCATGTAATCATACTAGGCACATGTCAGTGAGTGAGCCTATCCAAGTCCAAGGGGGAACAACTTACATCGCAATACCAACTACACAATACGTTGCGTACCAAAAGCTTACCTCGCCTGCGTAAGGACCACCCTTCGGTGGCCACCAGGGCATAGCGATGATGAAGACTTGGATAAGAATGAAGAAGATTAAGAGGACGTCCCAGACCTTGAAGTCCCGGCGTCCTCTGCCAACACGCTTGTTATGACGTCTGACAAGATACAGGCCAATACCCAAAGCTAGATGGAATAGACCATCGGGGTACGTCTTAAGACTGACGACTGCGAAATGTCAGACCAAAGACAGGACGGTTGAGATGTGGATGAGTGGGGGTATCGATCAACGACAGCCACATTGAGGTAGACTTACCAAACTGGAATGCATCACCCGCTGGGGGAGCGACAATCATGATGAATGTCATGCCCCACTTCAGAAGATACGGCCCGAGAGGTGTTCCGAATGGCTTTGTTGAGACCCAGAAGGTTGTGAAGGGGAGTACTCCTTGTCTATGGACAGTCAGCACTAGCAGCCTATTTGAGACCATTAAAACTCACCGCCCGATCTCTCGGATCATTCTAGACTGTCCAATGAGGACAGCCAATAGATTACCAAAGGCACTGAGCAGCACAAGAACATTCAGGGCCGTCTCAGCACCACCAGTTCCGAAGACGGTGGTGAAGAAGACGCCAGCGGCAATCTCGTCAGACTCGGCAAACTCCTTCTTAGGGACTGTCCGAATTTTTGTTAACATGGTGACATTTTGATGTACAAAATGACCTACCAGCTGCAAAGTATGCAATGTTGCAAAGCATGTAGAGAATGGCAACCACAAGCAGGGACAAGAAGCCATGTTTCTTAATGGTTGGAATTGGTCGCTTGATCTCGTTGACCACGTTGAACGCGTTGGCGTAACCACTGTATGAGAAGACAATGTTTACCAGGGCTGTTGAAAGGTCGTTGCCATTGTTGGTGGTGCCCGCGAAGGAGTCGCGGAAGTTGGCCTTGGGGTCAGGGATGCTTGAAACATTGCCGCCAAGAATGACCAGGCCCGTGATGGATATGCTAGAAGGTGTTAGAAGATGGTTGGCTATATCAAAATCCATACTGACAAGACAAGAGTAATAATCTTGAGGAAGCCGATAAAGTTGGTGGCCCACAAGGAGTACTTGTTGTGAGTAATGACGCCTAGGAGAGTTAGCACACACTTGCTTCATCGCGAGGATGCCATCAAGCGCCGGGCTGCGAGGATGAATACATACAGATAACGGCCAGGGAGTAAGCAGCAATGGCTACTCCCTTCATCTGCCAGTCAGACGGCACCTTGCCAGCAATTCTCCATACATATCGAGACAGAACTGGAAGAGGTGTCAATTGAGGCAAGCCAAGAGGGTTTTTAGCTCAGCTCACCGATGGCGTTGCTGCTGCTAAAGGACAGAATAACGGATTGCACAGCAAATGCGATGGGAAAGAAATGCTTCGGTCGAGGATAAGCTTGCTCAAGATAGACCACTTCCGATCCCGATCGATTAGGAAAGTAACTCGCAAACTCGAGATAAACACCGAAACCCGCAAGGGCCATGAGGAAGCCAATGAACCAGTAAATCAGGGCCAGGCCAATTGATCCGGTTTTGTTCAAAATCGTTCCAGCTGAGCGAAAAGATCAGCGATTGGTTCATTCACTGGACAGGACAACTACTCACGGGAAGAAAAGATTCCAGATCCAACCATCTGATTGACATTGAGGAAGATGATGGTGATCCATCCCACATGGTAGCCCAGCGGGGAATTGGACTCAACAGGGGCTCCAATCGCCTCTTGGTAAGACGGTTTTGAGTCGTTTCCGCCCTGTACTCGTGTAAAGGCGAGGTTACCATCGCGGAGAAGGGCCGGGTCTGAGCTGTCGGACGTGTAGTTCAGGTCACTCTCGCCAGCCGTAGTTACGGCTGGTTTAGCCTCTGGCTTCGCACGCCAGCCAAGTGAGAAGCCCATGATGGCAGGCGATGGCAAGTAAGCAAATCGACTTGCCAGAGAAGATGGAATGCTGATCAAAGGTAACAGACGGCCACGGCTTTAATACGACCTGTGTAACGTGCCTACCTGTTAAACTGTTGGTACTAGACGTCGATCTGCCAAGCATCGGGCCCTACTATACTGAAACATCAAGATTGGCTCCTGATTGCGTGATGGCAAGTGACCTTCCAGTCTAAGCGACCTTGTACGAAGCACGTCATGGATACTAGGCATGACGCCAAAGCCAATGTTACATGACAAGGAGTCCCCAGGCCTGATGAGCACCTACGAAAGAGGCACGCCCCGACAAATTGATGAGGAACGGTTTCCTTTCTAGAAGCAGGGCTTCATTTCTTTCACTGTTTCGAGTTTAGATTGAGCCGCATTCGTGGGGAGTCGCTGTGAGGTTACTGTGGCTGCATCACACACATTGCGACAAAGCACGAATCGGCCGCTTGGTGGGGAGAACCTTGTTGATTAAGTCTAAAATGCCTTAAAATAAGCATATCCCCTTGTTCGACCGGCTTAGAACCCGACTCGTAAACCGGCTCCCCGCCGACCGTTTGAAGCCTTCGGCTCCACGGGGTTCACCCGCCCTTTCTCTCCACAACAGGAGATATCGGGCTTGTCATGACACCGATTGGTCAGAATACTCAATGTGTTGGAAGGATCAGATGTTGGAAGCGTCACTGTGCCTGAATCCTTTGCCAAATTCATCTCGCTAGACCAGACTCCCACGCCCTTTACATCGTCTCTCCATGAAGAATCCCAAGACAAAAGGCCCGACAACAAGGTGAGATGCAGCGCTGCCTAGACTCTCAGTGGGTGGGAGATACAGGGCCAAGAGCGCTCGAATCCACCAAATACAGAGGGCACGGGTCCGCCCAGATGATGCCATCGGGGCTATAGATTGAGTGCTTGGGGGAGAACCTAGTCACTGGAGAAAAGGTATTGGCTCGTCCCCTTTCTAGCTTCTTAGTTAGGAATGAGCTTACACTGCCTATTTATCGATGCAACGTAACGGGAAATATCTAATACGACTTGATAACCCACGCGGCCGTGGGTTCCGACCTTGCTATTTCTCACACGCCCTATGGATCAGTAGTTGAACCCTGTCCCGGCTATTCGCGGTTCTTCAGTGTCTTTCCACTTTGGTTTAGGCATTTCCGAGTCGAATTTTTACCACTCTTATGCCCCATCGCCGATATGACAGTTCGTCCAGCGCCAACATCCATCATCGCCACGGAGCTTCACAATGACTTCCCCGCGAGATGGATGCAAGCCATAACAGTGTCGTCCATGAAAAATTTAATCTCACCCGCGAGTTTAGCGCCTTATATCTGTCAGGCCTTAATTGATGATGGAAACCTCTTTTCACCTGCTCTGCCGCGCGGATCCGAGTTGTACGTGCCTAATCGTGATCCAGTTGTTCAACATTATTGAAGTCACTGTGACCTCTAAGATGTCCGCCTCAGATAGCTAACAACTGCGCTTCCGCTTTATTGGACGCCATGGACTCAGTTTTTGTCTAAAACCTGTGAGTATATGCGGGCGAGACTGCGACCTGCTCCCGCCTGCACGCCCTTCTTTCCTGGCCAAGTTAAAATACTGAATTTCATGTTGTCATTCAACCAAGTGACTTGATGTCTACCCATGGACAAAAAGCGTAAAGAAACTCATTCTAAATGTGTTCTTTGCAATACGACAAGAAGACGAGAATCTCTGGCTTATGTAATCCTCGATATTTGCCTTGTCCAGGTTTTCCCCAAACTCAAAGCACTTGAAGTTCTTGACTCTCATTCATTTACTCCCGGTGTACGCCACACGGCCAACCCACGTTCCTGATACGAGATTACGCCTACAATACATCCAGTGTTTGCAAATATTGTGCTATTTCAGGGTCACTCATAGCCAGACATGAGGAGTTCTGATGGTTGTTGGACTTGTCGCCTCCGGCGAAACTTGCTCGGCACTGAACATAACATTATACTTCACCGAAGACAAACCCGAATGGATGGATGGTGGTCGGAGACAAGAAGAAATGGCAGAAAGGCTACGAAAGGAAGTCAAAGAGCAAGCCCATCGACGCCGTCCAGTCCGAGAACGGTTGCTACATGCGTCTCTACCACGACTACCACCTCAAGACCTTGATGATCCACAATCATATTCTCAGCCATCCAAAGAGACCAAGCCATGCCCTGAGGTAACTCCTCATCCTCGACGGGGAATCGATTGCATCCTCACTGCAGGCAATGCCAACAATACTATAACCTTCAGCAGGCCCGACACTTTCCTGCTCACATTCTACCTTGATAATTTGCTGCCTTTCTTGTTTCCCTTCTACAATCCTTCGCTGCTAGAAGATGGAAAAGCATGGCTCTTGGAAATGATGATAAGCAGCCCTGTGGTACGACAGGCAACTCGATGTCAGAGTTCATACTTCTTCTCTCTTGCACAGGGGCAAGATGCCGATTGGAAAACTGTGCTCGAACAAACCAAGGATGCTTTTAGCATGCTAGGAAAGTCCCTACAATTCATCCAGGGTTTCAACATCATGGAGCACGTCCATGGCGCTATACGCATCTTGGCGGGCATCGTGCAGCTCCAACGATACGGGACTTCTCTTTTGAGCTTTGACAACTGCCAAGCGCATCTCAGCGGCGCAGTGGCTCTTTTCAAGCAACTTCTCGACAGCGTTGGATCATCTGATCCCCGGTCAAGCTTCTCCGTGGTCATCAGTCGCCTAGGGCCATCGTCACAAATTGCAGAAAGACTTGAGGTACCAAGCGCTGAACAATCCGCATTTCGCTTTTCTTCGGCTCTCCTATTTTTTGACGATATCGTTGCCAGCACGGTGCTTCAGCAGAAGCCAAAACTTTACGAATACCACCAAAGCCTTCTCGATGATGTAAACGAGGGCGGCCCTGCGGTTGACTTGGAGACTGTTGTCGGCTGTCAAAACTGGGTACTCATCCAGATGGGAGAAAGTGCTTCGCTGGACGCATGGAAACAGGATTGCCAAAGAGCAGGAAATCTCGATGTGATGGAAATGGTCCGTATCGCCACAACGATCAAGGCTTCTTTGGAAATCCAACTTTCTGGGGTCAAAGCAAACGGAGACAAGGGCCTAGACAAACACCAGAGACAATTCAATATTCTCACGGGGGAAGATGAGCAGCAGTCAAAGACAAGAGCTGCTCAGAGCTCCCTCGTCACCCAGGTCTGGGCCCACGCAGTGCTGATCTACCTGTCTGTCATTGTATCCGGCTGGCAGCCAGCGAGTGTCGAGATATGTCAGAACGTTGAAGGCGTACTCAAACACATCGAGAGCCCAATCTCAATATTACCTCGTGCCCTACTGCGCACAATGGTGTGGCCATTCTGCGTCGCAGGCTGCCTCGCCGAGCCAGCACAAAGGCCTCGTTTCAGGTCGATCGTTGAAGAACTGCAACCACCAAGAGTTTTTGGCACACTCTCCAAGGCACTCGAAATAATGAAAAAGGACTGGAGAGAGGAAAATGATACGGGGCGCGATCTGGCCACGTGCTTCAAAGGTCATGGTGATTTAGTGTTGCTTGTTTAAAGAAGCGTCTGGGGGTGTCTAAAGGGAGTGTCCCACGAGAGTATTTTATCTGGTTTATATCGCCCATTTGAAGGCTTTGTCAAGTTTCAACTCTTTAGTTGAATCCAATGTATCCCTTGTTCTTCACAAACGTTGCCTGGCACGGGATATCCTCCTCCTGCCTCGCCAACTGCGCGTAAAACTCGGCATGCGCCATACTATCCACATCTCTTCCGATAATCTTGCCATCTTCGGTACGTTCGTCGGCATAGAAGAATCTAGATATTTAGGCATTAAATGTAGTCAAGCGTTTCCCTTGTGTGGGACTATATACCGGAACCCTCGACTCTTGTAGAGAATATCAGCAGCCTCAATCCAATACGATGAGGCTGACTTGCCAACACCAAGTGTCAGCATCATTGCAACAGGGAAAACAGAGACGTTCAAGATGTTGCCCGTGTAAATAAAGGTCTTCTTGTTCTCCTTAGGCAACGTCTCCCAACCGGCCACGGCCTGCTGCGCCGCGGCATAAGGGCTCATGGTGTTGACATTCAAGTCAGCTACAAAGGTCTCAACCGGGACCGAAAGAGCAGAATCCTTGTCTGGTGGGTACGTGAATGCCGGGGCGTTGTAGACAACGACGCTAGGAGCAGCATGGAACTCGGCTTTGACAGCGTCAAAGATGGCCAGGATAGAGTCAGGCTTGCCCAAGTCTGCCTTGAGTGAGAGGAAGCCTTCTTCGTTGTTGAAGTCAGTGCCGCTGCGGCTCGCAATGGCAACTTTATATCCGTCGAGAGCGAACCTGTCGGCGACAGAGCCGCCGACTCTGGGGCCGGCCCCGAGGATGAGAAGGATAGGGCTAGTAGCCATTGTTGTTGTTTTTTGAAGAGAGATTGAGGTTTATATACGAGACGAAATATGAAGATGCAGGATTGATAATTTTTTAAAGAGAGAGGCCATCTACTTATAGATCGAAACGTAGACAGATTGACGTACCAGCCATGAAGCCAAGCAGAGTGCCCATGAACTCCACAAACCGCGCGGGAACTCAAAATTCGAGGTGGTAGCATGGAAGAGCCGCAACTCACGGAGGGAGGGTAGCGCTAAACGAACTCATACATCTCATACAACAAGGTGCCAAACATGGCCGCTTACAAGTCTACACGAGGCCCACAACCCGCGCGGGAAAGCTCAGAGCATGCATCACATCCAGTGAGGTGGCATCCGGGTGATCCGAACTGACCACCCCACAAAGCTCGCGGGAAAGGCATTCGGGGGTTTAATGCGACCCGGATAAGAACACCTCGTACTAGCCATCATTTAACTGGACAAGTCGTCGAAGTCGTCGTCATGCAACGATTCGTAAGCTTTTTGTTTTATCAAGGACGAGTGTTGAGCCGGTGTTCATAAACCCTACCCAACATTCCCCTACGTTGGATTTAGCCACGGCACTGCTTTACCCTTGCCGATTCATCCCATACTCTTCAACACTGATATCCCGCCAATGGCTTTTTCCGTTCCCTTCCTCTACCACTTCCACCCTTGTTCAGACAAGAGTGGCCAAGCAAGTACCATGGCTTCTCTCTTATCCTTCCAGAAACCAGCTCGCACCCCTGTCTACTTCCTCGGGATCGGTGGGCCCAACTTTATGGAAGAGACAGACCATCCCGCTTATTCTCAACTTGTTGCCATCGGCCAGGAGATTACAACCAAAGTCAAGCCAAAAGCAGTTGTCGTCTTCTCTGCCCATTGGCAAGCTGGGCCATCTACAATTCAGATCAATGCTGCGGAGGAGACGGATTTGATCTATGACTTCTACGGGTTCCCGCCTCATTACTACAAATATGACTATCCGAACAGGGGAAGCCCTGAAGTTGCCGAGAAGATCATTGAAAAGCTGCAAGATGCAGACATCGAGGTCGAGAGAGTTGAGCGAGGCCTTGACCATGGAGTCTGGGCGGGGTTCATGGTTGGTGGGTAGTCTCTTAACTCTTTTATCACCATTCTGTCTGACAGAATAGCTTTTGATCCCGTCAAGAATCCGTTGAATGTCCCAATCGTTCAAGTTTCTCTTTTCGGAAACGAGGACTGGAATCAACATTACTAGATGGGACAGGCACTTGAAGGTCTACGAGATGAAGGAGTTCTCATCATTGGTGCTGGAATGGCAGTCCACAACCTGCGTGACTACCGAGCGATGAGAGCATCCGGGAGAACCATGCCGTAAGCCAGGTCACAAGTGATATCAGACGGTGCTAATCAAGATCAGTTACGCGTATAGCTTTGACAAAGCGCTCAAAGACGCTGTTACATCTGATCCAGACGGGAGAAGGGCAACCATGTCAGCCTTGATCAGAGGCAGCGAAGCCAGAGAGGCCCATCCGACGCTGGAGCACATTCTTCCCCTGTGTGTTGCTGCAGGCGCTGCAGGATCAGACCGCGGTGAAAGAATCTGGACTTTACCAGAAAGAAGTTTGAGTTGAGCGCAATATCGATTTGGAACCATCGAGTAACAGGACTTTGTGCAGCATGAATCTTTTATTCTATTCAATGTTGATCACTTCTTGACTAACTGGCTGCTCTTGCTTCACCTCTTCCTCGTCCGCCTTTGTCTCCGCCACAGGTGCAATCCATTTATTCGGCAGTGACATCATCCACTCCAGATCCTTAAAGTGCTGATCTGCTGGCTGATACCGCCACTCATCGTCTTCCTTCCTCCAGATCCGATTTGGCAGATACGTCTGCAGTGAGTAATATATATCGCGATGTAGCGGAAACTCGTAGCTCGGAGGCCCATCTCGGGCACAAAAGTCGTCTGTCTCAGCTGCAACATCGTCATCGTCGAGACCGAACCCCGCTTCTCCATCCTTGGACGTGTACCGTCGAATCCCAAAGATAGTGGACTGCAGATGCCGCTGCAGGAGGAGAGCGTACCAAGTTGGAGACTTAAGTGCCCTTCGGACAACATTGGCGTGCTTTTCGACAAGTTCAACATTCCAATCTGCGTTCTGGCCACGTGGGATCATCGGGATAGGTTTTCTGTGCGCAATTGCCGAGTTTATCCAGTGTGAAAGGTCGGCAATAAGACAGAGATTATTCCATGCCAGCACACACGTCAGACACGAGCAGAGGACTGACGCATCGTGGTCTGCGATATGCGCATATGGCTTCCGGTGAATGGTGAGAAGCTTCTGGCGGCGCTCAGTTAACATGACGTCGTGATATTTGCGGTCAACCGTGTCCAGAAAGACGGGTCTTGGAAAGCACTTGGCAAGGACAGAGTATCGATAAGAGATGATGGATCTCGCGATAGACGAGTTATGTTGCTCGATAAATGCCTTTGCTGAATGGCAAGTCTGCTGATATGAGATGATGTCCGAGGGTCGCAAATGTGTCAGGATCTCGATGATGAGCTCTGGGTAGAGAGACAGCAGGTGAGGTTTGGCAGCTTTCTTCTTGGTCTTGCGCTCTAGCTTCTTCTTCTGACGACCTGTCTTTTTTGAACGAAGAGTGAGAGCTTCTGTGTTGTCGATCAAGACCTCGTCATCCGAGTCGTAGTCCGTAGCCGGGGGTTTCATTATGTCGTGTTGAGTAGTGCGCTCACCGGAACAGGAGAGCGTTAAGAATGTGACCACCAGTCGCTCATTTGTCTGCGGCAGTAGTGACGAGTTGATATCAGAGCTACAGGTCGCAGGCTCTTCAAATTTTGATGTTGATGACGGAATCGAGATGCTTGTCGGTGCCTTGGAGTGTTGTTTCTGCCCTAGTTCACCGCCCGCCCACCTCGCTCACCTCCCAGCATTCAGGCCGATTTTGACGACCTGAAAAGCCACTATTCGTATGGTACTAATAGTGGCGTTAGCACGTTGCTTGTCGTACCAGCTTAGAGCATATACTTGCAACAGACCAATTGAGTATCGCACGAGCTACTAGATGGTCCAAGTTGAATATGGGATTTGTGCTGGCTATGAAACCAAATTAAAGGGCCATGACCCTGCAATTAAATCCTCGTTGCCGAAGTGACTCAACGCCGAATCCTTCAACTGAACAAACCCACAAAACCAACTTCAACCAATAAACACCACTCAATCAAGTGCACAGACGATGCAATTCGTCGCGTCAGCTCAAGCATATAACACGACCAAAACACCATCACCAATCTCATTCAAGCACTCACTCATCACCTTATCACATCACATTCACAATGCATCCTCAAAACAACGCCAAACCTCCCATGTCCCTGGAGTCACTACCAGATGAGCTCCTGCAACCCATCCTTGAAACCCTCTGCCCCCATTGCTACGCAACCCGCGACTACCAACACAAGAGAGCCCGCGAAGAGGGCTTAGAGTCTCTCACCCTCACTTCAAAACGCCTACGCTCTATCGCCTTACCCATCATGCTTCACATCCCCGAAAACCACATGTCGAATGAAGGCCTTCACAAACTCCTCGACATTGACCCAAGCCTAGGGGAGTACATCAGAGAGTGGGAGCTACCGGGCTACGAGTGGGATGAAGAGGTTTTGGACCCCACGGTGGAAACTACACGAAAGCTACTGGCCACAGTCGGCCAGGATTTTGACTTGGTGCAAGCTCAGAACGAGGGTCTGAGTCTTGAACACTCACTCATCGCCGAACTATTCATGGCGCGGGCTCCCAAGATAGAAAAGTTGATTCTTGAAAGATTCGACTACAACGATTGGCCAAAAGCAGACCTCAAATACCTCGCCAGACGTCTAGGAAAACTTGGCGATGGCACAGGCTTTGAAAATGTCCGCCACCTGAGCGTGACGCGACCATGCAGGACAACCACTTCCCTAACCGACGGCCACATCATGGCTCTGCTACGCGTCATGCCAAAGCTAGAGCAACTAAACCTGGACTCGATCCTCGGCTTGCCAGAATGCAATCGCTTCGACATCAACCCCGTGAAGCCTGCCCTTCGCAATCTCACAACACTAAGACTCCAATGGTGCGTGTTTGAGGGTACGGCCCCAAACTCCCACTACAGCGCCCTCTGCGAGATGCTCAAGCATGCCCCAAACCTCAAGACGTTTGCCTTCTTGTCAAGTTCCTCTTCTGGTGCGCCTGGATTCGTTGACCATGACGTTTCCATAAAGGACTTTCTCTTGGCGTTACAGCCAGTGGCAAATCACCTGAAGCACCTCGAGCTAGACTTTTCAACTGTATGGTGTGCGACTGAAGGCATCAAGGCGCCAATGCTAGCCAATTTCACGGCTTTAGAATCGTTTTACGTCAGTCTAGAGGACATCTGCCAGTGCGATCCGAGTCACGAGAACTTCGAAGACCCCCCCGTTCCCCGCTGCACAGCAGACATCATCCCTCCCTCAGTCAAACATCTCAACCTCATATTGAAGATGTCGGACACGACAGGGTGCTCAAGATGTATCTTAGGTATTGGAAAAAAGGTAGCGGAAGGGGGTCTTGAGAATCTTGAGACGGTCAAGATCGTCTACGCGGGTTGGAGACCGCGGAGTGTCGATGAACCGTATAATAGTGACAGGTATGACGAGGCGGTTCAGAGCCTGCAGGACTGGCATGAAGCGTTCAAAGAAAGTCGGGTGCCGTTGCGGTTCAAGGGCGACATTTACAGGTGGATGCGGTATCACAAAGGGGACGAGTTGGCGTGGATGGAGGGGACAATTGAGAAAGATGGCTACGACTGGTAGACACATGATCAATCAGGGGGTTTATTGACTGAGAAGCCTTGTTCTAATATGCTCCGACTTGGTAGAATCTAAGAACTTCTTATCTTGGGCAATGCAATCTGTTATTTCTTGTCATCAATGACGGCCCGAAAGAGCTCATCAACGGTAGCGGCGCAAGAGACAGTTATCAATATATGACGTCAAACGCAGAGAATCAAGTAAAACAGCAAGTCAATATTTAACAGAACATTATCATTAAATTCAATGCAGCTCATTTATACTATCCTCCATGATTATTACCAACATACGTGATTGTAGTGACGTCTCCTCCTATCATGTCCTGCCTGCCTTCAAAACAGCAGACTGACAGCTAAGCAGAGCGGGGAAGCGGAATTAACAGGCGCCGAAAGTGCATTTGTGACGAAGAGGCGTCCAGTAGCAATTATCAGTAAGCGACAGATGCAGGAGCTGTCACAGTTATGGGTGACGTGGCGGTGTTTGAGGTCATGGCCAAGCATCGATACCCCTCAATTGAACCGGGCTGTGCAGTCTGAGGCCAGCTGCCCGAAGAGGTTTCAAAGATAGGGCTTGGGTTCAGTTGTTGGTGAAATGAGACACACGAGTAACGAAATAGAGTAGAGCGACGATATCAGTTGATTCCAGCAACTATCTGTTTTTTACTCCCACTTCCCTCAGTATTGCCAATCGAGAAGCGGGTTGGCGAGAATAGAGAAACAAGACAAGTTAAACCAGTATTCATGGCTAGATGACCAACTTTTCCGTATACCTCTCCTACCGAGGTATCCAAACATACCAAACCTATAACCACAGGTTCGTGCCACCGTTTTCGGCGTTTCGCGCATCCTCCGAGTCCATGGAGGGCGACAACATAGGGGAGTCGTTGGCTTCGACGTAGTTGGTGACAGAGTATTCTCCCAGACATGTTCTACTGGGGAATCGGCAGTAGCCTTTGCCACCTCGATGACGACAATCAGCCTTTTGGCAGACGTGCCCGTAGACGCAGTTAGCCTTTCGGCACCCGCCTCGTCTAGAGCACGGGACTGAGCGCGCGAGGCACTCGAGGGCCGGCTTGAGCTCCTCGGCGATTGGGGTGTGGTCGTACTCGCAGGCGTCATTGTCGCAGGCGTCAAACAGCTGCTTATTGTTGCAGAATCTTTTCTCGGCAGATAACGCCTTGAGCTTTTTGATAGAGTCGCCAGAAGGCGTGGGCAGGAAGGCGTCGAGGCGTTCGTCGACGTGGTTGACAGCGACAAAGCCTTCTGGGATATCTTCCTTCTTGGGCAGTGATTCGATATTGACCCTGGAGAGGGAGTTGCTAGAGCCACGGCGCCAGTCACTGTTGAGGTTTCTATCCGGCTTTGGGCCATTACCGATAGAAGGGGACGGGGTGCTGTTCTGGCTCGTATGAGACGAAGTTTTGGTGTCGATATGGGCGAGGCGGCAGCTGTTTCCATATCTGCATTTGCCGAGGTTGTAAAACTGACAAACGGCATCGTTGCTGGCGGAACCCCCGTTAGACAGGTTCGTAGGTGCCAGGTTGAGTTTGGTGGATGAGTTGTTGGGCTTGCTCTGAGACGGAGCAGCGTACGTGAGGGGATTCTGGCGGAAGACGCCGTGGAGATCTTCAATGTTCATACCGAGCTTCTCAAACTCCTTGTGGAAGAGCAAGCTCGGGGTGCGGATCAGGGTAAACCTATCTTGGTTACCCCTAAAGGGAGTAAGGTCCGAGACATAGCCCACGTCGTGGCAGGCGGCAAAGTAGATGTGCTTGCACTGGGCATTGTCGGCGTAGAGGCGGAGGATGGCCTTGAGCTTGAAGTCGGCATTTTCTTTTAGTTCACCGGCGTCGATAAAGTCGGCCAGGCCATAAGATCTGTTGAAGCCTGCGACAAAGGACGCGAGGGAACGCTTTTCGGCGCCGCAAAGCCCGTTCTTACAGAGAGACTTGGACAAGCCCACGAGATTAGCGTAGACGCGCACCATGACCTCGCAGCTCTCGAGCCCCTTGCGGCGGAGGCTGTTTTTGACGCTGTCGATAAGTTGCTTGGCGGCTCTGCTACCTCCCTCCTCTCCCGAGCCGACAAAGTGGTCGTCAAAGATATAGCCGTCTCCGTCAATGACGACGAGGGCAAAGGGATTGCGCTCCTGGCCACGAGCGAGCTGTTTGTATCGCTCTCTCCCCTCTCGTTCCTCTTCGTAGTCGCTCTTCAGACGGCGGTAGTTGTCAATAAGGACCTGATACTGGTCCAGGATCTCGGAGAGGACATCGTTGCTCCGATATGCGGCAAGCTTCTCAGCCGCCTTGTCGATTGTCTCATCAGGAAGCATGGTCGCGACAAAGGGCAAGGGCTCTTGGCGATCGGCCCCGCATCGCCGATTGATGGTCTCACAGTCTGGACGAGATGAATGCTATCGCAAGTATGTGCCGGAAATGGTATGCGCCGCCGATGACTCTCTGCTAGAAACACTCAGAAAGAGAGGCAGGATGAAGCTGCTCGTCGCTGCTGAGCTGATGCAGAGTGCGGGACAAAGACAAGGAGTGCCTGACAGAATGAGGCGACAAGAACAGAGCCTGCCCGATGCTGACTCACCCTGTCACGTGCTGATGCCCAGCACTAGGTGAGAGTCAGAGGGGAACGCCGTGCCCTGATCAGGCTCTGTGTGACAAACGGATGCACAAAAAGCAGAGATGGCAAGAAAAATGACACGTATTTCTAAATTAAAATCCAAAGGACTTGGCTGGATGTTACACAGAGGGGGCGATGCATCTGCCCAAACAAAGAGGTTGTTCATCATTTTCGCACTGTACGTGCCAACCTCACGCGGTCGGGCTACCCGAGAGCAAACGGTGTTTCGCAAACGGCTTCATCGTTTGATCCCATATTGGTCTCCAACGGTCATTGAAACAGTCGATAATATCTCTTTGGGGTTTAACATGAAATGTTTTCATCTGGGTAAAAATGAATGAAGTTTGCGCCATGGAGAGAGGGGACGATCATTGTTGTCTCGTTCAGATGGCAAGCTGCAGTCAACAGATGAAGCCAAGGAACTGTCCTTGCGTGTGCCCTTGTTCGACATTGCAGTAAGCCTTGAATGTCCTTTAGGGTCTTGTTCTTTACTCTTAAGGAATCACGAGTAAGATGAATGAGACGAGATTGGTTTTCGCGCTTTCTGTGTGAGCATGTGTAGTGAGTGTTTCACCGAACAGCCCCACGCTTTCTCATGAGAAAGTCCCCGCACCTCAACCAAAGTCATCTACATGCTTCCCCTCTCACCAAGTTAGAATTCGGCGATTGATGCTGCTGGGGTTCAATCGTCGAGGCGATAGTAATGATTGGCCAAGGTAGAAGACAAGATCGAGTCAACAGTGTCTTGTTTCAATAGGCGACCGATACTTATATCCCAGATGGTACTGTGGTAGTGACGAGACCAGCGGCTTCACCTCCAAACAGCCCGGACCAGAGTGTTGAGGGAAGGCTTTTCGGTTCATCTCCAATCACTAATACTGCTGGACTACAGTTCAGGAGACCATCAATCCCGATATCTCAGTGTCTACTTTGACGTCCAAGTCAAGACCCCGAAGATCATGGTCCGAGCGTAGGTCAACCGTCCCGACGATCTCGGCAGTGGGACCGAGATGGTGGATACGACATGAGCCAGCCCAGCCTGTTTAGAGTTGAGACCCTGGAACTACCTATGTAACATTAATAATCTATATACCCTGGTTTTCGCAATGTCAAAGAGCGGTTCTCCCACGCCTTTCCAGTGGAGTTGTGATTACGTTTTGTTTCCACCAAAAACTCGACTCAACTTCCGAGCTCGCAAGGGCGTCCGCTTCTCCTTACGCCCTACCGAGTGGAGTAGTTTTGGTGGGCAGATCGGAAGATGGATCAGGAATAAAGGTCTGTGTAAAATTTTGTTGTATCCACTGGCGGCTGAATGCGCTTTGCATAGGGTGTTACTGACTACAGTTGCGCGTTGAGTGTCAAGCAGCTATCCAGAATAGGGGCACCAACCAGCCACCAAGATCTGATGTTGAGTCTCGAGAAGCAGAGGTGGGTTAGGGTCTTGCTGTTGCCAAAAAGAAACAATCCCTTCTTTCCTTTTCGTTCTGACATCGTCGGTTGTGTCATTCGGGAGTGCATTGTTGCGCAATTCGTCTCGGTAATTACTGAACCCCCATCTATCCACCAGATCTCGGCGATTCGATCAGCTGCTCCATTCTCTGGACAATAATGGCATGTTTACGGAAGAATTGACTCCACGTTTAAAACGAGAGATAACATCTCCCGGCTTTTCTTATTTCACTTGCCGGTCTGTTGGCTTCTTTCGCTCTGGCGCTGCCATAGGAAGGGCGTGTTCCATCCAACCTAGCTGCTTTAGTATTCAAGGACCCTGCGTCATGCTAAAGCGCTGATAATGCTTAAATATAGCGTGACAGAACCTAATTAATCAGCCCTGTTGATTCATAAGCTCTCCTTTCCCTCGTGTCAATGTCAGGGCGTGCTCGATTAGGGAAAGCTGGGCGATAAGTCTGTGGCCGGCGATCGGCTTTTCCAACCAATTAAATCGTGCCATTCAGTCCGCCGCGCCGTGGTTTCGGCCAGAACCACCAATGAGAAGGTTAGCAACCTTGGCGTCTTGGATGGGGTCATGTGTTGGTCCAGAGGGTGACGGAAGAATGATCAGCTAATGGGAGGGCATCTTTACCCTTCCCTCTTCATTGAAAAGGGCCGGTATCGCTATTTTATTGTCAAATTCAAAGCCCCCAGTACTCGTTCTCATCCTTACTAGACGTCAAACGACCTTGTTGTCGTCCCTACGAGCTTATCAGTTGCTGTAGCCATGTCGCCTCACGCCCTTGCCAAGCCTCGGCGGAGGAGTTGGGTGCCCTCTCTGGGGAAGACGGATTCTCCCATCGAAATCAGCGTCAATCGACACTTTGAATCCAAGGTCTACACGTCCGGTTCATCTGTTACTGGAACCGTTACCATCACTCCACCAACAGATCTATCCTTCGAGTCCCTCGAGGTTGTGTTTACTGGCTCTACTTCGACTTTGGTTCAGATGCTTCAGCGGGAGGCACCTCGCGCCACACACACTTTCTTGGAGTTAAAGATGCCAATTCTAGAGGACTCACTTCCCGAATCTGGTGTTCTTCTCGCCGGACTGCCTTATACACTCCCATTCTCATTTGTGATCCCTTATCAGCTCCCTAGCGCCTCCTGTAGGAATAGGAACCCGGTGATTAGGGATCGACATCTCCAACCGCCCCCCACAATCGGATCTTGGGAGCACGACGACCTCTCCATACATTCTATCTCGATCGATTACGCCGTGAAAGCGAAAATCACCTTGAAGGATAAACCCAACAAGAAAGGCAAGCCGGAAACTATCCAGGCTCAGCACCCCGTCAAAGTCATGCCCTTCTTCCCCGAACAACCACCTCTTCACATTCACCCCGCAAACCCCAATTACCAGCTATCGCAAGAGAAGCTAGTACGAAAAGACTTACTCTCGGCGAAGATTGGTCACCTGAGAGTCACAGCTGTGCAACCAGATCCTGTTATACTCTCTGCCGATAAGCTTCAACCATCAGAAGGCTCCGTCGCCGTTGAGCTCGAATTCTGGCCGGCATCGTCAAAAGCGTCACCTCCCGAAGTCTACGCCAAGACTGCTTCCCTCCAGGCATCGACGCATTACTCTACAGGACACATCAATTTCCTGCCGGATCAGCACAAGTACACTATGGGAGTGTCCAATCCGGTCTTGACCTACTTCATCGACGATGCGATTGTGCTCGACAAACAGGAGAAGTTGGAATGGGAACAGCACCCGTCGTCTGGAGAGAACTCCCGACGAGGCTCTGAATACTCAAACGAGAGCCAAGAATCAGCCGGGGCATCAAGTAGTCGATCGAGACGGAGTTCCCGCAGCGACGATATCATCAAGACGGCATCTATCAAACACAGAGCCACGCTCAAGGTCCCATTTGAGCTCCCTGGTCCTGACAAGAAGGTTCTTCTCCCGACATTCTCTACGTGCCTCGTGTCTCGAACCTACACAATCCGAATCATTTTGACAACTGGGCCTCATGGATCAAGCCTTGCCCTGACCCTCCCTCTTCAAATCGCAGTCGAGGGCTGCAATTCACCACAATTAGATGGAATCCCTCATTATGTAAGTAGAGAAGCATCACAGTCGAGGTTCATGGAAACTAACGCTGCAACCAGACACAAATCGATGGTGAGCAGGATGTTGGTGACTACATTCTCCCACCTTATGAAGTCGATCTGTAACGAATACGCTTTCTTTGTTTCTTTTCACGAAATGATAATCGGATACGACATTTGGGACTTTCGACAGGAATGGTTCCGGAGGAAAGATGGTGGATGCAAACGCAACAGTCATGACTTGGACGCCTCGATACCCTGCTTGCTGTTTGAAGTTATTACCTTGATACTTTGCATATTTCGTCGGTTTCATAGGCGCTCAGTGTAGTAAAGCAATAATATTACTTGATCAAATAGCTGTCTTCTCTGATTGATCAAATAACTGCCGTGTTTTGCTGCAGTAGGCTTGGTACCAACTTTTTTGTTACAGCACCTCTGCTACTCCACCGAGCAGCTCTCTGCGAAAGAGAATTTAAGAGGGTAGGAGTACTTCGACATCCGTGCCGTTTAATTTGACGATAAAATGTATTTAAAGTGGACATGAAACACAGCGGAGATAACTTGACTGATGGTCTAACAAGGTGGACGGGTCTCTATGATCTTGAATGAGCATTAATGGGACATGCCATTGCAGTTAGCCTGTTTCATACAAGTATTCTCATGGCGTACCGGAAGTACTCTCGCCGTCTCCTTCTCCTGGACAGTCCTTCGCGTTTGCCCTCTTGTCTGCCCACAGCGCTGCGATAATGAAGAGAGTACCAGTAATAGTCACCACCCCAGCCCATATTTGCGCTCCCAGAAAACTTCCGTTCATGTTCTCAATCATTTCGCCAGCGGTGGGAGGCCCTGCCAGCGTGCAAAAGCCAAGCACCGAAAACACCATGCCAAATCTCGTTCCCATCTTTGATGGATCCTTGGTCAGCGAGGCCAAAGCGCCGACAAAGATTCCCTGTGTGCCTCCTGTGGCTATTCCGTATATCACAACCCAGGCGTACATCCCACCAAGTGACTTGACCGATATCCAGACAAGGAGCATGCACGCCAAGAATGTGCTTGACGCGACGAGTGTCGGAAGTGGGCCAAACCACCTGTCAGATAAGAAACCCAGCAGAGGGCGTGAGGGTATTCCCACAGCATTGATGATCACCAACAAGTTCGCGGCTGTGACGCCAGACACCCCGATCTTGGAAGTTGCGTAAGTGTTGACGTAGAAGAAGGCAAAGTAGAGAGGCCAAAAGATGAAGAACATGCCGATTGTGAAGAAGGTGTATGATGGCTCCAAGAATGCTCGTAACTCCATTAGGGGACCGGACTTTCGAGGTGGCAGACGGGGTTTGAGTAGACAGATGATAATGATGGAGAAGAAGAGGGCGATGAAGGCCTGGGCACGAACGGCCCATGCAAATCCTATGGACAGTTAGTCAAATATGACACGCAAGCCAACTTGGTTGGATCAAAGAACTTACCAAGCCTGGTCTGCAGGTTTTGCACCACCAAGGGAAACACGATGCTTTCAACCCCGCTTCCAGAAGCCGAAGTGGTCAAAGCTAACGCTCGGTTCTTCTGGAAGTAGGAGCTGATGATGGCGACTGTGGGCATATACATCAGGCCCATACCCAGACCGGTGCATAGACCCTGGGCAAGGAAGATTTGCCAATACGTCGTCGCCAGACTCGTCATGAACGTCCCGAGAACTCCCATGAAGCAGCCGAGTAGGACTGTCTGCTGAGCCAACCCAGCGTCCGCCGACCTGCCAGAGAGCACTCCCACGAAGAATGTTAAGAAGACTTGTATCGAACCAATCCATGAGACTTGAGATGGTGGAAAGTCGAATTCTTTTGTGTAGTAAAGTTGGTAGACGCCGAAGGATGCCGAGTATCCCCACGTGAGGGCGTTGATGAGACACCCGGCAACGACTTGGAGCCAAGCTCGAGTGCCGCCATCAGGTGCAAGACCGGGATCGGATTTGATCTTGTGAAATATCATGCTGGTTTGACGAACGAGGACTATGATGCATAAAAGCCACGGCCGAAGAGGGGCTTGACTATTTAAATAGAGGACGGAGATAACGAAGCCACCATCATCACTAGGTAGCATCTGGCATTGTTGAGTTTCCGACGCTATCGATTTGACGCCCTTCGATTGTCAAGCACTCGTTGATTCTATGCGCATTCGGCTTTCTTGACCAATGAGCGGCTTATGGACCGTATTTCCCAGAATTCCCGAGTGGCTCTCGGATTTGAAACCCAATAGAGTTCAAGGCCCTGCCAAGCAATCCCAAGCCTTTCGGACTCGGGGGGATACTACATGTCTATGACTTGCATGAATACTTAGTGGCAAGCGACTCGGAAGTCGCACTCAATCTCAAGTATTGAAATTGACACTGTTGCATCGCCAGGCGAGGTGCTTGGGTAGGCCCAAAGACAGTGCGGGGAACCATGCCTCCTAGCAACACTGATAAGATATCTCTGCAACCCAACTCACATGATGGCTGATGGATATAAATTAGACTAGGAGTCGTACAAGAACATATGTACTATAAAGGACGAAAAATTAGATACGTAGACGAGTCCGTGTTGGTATGTCCCCAAGCTGAACCGTGGTTTCTCTGAGTCTCTGTGCAGCTGATATCCTACAAGGCTACAGGTCCTTGAACCCCATGGTAGGACATTGTATTCGGAGCACCAACGTCAAACATGGGCACGTATATTCACTGGGAAAACCGAATCCTTCATAAGAAGGTGCCTCAGAATACTTCTCACGTGATCCGTTACGTGGTTACACAGCTTCCCTGACTGCAACAAAGAGTCCTCATCAAAGCATGAGATTCCTGTTCTCCTTCTCCCGCATGCCTATCTGCCATCAGCATCCATCATGGAGGAGGAAATGTGCCTTAGACGGTTTGGTATTATACCAGAGAGCGTCTGGGGCGATCAAACCGAAACTACTGTCTACGCCCAAGTAATCAAGCGCCACCCAGGGGGGGTGGCCATTTTCCGTTTCTACAGGAATCCCCGACACTCACCGAAATCACTGGCAAACCGTATGCTACCACGATATAAACGTCCAAGACTACACTTTGAGCTTTCGAGATCGAGTCGATATGCGAAGCGGCATCTGGTCCTCTATCGCTGCCGTTTGGCACCGATGTTCCAGAGACCCCAACTTCTTTGCGCCCGGTACCGTCATCGATCTCTCCTTGGACGATAACGATGGACTTATTTGGTGTGCTTATCGGTCGCCGCTCTTCGATGAATACCTTGGTCTTCTTAGACATATCCAGTGAAGCGACCTGGTGCCACTTGGCAACTCTGCTCGTACCATCGACATCTCTCAGATCTATTTCCCAAGGTCCATGGGCGGCGGGGGATGCAATAAGCAAGCCCACGTCCACGACATAGGGCACTCAATGTCTTTTTTCTTCAAGGGCATTGACTTTGCGACTTACTTGAAACTCCACGACGACGATAATGAGGTTATTCGTGCCGCGGTGGAAACCTGGCGGCGATCAAGCAAACTGGTTGCCGGCATGCCTCCACATCCCTACTTTCAACAGTCCCCCAAGATGCTGGTCTCAATTCGCGATTTGAATGGTAACAGTGTGCTAATGGGTCACTTGTCAACCTTCTGTCGTCAAGGCGACCTGGCTTTAGTTATCCAAAAAGCAAATTCAGGCAAAACACAGATTTCGCTACGAGAGAAAGCTGGATGGTGCTCTGATATGTCTCAAGTGGTTGCACATACGCACCGTATCTTGCATACCTTCCACATGGACATCAACCCTGGAAACTTTCTTCTTGGTGCAGGAAATAGATTGGCCCTCATTGATTGGGAGCAAAGAAGTCCGACTGTGGCGACACTTGCCCCGGAGGCGGACGGAACTTGTGATGTCGATGAGGAGACTACGGATGAAGGCACTCGACTGGTCTACACCAAGTACACTAGCTCGCCGCGTCGCAACATGCCTAAAGGGAGCAAATCAGCGATCCTCCATGGGTGGAATGTGTTTCCGGAGTGGCAGGCCAACTGTCCCAGAGCCACTGAGCTTGCTGAGGTGTTTGCTCTGGGAAGAACCATGTGGATGCTCCTGACACAGACTGTCAGCGGGTTTGAAGAGGTCAAGCACCCCAACGATGTTCAAGTGACCTGGGATGACAAGAATAATATACCGTCTCACTGGATTGACATGGTCGAGCGATGCATGGAAAAGGACCCGAACGAACGTCCTGACGTGGAGGATCTTGTGAAGTTCTGGAGGCATGAGGAATCGCTGCTGGATAGGAAAGCCTAGATAGTAAGGGACTGGCAGATAGTCGAAGAAAAATAACTGGCAAGCAAGTGAGAATAAAATGCCTTAGAGATCTCACCAGATTATACCACATATATTCTCACATCAAGTCTTCTGGGACACACTCCTTACTTGTTGAAATTACACACTGGTTAACGAAACACCATACTCTCCAATCTTTCGAAAGAAGAATGTCTGTCAGTATTTCTATGCTAATGTTCAATCCAGCTGCCACTTTCACCTCTTACTGCGAGTACCCCGACGATCCACTAGAAGTCAACTCGTTGGAGGCGGCTGCGAAGGTAGCACGATCTCTTTCTTTGGCACAAGCCAGAACTGGACGCTCAGCCCATTCTTCATATTCCGTATTTCCTTTAGCTCTCGGGATATGGCCAAGCTCGTCCCTAGTTCGGTGATCTGGTGACCCGCAGGGTGAGAATCGTGGTTGGAGTCGTCAGTTTCCAGAAACCCCACTACTCTTGCCATGGAGGCATCGTTAGAGACAGCAATAATGACTTTTTGCCACCGGCTGTCGAAGCTCTGCGACTTCACAGTTTCCAGGAATCTGAGAATGGCTTCTTGCTTGGCGCGAGTGAAGGTTCGATGGGTGTCAGGAGCCAGAGTCCCAGAGAGGTTGTGGTGTGACGTTGGGGCAAAAGTCACGTTCCAAGAGAGTGGAAGCCCTGCTTGAGGACGAGCTCCGTTGATGAAGACAACCAGAGAGTGATGATATGTCTCGATTCTGTTGGATGTTTGGTCGAGATTCGTGAGCTGAGTGATTTGCTCGTCTTCGTTGTGTATGGTGATTTCGCCTACACCGGGCCCCCGAGCTGAGTCGTGGCAAGAGGGCAGGAAAATGTGTCGCTTCTCCTCCTGGTCTACCTAGTACTAGAGGGGCTCTGGGCGGCTGTCGCTTTCGACGGGATCGGGAGGATTCGACATTATACGTTGCTCGTGATGCTCGAAGAAGGTGATGTTTGACCGATAAGATGCGTATGGGAATCCTGCAAAGACTGATGGATGATGATGCGTCGGACCAAGATGAAGGATTGAAAAGATGTAAAGAGAAGAGAGAAAGGAGGAGTTGCGTGCCTGGTAGAGAATGGGCGAACCTAGTGAAGGCGCAGTCAGTGGTGAAAGATTTCCACCTTGTGAAGGTGCGTTGGATGCGAGTTGACGGCAAGAAGGAAGGAACCACACCAACTGGACTCGATTCACGTACTGAGAGTATTAGTCGGCATTGCTAATCATCGATTTGGGTTGATTGGCTCGTTCTCAAGGCCTAGGGAGAAAGGTTGGGAGATTAGCCAGCTTCTCCATGTCCACCGCGACACAGCGATGAACCCGACAAGAAAGCTGTATCGCATGGGTCTCAAACATCATTTGGAGCGCCATCAGTGGCGAAAGAAATTCAAGTCTTTTCAAGCAATGTGACTGTTTTTAGAGTTGGTAGGTAAAAAAGATATTCTCCATGAAGTGTCAATGAGAGAATCGCGAAGCCGAGGTTTATTCAACACCAAAGGTATAGATGACATGCCGAACAGCTCTCAGGGCCATGGGTTGAAGAATTTACGAAACATGGTCGGTGTTTGTAGGTTTAAAGTCGGAGGGTCCGGATCGCATGCAACAAGCATTTGGTGTTGGGCAGCAAAGAAGGTTGCGAGTTGAGGGCTCACGTATGGGATTTGAGCGTAGGATTATCTTTCACGCAACTAGCTTTCCCACACCAATACACGCAACCGATATTTTGATAGCCTCGCTAACTCTGAATGGTGAAGGATTCGCAGACCAGCGAGAACACAAGGCCAGTGCCACGTTTCAAATCAAAGACCAGCACAGCCTTCCATCAAACCCCCCAAAAACGCCTCCGGGCTCTCCAAAACCCCGACTCTGGGGTAAGCAGAGTGGAGGACTCGTCTCCAATCAGCCAGTAGGACCCTGGGAGGTCCATGTACGGCGTCGGAATTATGCCTTGCACGTGTGGAACTAGCGGTTCCAGCTGAAATGCGTGGACCGGTCTAGACCCCCCACAATCAGAGAAGCGGCATATTTATCTGTGAATTCCTTCTTGAGGAGTCGTGGCATTGTGTTCTGCTTTTTGACTTGGCAGTGACGGTCGGATATACGGCCTTGTCGCTGGAGGTTATTGAGTCTAGTCGGTTCCAAGCGGATAGCTTCCGGTAGACACAATGTCGAACCAACCCCAGTACAACTACTATCCGCCTCCTCCGGGGCAGGAGGCTGGTCAGCCACCTCAACAAGTTCCGTATGCTCCGCAACAGCATCCCGCGGGCTATGGACAACCCTACCAGCCGTCGCCCTACGGACAGACACCCGCTCCAGGCCAACAGCTAGGTCAGGTCCCTCAGCAAGCCCCTTATAACCCCCAGCAGCACACAGGAGTCCCCGGACAGTCCCTGCCATATGGGCAGACACCTGCCCCTGCGCAGCAGTTTGGCCAACCTCCTCAACCGGCCGCGTATAGTCCTCAGCAGCACTCAGGTGTTCCTGGGCAGCCCCTACCATACGGGCAGGCACCAGTAGCCCAGCAGTCCACTGGTCCTGTTTTCTCTGCCCCGCCATCCACCCCAGCGGCTATCCAGTCCACCGCTAAGTCATTCTACAAAGTGGGCAAAGGTCTTCTCGGTGATCTTGCCAGCAACATCAAGAACAAGTACCCCGGTGGCACTCCTGGTGCCCCCTCTTCCACCTCGACCTCAAGTGCACCACCTTCGACTGGCACTTACTCGGCTCCTCATCCAGTTGCTAGCTATCAACAGCATCACTCTCAGGGTTCTGTTCAGCATGCCCAGACCTTTCCGCTACAGCATGGCCATGAGCAGGGTCATGCCAGTGCACCTCCGCAACCTCAGGCCTATAACCCTCCTTCGAAGAAACCTTCTCGCACTTACTATCATCCACCGACTCCACCTAATCAACATGCCTCTCTTCCAAGTGCTGCCCAGGTGCCTCCTGCAACTCAGCAGCCGTACAACCCAGGGCCAACTTACGTGGCTGGTGGTCTAGTTCAGTCGCCTCCAGATACCTCCTCTCCATATCAGCACCTGCAGCACCACAACAGCTTCCCGTTCCCGCATGGGGCGACGGTTCAGTCACCAGTTCAATCACAACCCGGAGCTGTTCCTGATCAAGGACAACATGTTTCTGGACAGGCTCCTCATCCTGGACAGCCATATCAACCATCGTATACTGCGCCGCCAACCCAGTATGCCAGTCCCACTCCGATTCATCCGCCTCCTTCTGCGCCTCCTCAATATCAGCAACCACCGGCTCCCCAGCAGGCCGGCTACACAAGCCCACAGCAGCCGGTTGTTCAGTCCCCAGTGACTGCATCGTCTCCTCATGCTATCCCCCCCTATGGCCAACCCACTGCGGCACAACAGCCTGCCCAGCCAGTCTACCAACCGCAGTCACCGGCCTATCAAGTTCCTCACGTTGGGCCAACCTCACCTACTGAGCAGGGGAACCCTCACGCTCCCTATAACCCGCAAGCCGTTCCGCAGCCGCCGCAAGCTCCAGGGATGCAACCTCAGCAGGCAACTTCAGGTACCCCAGGTCATCATGCGCAAGCTAGTGTCAGTCAAGTGACTCCTCACGATGCTCAATACCCTCCCCAGGCAATCCCACCTCCATATCAGACTCCAGCACCGTTGCCTCAACAGACCCCTACGGCGTTGCCCCAGGAAACTAGTCCTCATCCACCTGCAGCGCAACAACCTGCGGTTCCGTCTCCGGCCCAGAACCACTACTATCCTGCCCAAGACCCAACGGCACAGGCCCAGGTTCAAGTCACGCAGCCTGCACAACACACCAGCCCGGTTGCTAACCAGCATCACTTCTATCCACCTCCGCCGCATGGAGGTCCTCCAGGATCAACTCCAGCTCCAGGTGCCCCTGGGCCGATGCCAGCGACAACAGTAGAACCTAACTCTCAGGTCTATAATGCCCCTGTCTATGATCCATCCTCGCAGACGCCGCAAACACCAAGCATTCAGCCAGCTCACCAGGCTAGCCCAGCGGCGAATCAGCACGGATACTATCCTCCTCCACCCCCTGGCAATGGAGCTCCTGTACCAGAGCCAGGTGCAAACACACAACATGTTGTTCAGGGTATTCCTGCTTTAAACTATCACACTCCTCCTCCACCACCAGCCGGTGGGTATCAGCCTGGTGCTACCTCTACTCCCGCGGCCTCTGTTCCTGTTCCAGCTCCGGCGCCACCATCCGATTTTGGAGCCATCAACCAGCAGAGTGCCCAGCCTGTCCCACAAGCTGCTCCTTTGCAGAACCATGAGCACGAACAATACTTCCAGCCTATCCCTCGTCCACCCCCTCAGCCTATCGAGAACCGACATGAACATGAACAGCACTTCCAACCCGTCCCTCGCCCGGCGCCTCAAGCTATCGAAAACAGACAGGAACACGAACAGCATTTTCAACCTGTTCCTCGACCAGCTCCACAACCTATCGAGAACAGACAGGAACATGAGCAATACTTCCAGCCTGTCCTTCGCCCACCGCCTCAGCCTATTGAGAATCGACAAGAACATGAGCAGTACTTTGCGCCTGTTCCTCGTCCGCCCATCCCATCAGCGGAACCGCCAGCGGCCACCACGACGGTGCCAGGCTCGACCGCTCCGGCAGGTCAATACTACGCTCCACCTCCGGGGCAGCCATCATATGTTCAACCAGGGACGGGAGTGCCTCCTGCGCCTCAATACGCGCCTCAGCAAGACCCTGTTGCTGCACTGTCGAATCAAATGAACGCCCTCAACGTCCAAGGAGGGCAGCAGTACCCAGTGACACAATATGGTGGACACATGCCTGTTCAAGAACTCCCACGAGGACCACCAGCTTATCAAGCTACTGGTCCTGATTGGCAGGTAATGCCATACTGCCCCGAGAACAGAGTGGTGGGATACTCGCTCGACTGGTACCGTCTCCCAGATGTTCCCGAGTTTTTCGTCTGCACCAGATGCCACGCCGACCACATCGCAGCAACACATCTTACAGGTCAGTTTGAGCGAGTCAAGCAACCCGATGGTTCTGCGTCTAGTTGTGGCTTCTACGTACCTCGTGTGAAGGAGATCCTCTGGCCACAGGCTCTTCAGAGCAACGACCTGAGCGCCCTACGTGCTTACATGAAGAAGCGCCCAGAGGTACTTGCCTGCAAGGGGAAAGCCCAAGTTACCGGTGCCGAAGGTTTCAAGTGGTTCCAAATGGCACAGAACGAGATCAATGGCTTCGTTACGTGTGAGGCCTGTTACGAGGATCATCTGGTGGGCACACCATTTGAGCATCTATTCTCCCCTTCTCGGCCTCACCCCCAAGAGGAGAAGTGGACGTGCGACATGGCCATCCCATACGTCCAGAAAATGGTGACACAAACGGCAAAGCAGAACGACTGGCAAGGTTTCGTAGCCGCCGCCAAGAAGCGTATGGAGCTTCCGGTCTGCGATGGTGAGGCTGTTGAGGCTAGCGGTCGTACTTGGTACCTACCTCGCCGCAAGATCAAGGACATGTACGTCTGCGAGGCATGCTACATGGACAAACTATCTTTGACGAGGTTCAGTGGCGAGTTTGAGCCTTATATACGACCAGATGGCTTTGACGGCCTCATGGAAACACTCGGCCAACGGTGGAGCTGTGATTTTGCCGACAACAAGATTTCCATGTCGTTTGCTCTAGAGGGGGCTATCTACCAGCGCAACTTTGACGTCCTCTGGAATGCTGCTAATGCCATTCTCAATCTTGTTCCTTGTACCAAGCATGGTATTGTACGAGGCAAGTGGTGGACTGTGGCAGGCGGATGCCCTGAGCTGGACATCTGCGAAGCATGCTACAACGCCATCTTGATACCTGCTGGTGTCAGTCACTTCTTCGAGCAGGCGGAGAGGGATCAGACTGTCGACATTTTTTGCAACTTTTGTCCTTCAACGCCACGCTTTGGCGTGTTCCTTCTGAAGTTTGCCGAAGCACTCGACAAGGGAGTTTTCAGTTACTACTCGGACTATGTCAAGAAGTGGGCTGCTGTGCCTGTATGCCCTGGCATCAAGCATAGAGAGAAAGGAAAATGGTGGGGATATGGCGAGGCCCTCTTCTGTCCGGATTGCTACCTAAGCTTCGTGGCCGATACACCCCTTGCAGACTCTCTTCCCGTCAAGGATGTATACGATGAGCGAGCCCTCGTCTGTCAGATTTGGTCACCGAGAATGCGCAAGATGTGGCTCGAAGTCTGCGCAGCGGGACCCCCCGGCTCTCCAGAATCCGAAGTAGCGTTGAACGAGTTCAGAGCATTCGGCACCAAGCGCATGCAAGTCTACAACGCAACCGTTCCACAGATCGAGTTTATCCATGGCATGAAGATGCTCAAGATGCAAAACGCCATGCACCAGGGCCAACTGAGTCTCTTGTATCAAGGCATGAACTCCATGGCGGCTATCTCGGGGACGACGGATGGGTATCTCCACGGGAACAGCTCCCTCGGGTATTATGAGACTGAGCACGGTGCGACGGCTGCCCAGATGATGAACAACATGCATTCTGGTATGGCGGATGCGAATAGCGGAGGTGATTGGATGCAGATCGCGAGGTTGCAGGCTATGTGGATGGAGGTGGAGTGATGATAGGGAGAACATGAGATGACGAGTTTATGTTTATGTTTGTGATTGTCTTGCTTGTCTGTTAGAATCTATTTTGTAGCGTACAATTTCTCATATCGTCCCTTGGACCCATATCCTCCCCTCCGCGGCTCTGCCTAGTCCCTCGTAAACACGGGCATGGTATCCAGAGGAGACTCCACAGTCACGGTCTTGCCTCCTTCGTGAACCGTGCCGTCAGCGCCCTTCCACTGAATACCCTCACCAGGGAGATACACCTCCCTAGTCTTCTGTCCTGGGTTCAGGATTGGTGCCACAAGATACTTGGGCCCGTACATGTACTGATCCTCAACAGTCCAACACTTGCCGTCTCCCGGGAAATCGTAGAAGCAAGGACGCATTATGGGATCACCCTTCACGTGAGCAAACTTCATCAAGCCTCTCGTGTACTCCCTCAGCTCTTCACGGATGTTGAGGTACTTTTTGCAGATGCCGTACACCTCCTCACCGTAGGACCATACCTCGTTGGGGCCACCAGAGAGACAAAAACTTCCTCCTGTGGTGCCCAGCCTCGGTTGCTTCGGTTCTCTGTCTCCATGCAATCGCATAACCGGGCAAAAGGTTCCCCACTGGAACCATCGAACAAACAGTTCTCGGAAGGCTGGTTCATTGGGATCACCACCATGGAAGCCACCAATATCAGTAGTGAACCAAGCCAAGCCAGCAATACCCATGTTCAGGCCAGCGGCCAACTGGTTGCGTAGACTGCCCCAGCTGGACGCAATATCTCCGGACCACACGAGGGCACCGAACTTTTGACTTCCGGCCCAAGCACACCTTAGGAGGTTGACTATGTTCTCTTGACCGGCTTCCTTTTGGCCCTCGTAGAAACCCTTGGCGTAGTCGTAGGGGTAAATGTTACCGACAGACAGGTTGGGACCAGCTGCATAGCGATAAATGTCAAAGTCGTAGACAGTGTACTCGGGTTCCGCTTCATCAAGCCAGAACACCTTGATGCCCTTTTCGAAGTAGTTGCGCTTGACTGCATCCCAGACAAACTGTCTCGCTTCCGGGTTTGTGGCGTCATAATGGATTGCGTATCCGCGACCTTCCATCGCAGCCCGAATGCCTCTGTCTTGTCGGATGAGGAGGCCTCGACGGAGCATATCGTCGTAGTTCTCTGATTCCTTCTCTACGGTGGGCCAGATGGAGACCATAAGTTCGATGTTCATGGCCTTGAGCTCGGCAACCATGGCGTCTTCCACTGTCAGTGTATGGCCACATCATGAGAAAGATACAAGTACTCACCAGGATCGGGCCAAAACGTAGGGTCGAACTTCCAGTCTCCCTGGCTTGGCCAATGGAAATAGTCACAGACGATGAGATCAATCGGCAACTCTCGTCTCTTGTACTCACGTGCGACCTCCAGCAGCTCCTCTTGAGTTTGATAACGGAGCTTGCACTGCCAAAATCCGAGTCCATACTCAGGCATCATCGGCACTCGACCAGTGACGCCTGTGTAGGCCTGGATGATCTCAGCGGGTGTATCACCAGCGACAACCCAGTAATCCAGCATGTCGGTCGAGTATGCCTCAAAAGTCGTTGTGAGCTTGCTGAAGACGGCTCGGCCAACTCCAGGATTATTCCAGAGAAATCCGTACCCAAGACTTGAGAGTGCAAAGGGGACAGTCGCTTGCGAGTTCCGCTGCGCAAGCTCCAAATCCGCACCCTTCAAGTTGAGGAATGGTTGTTGGTACTGACCCATACCGTAGATACGCTCATCGGGGTCTTGAGATTCGAAGCGCATGGTCAAGTGGTAGTCGGGAGATCCTAGGCGAGGCTTCCACTCGCGAGCTTGGATTCTGAGGGAGCTGCATTTTGGGTCGAGAATGTCCAAGCGATGACGGGCGAATTCTTCTAGAAGGACCTTGCCGGTTTTGGTGTTTGAGATGACAATCTTGCCACGGCGGCTGATGTCGGCCTTGATCTTGCCGTTGGTGATCGAGGCCGAGCTGCCTTGGATGTCGATGACTGGTGTTGACGCAGACGGCTTCTCAGTCAGAGCCCATTCTCTCTCAGGTAGAGTGGCTAGGCAGGTGGCACGAATTCGAAGAGAGTCAGGTCCCCATGGTTCGACGTAAAGGATCTCGGCATCGAAGCGGAACCCGAGCCGACGGTTGTTTTCATTGGTGAAGGCAGGGTCAGGTCTGGTGCCGTACTCTTGGTTACCGGCAGTGGAAGAAGCCATGGCCAGGGTATAGTAACAAGGGTTGATTCTGCTGGTGTGTTGATGCTAGAAAGGGATGGCAAACCTCTCGAACGGGAATATTCAGGGAAAGGTTTAATACCACCAAGAAATGGACCGCGTCATGATATGAGCCAATAGCAAATGGGCCATGATATTAGGCAGAATGTCCCTGAAGATCGACATTGCAGCTCGGAAGCGGTCCAAACAGAGATCGATACGAAGCTTCCCCCAGCTTGTGTTATCAGCTGACAATGAGATGGAAGAGGGGTTATGCGGGGGAAGTGATACGATTGATACCCGATGCTACCGGCCAAGACGACCGGTCGAAAGAAGGAGAGCGAAGGATGATTGTAGGTTGGGGTTAGGCCCGTTAGGGTCCGTTTCTCGGAGTCCGAGGATGCTGATTCATCTTCGTCATCAAAAACGTTAACGAGGCTTGCTGCACCTTCGGCCGACCGCCCTTTGCAAGGGGTTGGCTGTTTTGCGTCCCGAATTGAAGGCGACGTTGCGTGGGGGGCACAAGAGGAGTCTCGCTTACTTCTAGTCTTTCCAGGAGTCATTTAGCCTTAATACAATAGTGTAAGTCCTAGTCAAAGACAAATGTGACTACGTAGCTATGGAGGTGGCATATCGGGAACTAAACGCAAGGAGGGCTTGTCCAGATGCTTCCCTGTATGTTGTCTATTACGTACAGGTGACACACTCAACTCTCAAGCCCTGCTCAAGCTGAAGCGGCTTGCAGAAATAGCCTCCCTGGTGTTATTATCCGGTATGGCCTTGGCATACACACCTGAGGCGGAGGCTCCGCCTCGGCTCTATCACTGACCGGGGTAGACCTTAACCCCGGATCGGCACCCTTAAACTTAATCAGACTAGCTAAATTTCAGCAAAAGTTGGGGATCCAAGGTCAACCGGAGCAAGAGCCGAGGGTATCGTGTATGTCCGGGCACCGCGCCCGTATAAATACATAGCCCAGATCCCAAACAGTACACAAGTAGATATCATCCATAGCCGGACTACTCGAATCTCTACTCCAGTCATGAATCCAACCACTAGTAAAGATGATGCTGTTGACCATCAGCTCGAGCATCATGACGATGATAACCCCAAGGCCCAGCTGCACTCTCTGGAGGAGGCTCAGGCTGCGTCGGCTGCGGAGCATTCCACCACCCTGCGGCAGGCTCTGCGCGAGAACTGGAAAGCAGTCTTGTGGTCTGCCGTGATCTCGCTGACTATTGTCATGGAGGGATATGACCAGAGGTTTGTGTACTCTACAGTTGCTGGAAATATGCTAACTTTGTGTTGTGTAGTCTCATGTCAAATTTCTTTGGCTACCCGACATTTCAACGCAAGTTTGGATCATATGTAAGCAAGATTCTACTGCAACATCTTTCTTAAACTGACAGACGATACAGTATCCAGCGCAAGACACTTGGCAACTCACTGGAGCTTGGCAAGCCGGTCTTCAAAACGGCACCAACTCTTGTGTGGTAATCGGGGGCTTCATCAACGGGTGGGCATCAGCTCGCTACGGCTACAAGAGGGTCCTTCAAATCTCACTCGCACTGATGACTGGCTTCATCTTCATCTCCTTCTTTGCCGTCCGGATTGAAATGCTCCTCGTCGGCCAAATGCTTTGCGGCCTTACTTGGGGTGTCTACGCAACTAGCGGGCCGGCCTATGCCTCCGAGGTGGCTCCCCTTGCTCTACGAGGTCATTTGACCGTCTATGTCAACCTCTGCTGGGCCATGGGCCAGTTCCTTTCAGCTGGCGTCCTCAAAGGCATGCTTGCTTATACATCAGAGTGGTCGTGGCGCGTCCCCATTGCCATTCAGTGGATGTGGCCTCTTCCCATCATCATTGCTGTCACGATGGCTCCTGAATCTCCTTGGTGGCTCACTAAGCGGGGTCGGTACGAAGATGCTGAAATGTCTCTAATGCGGCTCTCTAACCGATCTCGCGTTGACTGTCGAGCTACCGTATCCCAGATGCGACACACAATTCAGCTTGAGTCCGATATTCAATCTGACTCCAGCTATCTCGACTGCTTCCGAGGCGCGAATCTACGACGAACAGAGATCTGCATGATTGTCTTTGCTGGCCAGCAACTATCGGGCGCTGTGTTTGCTTATACGCCAACCTACTTCTTCATTCAGGCTGGTATTAGCACGGACAACGCTTTCAAGATTGCTATTGGCAGCACAGCAATGGCTTTCCTTGGAACTTGTGTCTCTTGGATCTGGCTCTCTTACTTTGGCAGACGAGTGTTGTATACACTGGGCATCACCCTCACAAGCTGCTGCCTCATTATTGTGGGCATATGCTCCGCCGCGTCGTCCACCTCAGGCGCCCAATGGGCTCAAGTCTCGTTTGTCTTGGTCTGGAAGCTCGCCTACTCCATGACGGTCGGGCCCATCTGCTACGCCATCATCTCCGAGACATCCGCGGTCCGTTTGAGACCCCAGACTGTGGTGATTGCAAGGAACACCTACGCCATGGCCCAGATTGTGGCCAATGTTCTCAATCCCTACATGCTCAACCCCATCGAGTGGAACTGGAAGGGCAAGGCTGGTTTCTTTTGGGCGGGAACTTCGGCCATTACTGCCATCTGGTCATACTTTCGACTTCCTGAGACTAAGGGTCGAACATACGAGGAACTTGATATTCTGTTTGAGAAGAGGGTCAATGCGAGGAAGTTCAAGGAGGCATCTGTGGATGCATATGGCCTGGAGCATTAAAGTGAGGGCGAAATGAACATCTATTGGCTGATACGGCAGGGAGGCCTATATCTTGCTTCTCGTTCCAGAGCATCTCTCTAGCGAACCAGGTAGCCTTATCCAGATGCATCTGTTCATTCTCTGCACCGTTCTAGTTCTTCACTCTCCACTTTTCAAACGTTCTGTCCTGAGGTTTCCCCAAGGTCCCTGCACTGCAGTCTTGAGTAGTTAACAACAGTGCAGCCTCAAGTCTTCCAAACCCTCAAGGGCTTCTCTCAGGAAATATCTCTTGACCATTGTTTTGCCTTCTTCAATTAGCATCTTTAAATCAAACATATTTGCCTTAGATCTCTCTCACATTTAACAGTCCCGGGTCAGTCCAAGGCCAGTTCCATCGGCGCAGGCAACACATTGCTGCTTTCCATTGACGCAAGGCTCACAGAAGAAGCCATCGCGAGTGCAGTCGAGCTGGGGGGCGGGAGCAGCTGTGACAACGGCGGCAAGACCAAGGGCAATGATGGCGAAGAACTTCATGATGTTGACAGATGACTCTGAAGGATAGTTGTAGGATGGTGTTTAGTAGATTGCTTGTTGTTGTTTCTCTACAACTCTTCTTCACGCTCAGCTCGCTTTTATATCTCTAGAGACAAGCAACCCGCGTATAAAGTCCAGTACTCAGCTTCCATTCTCGTCAACGGAGCATCATCTTGATCCAAACTGAATGCGGCTCCGCTTGACGTGGCATTCATGATGCTATAATGCATCACACAGCTGTATACTTACATATTCAGAAACTGTCATGAACAAAACGAGAAGTAGTTACGTTGATACAAAGGCAGATCTAGATACCTCCCGCCAAAAAGCGCAAGGGTGACATGCAAGTTTCCGCATCGGGCATATCGGCCGATGTATCCGAGATGACGAGATGATGCTATTGCTGGAATTTCTGATAACACTTCGGAAGTCGGCTTCGGATAAGTTGATAACTCATGAAATACGCCAAGACGGAAAAACGACTGACTTTTGACTTGTCATTCAGATACATACGGAGCGATCGCTCGGGAAGACTTGAAAACGCACCAGTAAGAAGCCTACCAGATTTTTTCTCGTCACTTCTCTCTACCGGAGACGGATAATGCCCCTCCATCTTTTTACGGAAGGCTGCCGAATGGTCACTGTTTTGGCGCGTCAAGTGAAGCTTGGCTACATAGTTGACTTATCCGTATTGAAGACCATTTCATCTATGGGGGCTGCAACAACGTTCGATACCTTTGACTTTTTTATTGCCAGGGAACTGGGCATGCTGCCATAGGTCTTGGGACCACCTACAAGTCTAGTTATCCACAGGCTGAACAATAGCACCTGCACGTCCCTGATCAAGCCCATTCAATGCCTTCATATCCTCATCATCAAGATCAAAACCAAACACGTCCGCATTTGCCTTGATACGTCCGGGGTTGTCACTCTTGGGCAAGGGTATCCACTTCTTCTCAAGACAGAACCGGACCAGAACCTGGCTTGTAGTGATGCCGTGCTTCTTGGCAATGCCCACGAGGGTCTTGTCGTCGGCCTTTGTGTTTCGCACGAGTGGGCAGTATGCCTCGACAACAATGCCGTTCTTTTCGCAGTACTCGACAATTTCTTTCTGTTGCATCCAGGGGTGAAGCTGGGCAAAATTTCAGTACAACCATCTTTTCTGAGGGAAGAACGCTCACCTCAATCTGATTCGCATGAGGCGGCCACACTTCAGCATATTCCTTGAGCTCTTCGATGTGCTTGATGCCAAAATTGCTCACACCAATACTCTTTGCCGTGCCCTCTTTGTAAAGTCGCTCAAGAGCTTGCCACATCTCCTTTCTCGCAGCTACGCCACCATTAGGGCTATGAACCAGAAACAGGTCCACGTAGCCCGTGTCTGGATCAAGCAACTTGACGCTCTCCGCGCACTGCGCGTAACTCTTGTCGACAGAGCCGCCAGGAGACAGAATCTTAGTAGTGAGATAAATATCTTTGCGGTCAAGACCTGACTTCTTCACGGCCAGGCCAACCTCCTTCTCGTTGCCGTAGTATTGTGCTGTGTCGATGTGGCGATAGCCACATTCCAATGCAGTCAGGCATGATTGGATGCACACATCGGTTGGGGACCTGTAGACGCCAAATCCCAGCTGGGGAATCTTGAGGGAGTTGTTCAGCGAGAGAGTGTCGGAAATTGATCGTTTCGCCATTTTGTCGCTTGGTTATACCACGAAGTTTAGAGAGTCGTGAGTGACAGCAGTTTGAGTGATTTTCCCAAATGTCGGCTGTTATCTCCGATCTGCGAAGAGGGGTAGTTATCGTGTTGCATGAGCTGAGACTTGGGTTGTTGTTTTCCAGGCAGTGTTACTAATTCAACAATGACGAGCGCGAGGCGCGTCGTGAAGCTCCAGTAAGAATGAGGGAGCCGAGTCAATGACGTTTCAACTCTCTCTTCCCATCGTCCACCCTCAACGCATCCGCAATTGCTGGGTCAATGATATCATATCATTCCTAGACAAAATAGTTCACCCACTAGTTACTTTCCGGGAAATAGATTCTAGCTCAAAGCCTTCTGAACAGGCTATCGTCTCCTGCCTACCTATCTATCTCTGAACATTGGACCTTTGCAATCATCACCATCATGGCCAATATTGAACCCACCTACTTTACTTGCACGCTTGGGGAGGCTTTGAAATTGAAACAACAAGCCGATGGCCCAGTGCAGTCGTACAATAGGGTGATTGACTTGATCGACACGCAAGCAAGGACCAGGCCCCAGTCTCCAGCTCTTGGGTTCGCATCACTGGACAATGAAGAATCTACTCGCAACGGTGAGTTCAACAGAAATTCTTCTAATGCATTCCCTAATCTCAGCAGTATTCCCCCGTGTCGTCTCGTTCCACGACCTTTGTGAACTGTCGAAATGCGCCGAGCGAGCATTATCCCGCTGGGTGGCCTCCTCCAAAGATGGCAGCTCGACAGTCGGATTACTCTGCACCAGCAGTTTCGACTTTGTGTTCACTTTTTTGGGTCTTGCGCGCTCGGGGTATTCGGTTTTACTATTGGCGTAGGTCAATCCACGCGGATACTCTGGACGAATATCTATCTAACGACCCTTGGTAGGCCACAATTGGAACCCCAAGGGATCCAACATCTTTGCGAGACGTTAGGCGTCACGAAGATATTCGCAGACATGGCGCATCGAGATAGAGCTTCAACGGTATCTGGTATCGACTTCCTGAGGACCTTGTCATGTGAGGAGCTTCTCGGGTCTGGACTTCCAAAAGAACCTCAGCGAAGCTCCGGGACACCTACGGACTTTGAGTTACCTGGATCCACCAAGGTGCCTGACATTGCCTACATATTCCACACTTCAGGCACTTCATCAGGTCTTCCAAAGCCCATCCCTCAAAGCCAACTCGGCGTCGTTGGGGTGCTACCAGTATTTCCCGGCGAGAACAAGCCTGCCACGTTCTCAACCACACCACTCTATCACGGAGGCTTGGCAGATTGTATGAGAGCCTGGACGAGCGGGGCTATGATTTGGTTGTTTCCTGAAGGACAGGCTCCTATCACAGGAGCCAATATCTTGAAGGCCATCAACTTTGCTCGCAACAAAGACGCCGCTCCCATCAAGTACTTTTCGTCAGTGCCGTACGTTCTTCAGATGCTTGCTGAGGAAGCCCAAGGCATTCAAGTCCTGAAATCAATGGATCTGGCCGGTGTTGGGGGCGCCGCTCTACCTTCCACCGTGGGCGACAAGCTCGTTAATGCAGGGGTGAATCTCCTGTCGCGAATGGGAAGCGCTGAGTGTGGGTTCCTCATGTCCTCGCATCGGGATTACACCAAGGACAAAGAATGGCAGTTCCTCCGGGCCATCAATGACACTCAACTTTTGGAATTTGAACCTCGAGAAAACGGGCTCTCGGAACTCGTGGTGAAGCCCGGATGGCCGTTCAAAGTCAAGACGAATCGAGAGGATGGCTCCTACGCTACCTCGGATCTCTTCGAGCCCCACCCCTCCAAGCCAAATGCATGGCGGTACCACAGCAGGGCTGATGCTCAGATCACACTTGCAACTGGTAAAAAGTTTGATCCCTCGCCAATGGAAGGTAGCATCTTAGCCTCGGCGAATCTGCTACAAGACGTGCTCGTATTCGGGAGCGGACGAGACTACACCGGTGCTCTCTTGTTCCCTGATTCGAATAAAGTCCCTCAGAAGAAGGTCATTGACTCTGTTTGGCCGTATATCGAGCAGATGAACATCGCCAGCCAAAGTCACGCTCGCATCACCAAGCCTATGCTGTTGGTCGTGCCCGTTCGCGACGGCGAACAGCCGCTTGAAAAGAGCAGCAAGGGTACAATCCTCCGACGCCAAGCTGAGGAGAGATATGCAAAGGAGATTGAGCTGGCTTACAAACTCAGCTCTAATCTATCAGCCTTCGGTCAGGTCGTAGACGAACAGCTGGCGGAAACAGTTTCGGGATGTTTTTTGCGAGTTCTGGGTCGGAAGCCTAATCCTGATCAAGATCTCTATCGTCAAGGTGTCGACTCCATCGCTTGCATCCAGATACGAAAGCTCATCGAGTCTAATTGTCTATCTCCGGGTATGACCCTACCCATGAACGTCATTTACGACCAAAGTACCATCACTGCACTGGTGGAATACTTAAGACGTGTTCGGGGTGGGCACAAACTCGAAGAGCGAAACGGAGAAGAAACGCGGCTACAGTCCATGCATGAGCTTGCTAAAAAGTATGGCTCTTTTGGAGATGTCGAAATAAAGCCTCGCGTATGGCAGGGCAATTCTGTTGTCCTTACAGGAGCCACTGGATTTCTGGGAGCTCACATGCTACACCTCCTTCAACATGATGCTCGAGTCGACAAAGTCTTTTGCCTTCTCAGAGCTAAATGTCCACAATCTGCCCATGAAAGGGTTTCCAAGGCCCTTATCGACCGTGGCATGCCTGGCTTGGAGAACTTCGAAGAATCGGAGACCAATGACGACAAGATCGTTTGCCTACCGTGCAATCTATCGAGCGAGGATCTTGGGTTATCAGAGGAACGAAGACAGCTCATCATGGATGAAACCGCCATCATCATCCACTCAGCTTGGGCAGTCAACTTCAATCTCCAGCTCAACTCATTCGAAGATCAGATTGCCGCAACGCAGAACCTCCTCAAGCTAGCAGCTGTAGCTCAGGCACGATTAATATTTGTCAGCTCAATAGCGGCGGTTAGCAATTCGGCTTCTACTCCTGTACTGGAGAAGATCTCTCAAGACCCCTCTGAAGCTTCACCGATGGGCTACTCTCGTTCAAAGTGGGTTGCTGAACAGGTTTGCGAGTCTGCAAACAAGCAATTTACGAGTGAGGAAGACAATCTCGCCACGGTTGTCCGCATCGGTCAGTTGTGCAGCAATGATGCTGGTATCTGGAACGCAAGCGAAGCGTATCCTCTCTTGCTGTCAACGGCACGCGTAGCTGGGTGCTTGCCCGACATCCTACATGAAACCCTCAATTGGCTACCCGTAGAACAGGCTGCCCAGTCGATCATGGAGATTGCCTTTCCTGGTCATGTTACGGAACCGGAAAACAGTAAATCACTGTCAACCACGGAAACCCGGGTCTATCATGTCTTAAACCCACACAGCAGCCCTTCTTGGAGTCAGATGCTGAAATGCATATCAGGCAATGAGAGGGAATCTACCTTTGAGATTGTAGCTCCTCGACAGTGGATGAGCCGGTTGGAAGAAGCGTTGAAGGAAAGAGAGGGCAATCATCTGTCCCAGGCTCTGCTAGCGCTGTGGAAACAGAACTATTGCCAAGGTGAGGGCCATGAGTGCAAGGTCGGAGAACCCCAGCCGGTTCCTGTATTTGACCTGTCTCACACGCAGCAAGTCTCTGCAGCAATGCGAGAGGTGAAGCCATTGGACCGTGAGCAAGTTCTGAAGATGTGGAAGTGGGTGTGCGAGGCAATCAAACCCTAGAGGTAGTTAACTTGGATGGCAGGCGAGAAAAGATTGAGTTGATGAAAACTTTTGCAGGTTTTGGACTAGTATTTCCCTTGAAAACAATTTGATATCAATGTCGCCAACTCATGACAGATCGCAACCTTAACACACTCAAGAAACTCGGTTTTCTGGCCCAGGTATCCCATCAAGGGCCAGGCTTCAACTATAACAAAGAACACATTCTCAAGAAGTTCCATCATCCCAAGGCTCAACCTTGATCTTAAGCGGCAGATGAAGCAAACGGTGTCCCGAGTCATTCGGCGCAGGAAGCTGGCCACCCCGAATATTCATCTGCAGGGACTGGTGAAGCAGTCTTGGGGCAGCCAGGTTCGCGTCTCGCTCATTTCGCAGAGCAACAAACTCGTCTGAGGTGATGCCGTCCTTGACGTGTTTGTTCTGCTCCCTATGCTCTTGAACTGTCATGAATGGCATAGGGGCGCCTCTCTCTTCTGGAGGGTAGTCGTGGCCCGTCCAGATCTTGACGTGGCTAGGCATGGAGAGGAGCTTTTTCCCTGATTCATACAGGTCGCTTGCGCTGCCTCCTGGAAAATCGCAGCGAGCAGTGCCAATGTCTGCATGAAAGATTGAATCACCACAAAAGACGTTGTCTAGTTGTTTGTTAGCCTGCGCATGTCAAGCTCAATGCATCGGTACTCACCTCCAATCTTGTAGCCGAGATGGTCGGGGGTGTGGCCGGGCAAGTGAATAGCCATCGCCTTCAAGTTTCCAATATCAAAAGTTTCGTCATCATCAAAGAACTTGTCAAAGACACACTCATACTCCTTGGCCAGGACACCATATCCCTTGCCGAACCTTGCTTGCACCTGATCGATGCGCTTCCCAATTCCGATGAGAGGCTTGTGCCCTTGCGATTGGGTGAGGCGCTTCTGAAGGTACGCAGCTGCAGTGATGTGGTCGGCATGGGCATGTGTCTCCAGGATCCTCTCAACCTTGTAGCCCTTGTCCTTGACGAGGGATAGGATCAAGTCGGCTGTTTTGGTGGTGATGGCCTGAGTGACGGGATCATAGTCCAGGACTGGGTCAATGATGACGGCGGTGAGAGTAGATGGGTCAGCTACCACGTACTGCCATGTCCCTGTGACGGTTTCAAACAGGTCATGGATCGTTGGTTCACCGGAGGCACTAGCCTGAGTCGTGTAGGACGCATGACCTTGGGTGGCAGTCCGAGGCATGGTCGCTTGGGTAGCCATTATCGGTCTTTTGCAATGTATTTGGCGCGTGGTTGTTGTTGATGTTGTCAATGACCGAGAAGCAATTACCGTCTTTGCCACTTGTTGATGAAAAGGGCAAATATGTCTGACTGAACCGTTCAAAATGGATGCCCTTGGAGCTTTGAGTGGGGTCAAACGTCGGAAGGACTTCATGGTGTCTTTAATGTCGTGATGGTCGCTGATTGATTAACAATTGAAGGGCGATCAAGAATGTTTATTTGCAATCAAGTCCAAGTGGCAATTGACTAACGATGATGTTTTGCGGCTGTTGGCGGCTCGGATCGTCGGGGACCTGTCATCAGCTCGCCGACCACCCGAGGGAGAGATAGCCGACCTACGGTGCCCGTGATTGGACACATACGTCATTGTGATGGGTAGGGGGTTTTGAACCTCTTGCGATTTGAAAAGTGTCTGAGATTGCATTAATACGGGCTTTTTGGCATTCCGGCCTTTTCCGTGTTTGACGGTGCAGGGTAGTTGTCGGGCTTTGAAGAAATTGAAGTTCAGCTGAGGGAGTGCGTTGAAGGTGGCGTGATGGCTAAGTTGTGAAACGGTTCATTCACCTACTTCACAATCGGCAATTCTTGGTGTAGTCTTATAGGGGAGAGGAAGACGAGGAGGATGTCTGTCATGGTGATGGTAATTGCTTGCATTGATCGCCGTAAGCTGTCAAATGACTGTAGATTACACTCGACCAATGATCGGTCAGCGGTTGAGCTCCCCGAGAAGAGATCCTGCACAGTCACCGACAGCCTCTCGGTGAGCGCACCCTCGGTGAATCTTCCGTTTCACCTCGTCTCAAGGTCCAAACCAAACAACACAGCAACGACTCATTCACTCTAACGAACCAATGGACTCCCCTCGCTCCAGCGGAAGACGCCGCCCAAGAGGCCAGAATCATCAAGACCCGGACCATCGGCGAACGACCCCTGGCATCACGCCATCGCTGAGAGTTTTTCCCGCAACAACTTAGCCCGCAATCGGCGACCAACCGTTGCCGCTCTTTTGATAATCCGGCCCGAGACTTCCCCGAAACGGCTAGCCCGGGCACCTCGGGTGGGTACGTACTTTGAATTGATAATCCCGGCTCCACTCAGACACTTTTTAGCTGCCGGGCTCTTCTTGTCGATTTTCTTTGATCACCAACAACCTCATTCTCAACCTCATAGAACAGCCCACGATGCTCCGGAGTCGCGTGACATTGGCAGCCCGTACTGCTGGGCGATCTTTCGTCCTTGCTGATGCCCGCCGGGGTTTCGCTACTGCTGCCTCGACTGACGCTCCAGCTCCCAAAGCTGCTGCTCCCAAGGCCGCTGCCCCCCAGGCCAAGGCTCCTGATGCGCCAGTCGCTCCCGTGAGCAGGGACCACAAGGTCGTGGTCATTGGTGCTGGTTCTGCTGGTATCTCCATCAGCCATCAGCTTCTCCGAACCGGCAAGTTCGGTCAGGATGACATTGCCGTTGTTGATCCCGCCCAATGGCATCACTACCAGCCCGGATGGACCCTGGTCGGTGCTGGCCTCAAGGACAAGGAGGACCTGAAGAGCTCGCTCTCTGAGCTTGTCGACCCCAAGTTCAAGTTCTACAACGTCAGCGTTGAGGGTCTTGCCCCCGAGGAGAACTCTGTCAAGCTCGCCAACGGCAAGAAGATCAGCTACGACCACCTTGTCGTGGCCCCCGGCATCAAGATCAACTACGACAGCATCAAGGGTCTCCCTGAGGCCCTTGCTACCCGGGATTCTCCCGTCACCTCCATCTACGGTTATGAGACTTGCGACAAAGTTTTCCCCGCCATTCAGCGTCTGCAGAAGGGCAACGCCATCTTCACCCAGCCTGCTGGCGTCATCAAGTGCGCTGGTGCTCCTCAGAAGGCCATGTGGCTCGCTCTGGACCACTGGAAGCAGACGGATCTGTACAACCCCGAGGACGTCTCCAAGTCGCCTATCAAGATCAGCTTCGCTACCGGCCTCCCCACCATGTTCGGTGTTCCCAAGTACAGCGCTGCGCTCGAGAAGCTCCGACAGGAGCGAGGTGTCGAGGGTCTGTTCCAGCACGATCTCGTTGCCATTGAGGGCAACAAGGCCATTTTCGCCCGTCCGGACGGTCAGGAGAACGTGACCAAGCAGTTTGACTTTTTGCACGTCGTCCCCAAGATGGGCCCTCATGCTTTCGTCAAGAACAGCGCTCTCGCTAACGAGGCTGGCTATGTCGATGTTGACGACAACACCACCCGCCACAAGAAGTTCGCCAACGTCTGGTCCGCTGGTGATGCTTCTAGCCTGCCCACCTCCAAGACGGCTGCTGCCGTCACCTCTGAGGCTCCCGTTCTGGTCGGCAACCTGCTGCGAGCCATGGAGGGCAAGGAGCCCGAGCCTCTGTACGACGGCTACACCTCTTGCCCTCTGCCAACAGAGTACGGCAAGTTGATGCTGGCCGAGTTCAAGTACGGAGGTGTTCCCAAGGAGACGTTTGGAGATCTGTTTGGCATCGACCAGGCCGTTCCCCGCCGCTCTTTCTACTATATGAAGAAGGACTTCTTCCCGTGGGTGTACCAAAAGTATATGGTCAAGGGACAATGGGGCGGACCTAAGGGATGGATCAACTAGAGAAAAGTCTGGGATAGCGTGTACATTACTGCATAGGAATATATCACGGAGTTGGAATTCATGAAGTGTTGTGCCAGGATGGCCGTAAATTGCAGAGCCTCATTAACGGTATTTAAATGTCTTGGCTCGGGGCACGGTGAGCACATTCTCTACGTACTGGCCCACGCCTCATGACCGACAGCCAACCTCAATATCTGGCAAGGTCGCCGAAACCATCTGACTCACCTTGCCTGTATATGGTCGCCGACCCTAAAATCGGGAATCGGCGGGCTGAAAGGGGTTTTTGGACGGCCACCGGGATGATATAATGCCTGTCTCCCGTCGGTCACCACCATTCTGTCTCGCCGAGGACTGACGCGTCGAATGACATCAAGTTTTGGATTGCCTTGTGACGCGAGGGCAAGGTCTAATCAGTCCATCTTTTGTCACTGCTGACTTGGGACATTGCACCTAAGATCTGAGACTTAATCGTGGCCGTTCTGTTTATCGTGTCGGGGTATTCAAGTTGCCTGATTCTTACGACAGGATGAGTAGCGCGGCAGTGTCAAGTGAGACGGCAGTTGAAGTCTTGGCATCGAAGATGGAAAGGAAGAAGAACAACCCTATCCGGTACCCCTTCTGGTTTGGCGGGAGTGCGACTAGCATGGCTGCATGTGTCACGCACCCCCTGGATCTTGGTATGTTGCAGTGCTTCTTGTCTATTTTTGGTGCTGATCATCTTTAGTCAAGGTAAATCATGAATAAATGATACATCTATGATTGGTGCTGAGGAAAGAATAGGTCCGGTTACAAACTCGAGGCCCCGGCGAGCCAAAGAGTATGTTTACGACTTTCACCAAGATCCTCAAGACAGAAGGACCCCTTGGCGTCTACAGCGGAATATCTGCCTCTCTTCTCCGGCAGATGACATACTCCACTGTTCGCTTCGGCATCTACGAAGAGATGAAACAGCGAGTGGTTAATGACGCAAGCTTTCTCTCACTTATCGCCATGGCCACATCGTCTGGATTTGTTGGAGGCATTGCGGGCAACTTTGCAGATGTCCTCAACGTTCGAATGCAAAATGACGTGGCGCTTCCGGTTCACCAGCGCCGAAACTACAAGCATGCCATAGACGGAGCTGTACAGATGGCCAGAGAAGAAGGGTTGGCGAGTTACTTTCGAGGATGGCTTCCCAACAGCAGTCGCGCAGCCCTCACAACGGCGAGTCAACTGGCGACCTACGACGTGGCAAAGAGGCTGTTGATCGAACACACGCCCCTGGGTGATTCGCTGACGACACAATTATCGGCATCTTTCATTGCTGGGCTAACGGCCGCGACTGTTACGAGTCCGATTGATGTAATCAAGACAAGGGTCATGTCTTCGACAGGTGATGTTGGTGTTTGGCAGATGGTAAAGAGTATATCTCGAAGTGATGGCCCTGCGTGGGTATTCAAGGGATGGGTTCCTAGCTTTCTGCGTCAGGGGCCGTGAGTATCTTCAGCCAAGTGAGTTGAGTGGAGCGCTAACTTCTTTAGGCACACGATTTGCATCTTTTTCTTTCTAGAGCTGCATCGGAAGACTTATAGAAGACTAAAGGGGCTTGATGAAAGCAGTGTGTGAGAAAGGGCCGTGTTCCTCTCTTGTAGGTGTTGTATGATAGATTGGGGGGGTGCTTTCACCAACAGCAGTGTTTGTTGTCTTGCGGTGGGAATTGAGAGATGCAAGAATTCGGAAAATATTTGTTATCTTCAGGGTATATGACACCGAAGTGTCCATCAATTGCAGTGCTTCATTAACGGTATCTAGCATCCGCAGAGGTATCCAATGTCATTCATTATCCGTCATGGAATTTCTCGTAACTCCTCCACAGCTGGAGACATATCCAGCAAGCTATTTCACAGCAGACAGAGCTGCTTGCTTACAGAACATAACGGAAATTGGGGTTCTCCTTGTCAGTCAGATCCTCAAAGGCGTGAACCATGCGGTCATCAGCAGCTTCTCGGACACCAGCAGCGGCCATCTCGTCACGTCGCTTGTTCTCGCGGCTGAGGTGCCAGCGGAAGTAGATGAGGATGAGAACGAGGGCGGAGTAGCAGCCGAGATGGGTGGCGAAAGCAGTGTGGTACGTGGGAGCTTCTCTGGCCTGTTGGCTAGTTAGTAGATGTTTCGGAAATGTGACAAGGAGGGTGACATACGAGGAAGACCTGGCTACCAGCGGCGTTTCCGGCACTCCACCAGATAAAGTTGTTGGCAATGACAAACGTCTTCTTAGTCTGGCCAGCGACGTTACGGGACATCATGCTCAGACCCAGAGTCTGGGCAGACCAGAAAGAGAGGGTGATGTAGTAGCAGATGAGGAGACCAACAGAGGTGCTAAAGTTGGTGTTCTTGATAGTCTATTTCACAGGTTAGTATCGAAGTGAAAGTATCCAGCAGGGCGTAACTAACCATAATCAGGATTGTGCCGATGAAAGAAGGTACAACAAAGCCCAGCATGATGTAAATGTTCTGGTTGAACTTCTTGACGAGCCAAACGGAACCAAGCAGAACAATGATGATGTAGAAACCAAGAACCATGGCAAGGAGTTGAGTCTCCAGGGTAGAAAAGTTGAACGCCCCCTTGATGATAACGTTGGCAAAGGCACCAAGACCGCTAGTGGGGAAGGTGGTACAGAACTGGATACCAGCATAGCACCAGGTCTGAGGATCCTTGAGAGCCTCGATGGCCTGCTCCTTCTTAAAGGTCTTGTTCTGAATACCGGTCTGGTTATCTCGCACACGCTCAATCATCAGACGCTTATCCTCCTCGCTGAAGCACTTGGCTCGCATAGGAGAATCAGGCATCCACCAGCCGACGAAAATACCAAAGATGAGGGAAATAATGGCATAAGACAGGAACAGCCACTGCCAGTTCTTCAGAGGTCCAGAGTCGATCAGCGTGAAGCAGTAGGCCAGGAGACCACCGACGATCTGCTGGGCGCCGTTCATCATGTACCAGTATGTCACACGAGAGGCCTGTTCTTCACGGCGGTACCACATTCCTGAGAGGACGACGAAGGCAGGCTGGCAGGCGGATTCGAAGATACCGAGGAGGGTGCGGACGGTGATGAGGCCGGCCATGCTGCTCGTGGCGGCGTGGCAGCCGAGGACGATGGACCAGGCGATGATGCTGAAGGAGAGGTACTTGGCGACGGGGACTCGGGCGATGATGTAGTTCTGGGTGTTGTTAGTGGGAGTGTAGCTGGGGCTGAAGTTGAGGTTCTTACCTGGGGGTATTCGACGAACAGGATACCGATGTACACACAGGTTGTGAGCCAGGGCCAGTTGGGACCAGGTTTTCTAGTGATTGTTAGAAGTTGACGTGTAGAATTGGACATGTTTGCTTACCCATCAGGAAGAGCCATTCCTACATCCGCAGGCATGTTCATAATGGAACTATCAACAGTCAGCTTCAAACTACTCATACGTCAAACCAACAACATACGCAAACGACAGCGTTCCCTTGTCAATAGCCTGCAAAAAGTACGTCGTAATCATGACCAGCAGCACACGCTTGTCAATCATCCTGCGCAGACGCGTGCTCTCCTCAGGGGAGATGTGGATGGCTTCGCCTCCAGCATACTTGGCCAACTCCTTGTCGATCTTGTGATACTGGGTCTGATCACCCTTGGACACATCCTCAGCAATAGAAGCCTTGCGCTCAATGTCCTCCTTGTGCGTGGAGGCGGCCTTGGGTGCGCCCTCAGTCTCTGGAACGTTGGACATGGTGAAAGAAGACTTGGGGAAGAGGTTTAAGAGGAGCTGGAGAAAGACAAAGAATGAGGGGAGCGGTCGGGTTACCTTTTAACTTGGCCTCCCCTCTCGGAGCCTGTCCATGTTGGGTTTCTCCAATGGAGTCTCGATACCCTTGTTCCCTCGAATGGGGTGACATTCCGTGGCAGATTAAGTGTGATGGGGCTCCACTCGGTTCACGAGCCCTCTTTTTTTTTTTCGTGTCCCCACGGGGGAAAGGTGATTAGACCGAGTCAGACTCGTCTGGGGGCGGGGACGGTGAGGAGAGAAGTTCTGGGGTATCTACGAGGTTATCTGATGGTTTTGGGTCAACGTCGCGAGGAGGGGATTATCAGGTGGTAGTAATTATGGCTTGCTTATCTGAATAGTATCTATCATTTGAGATATTAACGTCTTATCATCTGCATGAACGGTCCGACGCTTGTCAACCGCTGGCATTCTCTCTCATCTCTCCCCTTCTCCGCCCAAAAAAAAGCGAGGAGGTCGCCACACCAACACCCCCAACCCCCAACTCGGGGATGATTCCTTGGCTGGGGAGTTGGTGCCTTAGCCGCTCGACTAAGGACTGCCTCCTCCTCTCGACCGCTCATTTCGGCGCATAGCCCACCGATGCTACGGGCTCGGGGCCCCAGGTTCTTACTTTGTGGGGGGGTGCATCCTCGGTGTGACATAAACCGAGGCCCTTGCTCCCGGTTTTTTTTCCACCAGAGAAAGGGAGGGTTATCCCCCGGTTCGAATACCACCCCGTTTGGCGGAATCAGGCAGTCTTTTGTGCGGATCTGGATAGAAGGCCCGACGGGATATTCGTATGATTTGGGTTGCAGTTAATGGGTAGCATGCATGACAAGAATGGGTCGATCAAGACTTTTGTTTGTCAATGTCTTGATATGTGGACGTGTTCCCAGGTTTTTCGTTTGCAACATTCGACTGTCCGGACCACGATCGAACTATGACGCGTCGAGACCCGATAGAAGCCATCGAAATATAGCTACACGATTGCTACCGCCATCAGACGAACGAGCCCAGCGATGTGAAGACACGATATAAAACCATATCCAACTATATTCCTGTCGTGATTCGCGACAAGTGTCGCTCAACGTCGTCTGACGTGTGTCGTCTATCGTCTCCAAAACGCCACGATCGGAAAATACTCAGGCTCCCGCGCTTGGCGATGCGGCGTCTGCATCTAGACCAACGGAATCGATGCATCAAGGCCAGGATACTCCAAATTCCAAGAATTTTGAAGGCCAAGATGTTGGAGCGGCGCGAAACCACCAAAGGATGCGATTCCCCAAGGCCAAGATTGGGGAACGCCTTGGCGGCCTTTGGAGCGCACGAACTATTTTCTTACGCCCTCGTTTTCTGTGCTATTCCTATTCTTCTCATTTGGGAATCTGTCAGCTTTGGAGATGCATCTGCAGGCATGGTAACGGCGGTCTTGTTGGCTAGACACGGTTTGCCTGCACTACGGCCCTACCGTTAAGCTTAAATCAAGATTGTGGGGATAATATGGATGCAGAGAAAATCGCGCATTGGCCCTTTCGTATGAGAAGTTGTGATCTAACGCGATTATTCTGCTCTGATCTTTAAGAAAACAAATATGAGTTGATGTCCTGCGTAGTCAAAGGCGCGTTCGAGTGCCAAGAATTCGCCAAACCCCAAGGCCAAGAATCGCGTTTTGGTCGTGTTTTGGTCGTGTCACTCTAGGGTAGCTGGTATTCCCCCATCAAGACGCGTCTGCGAAAAAGCACTTTGCATACCTACCTAGGTAGAGTTAAACCAAGAGTCGGGTAGAATTATTGGAGTATCTGGGTTTCTAATATACATGTGCTCTTCTTCTTTGAATGGGTAGGTTTGGTCTTTGCTAGGTGTATAATATGCCAGCACGTAGAATAACGTGACATTCCAAACAAGAGTCCGAAAAATGTTCCACTTTTTCATTTTCCACCCTTGAAGTACTCAAGCACAGGCCAATGACAACGTCAACCTTCGTACGCCGTAAACGCCTGGATAGCCTCAAGCAAAATGGCAGAAGTCTCATGAGGCTTGCTCAAGAAAGGCGAATGGCTGCTCGCAATCTCCCGATACGTAATATCTCCCCCCTCATCCCTCGCCTTTTGCGTAAACATCTGCTGCACCTCGGTAGGATGCGACCTATCCTCAGTGGTGGCGAGATACCAGACAGGCACCTCCTTCCAGCCAGGATATCCATATTCAGCACCTGTAGTGAAGGCCTTGAGTGACTGCGGTTGAATTTTGTCGACCCAGTATTTTCCCTCCTCCTCGGGGAGGTCGTGGTAGAAGAGTTCTCTCGGGTCGACTGTGAGCGGCGCGAGGCCCGTCTCGAAGTTGGCCTCCCAGATGGGTGGTGGCTTACCACCGAGGGCGTCAAGAAAGGTGACGCCGCCGACAGCGAAGCCAGTGGCGATCATGAAGAATCCGATGACACGTCCAGTGCCTTTATCCTTGGGCTTCGCGGTGTAACCCTTGAGGGCACTGGCTCCGACGGCGCCGCCGTAAGAATGAACTACAACAACCACGTTGCGTCCTTGGGTAGTCTCTGCCTTGATTGCATCTTGAATCGCATGGACGTCGTCTCCAAAGGTGGCCTCGGTGTTGGAGAAGACAGTGGGGAGGGCCACGGGGACACATTTAAAGTCCTGGGCTTCCATGGCCGAGACGATCTTGTGCCAGCACTCAGGGAGATGCCATGCCCCGGGGACAAAAACGAGAGTTGGTTTTTGAGACATGATGTTGTAAAAGTGAGATTTGGTTGCAGGATGTAGTGAGAACTGTGATGAGTGAGCCTGAGAAGAGGTGGCTTGGGCATTTCCTTATATACATAAAATCCCACACGAGCCTGTCGATCTAATTCCTAAGGTCTGACGCCGTGGACCCTTAACCGGGCCTTTTTCGTCGGTTGTGAACTAATAACTATCAACCCCCGACGACTATCGCCAACTCTTGGGTTGGACGGCGGAGTTGTGCTCGTTTATTCTTCTGAAAAGGGTTTAGCTCCGAGATTTGGACCTTTCTGCGAGTCACCAGACGGGCTGACGCTTACTCGGCCCCACACGGAGCTGAGGGTTGATGTGCTTGTTAGTGGAGATGGGTGAGTGTCAGCTTAGCAATAGTGTACTAACAGCCAGGATGGGAAAAATAGTGGGCAAATGATAGTTCGAAATCTCTAAGCCCCGGTCAGCCACGGTTCCGTCCATCCCGTTAACAACCGTTCAAGCAACGGGACACCAAAAATGAGGCTTCCCGTCCCGACCTTGTCCAACATTCCAACTGCTACAAAGTCCGTCGTTCCTCAGGCCATTGATCCCTGAACTCTACGCGCAATGACCGAGCCTGGAAAAGAAATGAGCACAAGCACCAGGTGCCGAAAGCCGCACACGCGGAGCCGTGGCGGATGTCTCACATGTAGGAAGCGTCGCGTGCGATGCGATGGTGGCCAGCCAATCTGGTGAGTCGACGGATAAGAATTAAGACCCCGTCAAGTCCGCTCCGCTAACGAGGTGGCAGCACCAAGTGCACAAAGTCAAGGAGGACTTGTGAGTATAGCTCAGACCTCCCGCTCCGAGACCGCCGGGCGGAATGGCTCCCTGGCGAGCACCAACCGTGGACGGTGGATACACAAGTTGCATTGAATCCTGGATCACCCATGACGAATTCTATGGATCCATTCGATTGTCTTGGACTTGACATGTCATTCAAGTCAAGACAACTTCTGCATTACTGTGAGCGATCGCCTTGTACTCTAGTCTCTACCCATGTAGTACTAACTCGTCAAAGTCCGCTACGCGAAGGGCTGCACTGACATGCTCTCAAACACGGCGGGAAAAGATCCGTATGCTCTTCTAGTCCCTCTTTAGTCATTGAGTTACTAATCGCTCTTGCGCGCAGCTTTTCTCTCCTCTCTATTCACCCCGACGCACTCAGGGACACTCTGCTCGTTGCCGGACTACACTACGCTTGGACTGTTGGAGATATCCATACCTACCAGTCCACTCTTTTATTCCACAAAGTTGCAACTATTCGCATCTTGAATAAATGGCTTCACAATATCAACCAACCTGGTCTCATGACTTTCGTCAGACATGTCTCCATTTTGTGCTTCGTCGAGGTACGTGACTACCCCTGCTCCCCGATGTCGGATATTGACCGTGCCGTAGGGCTGCCATGGCAATGTAGCCGCAGCAGAAACTCACCTCAAAGGACTGGTCAACGCTGTGGACCTACTAAGCCCAAGCGATAGTAACTTCCCCAACACTCTGAGTGTTGGTGAGGAGCTTGCGAATCGATATCTCATTTTGTGAGTTTTTGATCAAAGTAACACTCATACGCAGTTGCTGACCCAACCCAACAGTACACACTATTCTTTCCAGGGATTCAAAGCAAGAATCGTCAGCAGCGCTGCCCTGCAAAAGATATTCACCCAAGAAAACGTGGCAGAGTTTTCCGACTTCTTGTCCCTGGTCTATGACTGGCGCGAGCAAAGGATCGGCAATCTGGACAAGAGGTTAGGCGCCATGAGAATGATGCCCTTCTTTTTCGCTGTCCTGCCCCCCGAAGCTAAATTCTACGACATTGATGCATCGTCCATGGTGGAATGCCTGAAGAGCCTCACGGCAACGATACTATTCACCAGTGATGATCACATAACGTATGATCCTAGTTGGGAATGGATTGAGGGATCTGAATCGAGGTTACTCTATGAGACCGTCAAAGCACATTTTGCCTCACTTTCAGAACCGCAAGATGATGGCAATGTGCATGATGATGACTCCTCAGAGACCCCTAGACTTAGCACCTCATGGTCCAGCATGTGTGTGGCTACCAGTCTCTACTTGCATAGCGCCTTGGGAATCTGGTACGCAGGAGAGTCATTGGAACCGTGCATGTTCCGCCGCTTCCTGTCAATCCTGATGCGCGACGTCGACCGGAACGTCCACCAGATACGATCACCTAGCTTGTCTCATCTGTGGTTCTGGAAGACTTTTCTCGGAGCTTACAGTATAGCAAAACTTCAATCATGCGGTTCTCAAAAGGACGTGGGAGAGTTTGAGAAGTGTTTTGATAGATTGATTAGCACCTGGAGTCGAGTGTGTGGTGTTGACAAGTGGAAAGATGCAAAGGCGAGGTTGGTCAACATTACCTGGCCTTTGGGACACTCTTTGGATTTGGCTGAAAAGGTATGGAAGAAGGCCACTCAATGATGGTGGAAAAATGGGTTTTTGTATGATATCAACGCTGGAGGAGACGACACTATGTACGCTAGGAGAGATTATTCCACTATACCAATCGCCCTTGGGGGCATTCCACGGCACTTCCCCCAAACATGTCCGCGTTGATACTGTGCTAACCTCAACGACTTACTCCAAAACCGCCGATAAAACCAATAATATAATGTCATGTGACATATTCATGCATGCCATGGCTGCCTGACGAGGCTTGAGTTCAACCCCGCTGCTGTGCCTCAGCCCCAGGCCTTTCATCAACGATCACTTCATGGAGCAATATCTGCGCCATCATGTCTCAGGCTCAGATCATCCCTCATGTCCATCTGCTATGCCTCGATCAACAATGCGGCATCGCCTTTGAGGAGGCAAGTCAGCAACTTGAGCTCGGCTCCGCATCTCAAGTGTCTATCCTCAACTGCGAGCTCACAGGAGTACCATCCACAGTTCAATTTGACACCATCGTCTCTCCTGCAAATTCATATGGGCAGCTAGACGGTGGATTCGATGATGCTATCTCTCTTGCCTTTTCACCTGGCGACGACTATATGGCGCTCACTCGCGCAGCTCAGGAACAGCTGTACGATGAATGGCGAGGCTTTGCCCCTCCTGGGACCTGCACGATTGTTCGAATCCCGGAAAGATTTCGTCAGCGATCGATGAATGTCTGGGGCACAAAATTCTTGGCTCTTTGCCCTACGATGCGTGTACCCATGGACGTCAGGTGGGATAGGGAAATTGTCTACGATGCTGTGTGGAGTTTGCTCTGCGCCATTGACAAGCACAACCGGACAGCACCTGAGAACGACAAGATCTCAAGGATACTCATGACCCCCATGGCGACGGGCACAGGCCTCGTTACTCCAGAGAGATGGGCGGAGCAGACAGTCTTGGCGATGAAGCATTTCCGCGAAGCAGTAGAGAATCCGCAGAAATGGAGCGCGATGGAGTGGCCTGACATCTTTGAGGTTGGAGATGATATCGAAGACACGTGGAATTATGATGATGATGACAATCGCACACCCGAGTATCAGGTTCATGGTCAGTAGGTATCTTGGGTCGATGGTACAACGCTCTTAACGGGCGCTAGGTACCAGTTGAACGGGTACTGTATCGGTCGTTGGGCGGTAGTATGCGTCATTGGCTTTGTGTTGGAAATCGTATTTTGATGATATCAGGTCGTCGAGATAGAGTCAGCGGCTAAGGTTAGACTTCCCGTCTCTGCCCAGAGAACCCTGATATTATGTTTGCCATCTAAGGCCTCAAGAATTTTGCACCCACTGAAAAATCGAATGATGGATGCGAATTTGAAGTGAGGTAAGCGGCGCCTGATGACCTAGACTGTTGAAATGCTTCTAGACCACGGACATAGATACCCCTTACAATGACACCAGGCCAGAATCTGTCTTGAAACACGTAATAGACAGTCTTGGCATCATTTCTCAATCCCGGGGCCCTCTTTCGCCATGATGGGAAAACTTTATATGATGGAGACTTTACAAGGGCCGGCCCCATTTGTAGAGTCCACTTATCAAGCACGCAATTAAGCTCCGAGATGTCGATTCTGAGACAGGGAGGGAATTTTGACACGATTTTTCGGCAGATGGGTTTCTATGGGAAACAACTCCGCGCTATAGAGAGGACAAGGGGAGGTAGATATGGCGAGATTGGGGGGAGTCAGTAGGCACTGGGCAGTATCTTGCAGTGGAATCGGAAGCACCGTCGACTTGAGACGATCATTACGAATCCTATGCAGAAGATGTACATCATTCAAGGATCTCATTCCGGCAAGCTTCCCGCTCAGACCCACCAGTTCTTGCAAAGAGTATGCCCCAGCGTGGAGCACCATCGGGACATCCGTTACTAAATAACAACCTATACCCATGGTAGAGCCCCGTACCTGATCTCCCCTTGGAGGATAAACGTGGTCACCTTCTCTTTATAGACTTGCGCCAAGGTAGCATGTTCCACGTAGTTTGACCCTGCGCCCGAGAAAGGGCCGCGAAAAGGTTTAATGACTGGGTGGCTGCGTTTGTTTATATAGCAGACGCACGCAGCTCGAGGAGGGGCGTTCTTTCAAGCATCAGAAAAACCTGCGTCAAAAAGATGGCTGCTGTTACGGAAAAGCCCACCTCGGGCGATGCTGCGATTTTGGCGGAGAGACAGGATGATTCTTCGAATAGGCCGTCGTCGCGCGGGTCTGTCACTGATCGGGCGAATTTGCTGGGGGCTACTGCTGAGGAGTTTCTCGAGGCTGAGGAGTATGGACGGACGATTGATCTCGATGAAGCGAGGAAGGTGAGTTATTATGGCTTTCATTGCATTGACACAAATCTAACTTGAACAGCGCGCCGAGACGTTGCTTTACTTTCACGAACATGATCCCAACTTCAACACGGATTCCATCATTCGCCTCCAAGACTTTGTTCAAAAGGAGGATCTCTTTGAGAACCCCGAGAAGCACGATGACCTCATCAGAGACATCAAAACCGAAGTCGCCCTCCTGACCATGAACTCACCCTACGCTGAAGTTCGTGCAGTCGTCAGCAACAAAGACGACCCATCAGCACCTGCCAGCACGATACGAGCCTGGATCATCGGTCTATTTTTTGTCGTCGTACAGAGCTTCGTCAACCAGCTCTTTTCAGTTCGTCAGCCATCCATCAGGCTTCAAGCCCCGGTTATCCAGCTTCTTTCGTATCCTCTTGGAAAGGCCTGGGAGAAGTGGCTGCCTACCGGGGAGTTTACTTTTTTTGGTTCGACACACATGTTGAACCCAGGTCATTTTAACCAGAAGGAGCATATGCTGATCTCGATTATGGCCAATGTCGCATCGAGTTTGCCTCATTCACGATACATCATCTTTACTACTTGGTTGAAGAAGTACTTTGACATGCCCTTTGCAGCAGACTTTGGATTCCAAGTTTGCCTCTCGGTTGGTTCCATTCATGGCGTACCTTGAGTTACCTGTTGACCATGATAGCTGTCGATGAACTTGCTCGGTTTCGGACTCGCAGGGCTTGCTCGACGATTCTTGGTTTATCCATCGTTTTGTATCTGGCCTCGCTCGCTGGCCACCGTTGCACTCAACCAGAGTCTTCATGATGGTAAGGAACACTTCGCTACTACTAGGCTGCAGCCTATTGACAACCTACAGAAAGCAATACTGTGGCACGAGGTCCATTCAACAGGAAGTACAGCATGACGCGGTACAAGTTCTTCCTTGCGTCATTCGGCGCCATGTTTGTCTGGTTCTGGTTCCCCGAGCACATCGCCTCTGCTCTGTCTCTGTTTAACTGGCTGGCGTGGATCGCACCAGACAACTTCACTCTCACGGCGATCACTGGTGTCAAGAAGGGTCTCGGCCTCAACCCATTCCCTACCTTTGATTGGAACATCGCTACTTACAACGTCGATCCATTGTTGGTGCCATTCCACGTCACCTTCAACATGTTCATCGGTTGCGTGTTGGGCGGAATCACCATTGCGGGAATGTACTGGACAAACACCTTTAACACGGGATATCTGCCGATCAACACAAACACCATGTTTGACCACACTGGTGGAAAGTACAACGTGTCGTCGATCCTCGATGAGAACGGGTTGTTGGACGAGAGCAAGTACCAGGCTTATAGCCAAGTCTACATTGCCGCTTCCTCAGTCACCTATTAGTTAGTTCCTCTGACGCCTCTGAAGAACCTTGCACTGACTTGGTGTAGTATCTACTTCTTTGCTGTTTACAGTGCCGTTATTTCTTATGCGGCTCTGTATCACTGGAATGATATCAAAATGGGCTTCAAGTCTCTGCTGGAGAGCTTCAAGAAGAACGGCAGGGTCAATGAGTTCAAGGACATTCACACAAGGCTCATGGAGAGCTACACCGAGGTCCCAGAGTGGTGGTACTTGATTCTAAACGTCAGTTGCCGCTTCGCTCGTCCGTCTCCCTTGCACTAACAGGCTTGACAGGTCGTTGGAATTGTCCTTGGTATCATCGCTGTCGCCGCTTGGCCGACAAACACAAGTGTGGGCACAGTCTTCTTTGGTATTGCACTGGCAATTCTTTTCACCATCCCGACTGGTATCATCTTTGCTACAACTGGTATTGAGGTCGAGTACAATGTTCTTGCCGAGTTCATTGGAGGAGCGTGGCAGCCCGGCAATGCTTTGGCGGTAGGTGATATTAGATGCCGGTGCTATAACATGACTGACCGTTTCTAGATGAACTTCTTCAAAGGCTTCGGTTATGTGACTGTCGCTCACGCCCTGGACTTTGCCAACGATCTCAAGCTTGGCCACTATCTCAAGATTCCCCAGCGCCAGACCTTTTGGTGCCAGACAGTTGCGAGTAAGTATTTGGACTGCAACTAAACATGACTATTCTAACTCTTCTTGACAGCTATTGTGTCCGCCTTTGTCTGTACCGGTGTCATGAACTTTCAGATTACCAGCATCCCCGACATTTGCGAAACCAACCAAAAGGACAAATTTAGCTGCCCTGGAGTCGAGAGCTACTTCACTGCCGCTGTCCTCTTCGGTTCCCTGGCACCCCGTAGAGTGTTTGGATCAGGCGCTCAGTATACTGCTGTGCTCGCTGCTTTCCCCGTCGGCCTGGCCTTTCCAATTATCTACTACTATGCAACCCGCAGGCTCCCCAAGAAGCATTGGCTCACCAAAATCCACCCCGTAGTTATCTTCAGCGGTGGTCACGTTTGGTCGCCTTACAACTTGGCCTACATGTGGCCTGCCGTCATTCCAGGCTGGTTGTCTTGGGTCGTCATCCGTAAGAGGTATCTCACTTTTTGGTCCAAGTACAACTATGTGCTATCGGCAGCTTGGCAGACTGGAATCGCACTTGCGGCCCTTGTGATCTTCTTTGCTGTGAGCTATCACGGTGCGGATATCAACTGGATTGGAAACAGTGCGGATAGTGGTTGCGAGGTTGACGCTTGCACTCGACTCAAGGTGCCCGAGGGCGAGTTCTTTGGGCCACAACCTGGGACTTTTGCGGGATAAATAGCTTGCGTGCTGAAGATGTGAAGTGTTCTGTAGCTGTTGGAAGCGATTAGATAGTTTCAATAGCGAGCCTGAATACTAAGGAGTTGGGAAATGAAACTGCAGCGCAGAGGTTTGACCTTTCATGACGATGCGGCTAGGTATGACTCTTCAAGGTTCAGAAAAGGCCACTGTATCAGCATCGAGTCATAATACTGTAGCGTGTTGATAATGCGCTCTTTATTATAGTTGCAGCCCGACAGTTGATGGGTTAACCGAGCCAGAAGATCGAAACTGCAGCACGCTGAAATGCCTTCCCCCTTCGAGAGCTTGACTCCTGCCACCCTAAGCCAAGCTAATACTGAGATCCAGTTAATGAGCCTGAGCCCTTTCTCTGATTCCAGCGTCTCCGAGATAAGGGCATGGAAACGTGGATAAATGAGATAAGAGGCCATTGGTAGAAGAGTTTAGTAGGATTTAAAATGTCCAATGATATCTCAGAGACCACAGCCTGATTACTTTCTGCAGCAAAATGCAGTATGCACTGCTGACAATATGACAGGCGTTCGAGTCGCTTAAAACTCAACCAATAGTCACTCAGATAGCGCAGCCTGATCTGTATTGCTGACCATGAACAATCATGAACTTCACGGTGGCCCAAGGCCTGCAGGTCTCTTTTGTTATGTCCCCTTGTCATTCTGTTTATCACAACAGTCTCTTTAATACTTCGATAGTTATGCAGTGCTACAACTCCGCAATTATGGCCCCCAATCTTGTTGTTGGTCTCACTCAACTCTGTTGGTGGACTCGGGTCCTCCGCTGCAGTATCCCTGGGGTGGCGTATTTTCAGCTCTGCGCAGTCAGAAAAGGTGATTTTGATATATGACATGGCATCGCTTGCTAAGAGTATATCCCCCTTCTTCCTCTCTCTTGTCGTCCTTCCTACAATTCTATTGCAATCCATACTTGCCGGCAATTGTATCCTACACAAAATTCGCAACTACGTTTCTACAGGCATCTTTGGCCATGGACCCCCCTTCCATTATCCAACTCGCCAAGAATGGGGATGTTGAGCAATTGAAGGAGCAGCTTCTTGGAGAAGTTGACTTGAATCTGCGGGATGAGCTATACGGCCAAACGGCCTTATCCTGGGCATCCGAGAATGGCCACTTGGAAGTCGTCAAGGTTCTTCTTGAAAAAGACGCCAAGACCGATATCGCGGATGGTGGCGGCCTACTACCATTGTACTGGGCCTGCAGCAATGAGCACAATGAGATCGCTAAGCTTCTCCTGAAATCAACCACCAAGCCGCAAGATATACTGCATCGCGATGGGTATGGACGGTCAGCTCTGTCCTACGCCGCCATGTGCGGCGCGGCAGATGTTATTCCGCGCCTTCTCTCCACCCCTGATATCGAAATAGATTCACGAGACGAAGAGGGGTTGACTCCCCTGATGTTTGCGGTCTCCCACGGCCACGAGGAAGTCAGCAGACTCCTGCTGAATGCCAATGCGGACCCATTTCTCAAAGACGAAGAGGGCCGAGCCGCACTGTATCATGCCGCTTCAAAAGGTCATGTCGCCACAATGCGGATTCTTCTCAAGACAAACCCAGATCTTATACGCTTCAATAGTGCGTAAATGACTGCCCTGATATCTGTCATTGATACTAAAAATTAGGTCCTAAATCAGATGATCCCGAGATGATGGTTGCTGCTGCATTTGCGGTGGCAGCTAGCGGCATTGATGACACCTGGAAAGCCCTTCCGAACAGAAGCCAATATCTCGCAGCTCAGGACAAAGCAGGCCTTACCGCCCTACACCACGCAGCAACCTTTGGTCTCTTGGATGCCGCGAGGCGCTTGATCAAAGATGGAAGTAGGGTCAACGCTCTTGACGGGACGGGCAAAAGCCCACTCATTCTGGCATCTATCTCCGGCTCCCTACCAACTGTCAAGTTTCTCTTGGATGAAAGAGCAGATTTGAACTTGCGAGATGGCACCTACAAGCAGACACCACTTATGTTTGCAGTTGAGTACGGCCGTGAAGATGTTGTTCAGTATCTGTGCGCCCGCCACGATGTGGACGTCAACGCCATCGCGACCGGTTGGAGCGAATACACGGCCTTGATTTTCGCAGCTGTCTGGGGACATTCTGAGATTATAAAGATTCTTCTCAAGCATCGGCCGGATCTCGAAAAGGTGGACTCCGAGTCTGGGCGATCTGTCCTTGCCTGGGTGACTATGGATGGGAATATCGACGCGGCAAGGCTTTTGATCCAGGCTGGTGCCGACCTCTATTCATCCGACCACCATGGACAAACCCCTATTCTTCATGCAGCAATGAGCGGCATCGAGATGCTCAAAGCGTGTATTGAAGAGCCAACAGGGCCAGGCATCACAGACACTGAACCCATACCGCGAGCACACGCAATAGAATTGGGTTTGCGTTATGCTTGCGAGGCCGAAGACCAAGATATCCTTGACTTCATCCTTGGGTCTGGTGAGTATCTGAACGCGCAGGATGAACACCAGCGGAATGTGTTGTCTCTTGCATCCGAGCACGGCAACAAGGCTGAGATGGACAAGTTGTGCAACAAGGACCTTGACTTCAACCTGAGAGACAAAAATGGACGCACTCCATTGTCCTGGGCCGCAGCAGATGGTGGTAAAGAATGCGTGAGCTTGCTGTTGAAAGGGAGTGCCATTCCAGACCGCGCAGACAACAATCGCAGGACACCTCTGTCTTGGGCTTCGGGAAGCGGGCAAGCTGAAACCGTTGGACTCTTGCTGGAGAAAGGGGCTCAACATGATTCCAAGGACAAATCAGATCGCAGTCCTCTATCGTGGGCCGCAGCGGGAGGACATGAAGAAGTCTTGACAGCGCTGCTGAGAAGGAAGTCGTCTGTTGACTCCAAGGACACATCCAAGAGGACGCCTCTATCCTGGGCGGCGGAAAATGGCAGCAAAGAATGCGTTAGGTTGCTTTTGAAAGAGGGTGCCGATCCAGACTGCGCCGACAACAATCGCAGGACACCCCTCTCATGGGCTGCGGGAAAGGGGCACCTTTCAGTCGTCAAACAATTGCTCGCCTACAGAGTCGACAAGGAAGCGCCGGTTTCAACTGAAACAAGGAACGACACAGCCATGCTAGAGTTAGTCTTTGGCGAAGAGTCTAGACCTGCTCAGGACGTGGCACTTCGATCTATAGCTAAGACTACCAAGGGAAAGGCCAAAGCAATCGAGGTAAACTCCCTAGATAACAAGTCGTGGACGCCGCTATTTCATGCGGCATATAGCGGACATAAGAATGTCGTCGAAATCTTGCTATCGCACGGCGCTGACCTGACTATGACGGTCATGGGGGAGAGTGGCAACGGCACGATTGTGGAACACTTGATTCACATGAAGCATAGCCTTGAACGAAATATTGCAATAGACTCGGCATTAGCTATTGGTTACCCGAAACCTAAGCCTGCGGCGCTTGATGCTATGCTGCAGATTCTGGTCTTATCTGAGCCGCTACGGACGAGACCCTTGGAGGAGGCTAAGGAGGTAGATAGCCAGTTCTCGGCGACGGTGGTGAAGATCCCTAAAAGGGAGGAGAGTGATATTGTATTTAAACCGCTCTCGGTCGATCTTATACTGAGTTAAGGTTTTCCTAAACATTTGACTGGCGATGACTTATGCCGATGGCTGTATCTTCCCGCAAACAACGTGAGTCTCTTCTGACATTTGAACATGGCACTGGGCTAAACTGATATCTACTGTAGATAACATGGGTAGAAGCATGCATCTGATTCAACTAGCTATAGTATATAAGAGTAAGCTAACTTCTTCCTGCTAGGTTCTTATGGCAAGACACTTTGAATCAGCTGGAGAAGAGGAGAGTTGGAAACGGAACATCGTCCTGAAGCCAAAACTTTGGTCCAAACAACAGCACACGTCCTGGAACAAGGCTTATCATGCTCGATTCATGCGCCCAGCCTGCCATTCATTTGCCCTTTGTGCGTCGGAAATACCGTTGCAATTGATGGTTTCGTTTGCTAACACTATGTCTTAGCACAATCTAGAGCCAAGGCGCAGTCATTACGATCAAAACTACATTCTAAAGGAGTTGTATTATTCGTAAGTCATGTCTCATTCTTCCCTAATACGCTCTCTGATGCGTGAGAATAGATGCCTTATCTACACTGGGATTTAGAGGATGAATACGAGAAGTTGAAGAAGATCCTGAAGAAGAAGCATTTTCTTCTCGGGGCTCCAGAGGCAATGAAATCACAGGACGCAAAAGCAATGGTCAAAAAGACAGGCCTCAACGGAACTGAGAAGCTGTACTGGATGTATCTGGACCAGAAAAGTCCACTGCACGTTCGGAGGACTCTCGACCAATTCTACTACCACACACTGCCAAACACCAATGAGCGAGACAGAGACCAGACAGCCCTTCGATACTTCAAAGAACAGGAGGAATCGGAAGAACACTTCAAACCGGTTCTTACCATGGTTGATCAACTATGGATGTGGGTACTCCCAGAAATTGGGCGATCGCCTCCCACCATCATCACCGCCTTCCCACAAAGATGCAACAGAATGACTTCGCCAACATCCAAGAACATGACTGTGCTGGTAACCAACATCATTGAGAGGGCTCAAGAGTTGGGGGTTAGAACCAATGGCGAACTGGCAGAGGTCATCGCGAGCGAGTGCTCCAGGATTTACCTCGATGCTACGAGCGACCGGAAACCACCGATCCAGTTTCTTGAGATCTACAACACCTCAATAGGAGAGATTGTAAGCACGATTTTCTACCTAAGCAGCTCTCGTACTAATCATATCGTTCTTCAGACCGACCGAGAGACGCAGCGGTTTAAGGAGTTTCAAGAAAACATCAGGTCGAAGGATACCACTGGAGTCACCTCACAGGGGCGCGACCCAGAGGCCCTGAAAAAGATGATCGACATCGAAAATGACATTGAGGATCTTCGTCAGATCAAGGATATTAGGGAGGAGCTCAGTATCATGTCTTCCCTGTTTCATGTCCAGAAGGAGGTCCTCCTCGTCATGGACCATGCGATCAGAGACGACATCGACCCAGTCCATCAGCATCCGCACCTGTTCCCCGAGTTCTCAACCCCAACGCGGTCTCTCTCGACCTCGAGCTCGTCCGCAGTTGATGTCAAAGAACGAGCATCCCAATCACAAATGCTCATGGTAGTCGACCGAAATATTGAAACGGTGCAGAGACTGGAAGAATACGCAGAGCGAGCAACAACATCGGTCTTTAACCCCCGTTGTCATATCTACTATGGGCCGGGCTAATATGTTATCGAGGAACAGATCCAACAATTACTCGACCTGAAGAACAAGCAAGCCACCCTTTTGCAGGAGCAACTGGCTCGAAAGCTCACCATCCAAACCGGCAAGCAGGGAAACACAATCATGTGGTTTACCGTCGCGACAATCGTGTTTGTATGTTACATCCCGTCTGAAAGCTAGATATTACAATCGCTAAGCGCTTCCCAGCTGCCGCTGTCCTTCATGGCTTCATTTCTAGCTCTTGAGGTATCAGAGTTTCCTTGGTCAAATGACAAGATATCGCTGTCATTCGTGCTTGAAATCCTTTGTAAGCTGTTCCTCGAGCATTGATGCAGCTATGGTGCCTTGCTTTAATCGCTCAACACCGATGAAAACTAACCTGTTACGCAGTTACGGTGTCAGTGGTTGTTTGCGTTCCCGCAGTGACTTTAGCTTTTCACTTGGACATCGTGAAGGCGGCACTAAAATATGGCATGAACTCTGCGAGCGTGGAATATATCTCGCGAAGAGTGGTGGTGATGAAGCAGAAATGCAACCACTTCATGGAGAAATTGAAGGATGCGTGGTCTAGAGGGCATGAAGGAAAAGGGAAGAGAAGGAGGGAGCCCGATACAGAAGGATTAAGGCGCTGATGATGTTGTCGGAATCTAGGGATATTGTAGGCGGCTTCAATTCTTGTAATGCTGGCTTTGTTCTTTATGAGGCTATCGTCATCTTTTCCTCCGGCCTGCAATGACGTGGCCTGCATAATTTGGACTAGCCCCCGGCCTTGCTCGACTAATTACAGATTATCTGACCAGTCGCCACAGGATCAAGACCCTCCCTTGTCCTTCTGCTCCTTGGCGAGTCGACATAGTGGACACAGCTCAGTCTTGTTGCTCTTCTGCACATGATCCGTCTTCCCGCATGAGCCGATCACTTTGAATTTACCCTTTCCCTCGCGAACCTTGGCGCAGATCTCGTGGTCTGTCGTTTTCTTGTGGGGATAGGCACACTTTTTGCAAGTGTACTGGGTGACTGTTTCTGTGCACATTTCGGTAATGCTTGATTTTCTTTTTCGTTGGGGGTGGTAGTTGACTTGTAGGACTTAGAATTCTTGGATGCCGCGGTGTGAGGAGATTTGGGTGCAATGAAGTGGCTGAGGTGCTCTGAAGGTCTACTTATAGTTGGGATGAAAAGCAATCACGGCCGTTCTTTACGTGGTGAAAATGACCTACGGCTCCATTCGCTGAAAGAGCCATTGTCAGCAAAGGCTGTGTTATACCACTAAGATGGGATAGGACGGTTCCTGACTGGCATTCAATGTTTGCAAGGGGATGAAACCCCGGCTTGAATCACCCATGGTTTATATTCTGACATTGATTTTGGCCTATGTGATGCTGAATAGACCTTACAATCGGCGGTGACATGACTCAGGAGACTTCTTGGTTTAATCCTTTTGCCGTGGGCTGGCCATAGAAACATGGTTCCCAAGAGACCGATCATGGATAGGGTTGAGATCATCATCACCAACACAGAAATAAGTTTCAAAGGCATCGATAGGGAGGATACGTCAGATTTAACTCACATACTGGAAGTTGAAACATATATGTTGGACCTTCAGGATATCTTTATGGTCCATCATATAAAGGCATGATCTCCTTTGCGGTTGGTTTAAATTAACACTAGGATCCTTCCTTTCCCTCCTTTACTAATACACATCATCCATATCGAATATTCCCTCCTCAGCGGACGTCCTTCTTCCCTCTTGTCGTTGACATCTCTTGCACAAGCCATAGTGCGAAGATGCGACGACGGGTCCCCCCCTAGTACACGAGCGAGGATCGCGAGTCCGTGAGAGCGCCTCTTCGCACAGCTCATGGGATTGATCCCACCGGTAGACAACCTGACATCGGCCGCACTTGTAACGGGTTTGAGATTTCCTGCACATAGTGGCGTATTATGGCTTCTCAATCGTTTTCAGTTGTCTTGATTGTTTTTGGTTGTTGAAATGTGAGGCAAGTGGCGACTTGAGCACTGGGGAGGGGAAGTCCTCGGGAGGACTTATTTATAGCTGTAATCAGAAGCAAATCACAGTCGGAGTCGCTGCTGTGGGAGAGATACAGTGTGCAGCCGGATAAGAAAGTATGCCTTGGAATGGGATTGTGGTACGACTTTGCTTCATAGTCACTCGAGAGGGCACGGGAGTTATGAGTCAATTTGAAGTGATGGTGTAGTCCAAGAGTAGGAACCTATTCATCCATGGGTTGATCAATGATTCAGCTCACCAAGACGTGGTCCATACGAATCACCCGCTCAAAAGGTCTACGCCGACTTGCTAGTGGACGAACATACTTGACATAGCGAGGACTATCAATCACCCGAGCTTATGTTTATGTGGACCAGTCTCTCAATGAATATGAGAGGTACCTGGACTTGTAGAATGGTAGATGCTGCTAGCTGCCTACAGCTTCACCCACACTTATGAATGACGACACAATAGCCTCAACCATATTCCCGGTCTTTTTTACAGCCTACTTTAACAGGTCGTTCTTTTACTCACGCACGAGGATCGCTAGACCCGTCAGACCCCCTTAAGGCTAAAAGAAGTTTCCCGTGTAAAAGGTCCATGGAGTAGGCGTCACACTCCAAGTCAAAACCGGTTTGCCAAATTGGCACTGCCAGTGAGTGAGTGGTAGCACAAGCCGATTATTTTGAGTGGGTGCCGTATGCTTCGCAGTGCGGCGACGTGACTCTGATGAGTCGAGTGGCATAGGAAACGGATATTAGGAGACGAGGCTTACAGTGCTCATCAAGTAGCTGCGCTCACTCTTGCGCAATTGACCCTTGCTGCCGATAATCCGTCTATAATCGAACTCTAGAGGTGACCAAGGGTCAGTGCTTGACTTCGTCTCGGTTCTGTACAACCGTTAGCCAGGGCAGTGAAAGTCTGATGGCTTTTCTAACTTAATCTTAGTAGTGAAGCCCCTTAGACAACTCATCAGGGTGTTTGCCAACAGTACGGACGGCGAAGAAATTCTTGATGCCCCAGCCTCGGAAACAGCGTGAAAGCAGTCGAACGTTTTCACATCGTATTGGCAGCGCGAATACCTGGAATGTATATGAACTGGGCGAGATTAGGAGCCATTGGAGCATGGCCTACCGGGTGTAATAGACTTGTGTGTGTCTACAGGAAGAGCTAAGATCCTTGACTGCTGGTCCGTTATCTACCGGATTTGCCCTAACCTCTTCGCGTATCCAAACCCATATGAACTTGTTCGCGTTAGCCGTGTTCCTAAGCCTAAAAGCTAGAGATTATTTACTGTGCAGGTGCCATCCCTCCACTCTTATCATACATTAGAGGACGCCTCGTGCTCTTGTAGCAACCGCGCTACTGCCTCGTGCCCATTTCGAGTCGCCCAGGTCAGCGCCATATTTCCATAGCCATCCTTTACCTTGATATCCGCCTTATGCTCCAACAACAACCCCACTATAGCCTCGTACCCAAGTTTCGCTGCATACACTAGCGCTGTCCATCCATCCTCATCCTTTGCGTCAATGTCCACCTCATGGTCTAGTATCAGCTGTACTAAAGTCTCGTGCCTGTTCAAGGCTGCCCAGTGCAGTGCCGTCCATCCAAACAGGCCCTTTGCATCTATATCGGCCCCGTGCTCTAAGAGCAGCCGCACCATCGCCACGTCCCCGTTTCTAGCTGCCCACAAGAGTGCTGTCCATCCCTCTTTATCCTTCGAATCAATCTCCGGCTCATGCTCTAGCAAGAACCGCACTACCGCCATACCCCTATTCCTAGCCGCCCAACTTAGCACCGTTCTTCCCTCCTGATCCCTTATGTTCATATCTGCCCCAAACTGGAGTAAAAGTTCCGCCATACTCTCATTCCCACTCCTAGCTGCCAAGTACAACGCCGTCACTCCTCGGTCGTCCTTCATATCGATATCCGCCCCGTACTCCAGCAAGAGTCGCACTACGCTCTCGTGTCCATTTTTAGCTGCCGAGTATAATGTCGTAAATCTTAGCTCGTACTTCATGTCGATCACCTCATCCTCCAACAAGAGCCGCACTACGGCCTCGTGACCATTCACAGCCGCGCAGTCCAGCGCCGCCAATCGCCTCTTACCCTTTATGCTGATCGCCTCATACTCCAGTAAGAGCCGTACTATGCTCTCATGCCCATTCCTAGCCGCCCAGACCAGCGCCGTCCTTCCACTCTTATCCTCGGTGTCTATCGCCTTATACTCCAGCAAGAGCCGCACTACGCTCTCATGCCCATTCCTAGCCGCCCAGCTCAGCGCCGTCCCTCTACTATTCTCTGTTGTATCGGCATTTGCCTTATACCCCAGCAGCACACGAACCACGGCTTCATGTCCTGCCTCTGCCGCCCGCAACAACGGAACACGTCCATGTCCGTCCCTCAACTGGGTGTTGGCTCCAGCCAGCACCAGGACCTCAGTTGCCTCTGACAGTCCATTCCTAACCGCAGTATCCAAAAGTCTGTCTCTGAATGTTTCTGCAGTGCTATCTGCCTGACTGGCGAGCAAAGCTGTCTTCAGGCGGGACCTAACCCACCTTTCTAGCAAGTAAACTGCCGCGTCTGAAGCGCAAGTCAATTCATCAATGAACTGAGAGGTAGAACTCGAGACATGTGGATCACCATGGCAGCGATCCAGGTGATCCTTGAGATGCATCAGAGCATAGCTTGCCAATGGCCTTTGGTTGAGGTAACGGGCACAACTTTCGAATTCATGCGAAGCCCAAGTCTCGACATCCGAGGGTCTGGCTACCATGTTCGCGGCGCATAGCATGAGGTACCGGATGCAAGTAATAGACATGGAAACGTGGGCATCGTTTTCAGCCATCCTAAACTTGGACGTTGCTACATATCCATTAGGACGGAGAAAAAACTCGCGAACCGTTTGATGCATGGCCTGCACTGTAGCTTTTCCTGTAGATTCGTTAGCTGGAATATGGGAGGGGGGTCTTGAAGCCAAGGTACCATCATGTTGCTTGATTTCCAAGAAGTTGCCACCACAATGCGTGATACGTCGCTGGTGTGGTATACGCTTTTGAAATGATTCATCCGACGCCAAGAATTCTGTTTCCAGGTTATCCGAGATTCCAAGGGCATGGAGGAGTTCGCAAACAGTGAGGGACCGATATGAGAACAAAACAAATCGAAACATCTTGACTCCATCCTTGTGTTCTTTCTCCGCCCTCCCGGTCATTTTGTCAAGCATCCGTCGGTAAAATTCATCCAGCTCTGTAGGCAGGCTTTGTAGGAATTCGAAAACGTCTTCTTCAGCACAGCCTTGCTCATCGTAGGCCAACAGCTCCTCTCCGACCAGTCTGACCCATAGGAAGACACCGTTGGCATTATCAACCACATACTTCCTTGCTTGCTCAATGAACTGAGGAAAGTCCACACGTTCCAGGAATGCGTTGGCGAAGTTGAGGATGTCCAACTGTGTCTCGTCTTGTAGCCTTATGAAGCTGTGGAATTCGCTGATGCGGCGTTCGAGAGTTACGACTGGCCGGCTTGCAACGAATGCCTTCACAATGCATTTTTTTGTCTCTGAACAAGTCCTGAGAAGTAAATCTAGAATCTCACGCCTGTCTTTGTAATCGGACTCATCAACTGCATCAATGATGAGATAGAGTCGTTCCGGTACTGTGTGATCCCGTAGGGATGAAAGAAGGCGTTTCAACGACAAATAATCCCATCCTACGAGGCCGCCGCCACCAGCTTCTTGTAACTGGCAGCGATACTCACGTTGAAACCGGTGGTAAAAAAAGGCCTCGTGTTGGTCTAGGATAGCGTAGAGAATCGATCGAAGCATGTTGTAGTGACTTCTTTGCGGCCCCCCCTCTCTCCAACTGTAGAAGAACGTAGCCACAATCGCTGACTTGACGTTTGGTTCCCTCTCCGGTAGATACTTGGTGAAATATTTGGTGAGAGTGCTCTTTCCACTGCCAGGCTTTCCTTGAAGATATAAGAGTCGGGAGGCGTCTGCTTTCAACCATTTCTGACACTGGTCATGCGTCCAGATCCACTCAAGGGAACCTTGATGTTCCTCCGAGATCTTGCCAAAGCGGGAGTTATCGAAGCGAAGACTAGCAAGGCATTCTTTACATATCACGGTGAGTCTAATATTCACTTGAAGTAGGGTGCGAACTGACCTTTTCTCTCCTTATCATATTCGATACACGGCAAATCGGAAAATGCAGCTTCCAGGTCAGCACGAGGTCGGCTCGTAAGTAAAACCTTGGTTTTTGGTGTTCTTCTCAGTATATGTTGGATAAATTCATGAACCTTGTTCAAGAAGTCGTACTTGTAATCTTGGACACCATCCAGTCCGTCGATAACAATCAACATCTCCGACTCCTGCTCAACGTCCAGAGCTGCTTGTAAAGCAGCCCAATGCTCATTGGCTGAAGCCCTGTCAAGCATCTGCTGTATTGTCGTTTGTGGAGGGTCACCGTCTTTGAAAGAAGTGTCGAATTGGTGATCCCATTCGGAAATCTTCTCGCGCTGTTTTAGAGTCCGCTCACGCCGTTCGGTGTCCTTCTCGCGCCGTTCCACAAGCTTCTCACGCAGAGTATAAAGAAATGCTTGGATGATAGACATATTCTGCGTCGACGACCAGCAGATGAGTTGATTAAGGAGTCCGCGAATGAGCCTAGCGGCTGGTACTTTCTCGTTCACTGGTGACGAACAGAAAAAGTACAGAACACAGCGCGGTGCTGTAAAAATAGCATTGCCCTGTTGCACAACATGTGATGAAACCTCGTCGAGACTGCATTCAGGCGGTCCAGATAACCAAAGCACCTCGGAATGGCTGGACTGTACCCAGTGCTCAAAGTCCAGGTTTTTGAAGACCCAGTGAAATTTCGGCTGGTTGATGCCGGCCGAAACTTTGGGCGTATGCTGCTCTTGGTCCATGGCCGATAGCATTTGAAGGAATGGGTGTAAATCTACACGTTCAACAGCATATCGGAGCGTTTCCTGTAGAACCCAAGGCATCAGCAACTAATTTGCACCGCAAAACTTGCGCGGAAGTGGATCAACGTACGGACAAAATCGTTCCAGGGACTCTGCGTGTTTCGGCTACAGCAGCCCGTGGGATAATCAACAGGATCTCCTTCGCACATGCAGCCGCAGTCGCCGATGCGTAAGCCTGCCACGTCTTATTCTTGTGAGAGTCTGCATAGTCACAGATACCTCGCAGAACAAGACATGGAAAACTGTTCATCAACCCTGCTGCTTCCATCTCGAAGCAGAGCACTCCACCAAGCTCCTGGCTAACCCTGTCCCTCGACTGGCCGTCTCTCATAACCTGATTCCCGGAGGCGATTGTGCCGTAGTGAACAACAATCTCTTGACTGTCCCGGGAGTATCGCCTGACCTGTCTGTTTCTATCGCATCCTTCACATGTATCCCCGCCCAGGTGTTCGTAGGTCGACTCAAACAGAATATCGGGTCCTGCACTCTGGGGTGTGAACACCGGCGAACGGCTAAGCGTGGATAAGTGGTGTGCAAGGTTGCTCATGCCTAAAATTTGGTTGGTATTTAGCTTCGAAAGTGCGTTGAGCAAAATTTCCGGTGGTGAATTAAGTGAACCAGTTCGCTCATATCTGCGTGGCATAGTCTTTCCCAGATCATATTGGACCACTCCTCCATTTCCCCTCTCTGGTTGACTGATCACTACATCCCCGAGCCGGATGTCTGCTTTGTCACTTGGGACACCACCTCCGATGCCCACCATTAGGCCGAACCGGATCGATGTGAATGTCGACTTCATCCGGGTGGCGACGGCAGCGGCAGTGTTGGTACCGATCTGACCTGCTGGGAGGCACGCAATAACGACATTGTGTGTACCAATACGGCCAAGGGTATACAAGTTGGTGTCATTTGGGTTCAGGTGAGTTATGTCCGGGTGTCCTTCGTCCAGAACTTCTTGCGCTGCGGCGAGCTCGATTGGGAGGGCACAAACCCATCCCACTGTGTAGTCCTCTGGGCGGAACTTGCGTCGACTCATTTTGCAAGATTCCACAACAGGTGAGGTTCGAATGAGAGGCAGAAGAGGTTAGGGCTCCATTGCATATTGCAGGGCTCAGCCGGTCCTTGTTCAGACTTCTGCCTGATTCCAGTTGGGCTCAACTTTAGGCGCTGACGCAGGACTGCCGTCAACTGATGTACTTCTGCTTATGAGAATAGAACCACGCTTAATTACATGCATTTAATACATAGAGACCTATGGCGATTTTCAACCCATCAGGCTTGTGGCAGGCAGCCTGCATTGGTTGATTTCAAGGCAACCGGGCCTGTCTGGCCGCAGTCTAGACTACCTACAGATGGGTCGCCGCGTAGGCCGCCTTACTTTGCAGCTCAGGCGCTCCAAAACTGGCTTCAAATGTTCATGACTATTAACAATAGTGCCCTTATTAGTGAGAGCAATGAAATGGCATTTGGACTCTTCTATAGGGTGGTGGATTGTTGAACCAACAAGTCTATAGACTTGAAAGCACGATGAAGTTTCAATTGCTGGCTGTGCTCTTAGCAACTACGGTCTCGGCCATTACTCTGGCTAGATCTTCGGTAACTCTTTGCACCAAAGAAGATCATGAAGTTGGAGACATGCCTAGCTCCCGCGCACACGGTCACGACTCACATGGACACGCGCCATCCGCCCAACCAGTATTGCGGTTATCAAGTTGCAGCCCGTCGCAGTGACCAAAAAAAGTGAATCAGATGATCGCTAAGACTGGTTCACGGTGAGTGCTGTTGTTTCCACTATTTATCCCAGGTATTGGCCGCCCCAATGTAACTCCCCCAACTATCACCGTCGTTACCACGGACGTCGACGTCGAGACGATCACTGAGAGCGATACTACCCACACCAAAATTTTTATAACCGTCACTAAGACAGAAACTGAAACCGAGGTCAGCTTGTAAGGCGATGCCTCTAGGCGGCCATCCATCAGGCCAGGAAAGCCATTCTTGACATACTCATCCTAGAGCTGTATCATCTTTATATAGTTCCGCCTCACAGCAAGTTAAAGCTTCTCCAGGACTAAGTCACTGTTTATAGTATTACTCGCATTTTCTTTTGGTGCTTCTCCAGCCGCCTCACGGGAGGGTGATGGCCGTGCTCTCTAATATCATTTCGAATTGGCATTGGCCCCAGGCATAGTAGTCTAACCCACATTATTGAGGAAGCTATGAGATTCAGTTTGTCTTAGTTGTTGAACGGGAGTTCCTTTTACCAAGGCTCTGAGCGAGGCATAAGTTTGTAGGATGAGTCCAGTATTTCAAGGCTGAGTGCTTTGTGTGTGATCTGGCCAGGCTGTTTGATACCCTGAAGATTAGCAGCCCGTTTGCCTTGACGTCTATCGACTCCTCATGATGCAAAACACATGCATATTTCTTAGTTGCATAAAAATCGGGTTTCAAATCCTTCTTGTCTCTGTGGTCGATGACTGAACCCTAGATTCGTCCACCCTTCTAAACAGGGCGGTGGATCAGAAAGCAAGCAGAAAGAAATGCACAAGATGCCTGGATGTGCCAAGCCGAGTGAGAATCGTGATGGCCGATCACTGCTGATCTTAACCACAAGCGCAATTGTCAACGTTACCTTTCAACACCTGGACATGTCTTGCATTCCTGCATGCCTGTCTGTCTCACAATCCCAGTTTTGACACCAAGACACCTTCCAGGTCAGGGGATCGGACTGCAACATGAAATGGAGATTTGAAATGTGTTTGACTCTTTTAATTATGGAACTTCTGGAGAATTATCACATGCATCCTCGGTAGGGCGTTGACCCTCATTCACATGGTTATGCCCTCACATGCAACTTGACGCCTATTACCCTACAGCAACGGTCACGTCCATATTTTCTCAAAACTACGTGGTATGAACGACAGCAAAAACCCTAACTTTGGAACTTGAACTGCTTGAGTGGAGGGAAACTGCTTGAATTTGTACGCTATGATTCACTCTGCACTCCACCTGACACCACACCCTATTCCTCAGTGCTATCACTCTGCCAAGCGTCAGACTCCCAAGGCTTCACAGACTTGCCCTCTATATAATCACCACCAGCAGGCCTCCACATCTGCCAAAAGGTCATGGGCTGCAGCTCCCTCTCAATCTCCCTCCACTCCTCGCCAGGTTCCGCCTTGGCGGGTTGCAATTGGTTGACGTTGACAACTGTGAAGCCGTGCTTCTTATAAACGGGTACACCAAGCTCGGTCGCGTCCAGCCACATCTCGACTCCCATCTCGTCGGCCTTTTTCTTGCCCCAGTTGAGGATCATGTCGGCGACACCTTGACGGCGGTAGTCCGGGTGCGTGTAGAGGATGTTGAGGTCTTGTAGAGTTAGTAGAGGCAACACCGAGGGCAAGAATCACTTACAAACCTGTGGGCGAGCACCCATCTTGCTTCTTGGTAGGTCAAACTGCTCTAAGCACCTGCTGACGTATTCTCTCCTCTCTCCTTCGGGGTGCCAGTCCGCATCTTCATGGGCGTTGTAATCTTCAAAGGGGTTGGTCGGACATATCTTCCAGAGACAAGCGCCGACAATGAGGCCATCGTCATTGACGACCTTGCCCCAGTAACTTGTTGAATCGCCATCATGCCATATCAGCTGGCGGGCGGTAGATTCCCTGAGTGACTCTTCCCTCGCGGAGGGTCCGTCACCCAGAAGAGGACAGAAGAGGCGGAAGAAAGGCTGATAAGGCTTCTCGTAAGAGGCCCATTGACACTCAATGACTTGATCAAAGTCGTTGGCAAGATCAACTTCGAGCAGCTTGAAAGTCATGACTGATATTTTTACTTTTTCACAAACAGAAAATGCTCAACACAGCATCAAAGGTGGCGATCTTGGGGTCAAAGAGAAAGGGTTGCGGCGCCGATATGAGGTGAGACACAGATGGCTCGAGAACGCGCACACCAAAACCGAGAACCTGGAAACCACACCACCACATTCATCACAGAGCCCCAACAAGGTGATACGTTTTGCGCCAATTTCTCCGTTTGTCACTGACGATGCCGGACGCCACCGAACGGCAGGGATGTGATCAGGGGTTCCGCGACGCCACACCGCACGGGATAATGTTCCTAGATATGCAGGAGAAAACCTTCTTCACCTGTATCACTGTGACGAATTGTGACTGTGAACTCGTCTTTCTCCCTCGGTATCTGTTGTTGGTGAAATCTTGCGAAGCGAAGGATCCTTCAGCTCTTTTGCGAGTCGGGCCTTCAAACTGTTATGGAAGGTGATTGCACGGACACTGTTCGGGTCGATCTACCGACGGTACCGCTACGGATGATTTCCTGTTGGCCCTGAACATCCTTGCCAGATGGGGTTGCAGATTTGCAGGGGTGTTAGACCTGTGAAGAGTGTGATTCTGTGCCTCAGGACATAATTGGTCTACCATGCGTGATTATGGCCTCTTTTTTTTTTCTTTCTTTCTACAAAATGCTTTTTCTGATATCAAACGTCTTGGATGCTACTATAGCTGTGAGTCCAATCCCGTCCAACACCTGAGATCCCATGTATCAGGATCAGCACTAGATTTCCTAAAGCGGGTTGTAATACATGGGACGTTCCAGCCACTCAGCTCCGGTAACTCCATCTGGGCTGTTTTGAGATCTCACAGGGGCTGGGAATGAGCTGAGGCCTTCATTTTGTGACGACAGGGCTTGAGACGCCGAATAGGACACTACAGGGAGTCAATAAGACTCTTAGCAGAGCTGAAATCCCGCGCTTCCCATTTTCTTTTCCTTCCATTTTCAGTGTGTCGGAGGACCCGGGGGAGCTTCACATGACGAGTAGAGGATGCAAGCCGTTAGACGCATCTATAGGACATGAATCTGTGCCGCTTTTTCCAAGATGTGACCGTGTTTCGCCTGCAGTGATCCCTTTTCTTAATTGCCTTTTTTTCCCTCTCAAGTGTCGACCCTGTAAATCTCTTTTTAGTTTCTCAATTTTCTCCCTTTTTACGCCATGTTACTGTTGCCGCTGGATCGCCCAACATGAGTTCTACGCAGAGAGTCATTACCGACTCCAACAAGTCTCCGCTTGTTCAAGTCTTGACCATGATGTTTTTGGTCGTTGCCATTCTTTCGTGTTTTGTACGCATGGGTACAAAGATCCACATGATCAAGGCGTTGAGGGTTGATGATATTCTCACCATTGTCGCAACTGTGAGTGGACCAGTCTTGGGCTCGGCGTTCATGGCTCACTCTGTGTTTTCCAGCTTCTCTCGGTTATCCAGTCTGCTGTCGTCTTTGTCGCATGCGACCATGGGCTTGGGAAGCCTTTTGAAACATTGAGCACTGATGATATCGACGTATTCTTCAAGGTAAACCACTCCATCGTGACCTCTCTTCCGCCGCTGACAGTTGCGACCGTAGACACAATATGCCATCAACGCCATGCTCATCGCCTCCCTCTTCTGCTGCAAGCTCTCAGGGACAATGAGTCTCCGTATTATGGGTCAAAAGAGCCAAAAATGGATCTTTATCACCTGCGAGGCTGTCGTCGGCCTCTGGGGTATCACTGCCCTCATCGTCAGCTTATTCCAGTGCAGTCTTCCTGCTCCGTGGGTGTACGATGACGACGAGAAGTGCATTAACCGTACCGGTTTTTGGACTTACTACTCCATTGCCAACATCATCACTGATCTTGCTATTGTGGTGGTGATGTGCGAGAATGTCATGAAGATTCGCACATCGCTGTCCAAGAAGATCTTGGTGATGAGTGTCTTTGGGAGCCGAATCCTGTAAGTCCCACCCGATACATCTGACAGATGCCTTGAGTGAGTACTGACATCGACATCCAGTGTCACACCTGCTATTGCGGTTCAGATCTACTACACCAACAAAGCAATCGCTTCATCAGACTTTTCCTTCTCCATCTGGCAAGCAGCCATCGCCATCCAGCTGGTACAATGCCTCGCCATCCTCACAGTCTGCGTGCCCAACTTCAAACCCTTCCTCGACAGCTTAGAGTCGGGCCAGATCCGGATCGACGATCTCCGCCGGCAGGGCAAGTCGAGCAGCAACGGCTACCCAACCAACCGGCCGGGATACGCAGGCTACAAGTCAGCCGAGAACAGCGCCATGGGCAGCCGATCACGAACGGCAAAAGAACCCCCCACGACCCAATCGCAAGCAAGTCAAGTTTTTGAGATGGTTGACCTTCCCAAGCACAGAAATAAGGCGGCTGGGGATGCGACGTGGGATGGACAGAGTCGAACGAGTCACTCGAGCCAGACGATTCTGATTCACCAGACTTGGCAGGTAGACGTGGAGAACATGCATGAGAGAGCAATGGAGCGGGACTAAAAAAGACACCGAATTTTCTTTTTCCTTTTCTTTTCTCTTCCCCTGAGGGGAGGAGTGTGGCGCTTTTGGGTTTCATAGATGCGTAGACGACGAGAAAAAAAGCAATTAAACATGCGGGATGGCCTGAATCTCCCAACTTTGTCACTTAAAATCGTCTTCTTTTCATGTGAAGCCAAGGTATATTCTGCAGTAGGCTAAAACGGTCTCCACTGTGAAGACGAACCTGCGGGATGCTCTCCCGCAAAAGACAGGGGATGTCAGTGAGGGGCGACTCCATTTTGTTGGTGGTTATGGCGGGCATGAAGAAAATGCGAGTGTCTTGCGTTTACATTGCATCAGGTAAGACAAGAAAGGATGAGAGGATGAAACACATCCTGTCCCGTCTGGTGTGATGTGGCAACAAGACGACAAGTCAAATCTGGCACTGCCTCGTGGCGTTCTCTCTTCACTGTGATAACAGCTGAATCCTTTCTACGCGAGCTTATTCACAGTCGATCTTATTCTATTCAACCAAATTGCGCAGATGATAGCTTCCATGCGTGGTCCATACAGATCGCCCCCAGCACCCATGCAAAAGTTCCATCCGCCGTAACCGAGGAGGGAGTGCAATTCAGGAAAAAGAAAGTTAATCACAACGGTCCCCCCATGCTCGCAAAACCTGACCTTCCATCTTCAGGTTGTCACTTTATTCTCGGTACACGGCTTGCCAGGGGAGGGGACCCCTGACCTGGAAAATTCCCCTTGAGCAAGTGTGCCAAGATGCGACCGGGCGCATCGGGGCAGGATCCGGTTACGTTAAAGACTGCGTCTGGATGCTATAGGTAGCATTGGAAATTCTGCGACTGCATGCCTTGAGTTGCCGTTGACATTGCATCCAACGTGCATTCTTGATTACTTTTTTTTGAGAGCTTTTTGTTGCCTACTTGCCTGTTTCCCTTTATTTTCTCCTCCTCAATTTTCTCTCCATTCCTTTGGTGTTTCTGCTTGATTGTGCCGCACCACTACCGCAAATATGGGCAGCGATAACTCGTCCACCTACGAAATGGGCAACTCTGCGGCCGTCAAGGCCAGCAACGCTCAAGTTGCCGTTGAAGTTGAGCCCAATTCTTCGTCTCGATCGACGAGCACATACGGTGATAATGATCACTTGGCCCGACTGGGAAAGAAGCCAGTCCTCAAGGTTCACCGCCCCTCTCCGACAATTCAAGCATCCATACTGATGAGATACAACAGCGCAACTTTGGTTTCATGTCCATTCTCGGTTTTAGCTGCACCATCCTCATCACCTGGGAAGCCGTCACCGTCCTCTTCGCCCAAGGCCTCAACAATGGCGGCACGGCCGGCGTCATCTACAGCTTCCTCATCGTCTGGATCGGCAACTTCAGCGTCTTCTCCACAATGTGCGAGCTGGTGTCTATGGCGCCCACGGCTGGAGCGCAGTATCATTGGGTTGCCATGTTGGCGCCACGATCTTGCGCCAAGTTCCTCAGTTACCTGACTGGAATGTTGACTGTTGGCGGTTGGCAGGGCTCAGTCGCTTCGAGTGCGCTGCTGACCGGCAACATGATCTTGGGTCTTACCTCTCTGAATGATGATGGCTTTCAGCCCAAGCTGTGGCAGGGAACACTGCTATTCTGGGCCATCTTCATCTTTGCCGTGTTCATCAACACTCTTGCCAGCTCGGCGCTGCCCAAGTTTGAGGGTCTCATCTTGATCCTTCATGTCTTGGGGTTCTTTGCCATCTTGATTCCCCTCGTCACTCTGGGACCTCATGGAGATGCCAAGGAGATATTTACGACTTTCGTCAACAACGGTGCCTGGCCATCTCAGGGATTGTCCTTCATGGTTGGAATGATGGGCAATGTCTTTGCCTTTGTTGGTACCGACGCCGCGTTTCACGTAAGATCCACCACTACGATGTTTGTAGCCACTGCTAACACCTGCCTAGATGTCTGAAGAGACCGTCAACCCATCTGTCGTTGTCCCCACCTCCATCCTCCTCAGTCTTGTCATCAACGGTGCCTGCGGCTTCGCCATGATCATCGCCATGGTCTTTTGCATGGGTAACTTTGACGAGGCCATCGCCTCGGGTCCTGGGATGCTGGGCTTCCCTCACATGTACATCTTCAAGCAGGCCACCAACTCCACCGCCGGAGCCACTGTCATGGCCAGCATCATCATGATCCTCGGAGCTTGCGCGACTGTGGGCATGCTGGCTTCTACCTCTCGCGTCTTCTGGTCGTTTGCCCGTGACCGTGGTCTCCCCTTCTGGCGCGTCCTGTCGACGGTTGATGAGCGTACTACTGTCCCTGTCTGGGCTGTTGCTGTTACCACGGGCATTGCGATCCTGCTATCTCTCATCAACATCGGATCCCCCGTTGCCTTCCAGAACGTCACCTCCCTATCTATCTCATGCCTGTACGCGTCCTACCTCATCGCTGCCGTTCTACTCCTCTATCGTCGCATGACAAAGGGCTTCGCCATGCCTTCTGGCTCAGACCTTCCAGCCCTGGCAAACACTGCTGGCGCTGAACTCGTCTGGGGCCCCTTCCATCTCCCCGGCATCTTTGGCATTGCAAACAACATCTTCAGTATCTGCTACCTGGTGGTCATTGGCTTCTTCAGCTTCTGGCCCCCGATGCTGAACCCCACTGTCGACATGATGAACTATAGCGTTCTTGTCACTGGCTTCGTCGCCATCTTCAGTGTTGTCTACTACTTTGTCCGAGGACGAAAGGAGTACAACGGTCCCATCGTGGAGACTTGAAGATCATGTGGTGCTGCCTCACGAAAAGCGAATTTGTTTTTGAGCGACGCCCTCACGGGCTATTGTTACCATATTGTAGAGGGCGGCTACCATTCATTCTACCGCTTTGTACAATACTTGATGAAAGGCGTTTTAGAAACATAGTAATCCACGTTCTCTTCTTGCTCTACAACTCTAGTTATCTGTGTGTGAACCTTCAGAACTGCCTGGTCCATACTACCATCGAGGTAAGAACTTGTAAAGGCTTACGAGCGCCAGAGCTTCCAGATGTTGCGCACAACAGCCTTGATCTGCTCACGACCGTCCCAGATTGGATAGAATCCTACTGCAAGCAATGTCCACCACAGCCAGATGAGAGACACCACAGTCCACGCAGTGAAGAACTAGAGAATTGTCAGACACTGCAAAGAAAAGACAAAAGGGGAGACGTACTGTTTTGCTAAAGACGTAATTTGCGGCATACATAGGAAGTGGCCAAAGGACCCAATGCCCAAGGAACGTGGCAATGGCCCACCAAAGAGCATACCTTGCCCATCGACGTTGTGTGTCATCCTGTGGAATCTCAATCGTGCTGCTGCTCGTAACTGACTTGTCTTGGGAGGATTGCTGTTGGTCATTCTCGTCCGAGTCGATGACCAGCTTCTCCTCTTTAAAGTCGTTCCAATCGTAGTTGTCGGGGCGGATCAGCGAGATGACAATGCTATACAGCATGGGACTAAACAGCGAGGCAACTGTGCCGTACATGCAGGGCAGAGTTCCTCCGGTAGATGCGACTGAGACTTCTCCCGAGAAGGCGTATGCAGTGCCGAGCCAGACTCCGAGGCCTGTTCCCATGCCCAAGAAGGCAGAGGTGACGACAGCAATCTTGCTTTGCTTGCGCCAGATGATGGTGAAGATGACGGGAATGACACCAGGACATGTGAGGACACCTATAAGAGATCAGCAATGAGATTCAATTGCACCCGAGATTCCTTACCCAACATGTACAGAGTCCACCCCATGTCGACACCGATGTAATGGAACATGGCGGTGAATGCAGCGGCCACGACACCAAACAGAACCACTCCTATGTGCCCCCAGCGGATCACCTGTTCGTTGCTGGACTCTCTGTTGAAGTAAACGCGGTATATGTCAAAAGTCAAGATCGAAGAGACGGCGATGATTTGTGCGGACAATGTCGATGTGACAGCCATGAATGTCATCAGAAGAACTGCAACGGCGCCTCCTTTACCAGCGACTGCGACCGCAACATAGGGCAAGGCAAGACCATTCGTAACCTCCGCCGGTGTCATAGCCTATCAAAAATCTTAGTGATGACTTGGAAAGACGCTGGTTTACTTACCCTCGGGTATGTCGGAAAAATGGGCAAGGCTTCAAGGCCAAGGGAAGCCATTCCGACCACAGTGCCAAGGCACCAGGGAACGCTGAAGTACGAGATGCCGCCCACGACGTACCCAGGCACAACAGCCTTAGGCGATGCCGCAAAAGCCTTCAAAAAGTAACCTGTATCCATCTAAAAAATGTCAGCTTCTGCTTTCTCCACTAACAAGGCAGACTTACGACTACTGCTCCAAAGTTGGAGACGAGAAGAATGATGGCAAAGAAGATACCTTGCTGAGATGTCATGGTGAGAAGGGAGCCTTTGTAGTTGCCCTCGATGACATGTGACTCTTGTGCCGCAACAACGAGATCGTAAAGGCCGCCGATCGATCCCACGTACTCGGAGGCGATGACCTTGGCTGTGAGCCAGCAACAGAGAATAAGGATGATGAAGGTGTGGATGTAATCAGTTAGGAATCTGTAGGGTCTAGGTTAGTCACCGAGAGTGAAGAGCTGTCGCAGAACAACCTACGTAGCTTTGATGCCTCCAACAAGTGTATACAGAACCACACCAAGCGGTAGCAAGAAAGTTGAAGCCATGATGTGCATTCCAGTTCTGTTTCTCATTGTCAGCTTCTGTTGGCTTTTCAATGAGGCTAAAGACATTCTTACAGGAACGAAATGGCAGCAGATGCGCCTAGAATCATGTTGATGGTGTTCAGAAGGTTGTTGACCACTGCCAGAAAGGTGAAGCTGAGATGTGCCACGGTGCCTATTGACAAAGTTAACGGAAAGAGGCCTATTCAAGTTTGGTAGACATACCATATCGAATCCGAATGACTTCTAGGATGGTGTGCGCTTCGGGAATGCGGCTCTTGCACACGACACCAAGATACCCAAAGAAGACGATGATGGTGGAGCATCCTGCACCATACCAAAAGGCACCACTTATACCATAGCTGTAAGTAACAAAGACGCAGCTGAGCAGTGCTGTACTCCAGAGCCAGGACTGCCCATCGTTAGATATTTTGACGTCCCGGGATGATTTCGACGTACCGATACAACAGCAGATGCGACAAGGCCAGTTCGGACTCGACGATTTGCGACCATGAATCTGTATTTAGCTTTCAGCATTTATCGGCACCGGGTAGTGGGGTGGCCTCGTACGTCTCGGCTTTGGAGTTGTCTTCGTGGAGAGTCTTTTTCAAAATAGCTGTCACTCCAATCATGCCTATCCAGTTAGCTCGCGCCAGATACAGTCGTAAAAAGAAACGAACCAAAGGCAAAAGCAAGTCCAGCGGCCACCACGACACCATATCCAACGGATTGCGGGAGTGGGGATGGGATTTCTGGAGTCTCGTCCGAACGATGACTGAGCGCCATCTTGACTTTACTTGACTTTACTTGACTTCAAGGAAGGAAGATATGATATAGAGTCCAAGTGAGAAACGCCCTGATGTTAATCAAGCAGAAAATCCCCTCCTTATAGTGTTTCACGGGGTCACACACGGACACCGTCAATGAGGTAGTGCTCACATCAAAGACAGATGACGAGATCGCACCCTTGCAGTCATCTTGAACCGAGACATGATGAGGCTATTATAATTCAGAATGTCGTCAAGCAAGAGATCCAATGAGATATAATGGCAATTACATCTATATCCTGAAAAGACAGCCATCATCCCTTTTATTCAAGATAGCGAAATCTGGGGTTTCGACAGGGGTCGCGTCTTGGCTTCCAAACACGGTTTAACGCCGATCGCACCATCGCCAACTTTCCCGGACTACCGGGTTAAAGAGAAGCCCCCTTGCCTGCCTCGAGGATTTTGCATGCCTCAGCTCCAACCTCGTGGCAAGAAACGTTCGATTTACGGCTATGCAGGACGTCGGCCACGCGCCAAACTCGTGTCGGACGTGCCGGCAGAGGCGGGTCAAGTGTGACAGGCTTCTTCCGACGTGTCAGCGATGTGCGGATCTCAAGTTGAGGTGTTTGGGGTATGAGCGGAGGAAGAGGTTGGTGTGGACGAACAGTATGGCGAGCAGGGGAAAGATGATGGGCAAGGCCACATTCGACACAGCTGATGAATTCAGCAGAAGGCCTGACTCTAAAGTTCGTTTACTGTCCCCGGAGCCACGGTCAGGCGAACATGGCGAGCGAGAGGCGCGTCCCTCCCCTGTGACAGTATCCTGGCCACTTGTTGAACCTGGGCTGCAAGACCTGTCACAAGATTGCCGACAGTACATACGCTACTGTGAGTTCCGTTCACTCCCCCTGATGCGTACTGAACTGACGAGTCAGTCGATGTCGAGCTGTCAAAAGAATGCGTTGTCTACAACAATCCGTCAGCGAACCCCTTCTTGGCACTGATGCCTCTCATGCCTGGTAGTCACGCCTTGTCCCACATCATGGTCTCGATATCAGCCTTCCACTTTACGCATCGGATCGTGATTAATCACATCCAAGCCCCGTCGGACAGCAACAGGTTTCCCACACAGGTTTCGGAGGACTGGTACTCACCAGAAGACCATGACTGGCAAAAGAACCAGCCCAATTACGGCAATTCTCTGAGCACGGCCTTGTCACACAAGCAAAAAGCCCTCGAGTATTTAAAACACGAACTCCAAGTCCACCCCGAGAGAAACAGCGACGCGGTTATTGCAGCAGTCATACTCTTTGTCTGCTTGGATGTTGTCGAGTTTGGAGGTCGAGGGTGGAAACATCATCTGCGCGGTGCTGAAGAAATGATTAGAAGTCGCAAGTCAGCATCAAGGGGAGACTCGGACTCGGCCAGGTGGCTCACATACTTTGACACAGCGTGCACGACGTAGGAGAATGGCCCTGATTGATCATTTCTTCGCTAATATGTGTGGCAGATTTGGGATCATGGGAGCGACACTGGCGCCAGTAAACCTCTCCAGCCGACCACCAGCCTGCCTGGACCCTTCATTTCTACAAACTCTTCGACACTCTGAACACCAAACCTGGGTTGGCTGTCCGGCGGAACTTCTTTACCTGCTATCTGTCATTGATTCCCTACGCTCGGTCCATTACTCAGTCCCCGAACGAGAAGATACGATTGCCAGCCTTTGTAGCTGCCTTGGCGCCTTTTCGCCGTCAACATGGGCCAAGGATTTCCCATATCAACAACATTACGAGTCACGATACCACCTTGCCTGCACCTACAAGGCAGCGATTGAAGTTTATGCTTCTCACATCATCGGAACATCCTCTAAAGACCAATATCTATCTGAATCCGACATCCTCGACACAACACAACGTGGAATAGCCCACATGCTCTCGATACCACCACACGACTTTCATATCAAGAGCTTAGTCTGGCCGGCGTTTGTTCTTGGGGCAGAAACGGAGCGCCCAGATCTAAAACAAGCAGTGAGAGCGACCTTTCGACATATCTGGGTATCATCGTGCTGTTACAATGCAAGAAATGCGGCGAGGATGCTTGATAAGATCTGGGCTCGGGACAGTGATGGAAGCAGGGATAAATCATGGTTGGAGTTTGTTTGGGAGAGAGAAGAAAACTGGCTGTTTCTGTAGGTAGTTAGCGTTGTGAGACATGCAGCTGGCGGCGAAGTGTCACTTGTTGGAGAAAGAAGCCACAAGGTTGACTGACAACACGGGTGTTGGAGACAAGTGCGAGGTTTGTAAGCCAAGCGATAAGACACTCGCAACGGAACAGACAAGATAACAGGGCAAAGCCAAGAACTCTAGCTCTAAATCCTTTCTTAAATCCTTCCGGCAACCACAACTGAACCATCTAGAGCGGCTTTGATTCCGGCATGTGCGGACAACGAGCCAAGCCAATGCCCTGAAGATAACCAAGCGAGGATCCTTACCCAGAAAAGTAGCTATCGCGCAGTTTAAAAATCCATATCGTCACGCTTATCCGTGTCTGGAAGTTTGGCGTCGACGGACCAATCATCGATAATTGCGCCATCACCATGACCAAATGTGGATATTTTACGAGATGCGGGACGTTGAGGAGGGGTTGGAGGGGAACGTGGAGGAGGTGTCATCCACGAGATCCAGATCTTGTCTCTGGGGTTCAAATACCGTCTCCTCGGCTTCACTTGTTGGTTCTGATCACACCATTTCATCTTCATTTTAAGTTTCTGCCCTAGAGGCTCTATTGTTACACCATGTCCAGCCCTCCTCCCCATCCTCTTTGCCCTCTCTCCGGCTCCGAGATTCAGGCTAGTGCACGCCTAGTGCAGGGTGCATGGCCGGCATCGGTGTCTCTGAAATTCAAGGTCATCACCCTCAGCGAACCTCCAAAGCAGCAACTGGGGCCGTATCTGGCAGCTCTTGAAAAGGGATCACCTTCTCCTCTCGACCGTCGAGCTTTTGTTGCGTACTATGTCCGCAAGACTGTAAGATTGCCTAACACTGATTTCTGCACGGTTACTGAGAGTTGTAGGACATTTTTCATGAAGCTGTTGTCAACTTGACAACTGGGACCGTCGAGAGCAATGTTAGGCTCGGTCCCTATCTGCATGGTAATGCGGACTATGATGAGGCCCAGGTGATCGAAAAGGTTGCCCTGGAGGACCCCAAGGTGCTGGCAGAGCTCGAGAAGCTCAAGCTACCCGAGGGCACTGTCGTATGCGCGGATCCTTGGATCTACGGTAAGAGACCTATTCATAAGACGTTTGCACGTACTTACAACCACAGGATCTGATGGTGTCGACGATGACCAGAGAATGTACCAGGTTTTCCTGTACATGCGAGACCCTGCCAACTCTTCAGAGCCTGACTCCAACCACTACGCATTCCCACTACCCATCTCTCCGGTCATTGAATGCACCGAGTACAAGGTGGTTCGGATCGACACTATGCCCACTGGTGCAGACAACACCATCAAGCCCCCTGCTCCGTATCAGCCAGCACCTGCCAACGAGTACATTCCAGAGGCCCAGGAATTGCGAAAGGACCTCAAGCCGCTTCGTGTCTTGCAGCCTGAGGGTGCCAGTTTCACTGTGACACCTGTTGGCGAGACTGGTCATATTTTGGAGTGGCAGAAGTGGAATTTCTTTATCGGTGAGTTGGCACATTCACTCAGAAGATCATCACGAGTACTGACATTGCCAAGGCTTCAACCAGCGTGAGGGCATGGTACTATACAACGTGAAGTACGACGGCCGGCCTCTGTTCTACAGACTATCGCTCTCCGACATGACCGTGCCCTATGCTGATCCACGCCACCCTTTCCATAAAAAGGCAGCCTTTGATCTCGGCGATGTCGGAGCTGGTACCACAGCCAACAACCTCCAACTTGGTTGTGATTGCCTAGGCAGCATCCAGTACCTCAGCGGCGTCATCTGCGACGACAGGGGCGAGCCTTTGCCCAAGGAGAACTGCATCTGCATTCATGAGCAAGATGCCGGTATCGGCTGGAAGCATGTCAACTACCGAACCGGCCGATCTGCTGTTGTCCGGTCCCGTGAGCTCGTTCTTCAGTCCATCATCACAGTCTCCAACTACGAGTACATTCTCATGTTCATCTTCAACCAAGCTGGAGAGTTGACATACGAAGTACGAGCTACAGGAATCTTGTCGACTCAGCCACTTGACCACGAGTTGAACAAGACCGGTGTGTCCTTTGGAACGGTTGTGCACCCTGGTGTGCTTGCTTGCCTTCACCAGCACATCTTCTCCCTGCGTATCGACCCTATGATTGATGGACACACAAATCAGCTAGTCTACTCGGAGACTCACAAGATGCCGCGAGACCCTAACTGGAATGCTCACGGCATCGGTTATGAACTTGTGGAAAAGAAGGTTGAAAAGACGGCAGGACTTGACCTGGACTTTGAGCAAAACCGAACCTTCAAGATCACCAATCCCAACTCGCTGAACCCAGTCAACGGTAAGCCAGTCGGCTACAAGATCATGGCTCCCCCATTCCAGAAGCTCATGAGCGACAACGAGAGCTTCAACTTCCGCCGCGCCGAGTTCGCAGACCACAACATCTACGTCACCACGCACCGCGACCGCGAGCTATTTGCCGGCGGCTGGTACACGAACCAGTCACGCGGTGGCACAGGTGTACGCACCTGGGCAGAAAGGAGCGAGACGCTGACCCCAGAGTCCGACATTGTTCTTTGGGTGCAGTTTGGTATCAACCATGTGCCAAGGATTGAGGACTTTCCCGTCATGCCTGTTGAGATTCTCAAGGTGCATCTGAAGCCTGTCAACTTCTTTACCAAAAACCCCGCGTTGGACGTACCGCCTAGTGAGCAGGGTTTCAACCAGAGCACGCTGATTGAGTCGAAGAAGGCTGCAGAGGGTACAGATGTAGGGTGTGGGTGCGAGTCAACAGTGGCTTCCAAGCTGTAATTTGAATAGATTAGACAGATTCAAGTTCCCTATTTCACAATCTGTAGCGTCACCATACTTCTGTTTCATTGCCTTGTTTCTCACCACGCTATGATGAATTGCTTTATATTACAACGGCTCGACGGGCTGGGCAAAATGAGCACAGCAAACCCCATATTCAGGCCATTCCGGGGTGGGAAACAGAACCCCGTACCGGCCATTCACTCGCCATATTACCAGGAACTTTTAAACTGGTCTGCCAGACTCCGGTCGCTGTCTGACGCCAGATGGGGCTGGCTCTGTTCGTCCTACCGCTGTTGACAATTTAAGCGAGTTTATCCCCTTATACAAAGACAAGGACATTTCAGATGTTGCACAGCATATTATTATGCCAGACCCAAAGACCTCATAATTAAATGACAAGCAGGCGCTCCTGTGTCGAATTATCGAATTACACGTGTTCCCTAGCCCTTCACTCGGCTCACCTATCCTCAAAAGACGCGTGATTGGTGGCGAGAGAATGCCTAGAGGCTGGGAGCCTGGGAGCCTCATGGCGCTCGCAAAATCCATCTATTGGGTACCAGTCCCAAGGCTGAGTTAAGTGCGGCATAAATATTAGGCTGACACGTAGCAACCTCACTTCGATGCTCTTGACGAACCACGGGACCCAGCAAACATGTCTCGATGCACGTTTTGCCGTGCCTTTACCATCAGCGTGGAACGTCATTACCAAGAGTTTCATCCTGACCTTGTGTCCCTCAAGAGAAGCGCCGAAGATGGCTGCGACTTCTGCCTGCTCTGCTGGACGGGCTTTCAACAAGAATGGACAACATCGCAGATAGAATCTGTGCTCAAAGATAAAGCCCCAGAGGGAGTCAGCGAATTTGAACCAAGTATCTGGATTTATGTACATTTCCGAGACTACCATGCCTGACAGACTCAGCCACAGATCAGCGTGTATTGCGGGAGGGTCTCTCCCCTTCCTGGTCAGAGGGAAAGTAGCTTTGGCCTCAACCATATAAACCTTTCTGTCTATGGGTCAGCATCTTCTTTTTTATCAAAAGTGGAAGAAGTACCAAGAACGTTGAACTGATAGATTCTCTAGAGAAGAGGGAACCTTGGCAGGTTCGCGCACGCCTGGGCGAATTTGCACAGCAGAGCATAGACCTGATACTTATATCACCATCACCCAACAATTCCTCCAAGGATGTATAAAGTTCCATCGAGCCTGCGACTTTAAGGGAACGTACAGAATGCCAACTAGGGTCATTGACGTGGGCAATCCCCAAAAAAACGGCTCCCACGACTTATCATCACTAGCCCCAACATGGAAGACAAATACCTCGCCCTATCCTATTGCTGGGCCCTGCGACAGATACATACACCCTCAACGCTAACACTATGGAGGATATGCTGAACGGGATGGATGAGTCTCGTCTGGTGGCTGCACACCGTGACACGCTGAGTCTAGCTCGTTCGCTAGGTATCCAATTCGTTTGGATCGATGCATTATGCATCATCCAAGGCAACAAAGAGGATTGGGAACGTGAATCGAAGCTAATGGCTAGAGTCTATGGCAGCTCGACTCTTACCGTTTCAGCAGGAAGATCGGCAGATGCTCGCAACTCCTTTATTATCAACGACTATAAACAGCCTGCTCCTTGCTGCGAGATACCCTTGGACGAAGGCCAGGGAAATGTTCTTGTAGGTTTGAGAAGGTCTTCGGACTACGGTGTCGTCGAAACCCGCGGATGGTGCCTCCAAGAGAAGAAATGGAGCCGTCGCATAGTCTTCTTTGGCAAGGAACAGCTTTACTTCTTGTGTCGATGTTGCAGCTACTCGGAGGATCGCAACTACGAAGAGGAGAAGCCTTCTTCTCTCCACGCTATCCTGAGCCAGGCCGATAAAGACATGTCGTCGAAAAGAGATCGACTCCTGCAATTCTGGGACGGGGTCTTGATTGACTTCTCCAAGCGCCAACTGTCAAACCCACATGACATCTTCGCAGCCACTGCCTCGATCGCGGAACCAGTATCCAGAGCCATTGGGTCCAGATATTTGGCTGGCCTTTGGGAGTGTGACCTTGTCCGCTGTCTCTTGTGGAGGCCTGGCTACTTAGTGAGCAGTCCCTTCTTCGGATCAGCTACGCGACCACGACCAACCAGGTTCGCACCCGCCCCAGTTATTAGGGCGCCGTCTTGGTCTTGGGCTTCCATTCAAGGCGGTATCTATCCACTGTCGAAGCAAACACTTCAGGGAAAGATAAAACAGTACCAGGGGGAAGATTTCTTCAAGGCGAAGCCGAAGCTACGAAACCCTGATCGCTGGACAACAGATACTCACTGCGATGCCAACATTCTGCACATGCCATCTTGCGAACTACAGCTTGTAGGACGTATTCAAGAAGCCTTTATAATTACGAAAACGCCTGCAGATGATTTCGTCGACACGTTGCGAAGACAGAAGAAGCCGGGTCCAGGGATGCTTCGCCAAAAGACCCTGCTTGGACGCAAGGAGTTGAAAGAAGGTGCCTTCAGTTCAGATCTGGCGCTCTTCGTAGCTCTTGGAGCATTTGACTTGGCCGAGGAGAGTGTTCAAGAGGTATGGTGTTTGCAACTGACAGCTGAGGAGGGGCTCATGCTTCGCAAGGGAGACAATGGAAGGTTTCAGCGCTTAGGACTGTTTCAACTGTACAAGATGGACTGGTTTGGCAATTTAGGCGATTCCGAAGTTGTATTGGTGTAAATGGGGCTCATTACCCAGTATCATGTGTTAGATCATAAACGCATTGCCGCTTCACGAGCCCTCACCTTATTCTTCTTTCGCCATTTCAGCTATTGCCCTTGATGAGATCTGCTGCATATTCTGCCACAGCATACACCGTAGCCTGAGTATGAGCCGCCGGAAGCAGAGGCATCACGCTCGCATCAACCACCCATAGCCCCTCAACACCATACACCCGGAGATTTGTGTCAACCACACCTCCCCATTCTCGCGGCATCATAGCAGCTGTTCCAACAGGATGGTCCAAACTGGGACTAAGGAATGTCTTTCGCATGGCCGTCTGAATCTCAACCTCATCCTGAAGAGTCAGTCCGGGAGATACTTCGACAGGTTCAAGAGAGGCAACGCTCTCTGCGGCCATGAATTGGCGGGCTTTGGTGAGGGCTCGCATCACGATGTGCATGTCAACCGGGTTGGCGGCTGTGTTGAAGTCGATGAGCGGTGAGATGGAAGGGTCCGCGTTGGTGGTGTTGATGAAGATGGTGCCTCGGGATAGAGGCTTCTGAAGAGCAACAGGGACAACGATCGAACCGCTAAAGACGATTTCCAGAATTCCAGCCTCAGGGTTGAGGAATTGCGACTGCAAAACTCGACGCTGCTTGAGGAAACCCTTGACGAGAGAGGGGTTCTCGGCGTAGATGGCAGGCAAGTGCTCCAACGGCTCTTGATCCTCGAGGCTCTTGGCTATGGCCTCAAAGTCCGGATCAAGGTCTTGAAGGGATGAGAAAGAGATATAGTTTCCCCATGCGTGCGAGAAAGGCCCGGTCTTGTTAGTGACATATTCCTCCCACGCGGCGTCATAGAAGTCAGGGTCATTCATAAGATCGCGAGTTGGGACACTCTTGTTGTTGACTAGATGAAACCGGTCAGCCGTAATGACCTCGAGAAAGTGGCAGCGTTCACATACACTCATAAATCATGTTAAAGGTCGGATGGTCCTGGAAGTTAGCCCCGACTCCAGGTGCATCAACAACAACATCGATATCAAGCGAGTCGAGCAGCTTCTTAGGCCCAATGCCACTCAGCTGCAGGATCCGAGGAGTGTTAATGGCTCCTGCAGCGAGGATAACGTTCTTGGATAAGATGCACCTCGATGGTCCCCCGTCTCGGCTAGCAATCTCGACGCCTGTCGTGATGTTGCCGTTGAACTTGATAGGAGCTCCGTAATGTCGGACCAGCAGATGGAGGTTCGGGCGACGACTGGCTGGTTGGTAGTAGGCCGTCTCTGCGCTTGACCGTGTTGCTTCTTTACCACCAGAGTTCTGGGGGATCCAAGCCAGGCCAACGTTCTTTCCATCAGCGCCATCACGTAAGATGTCTGCATCCAGATCTTCTGTCCAAGCTTCCGCTTGCATAGCTGCAAGAGAAATGATTAGCCATCTGAACCAAGATCTTTCCAAGGCAACTTACCTGCCCCTGGCCATTGCCAGGATGGATATCCAACTTTAATTGGGCCGTGTCCATATGACTCGGGAGTCCATGTATAACCATACTTGTCAACGTATTCCTTAGCTGGGGGAGAGAACCTCGATGACTTGCGAAAATACTTGAGCAGAGTCTTCCATCCCCAACCGGGATTTCCTAACTGCTCCCAAGAATCGTAGTCGACTGAAGACCCTCTATCCCAAGCCATACCGTTGATGGTCGAGCTTCCTCCAACCACGCTTCCGAGACGCATCCTGCTGGTGCGACCGTCTAGATGAACCTGAGGGACAGATGTCATGTTGTAAAGCCGAGGTGTTTGATCTAAAGTGGTAAAATAGGGCACCGTAACGTTGATGGTGTTGGCAAAGTCGCCATATTCGACGACCAAGACGGTTTCTGTGATCCATCGTCAGTCTTTGCTGACAACAGCTGCGGGGGAGTGCTCTCACTGCTCTGGTCCTCACTCAGCCTGTTAGCAACCACCAATCCGCTTGTCCCACCACCAACAACAATATAGTCGTATTTATCCAAGACAGACTCCATACTGTGCTGAACATGATGCTCTGGCTTCTTCAGACCCGACGCGGATCCAAAAAGAAGCATCAGCCGGAGCAGCCCCGTCATCGAAAAGAGTGAAGTCATGGTGTCGTGGAGGAGGCGATAGAGTTTAGCTTAGACGGATCGGCCATGGTCTATCACTGCGTCGGCTTTTATGCTTATGAATCTCTCTCGGATCGCCCTGTCTTGGAGGAAAATACCGCCAGACCCCGCACGGAGAGGGGAGTGTTCCAGGTAAGATTGCTCGTGTATGCATCACGGCATCCCGCTGTGAGACATGCAGGTCACATCGGGACAGGGGTTGACCTTGGCAGTATTACATAATTGAGGATTCTATCGAGAGAAGATGTGAGAAATTGTCTCTATAGGGCCCGCTTGAGGTATTTAACGTTGCATATGTGTGATTCAGATGCAAGGAGTGTATGCTAACTACGGATCGGACGACTTGCGTCATGCGGCTCCGTCTTCTTTCATCTGCCCAGTCTGTGAAACATGGATCACATGGTAAGATTGCAAGGTTTTGAGCTCCGCACTGGAGCTCCCTAGGGCATTTGAACTTGACACGGGAGAATAGACCTCGGCTATCGAGCGACATAGTATCGTCCTCCTCGCTGTGTGGTTGTGAATAATACAAACGGCTACGTCTGCAACCACATTTTCTTCTTCATAACCTAGTACCCTCAATTTGAATAGCCATGTAGACCCTGATTGCATGAAAACTCAGCCCGCTTTGATGTCAGCTCAAGTACAATAATCCGAGCAGCTCTAGGAGTAATTTGCCCTGGTGTTTCCCTATTCTAATTGAGGATAACCCTCCCTTTCTTAACACCCGGGTTGATGGGCAAAAGGCCCTATACGGGGAGTATATCCGCAGTGGTTACAGATAGTACAAGAAGACTAATTGCTAGGCATTGCCCCCCTCCGCGCATAGTTTTTCCTACATGGCGTCCGAGCTGAGTGACCTCGCCGTCATTGACGAGGGCCATAATAAGAGCCCTATCGTGGCCATCGGCATTAAAGATACAAGAAACCATAGCAGCGTTGAGGCGGTAGAAGCACATGTATTGCGCTAGTCGCAAATCACTCGCCGGTGACCAGAGGAACTCCAGGGATTCACCGAGCTACAGACCAACTATCACAGCGCGCGTTGAAATCGAGAAGAACTAAACCACCAGCTTTTGGACCCCGTCGGAGGAGCCTGTTCTGATGGATGAGGGCACGTAAAACGTTCCAATTGGCAACAGCAGCCATAATATTATTCTCGAGGGGATGTTTGAGATGTCAAACTTGAAGTGGTGGAAGGGATCTACCTTATCTATTCTTTCCAAGAAAGAGGAAGTACAATTGAAGACGAAACCTATGAGACAGTATTGCCTTCAAAGAATAGAGAGCTGGGACACCCATTCAATTCTACGTGTGAGAGAATGTCCATCATTTTCTACACTGCGCTCATTAACAGGCTCGCCCACTCCAGACCGACTGGGAATGTGGTTAGTGGGATGTCAGCATGGCACCACCTAGGTATTATTCAAGACAAATTCATCGTGACTAAGATTCCACCCTTGATTCACCCGAGCCGACGGCATCGGTAGGATTATCGTCTCCCTCGGGGTCAAACTCCGCAAGAAGGTGGCCCCGCATGCGGACATTGACGGCGCGGATCTCGGCCGTCCGCCGGCGCCCGCGGGTTGCCGGACTACACTTAACAATCAGAGTTGACATGATGAAGACTATAAAAGGTATTTAAACCCTCCAAAGAGCATTATACGAAAATAGCATCACCAATCTTATTATCATCATCTCCCTTCAACACTATCAACATGACTCTTCGCATCACAGTCCTCCCAGCCTCAAGCAAGGCCGGAAAAGAGACTATCCGCAACTTGCTCGCATCGGATTCCAAGCCCTTGATTCACGGTATCTACCGCGATCTTTCCAAGATTCCTGCTGAGTTTTCAAACCATGAACGGTTCGAGGCCACACAGGGCGATGTGGCAAGCGGAATAGGGCTCGACTTTTCTCACTCTGATGCCGTGTTTTATGTCCCACCACCGACCTACGATGGAACCGATCAGGGAGAGTGGGGCGTTAAAACCGCTACTCATGTCAAGGAAGCCCTTGAGAAATCCCCCAACGTTAAGAAGCTGCTCCTGTTCTCTTCCATGGGTGCCCAGTACGACCATGGCATCGTAGGTCCCATTTGATAACACCATCTCTTTGACCAACCAGCTTAACAATATCATAGGGTCTATTGCGCTTGAACCACATTTCGGATAACATTCTCAAGGACTCGGTGCCCGAGGTGGTCATTGTCAAGCCGGGATATTTCCAAGAGAACTGGTCTCATGCCTTTGAGACGACTCAAGCAGAGCCACCCGTCATCTACTCCGTGATTACGCCTCTGGACCACAAGATTCCTATGGTAATATTGCCCTTCACAAAAAATTCTGATAAGTTCAAGCACGCTAATGTTTTATTCTAGGTGAGCATTAGAGATATCGGCCGGGCTTGCGCAGACGCCCTGCTCGCAGCTCCGAAGGACGTCAGCCCTTACTTCTTTGACCTATACGGCCCCAGACACTACAGCGCACTCGACGTCAAGGAAGCGGTCGAGGAAGTCACCGGCAAGAAGGTCAATGTCATTCCTATTGAGAAGGATAATCTTGCAGAGTTCTTCGCTCGGGAGATCCCAACCGCTCATATCGACGACTTTGTGGGGATGACGACTTCTGCCCTCCCTGGTGGCATCATGGCGGGTGATTTCGGCACCAATGAGAGGACTGTCCAAGGAAAGGTTGAGCTGGTCGAGGCTCTGAGGCCCTTGTATACGCAGTAGATATACTGGTTGCATGCGAGGGGATAGAAAGAGCTGCGCCCGTTGGTTTGATAAATTGGTGTCATGTTACGTCTTGAAAACAGGTAGTCTAGATTTTCAGATGACTCTATCCGAGGCGAACCTTTCTCCACATCCGAAGACACTCCTGCAAGTCCATGGAAACCGTGCCCTCTGCAGCCGTTGACGTATCTCTGATCAGAGCAACCAGCAGCGTCGCGTTCGCAAACCCAGGCTTATCATCTTGAACGGCTTGATAGTCCGACTGCCTCATGCCCCCAACATCACCCCAGGCCTTCCACAAGTCCAGCATTCTGCAGATATTAGAAGCAAACTCTCCATTGAGAACCATTCGGTGCAGCATGAAGCCTACAACGCCCTTGAGCGTCAGTGAGGCATCCCAGTGCCCGTTGGCCTTGAGCCACTGGAGAGAGTGCTCGGCAACAAGCTTTGTATCCCATTTGGGACTTTGAAGTGCCTCCATCATACGTTGGTCGCGCCGTTGTTGGTCGGCCCTCATCTTATCACGCACTATTTGTTGTCAGTACGTTCTAGTCGGATAAAAAGCGCACAACACTACACTTACTGTCATGCATCCTCTGCTCCGTCTCCTTGCGCATTCTCTCCCGCACTGCCGCCTCCCGCTGAGCAGGAGCCATTCGCGCCTCCGCAGCCATCGCCGCACGCTGTTCCTGGCTCCTCCTCGCAAACTGGTCAATTGATGCCCCGTAATCATTGTGCTTTGTTGCCCAGTCTGGTGTCTCGGATTCATCAACCATGCCCAAAACTACAAGAACACCGCATGGCACTGTCTCTTTTCTGGCGAAGTAGAGGATCTCGTCTGGTATCTTATAGTTCCAAAGAATAGTCTGACTCGAGGTTCCAAAGGCCGTAGCTGCACTGGCAAACCACACTCCAGCCGATTTTGTGGGATGAATGCGCAAGTGGTCGACATATAAGCTATCGAGGTTGAAGTTGCTTTGGTTGCCGTAATGTGTTTGTTCGGTTAATGCTGTGACGAGGCCAGACATTGCAATCTGACAGGTGATGGCCTTGTTAGATTGAGGCGAGTTTTCTTGGTGGATTGAGTCCAACTCGATCGAGTCCATTCCCTTGTCCGGCTTTTCTGGCTTGGCGAGGCCTTCCTCTGACCCCCGTCGCGATGAACCTGCGGCCTCGGAGCTTCCACCTTGATCGGTACATTCTTGTTTCTGAGGCGGTGCCGGCAGTCTCACCCAGTATGGTGGCAGATTAGAATAATCCCTCGTGATCCATGAGCTCGACCACGCCACGGCCAAGGAAAGGTTACCATCCGAGTCGTTTGACAGCGCGACTGTCAGGGCGTCTTCCCGGCCATCCGGAGACATCATGAGAGAGCACCCTACCGGAGTCCAAAGTCCTGTCGATCGAAGCAATTTCCAGCCATGTGGGTTCGGTACGGCTCCCAGATCCAGCAGATAACATACCAGCTCATCAAAGGCAACCTCGACCTGAGGCTGGCGGACTTGGTCAGCATACTCAACGCGCTGAGTCTTGATTCCAATAGAATGGGTCTTCCAGTTGAAGGTTGTCCAACTACCGCCGGGTATGGAGCTGGGGTGCCTTGAAAGAGTCCAGTACTCGGAGCGGTCCTGGAACCTATCCAGAGGCATGACAGCATATCGAGGTAGCTCAATCTCGATGACACGATTGACAATGTCACTTCTTGTGAGCGCAGTCAAACGACTACGCCGAAGCATGCGCTTTATCCGCGATAGAGAGACAAGAGTCGCGAACGTGTTGTACAGAATTGGGAGCACTTTGGCACGTTAGTCTGGAAGTCTTGGCGTTCATTTATTATGCGAGAAAATGGTACCTCCCAAAACTGCCAACGGCACGCCGATATACGTGATGATATCAGTTGGTGAATGGCCATTGTCGGCCATCTTGGCGACCTCAAATTGAAGCAATACACAGGAAACAAAAAGGGGCTTCAGCGCGTTCGAAGAGCTGAAACGCGAATTGTGGCTAGTCCGGATCTGGGAATGGCTTCAGCCTGCAATGGAGCTAATGCAGCCACGCCTCGATACAACAGTAGTGTTCGGAAACGGCCAATTTTAACTCCGGGTTCTCATTGTTGAATCAACATGTTGAAAGATGACAATTGACCACGGTCCAAGATGAAAGAGTGCTTGTTCATCTTCCAGTAGAGGGGCAGTTTACGGTGCATCGGTGTCGTTCACCAGAATTTGCAGGGGTGCGATGATTGCGGCATTCACGCCCACAAACTACACAACTTATTTCTAGAACACAAGCAACACACAAACTGGAATCTGGTGTTTGAGCAATAGAAGGAAGCCAAACAGTAGAATAGAAACAACTTTCCATTTCCATTCCAAAGCTGAGCTTGAACATTGTCTAGTGCAGGTACTTGCTGTACTCCGTAGCTTTCGACCAGATCCTTCAACCACCCTATAGTCATCCACCTCTGGGCTTGTATCCAATCAACGGCGGCATCAAGAGACTCAGGTCAGGGATCTCTCCTTGACTGCGCGCGGGCTTGGAGCCTGTATACAAATGCCAGCGTGAAAATTGGTGCAGTTGGGGCCAACACATATCACCAAGTTGAGAGCAACGGCTGTTGCACTCCATTCCTGAGCATTGAATTATGTCCGAAGCTCGCTCGCCTGCCATTTGAACAATACTCGTATTAATAAACTGTAAATCGTGGCATATCCCTCAAAGAGTCCCGCCACGGCTCTGCAACAGCCGGGCCACCTCGCGGTGCCCTCTCACCATGGCCCAATAGTATGCGGTCTTGCGACCTTCAACCATTTCGTTGATACGGATGCCCTCCATCCCCAGTAGCATCTCAATAACCTCAATGTGTCCGTTCTTTGCAGCATTAACAAGTGGCACAGTCCTTTCCCTCCGGATTTCTTGGCCGCCTTGGACTTCGGCGTTGGGATCAGCGCCATAGTCAAGAAGGAGCCGGACCATAGCCTGGTTCCCTTGCTCTGCGGCAATCGCGAGCGGTTCCCTCAGTGATATGTTCCCTTGCGTCGCTCTGGGGTTGATATCGGCGCCGTTATCAAGGAGAAGTCTGACAACTGCCTCTTGGCCCCTTTCCACAAAGGACAACAGTAGGGTCCATCCCTTGGGAGTTGCGGCGTTGATGTCGCATCCTGCTGTAATAAGAGCACGCATCGATTCTCCGAGTTTAAAATGTGCCGTGAGATATAACGCTTTGGATTCGGGCCAGTTCAGATATTCGTTTAAAGCTGTGCAACAGGTCTTGGCCTTGGTTTCATTGCTGAGAAATCTCATTACCGAATTTTGGTCGCTGGTGGAGGCTGCTTGAACATGGTGTCCCCAGTGATTGGCAGCATAGTCGTAGAAGCCATATCGCGGGTCGGACTGACGCGTTGGAAGGTCTGGCTCCATGTTCTCGAACAAGAGGTAGTTGAGGCAAGTCTCTGCCAAGTGGTCCTCCGTGTAAATGAGATATTGACTTCCCTCGTCATTGAAGTACTCAGCAACCGTGAAATGTGCTAGTCGAACTATCTTGTCTTGATCGGTCGATGTTGGTTCCATGATGAGAAGTCCGGCCGTGAGTGAAGCAATCAGAGAATCAACGGGGATGGAGTCTTCGTCTAGGTCATCATCTTCGGGATTGAGAGCAAGTGCAATGAGTAGCTCGCTTAAGAGGAGCGGTCGACGCGCCCTAACGACCCAGCTCAATGTTTTTAATGCAAGATTCTTATCTCCTTCTGGTTGCCTGTTGATTCGCTCCATGGCACCCTCATAGAGGCTGTTGATCTTGCTTGGTCTAGGCAAATTATTCAGTGTTCTCCTGAGGTCTCGTATGTTTGTCTGCCTCCCAAGTTGATCCACATGAAGATGCGCGAGTAAGAACCTGTTATTGAGTAAGCGCAGAGCAAGAAGGGTGGTGTTTACGGAGAGGCCAACATTCCTTGAGCTTTCTCTGCCAACGCCTCAACAATCTTATCGGCAAGATCTCTCTGGTTCTCCCGTAGGGCCCTTGAATATCTGAAGTTGTTATCAGAGATGCGGGATCTCACCAAAGTGCGAATATCTGAGGCCAGTGCATGGATGTTGATGGAAACGCATCCATCCAGATGCTCTCGAATGGTATCATTCCCCCTCGAAGTCACGAAGAGTCTCATGCGACCATTCATGCCGTCTTGCTGTTCAACTTGTCGTAGCCGGTCAATGAAGTCCGTATTGAGGGAACCATCATCTTCTTCTCCAACATGTTCGTCGAGACCATCGACGATGACGAAAGTCTGGCTGAAAGAGGTCACAAGTTGCGAAAACAAAGTGGAATACTCATCCAGAGATGGCAAAGTCTCATTGTTTGCATGCTTGTCGTAAAGGTCCTTGACCTCTTTTGGCAAGACCTGCTTTTGTCTCGCGAGCTGTTTGGCGAGACTAGAGAGGAGGTTGCTCGGGGTCTGGTTCAGCCGGTCTTTATAGTCGCAGTATACGAAAGCTATGCCGATTGTAGCATCATCGAACTGCTGCCGCAGATGATCAATGACAACTGAGCTAGGTTCTGTTAGTTCTGAACAGAAAATCTAGGGATGAGTCTGTACCTTATGACTGTCTTTCCGGCTCCGGCTAATCATGTATTAGTACGAACGACTCAAAGCAAGGTGAAGGAACTTCAACATACGCATTCCAGGACACCAAAGTGCCGAAGTTTTTTATTGGACTGGCCGTCCCGCCACTGCGTGAATTCATCCTTATCCAGGAACCACTGTCCTGTATTGGGATGGCGCTTGGTGAGGACAGCTCGGTGTGTGTCCTCAAAGCTCAGGCCGGATAGCCAGGCGAGGACTCCTTTATTCTCTTCGCTCTGGCGCCAGTCTCGCTGCTCCTCTCGTATCGCCTTGACTTCATTGTAGGTCGCAGCTTGAAAGCCGATTGATACCATCTTGTTCAAGATCTCGCATCGGCGGTGAAGATCCTCAACTTTGTCTCGTGTTGCTTTGGCGTTAAATGCTCCTTTGATGCGCTGCCATCCAACTCGATGACCTCTTTCACATTGCCTCAGGGCTTTGAGGAGATCTTCGAGCCCTTTCTTGCACGATGATACCATTTCTACCGTGGTTGTGTTGGGGTCAGCGATGCCTGGATGAGAGAGACTCACTGCTCGACGACCCAGGAAGGCATCGCGAAAGTCATCATGAATGAGGATGTTGATGTGTGTTACCGACAGCACAGCTTTAAGACCCTGGAGTTCGGTGATGAGTGCTCTTGTATCATCAGGTACGTCTTTCCAGTCGCTGCCAAAATCAACGGCGAGCTGAATGAACTGGGCTGCGACGCCAAGAAGGCCAATGATGCTGAATGGATCGGCCATGATGCGGGATGAATGGACGCAGAGTGCTGGAAAACATGAGTTCTACAAGTAACCTGAAGAGCAGCGATTCTTATTTGTGTTTCATAAAGAGCCATCACGAGATACAACATGGGCGTTTGCATTCCGTGGTCCGCCATGGCTTGTTCCGAGGCGTTGAGAAAGTTACCGACAGAACCGAGCAATGCCTCTCTGCTGATGCTGGCCAAGACGCGTTGGAAAAAGAATCGAGGCGCATGTTGCCAAAGGATCTGGAATGATTCTAGCTCCTCGTAGGATACGAACTCCTGCAACAGGGTTGAAAAACCAAACTCCAATCAACTCTAGGATATTTACCAGCTGAAGCCAATATTTCGATAAGAAATGCGACAAGTGGCTTTTCTCATTGGCCTTGGTGCCCTCCATAGCCCAGTCTCGATCAATAGTCTGCCCCGTTGGCTGACGGTCTATTCCCATCAAGGAACGCTATCAAGCCACAATCTTGGCCCAGAAGCAAACACGACACGTTTCACGGCATGGTTGTTGAGGTAGCCTCGGCACTTTTTTGTTGAGGGCTGAAATTCCTTTTCTCACTTGACCTATTTATCTCAAAAACTTGACTTTTTCTGCCGCCTAGTATCGTCTGTGTGGCTGTAGACGACTCAAAAATGGCGTATCACGACCTCACTAAAGCCGTGCGGCTTTCAGGCCCCATCGACACGTCCCTCCCCTACGACGTTTCAACCGTCGCAGGTAAGACCATCCTCATCACGGGCGGCTCACTCGGTCTTGGAGCCAACTTTGCCCGCCATTGGGCTTCTCACGGCGCAAACTTGATGATTGGCGACATCAACGACGAAGCAGGTCACAACCTCATCGCCGAGCTGCGGACAAAGTACCCCAAGGCCAGCCATCACTTCTTCCACTGCGATGTGACGGATTGGGACTCGCAGGTGGCTTTTTTCAAGGCTGCAGCGGCGGCTTCGCCTCATGGAGGGATTGATGTCGTGGTGGCTAATGCTGGCATCGTCGATCCCAAGTCCAATCGCAGGTTTGAGAACCCAGAGGCCATTCCCACCGACCCGGATGCGCCATACAAGCCCAGCACCAAGATTCTCGATGTCAACATCACAGGAGCCATGTACACAGCAAATTTGGCCCTATTCTGGCTGCCTAGAAACGGATCCGACAAGGTCAACTCTGATGAAAAGCCCGAGGCTGATGGACGCGACCGATGCCTGCTTTTCTTGGGCTCTTACGCCGGTGTTTGGCACCTCTGCGGCCAGTCACACTACACAGCCTCAAAGCACGCCATCACTGGTCTATTCCGCGCAATGAGAGGAACTGCTTGGAAGCACGGTGTCCGAGTGACAATGCTGTGCCCCTACTTTGTTAGCGAGTCCAGCATGTTCCCTCTCGGCGCAGAAGCTGCTTTCCTCACTGGAACCGCTGGACCCGCCCAACACGCCGACGTTCTAGATGCCGCGACAAGACTGATTGCCGATGAGTCCATCGTTGGAAGAGCACTGCTCATCGGACCCAAGGTGGCCATCGACGACCCCGATGTGGACGACGCCAAGAAGAACGAGAGGGCTGTTTGGGACTGTTATGCGGAAGACTACACCGACTCGGAGGCTTTTGTATGGCGATGGGTTCGCGCGATGAATGCCGTTGAGAAGAGCCGAGGATGGTTTGGGCTTTTCTGGGATATTTTTGGCGTCATTGTGAGAAGTTCTAAGAAGAAGAGTACATAGGATGTCGAGGGACGACGGGCGAAAAAGGAGCCAAGTATGGGAAATTAAAAGCAGGTGTTATGCAAGCGTTGGGATGGGATGTTTGAACGTCACAGATGATTTGAACAAGGATATGACAGGAAATCCATTTCTTTAGATGAACTTCCATTCGAGAAGCCAGACTCCAACTAGTTCAGATGACAGACGTTGTTGTCCAGCATACAACTCCCCATGCAATGGTGGTCATATCTAGTTTACAACTAAATAGTCCAGTTGATAGTCCAGTTGAGCGTCACAGCGCATTTTCCACTTAAGAAACAAAGCGGAAATCAAGTCGCTTGCTTCCCTGGTCGGTGGATGTCTCAAGATACCGGATCTTTTCCTCCGTCGACATGCTATTCCACTTCTTCTCCTTCTGCTTATTCCTCCAGGTATAATAGACCTTGATGAGTATATAGAGGACAATGTTCAGACAGTTGATGCCAATGAGAACGCGGTTACCACGGCGATACTCGGGTCTGTCGTCTTCTCTGTAGATGTTGGAACCAATGATTGACTGCAACTGGACAGACATGTTGTAGAGCGAGGCCGACAGGGCTCGGGTGCGGACTGAGTTGGAGTTGTGCGAGCACCAGGCTGTCTGGAGGGGGTGGGGGTTTGGATATGAGAGAAGCACCGTCACCAGAGCGTACATGCCCCATTTGTTCATGTCGGCGGGCAATACAGCCAGGGCTATTACACACGGGAGGAACCAAAGCTGGGTGAAGAGTCCGATGAGAGCCCTCTGCCCGATCTTGCCAGAGATGTAGGTGACCAACAGCATCTGGGGTTCAATGTTAGGTAACCGAAGAAAAAGAAGAGGATCCATCGTGGTGGGATCGAAGGAGAGTTACTGACATTGATGGTAGTCCCCAGCTGTGCAGGAATAGTCAACAAGTTCGTACTGAGCGTGTCAAAGCCAATCTGACGCAACGTGAGAGTCAAGTACTGAGCCGGTGGCATAGACGGCAAGACAAATGTCAGACCCAAAAAGTACATCGGCCAGAGGTCAAAATCGCAAAGAGAATCCCAGAACAGCTTAAAGGTAATGGGCTGTCTGTTGTGCATGTCGCCCTTGGACGGGTCGTCGCGAAGGATGCGGTTCACCAGGATCTTTTCCTCACGTTCGTTGAACCAGCCGCCTTTGCGCCATGGCCTCTTTGTCTGGGTTACTGAGGGTACCATCATAAAGATGGAACCAAAGGCAATGACAAGATTGAGCAGGCCCTCGGTGAGGAAGAGCCATCTCCAACCCGAGTAGCCGTGGACACCTCTCAACCTAAGGACACCATAGGCGAGCAACGGAGCAACCACACTACTCAGACGTGTAGCCGTCCAGAGGATAGCCATTCGAATAGGGAGCTCTGTCGCCTTGAAGAAGTATGAGAGGTAGAGCACCAGGTCTGGAATGAAGCCTCCCTGGAGAAGGCCCATCAAGGCACGGCAGGCGAGGAAGGATGAGCGGCCGCTGAGCCAGAACTGGCAGATGGCGACCATGGACCAAGACAGCATCAGGGTAGGGATCCATTTCTCGGGGCCGACTTTCTTGCTGACGAGCTGGGATGGAATTTCGGCAATGAGGAATGTCACTCTGAACAGGGTAACACCAAGATTGTAGTCTGGTGAGGCATCAATGTTAGGATCCAGTCTACGAAGAACAATGGTAAGAATGAAAAAAGAGCGTACCATTGGTATCCAGGTTCAGGTCATCAAGAAAGTTGTCTGCATTGGCTTGTCCCAAGCTGGCCTGATCCATGTTCAAAGCCATGAATGCAACCCAAGCCCAAAATGTAACCCTCAAGTCCAGCTTCTTGACAAGAGGCTACACACACGATATGTTAGCAGTGTGCCAATGAAATCTTTGTCAGTACTTACAGTCTCCTCGCCCCATGTCCAAGTAAACATTGGGTCAAACCTGTGAAGGTTCTCATACTGAGGATGCGGCTGGAAGTGCGGGGCTTGCTGAGGGTCATCAAAGACACTTGGCTGAGTAGCAATGTCCTCAGGGTTCTGCTTCTCAGCACCGCGATTAAACAGACTGAACAGGGTAGTCTGAGTCGTCTCACCCGGGGTCCGGTCGAGCGTGACGATGGCGGCCCTCTCCTTGGCGTCGAGCTCTTCTTTCTCGTCTCTTGGATTTGCCATGATGGATGCTGCAGAGGTAGATGCAGAGTTGAGTTGCAGAATGCACCTGAAAAAGAGGGGATAAAGTCACCTTTATCAGATCGTCGGTGCGAGTTCCGAAAAGAATCGTGTGTGTCACTAGCGCTGTTCATACATGAAGCGAGCTTGGTGATCCCCTCTTGTCAGGGGGGCCTTATTGGTGCTCTTGACCCTAATACGAGGGATACCCTGCGCTAACGGTTTTTCCTATGCTTGGCTCAATCGGCTCTGCAGTTCATGCCTGGAAGAGTTTGCGCCAAGCAGTCGGGCAGGAATCACTGGTGGAGAGTAGAGAATGGAACTCGGCCCATACTGCTTTATGCATAATCGACATAAGCTTGACAGTGGTGTTGAACTGCGGTTCCGACTTGGCGAGCATCAGGAGTCATGGCGCGGATATTGCCAAGAGTCCGGTGAAGAGCTTCTAGAGTCCATTTTCTAGATCCCACATGACCATTAAACACTTCAAGTAACGATCAACAAAGCTTGAGCCATTTAATGCTACCATGTCTCTTCGGTAGCTTAGCCCGAGCTAGTGGATACCGTTACCCTCGATGATAAACTGTTGGCTATGATGTTGGGGGACATGGATGGATGCCGAGAAGGCCCAAAGCCCAGCCTCCACAGACTACGGCAGAGCCAATCTTAAACCGCTTAGCCAAAGAATTCCCCACGAGCCAAGACAAAGTTGTCCACGTGGGGGTGCCATGTCTTGATCTTATCTGATCTTGATTTGTCGATGCCGCGGCATTACTTCCCACTTAGACCCTTAAAAATGGTAAGGCTGGGTTTTTTTAACCGGACTGGTTGACAAAGTTCCATGGCCTTGGCTCTCGTATCATTTAACCTTGAATCCGTTGGGCGATTCTAGACTCGGTTAGGTCCTTTGCCCGGGTGAAGAAACTCGAATTATTACCGCAAGTGGTTTGACCGATATCGGGGCCGACCAGCGCTTTTAGGTATTTTTCCGCTGGCATGTTTCTATATCATTGTCTTTAAGGTTTTTGTTCTGTTGTGCGCGATTTCGCACCATGACTGTCGATCATCGTACGAGCAGCCCCCAACGAATTCTCGTTGCTGGAGGTGGTTTTGCAGGATTGAGTCTTATCGGGAACCTGCTCGACTTGTGTCAAGGACGGAAAGCCCGCTTCGACCTCGACAAGGCTGCCGGTGATGATGATAACGGCAGAAGAGTCGATGTTTCCATCACAATAGTCAATGAGAGAGATGGATACTGTAAGATAGCGAGGCTTCTAGGCGATCTTTGGACTGACCTTGTAAAGTTCATACCATTGGGGCACCACTTGCCATGGTCAGTGAAGAGTACAGCCAAAAAGTATGGACAGAGTACTCAGCCCTGGAGATTCTACAACATCCAAGTGTAAAGTATATGCAAGGCAAACTTGCTTCTGTTTCACCAGAGTCAAAAGAGGCTGTGATCTTGCCATTCAACAGCGAGACTCCGTCCACAGTTGGTTACGATTTCTTTGTTGCGGCCACAGGACTTCATAGAGCTTGGCCGGTTGTTCCCCAAGCTTTGACAAAGTCTGAATTTCTGGCCGATGTGAAGAGGCAAGTGAAGGCTATACAGGATGCCAAAGATGGAGTGGTGGTGATCGGTGGCGGTAAGTTTCGAAGCCTATCATTCTCAAATCTGTGATGCATCTTCTAACATGTTGTCTTCTGGAAAAACAGGCGCCGTAGGAGTTGAGATAGCAGCCGAGATCTTGCATACCCACCCTGATACCAAAGTCTCATTGCTTCATGGTGGACAAACCCTCTTGGCCTCGGAGCCGTTGCCAGCAAACTTGAAGAGTTTGATTCTTCAAGCACTCCGCGATCAAGGCATCAACGTGTTACTCGGGAAGAGAGCCAAAACCGTCAAGTCTCGAAGCGAAGGCAGAAATAAGTATATCGTGGAATTGGCTGATGGTGACGAGATCACGGCAGGCCATGTCGTTTGGGCAACTTCCAACCCGATTCCCTCTACAGAATACCTTCCGTCACGTTGGCTATATGAGAGTGGTTACGTGAGAGTGACCACTACGTGAGTTCTTTTCTCTCATTTCAACAGCCCCCGCTGACTTGTATTAGGCTAAATATCAAGGATGGCGACTCAACTGTGGCACAGCACTTTGCTGTCGGCGATATTGTCTGTTTTGAGGGCATCCGACGCTGCAGTCCCGCAATGCAGATGGGGTATTTTGCCGCTGTCAACATATATGCACAGATGGTACCAGACAAGCCCGACTTGAAACATTTTGAAGGTTTCCCTGAAATGTTTCGATACGCATTCGGTAACGAAGCGGTCCTATGGAGTCCTGGCGAAGAGATTGTCTTTGGAGAAGAGCCTCGACGGGCTGTGTTTGAGGATGACTTGTGCTTGAGAAGTAAGTAAAGAACAGCAGGATTCGATCCCCTCACCGCTTTTGCTGACCTTGTACAAAGAATGCTGGAACTACATGGGCTTGGGTAACGTAAGATGAATACATTTTGCGAGCCAGATGACAAAAAACTTGGCGGCATGACGAAGGATAAGCACTAGCATTCCTGAAGGTTTACCGTGCGACGTGCGTACGTGAGATTTAGTATTTAATGACTTTCTTCGGGTCGTCGGGGCCGTCATTTTGATTCTCCTTTCAACTCAATAAATTTGTCAAAATGCGCTTCATCACTGACAACAAGCCGCGTCAAGATCAGGGCAAGGAGGTGCCGCTCATGGTCATCGGAGCTGGCCTCCCTCGTGCAGCAACTTCATCATTGCAAGCGGCGCTCGAAAAGATCGGCTTTGCACCATGTCTTCACATGGCAGAAATCATTCCTCATGTGGACCGTATGCAGCTTCTTCTAGAGGCGGTTCGCGAAAAGGACACGGAAGTGCGCCACAAAATGCTGCGCAAACTCATCCATGGGCATTACGCCATCTGCGATCTTCCCGTTGTGTTTTTCACCCCCGACCTTATGGACATGTACCCCGACGTCAAGATCGTCTTGAATGGACGACCCGACCCTGATGTTTGGGCACGCAGCGCCGCCGACAGCTTTGGATTCGTCTTTTCACCGTGGTTCAAGTGGACGGGACTTTTATGGACAACCGACAGGATCTGGTACAAACTCAATCAAGAATCGGAGAAATATTGCCAAGAACTTTTCGGCGACGGCGATATCTTTACTGGCAGGTGTTACAGAGAATATTACGACATGGTGAGAGCCGAGGCCAAGAAGCGAGGGAAGGAGGTGCTCGAGTTTAAGGCCGAGGATGGATATGAGCCGCTATGCAAGTTTCTGGGAAAGGATGCCCCGGATGAGCCGTTCCCAAAGTTGAACGAGAAGAAGACTTTTCAGGTTGTCCAGGCTATTCTCATCGCGAGGGGGCTGCTTGCTTGGTCGGCCTTGGGTGTTGGTTGTTGGGGTGCTTGGAAACTGGCCGATCACTTCCTGCGGTGATGTGCGCGGTGTCTTGTATGTATTCCAGGAATGAGTATGCAAAACCAAGCTTTTCAATGTATGCAAGACCGTTTTCGCCATGGATTATCTACTTGAGCCAACAGGATGTGCCAACAACTCTTCATTTAGTTCACTTAGATGAAACTCTGGGTCTGCAAACCCCTGTTAATCCTCGCAGCTGCCTAGAGCAAGCACTAATCAACCAACGCCTGTTGGTCAGAGCTCTGTTGGTTGCATCAAGCCCATAAATAGTTTCTTATTCCCACTTCTCATGGTCAGCAAAACTCTTCTCCTTTTTGTACCTTTGTCCTGGCTCAACATGGCTTCATCGGATCCTACTTCCTTTCTGCATCTCCCCCCAGAGATCCGCAACCTCGTCTACGATCTGGCCTTCAACCCTGATGTCAAAACCAACATTCTCGATCCAGCGCACTCTGGATACACCAGAGATGTCAGCCCTTTGCTCTATGTTCACCCAATTATATCTGCCGATCTCAGACGACGCACCTATGGTGGCGATTTCTCCCTAGTACTCCCGATTCAAGAACCCAGCGAGTGGGTGAAGGGACGAGGACTCGATAGTGAAAAGCTCAAGACATGTCTTGACAAGCTTCCCGATCTGATGAAGAATAAATGCCAGAGGCTCATTGTCGAGGCATCGCAGTCTGATGAAGTAGAAGACGTTGACTACGATTTTTGGGATAGTGAGGATTTCCCCAGTTACCTCGTTCCACTGCTCCTCCAGATCAAAGGAGAAATCCCAACATTGAAGAAGATCACCTTTATCTTTTGGTTTGGAGAATGGAGTGCGCCAGTAGACGTCTGGCAGAGATCGCTTCGACTCCTCTCACGACGATGGAACAACAACACCCAGAGACAAAATGGGAAAGAAAACGCGGACAAGGGCCTCACTTCCAAGTCTTATAGAGCCAAGCCATCGATTGAGATGCAGTTCAACCTATTTGACTATTACGATCAAGACAACGGAGATGGTGGGGCAAATGAATACATGTTGTGGTATTGCTTTGCTGGTCATGAGAGGTCTAGATCCGGGGATGAGGGCGGAACTGATTCGGACCAAGACGACGAGAATGACGACAAGAGCCAGGACAGTGATGAAGCCATCAGTGAAGACGAAAACGAAAACGAGGGCGAGGGCGAGGGCGAGGACGAGGGCGAGGACTACAGCCATTATGATGCGACTGCCAAATCTTTGGGGTTGAAATTCACTTTCAGGGCCATGGATCTGCACTGGGACGACCATATCAATGGTAACTTTGAAGGCAAGGAGTTTGATCCAAACGTCTGGGACGATGGTTACTTCCACATGATGAGCCCTAAGGAACAGGACAGGGCCGCTCACAAGTACTGGCACGTCACTGAGACGTGCAAGCCCCTCTTTATCAAGAAGGTGGGCGGTCCACTATCATGAGTGTGGCGTTTCCGATAGACTGTCTGATCTATATTGAACAGTAAGAACTGGAGCCGTGTTAGTTCGATTTGAGCAACGCAATGCTTTAATAGCTGGCCTGGCCAAGTCCAGAGCAATCATTGTTTTTCAACCGTCATACTTTGCTTACCCCTCATTCACAACCTAGCAAACTGTAGGCGAACCATCAGCAAGGCAAAGGTGGCGGTCGCCCAGCCCCGTCTCTACCTTGTGACCCGTAAATCCTGCCAATATCGTTACACGAAGTTATAATGAAATGTGCAGGCGTGACGTGGTCAGCAGCCGAAGATACCCGAGCTCGTAGCCTAACAGCCCAATTTCGCCCCCATCAAAACACTCTCCAGCTGCTCATCGAAACTCCGACAGTTCAGTTTCCGCATCCATCATCATGTCGGGCCAGAGAGTCACCTCTGTTGATACAGAGGGTGACCTCGGCGAGGATGCCAGAAGCTCCCTCCAGCGATTACCCGAAGGGAGTGTTGAAACGCCAAGCGGCAACTCATTGTCCACTCAAGGGATATTTGCGACTCCGGAAAACGACTCTTTTCACCAATTATACACCTACAGCGACTTGGACTCGACAGCGCAAGATATCAGATTGATCCACGTCTTCCAAGATGAGCACTGTGATCTGATTCAGTGCGAGTTCCTCCCACAGTCAAGCCTTCAGGAAGCCATCGGAAGTTACCACACCCTGTCTTATTGTGCGGGAGACCCGTTAGAGACAGAGACCGTCCTCTTGCAAGGTATCAAGTTCAATGTGTTCGCCAACTTGAAACATGCCCTAGAGAAGACTCTATCAGTCTGGAAGTCCAAGTATCCAGAAGAAGAATGCGTCCTCTGGGTCGATCAAATATGCATCAATCAGCGGAGCGATGCTGAACGATCGCATCAGGTCGGCCTCATGCGGGATATTTACACCAACTCCCGAAGGACATTTATCTCCCTTTCAACCGCTGATTCAAGTGAGACTAGTTCTAACGGCATGGATTGGTTGAAGGAGCTTGCCGAAGCCTATCAACCGTCAGGCGAATTCCCGACTCGGGAAGACCAGCTTCGGGATATCTTGGAAAGGAATATTCCAAATTCCAGTTTTTTGGAAGGCTGGACTTCTTTTTATGACCTTGTCCAGTGCCCTTGGTGGAGACGCGCCTGGATTCACCAAGAGTTCATATGCTCACCCAGCGTCATTTTCATGTACCACGACAGCACTATTTTCTCTGCACATACTTTGTCTCTGTCTTTTCTCCTCTTTCTCCGTCAGACCTTGCAGAGTTCTCAGATAACTGCCTATCTCGACTGCTTGGGGAGAGCACGGCCAGAGGAAACTAGACTGACGAACGGAGATGGAAATCCCCTGAGAGAGGTGCGCGAGAGAAATACTCGGGCGTTAGACTCGCTCAAAGCCATAGAGCTGCTACTAAACGCCAATGAGTCGTGGAAGGGTGACGAAGACCTTAAGAAGGTCTTGGCCAGATCTCGACACTGCAGAAGCTCTGATCCCAGAGATCGCATCTTTGCTTTCCTAGGACTCGCGCACCCTGGATATGGTATCGAAGCCGACTACAGCAAATCCAACACCCTCGATGCTGCCATCACCCATACGGCCAAGAAGATTCTCGGGTTTGACCGACACTTGGAGGTACTGGCATTTTCCGTCAGAGTGGCCAAGACAAGGCCAAACGTCTTACCGTCTTGGGTGCCAGATTGGGCGTCGACTGAGATTCTAGAGCATGGCCACTTCGCACCGCTTCCAGGGCTAGACAAGCAGTTCCAGAACGACGCCGTCGGTTCATTAGTCATTCATACTCCCACTGACGACAGTAATTTCGTCCTACAAGTCCAGGGCCTACAGATAGATACCTTGGATCGAAATTGGCTGACATGGATGGAACGTCTTTCCAACTGGGACTTTGTGACAGCCCAGGGTTACACAGTCAGATGCAGACCTTTTGCGCGAGATGGAGACGAGCTCTGGATACTTATGGGTTCAAAGTGGCCTTTTATTCTTCGGCCATGCGATGGAGGATACATGGTGGTGAGTGAGGCCGGGAATACTATGTGGACAGATGAGGACATCCACTTTGATGAGATTCTTAGCCGGATGAGAAGCGGCTTGGAAATATTACGCGTTATCGATCTTTGTTGAATCGATAGAGACAGGCATTGATAGATCAATTTCAGCTCCTTGACAAGTGACATTTCACTACACACTCATACTTGCCTAAACTGTGGTTTTCATTAAGCAGCAACGAGCCAGGACCCGTGTCTCATTCAGGGCGCAGTGCAACTAAGCCGATTTTGCAACTCGCTCCACCAACAATCCACCACCAAATGGATCACCACACCTCAACAACAGCGTAATTGGTTTAGTGGTAAAATTCTCCGTTGCCATTCGAGCAACGTCGGGGAGCCCTGGGTTCGATTCCCAGATTACGCATTAGCTGCCTTGTATGAGGCGTGGTGATGGTTCCTTTTTGGTGTTGTGAAGTTCAGTGATGGTGTCGTTGAGATGGCGTCGACGTATTTTTGTTTTTGGCCTTGTAAGCACCAATTCTGTCTTGAATGCGGAATTAAATGGAAGAGAACAATCACCTAACGAACTATCAGTCTAGCCTTGTCATGTTTCCTGGTCTTGAATCAAATGTCTATGTCTTCGTTGGCAACTGTCTTCTAGCTGTGAACCTCAACCCAACCAGCACCTGCAGTCGCCTTAACCTCTCACAACTCAAAATGAAGTAAGCCAGAGAGAAATAGCCAAAGGATTGAGTGGTACATTTCCAATCGCGTGTCATTATACCTACTACCGATCAAGGATTCCATTACTAGCGATGCACATCTCAGCTCTGCCTCTATTGTCACCGTTCGATGTATGGCGGGTGCCTCTCTATAGCATAGGCAACAATCTACACAGACCTTTCGAGTCAAAGTCGTGTTCGATAGAATTTACTGGGTTCATGCTTGTTCAGACTGGGAAGTTGGATAAGCTCAAGCCGTTTCATCATTCCGCAACCTCAGCTGCTTTTCGTCTGAGGGTCAAGAAGGACCGAAGTCTCACAACCAGGTAGGCCTGGGGTTCTGTGCGCTTGACTCCACGTGCAATTTGCACAACATCTCCAAAGGCATCTTCAAGTCTTTGATTCTTCCCAGGCCTGTCTACGTCTATGCTTGTCTGATAGTTTCAGGTGCAGCTCAAGCATCAATGAGAAACAGAATCGAGGGAGGTCAGCTACGGTATGGTAGACCATGTATATAAGGGGCCTGCAAGCGAGATGCTGTTGATCATGGCCTCGAGGGAACCTGAATCTCAAGGATGTTTCATGAAACTGTTTATCCGTGGACACAAAGTGAGATGTTGCTCTATCCTTTGGGTAGCGTTTTCTTGCTTCCGAGTGGGGGTTGCTGATGTTGCTTAGATCAAAACATGAGACCAGCTTCCCCAGCTGGTCAGTGTCTTTCAGCTGAGACCATTAAATACAACGTTTACTGATATGAATGCTTCTGTCTCCATACTTTCTATCATACGAGTATTCCCAGATAACAGTATGACAATCTTCAGCTGTGGGCCCTGGCCTCGCTCCCGCTCTCCCCTGACACCCTTTGAAGTGGAAACAGACGTTCAACCGTAAAAGGCGTCATTACTCGATATCCTGGGGTACTCCCCCTCAAAACGTGCGATTCGCGCAAGCGAGGAGCGGAGGCGTTTGGATCTACTTCCCTGTTCCCAGCGTCACGCCACTCATCAAGGCTGGACCCTGTAGATCCTGCGGCCGACGAGTTTGGTGAGCCGGCCCGTGACGCTCGGGTCATTCACTCACGCTCGGGGCAGCCGAACTAGACTCCTTTTTCGGAAGCCTGTTTGGTGGGTTGTTGACGATGACTTTTGTTTGGTAGTGGCGAGACTGTGGATTGTGAAGCCACGATGTTGATCGACAGTTTCTCCATCGGCACATTGCCAATAGACTCGGTATTCTTGGCGGGAGATCTGCCTCTCTCACTGCTAGCGTGTCCGCTAAGATTGCCGGCTTGGTGACTCTGGGCAAACCCCAAAGTCTCGAGATAAGAGCCATCTAACAAGGTCTGCATACGTACACCGTTATCAGCCAAGAGATACTCCTACCCTCAACCATCGGGTTGCATGCGACATGATTACCCTTTGTGGTGTTCATCCAACCTTGAAAAGACGACATTCAATCTGCAAGCACCATCCTTGCTCTGTTAACATGGTCACAGCTCTGTTATCCCACCAGGATTTCAGATTCAGCCTGCGACCGGGGTTAGAGATACGAAAAATGACAATAAGCCCACTGTGGAAACGAAATGGGCACATCAAGGGTTCTTTAAAAGCCGCAATCTGCCCTGTGCAGGACATCACACTGGCCTGACATGTGCATGAACAAAATGACGCGAATGCAAACTGCAGGATAGAATCGTTCAAGAGCGTAAAAGTGCATTCAGGGTCCATTCTAGGATCTATCTATGATACGCGTAATCTAATAAGTGTACCGGAAGAACTTGTTCTCCCTGTCGGTCATGGTTGACCAGACCTCGGGGGACATGTATGAATCCTCCAGGCCCTTGCTGCGGTCATCGCGTCTCTTGTTGGCCCAGACGTAATACATGAATAGAGAGAATGTGGTCACGGCACAGCCAGCCTGTGTTCCCATGACTGCGAGCTTGGCAGGGCGGAAGTCGGGAGCATCCTTGGCTTGGAACGTCTGGGGTCCGATGATGTTTCCGAGAGAGAATGAACCGCTGACGATGGCGGCGGCAAAGGCTCGCTTGGTAGCACCACCGAAGTTGGCAGCAGTCCACTGTTGGTCGTTAGTGGGAGTGAGACCCGCATACTCAGGAGAACTTACGTTGTAGAAGATGGTCAGGGGAGCGACGACGGCGTTGACGAGGTAGATGCCCACGAGGCAACCGGCCTTGTTAGTGGCAGGGAGGAAAGACATCAAGGCACCACCAATGATGCTAGGAAATTGTTAGCAGATTATCAGACATTACTCCAAAGCGACTCACGCAGGGATAATGCAGGCAATGATCCATGCCCAGCGGTGCGACTGCTTCCGGATTCCAAATCCGACACCAAGGGTGAAGAAAATGCTGACGACTCCAGAAGGCATGTTCATGAGAGCGGCCTTCTTGGGGTTATAACCCAAGTTGCGGATCAGGGTGGATGAGTAGGTGGTGACAACACCGCTCGAAACGGACAGCTAAAATCAAATGTCAGCAAGGTGCAGGATCCAAATGCTGACAACAATCTTACCAAGACGACAGACACGAGCATGAGGTAGAGCTGGGGATCACAGAGAGCCTCGACAATCTCCTTGGGACGGAACTTGCGGTTCTCGATACCAGTCTGGTTAACACTAACGTGCTTGAGCAGGGCAACCTTCTCGCCAGGCGTCAACCACCTAGCCTTCATGGGTGTGTCAGGGAGGAGCAAGAAGGTGCAGAGACCGATGAGCACAGTGATGCAACCAAGAGTCACAAACATGATGCGCCAGCCAGCAAGAGAAGCACCAGGACCAATGTGCTGGAAGCCAAACGACACAGCACCTCCAATGATCTGGCCGAGACCCAGACCGAGATACCAGAAGGAGAACCGAGGAGCCTGCTCAGACTTGGTGTACCACTGGCTGCTGATGAGCATCAGGGAAGGACCGATAGTGGCCTCGAAGATACCGAGAAAGACTCGAGATACGAGGAGCGTGGTGTAGTTGTGAGCGGCGGCACCACAGGCGGTAGCAACGCCCCATAGGATGACATTGGCGCCAAGCCACTTGGCAGCGGGAAGAACCTGCAAAAAGTAGACTTGATCTCGTTAATTGCTTGTCTTCTTTGAGGTTACTTGGCACTCACTGTTGGGGACTTCGAAGCACAGCAGTCCGACGAACAGGAATGTGGCGACGTTGGAGAACTCGTTACCCTTGAGACCGAGATCTTTGTTCATTCCCATGACGGCCGAGTACTGCAGAATGCAATGTTAGATTACGCACATGCACGTCTCATCATGGACAGGGGGGTGTGTGTACTGACGTTGAGGATGACCTTGTCGAGGAACTGCATCGTGTAGCAGCAGAACATGAGAGGCACGATATGCCAATCGATCTTGCGCCTCAGGCGGTCGATATCGACGGGCTCACTGTTGGCCGCCACCTCTCGATGGTCGTCGAGAAACTTCCACGCGCCGTCGACATTGCTCGCGCTGCTCTCGGACCCGTGCGACGAGTGGGTGACGTAGACGTCCTTCTGCTGATCCTCCAGGGAAGACATGTTTAACGCGTGGGACAAAGGGGAGTAGACAAAGGAATTTGTAATGTTGAAGCGCATAAAATGAAAGGGAAAGAGATAAACGACCAGCGGTTATTAAGTATATATATCCAGTACAAAAGGAGGAAATGAAGTAGAGAGAGAAAACAAGTCTAAGCCCCGAACGACCCGTAGGCCGAAGAAATAAGAAAAAAGTGGCACAAGCGAGGAAGGAGGGGAAACAGTCCAGGAACAGTTCGATACGAGAGGCAAGCAGAGACGAGCTTGCATTGCAGCAGAGAGAAAAAAACGCCACTCACTTCGACTCGACCTGAAACCCTTGACTCCAGCTCATGCAGATCCATACCCCATGCTACATTGTGTGATTTCCACAACGGGCATCTACTGGTAATCTAGATATTCCTCCGGATTCTCACTGGGGTGATAACGGCCGCCGACAGGATCCCTGGACCGGGGGATTCTCGTCAAACATCCCTGCTGCATGGGACCAGATGCGGTCCGTCTTCTACCTCCCCCTGTAAAGATCTGTTGGTTCTATCCTACCTGGTCCCTGCGCGAGACATGCAAGCCGTTGCATCTTGGGGGTCATGTCTGCAGTACGAGTCTGTTGGTTCTGTCGCGCGGAAAAGGTCCACGGTCACATCATGTATGGCACGGTAACGAATAACGTGGCCAGGTCAAGAGTCTCTGCATGATGCGAGACCGCCTTCGAGAAGGAAAGGGGGTTATTTTTCTTTTTCTGGGTCTCATATCAAGACGGAGGAAACTTAGAGAGAAGAGAGTTCGTCTACCGAAAGGTCATGGGTAGGGGGGTTCAATCTCTCGCCTCATATTGGACCATGGCGAGCTTCAGAGTCGCTCCATTGACAGGTCAGGGTTAATCGACTCCTTAATCCTCTGGAGTAAAGAAGTCAAAAATATGTCTTTGTTAAATTGATGTCCCAAACCAACATGTCTCTCTAAATTACTCGACCACCGTATGCCACCTTCTTCAACTCGACAATGGGCTGGGTTCTGCACGCCACAGAGGAAGCCGAGCGCGTCTCGGAATGGCGCAAGATCATTGCCATCTGCGTCGCTCTGGGGGTGATTGCCAGCGCAGTGGTCATATCGCGTCTGTATATCCGGTACAAGAACCGTGGTCTGGCCAGCGATGACTGGGTGTCGTTCGTTTCCATGGTGTTTTCCATCATCTACTCTGCCATGTGCATTGCGCGTACGTATCTCGATTCCTTTGGGATTGTGGCTTAGACTCTGCTAATGGATATAATTATACAGAGACGAGGTACGGTCTGGGACTTCCTCTTCGTCTTCGTCCGAAGAAGGACCTCGTCACGTATACGCGCATCAACTATGCTGGAAGACCGTTCTACCAGTTGGGCATCAGCTTCTTCAAGATAGCCCTCTTGATCAGCTACCTTCGTCTGCTCAACGGTACAGACCACAGCAGGTACCGGGCTGTCGTGTGGTTCACCATCGTGGCCGTCTTCTTGTCGCACTTTGCCTGTACCCTCGTCCTCATCTTTGCATGCAAGCCGGTAAGTCAGCCACGCCAACAGCCAAGATATGAGGCTCATCGTCACTGCCACAGGTCGCCAAGTCATGGAATCCGTACATGGATGGGTCGTGTCTGGCTCCTGGCCCGTCATTCACGGGCTACGCTGTCGTCACCATCGTCGCTGATATTGTCGTCGCCGTGCTACCTGTCCCCGTCTTGTGGAAGCTGGAGATACGGCTCTCCAAGAAGCTTGGTCTCATTGGTATCTTCGGCCTGGGAATCTTCACCACGGTATGCGGCATCATGCGATACACGCAGATCGATCGCATCACGGACCCAAACGATGGAAATTCGACCATGTTGGTGCTCTGGGGCACCATCGAATTCAACGTCGGCGTAAGCATCACCACAACACATCGCAGTGCTTCTACTGACCATCTCCAGAACATGGTGTCGTCTCTACCATTTCTTGCGCCCATCTTTCTCAGGAAGGCTCGCCAGTATCGCTCCAAGCACTCTGACGAATACAACACACCCAACACAAAGAATCGGAGCCATCACGGCTTCAAGAGCAGCAACGCATACAAGCTCAAAGACATGAGCCACGGACGAAACACGACCGTATTCACGTCCGCGGCGAATAAATCGCGCAGTGGGAGCGAGGAGAACATCCTACAGGGATCCAACGGCATCATGAAATCTGTCACATACACTGTCGAGATGGGGACGAGCGGAGCGGGCAAGGATACCAGCACCAGCAACAGCGTAGGATCAACCTACATGTAGAGATGACAGGTGACAGCTTCTCATTCGGGCAGCGGGCCGGGGTTGCTACCATGTTTTCCTTTTTTTCCTTCCCAAGACATGAGCGTTTCGATTAGATAAATGTACGACGTGTAATTACTGGACTAGCCAGGAATATAGAGGCAGAACCAACAGATAACCGTTGAAGACAAGGATAAAGGCCCTTGCTCCGTGACTTCGACGTTGCATTCCACAACCCTTGAAGGCCACCTCTGCGGGTAGCCCACATTTTACTGAGCACTAGCAAGCACGCAAGCTATTCTTATGTCACCAAGCCGGAGCGAAAAAGTCCGTGTGTTGGTTCCGGGGGAAAAGATGCCTCGCTACCGCAAAGTGGCCTGAGAGTTGACGAGAGTGGTGTGAATCTGCATGTAATCATGTATAGCCACGCGGAGCCCCCTCAAGATCAATGCCTGCGGAGCAGATGGTAAAAACTCGAGTTGTTTCCGATCTATTAATGTCGATCAAACAAAGCTCGCCACGCAAAAACAGCACACCATGGCTTCCTCCTCACCACAGCCCGTGCTCATCATCGGAGCCGGCATCAGTGGCCTGCTCCTCGCCCAGCACCTCCGCCAGCAGGGCATCCCCAGCCGCGTCTTTGAGCGAGACGCTGATCTCGCCACCCGCGGCGCCGGCTGGGGCCTGACGTTGCACTGGTCCCTCCCGGCGCTGAGATCACTGCTGCCCGGCAACCTGGTCGACCGTCTCCCGGAGGCCTATGTTGATCGATCGGCTGTCGCCGAGGGTCTGTCGTCAAGCTTTCCCTTCTTCGACATTAGCACCGGAGAGCTCAAGGCCTCGACTCCCAAGGCCCCCGAGTCGGACCGCATCCGTGTCACTCGGGAGGGGCTGCGGAACATCTTGGCGACGAATATCGAGATTGAGGTATTTACCCACCATCAACTCTGCAGTAGTAGAATAACCTCATTTTGACGCTCTGGTTCCGCATATAGTGGGAGAAACAGCTTGCCATATTGTCATATGGCCCTGACTCTGTTACCGCAACGTTTGAGGATGGCGAATCGGCCACTGGACGGCTTCTCGTCGCCTGCGATGGCGCTCAGTCCATCGCGCGGCATACCCTCTTCCCGGACAACGCGGAAACACATAAAATTCCCGTCCGGATGCTGGGAGTGAAACTCGATCTACTACAGGAGCAGACCAAGTCGCTTCGGGAGCTAGATCCCTTCTTCATGCAGGGTACATCGTCCGCAAATGATTCCTTCGTATACGTTAGCTGTAAGTTCGTGTACCCTCATTCGGTTCTTGTGATTTTGACGAAACAGTGCTTGATACACCGGGTAACCATGGTGACGTCTTCCACCCATACGTCTACCAGATGTGCGTGTCTTGGCCATATCGCGAGGGCTTCCTCGACAATCCAGCACCCACCGAGATCCCGCCCACAGATGATGAAAAGTACAAGCTCATAAGACGTCTCGCCGAGACATGGGCTGAACCTTTCCGTACTCTTGCACTGAGCGTCCCCGAGGACGCGGAACTCAAGCCTCTCGCTCCCCAGGACTTTCCTCCGCCACAAGATCTCCGTACGCCCGGCCGGGCGATTCTAATGGGAGATGCCATCCACGCTATGGCCATGTGTAAGTTTGTCCTACTCATTCTCGCTGTTGTAATGTCTGACGTGCATAGACCGTGGTGAGGGTGCAAACCATGTCATCCTGGATGTCGCCGACTTTGTAGAGAAGGTGTTACCAGCTCTGAAGGAGAGCAAGGGTACCGAAGAATTGAGGTCAGCATTAAACGAGTATGAGGATGCCGTTGTGAAGAGAACACGTCCTGGTGTGTTGGCTTCACGCCAAGCCTGCCTGGACGCACATGAATGGGGACGCATCAACAACACAAGTCCATTGCTCACAAGGAGAGAGCCCCAACTCGCGCTCCCTGAGGGCTATTAAATAGTTTAGACAGTTTAAAGATGATCAGTGCAATTTCACTCTTGACGCCCATTCCGGACATGATCTACTCGCATCAGCCCAGTGTTGGTTCCACGATGTCTGACTGCAGCACGGTCATCAGGGGCCAGGGTTTGGATCCATACACCCTCTTCCGTAACTATGGGTGTAGAGGTATGTCACCGTATGTGACAGGTAATACGGCGTAATTCGTCTAGAAGCGCCGGTAGTTCTACCGGCAGATATGCGGTTGCTCCCGCTTGTTGGTGATATCTAGGTAGGCAACTGCCGGAAGGGTCCCATGACCACCCGCACACCCGCCTGAACCTTGTCCCAGGTCTACTCTCTACAGATGCAACACTACGTTATCATTCTAGCAATTTTACGTCGGGATTATTCGGTAGTCAGTAAAGATCATCGAGCCAAGGGCAGAAACGGTGGTCCGGATTCAAGCTCGGCTTAATACGACACGCTGATATGCATCACACTACCTACGCAACATGAATTTGAATAAAGAGTGGAGATTTCGCCATGCCTCATTAGATTCTGAGACGTACTATGAATCAAATTAGTCCTAAATATCACAATACGCCACCTGTCATGGACGAGAAGGCATGACGTACCACAAACTCCCTTGTGTTGGGGCGTCATGGTGGTTCTCAAGACATCCAAAATAGAATACACACTCCTGTCATTTTTCAAACCTTTAAATGTCATTAAAAAAAATGACACATTAGGTAGTCCGCGGATGAGCAGCTAAGTTGGATATGATGCCGTTTGTGCCGAGGCCTTCCTTGAGGCCTTCCTCAGTAGATCTCGATTTGAATACACACTTTTGGCGGAGCTTCGTATTCTAAGCTCGTATCACAGGGCTTTTAATACTAGGATTAGGAAGATTCACTCTTTGTGGCTCTGATCGTTTCTCGAATTAGTGACGGGAAACCAATCCGGGATTAGTCACGTGTTTTAGGGTGGGATGCTCCAGCTAGAGACTTCACTTACCCTGTAGATTAGAATGTTGATCGTATTTTCAGCACGAAGGACAGGAAGTAGTATGAAATTATCTTAGGAAGAGAAGCAATAAAAGTTTCTCTGTCATTGGCCTTAGTTTCTCTTACAAGCGATAATTGTGAATATGGTTGTTAATTAGCAAGTTGGAATTCCGACCAAAAATGTAAGGTTGGCCAGTGAGCCACCCAAAACATAAGGGACGAATAAGGTCTAAACAGATAAGCATAACTCATGAGGGCTTATCTGCTAACAGAGTAACAACTCCAGTTTTCCAAACCTTAACATCCAATCAAAAGCAAGGCAGTGGGACCAGCTTGTAGCCAATCACAAGCCAGAGGGGAATCGAACCCACCCGTGCGTGGATGGGGTTCTGAATTTGGACGCGTCGTGGGCTCGCGATAGTAACGCGACATTGGACGTAGTGATGCGCTGGGAACTTCATCTCGACATCGCTCGGACACTGATTGCCTGCCCCACAGGGCTTTAATGTCCGTCGGCACTCGTTCGTATCTTCCTCCATCGGATACCAATCACACTCTCCCGCGACCAAGACGCGTTGCGCTGGATCAGGTGCCTTGGTGGACTCCCGAGCCCGGGGGTACAGCACCGGCTCGGAAACATTAGAACCTTACATTAAGATGCGAGGGATTTCGGCGAAAAGCACCGCCAGCTTGGCTATGGACCAGTGTTCACCATGGGGTGAGTAGATGTGCTCCCGCAGCAAGGATGCGGTCGAATGTCGTTGAGTCAACTGGAGTCCATGTTCCGTCCTGAGCATCAGGGGATGTGTTCCTAGAGTGCTCGTGTGGTTGTCGCAACCAGTTGGCGCCCACTCATTTGACTGTTGCACATTCTCCAGGCCCAATTACCTTTTCGTATCCATGTCGCTTGTTGGCTGGTCATTGTACTTCTTTCCAAGAAGACATTCAAAGACCCAAGGCACAAGACAAGTGAGTCAGGATTCCGGTGGTCGCCTCGGAAAGCAAGCCGAGAGATACATCGGATTCCTTGTTGAATTCCTCTCTTGTTGTTGCAAAGTCTTTCACCTTCAGATGCTCTTTCGGCGTGGTGGTGGGGTGTCCTGAGAGGTCTGTAAGGGAAGCCCAGGCAGGACTGTGACTGGGCGACGGCGAGACCGAACCTATGAAGCTGTAAAAAATGAGGTCAAGATATTTTCAAGTGAGATGCATTGCTGATCGGGACTGTTGTCAATGCTGAAGTGTGGTGTTTATGAAAAGGATTCCGATCACCCTTTGCACTCGTCTCTTGTTATGGCTTTCATTATGAGCTCTGACCATGGCTGTCACTGTGAATTGTGACTATCACGATGGCTGTTGATCTTGATCTTCACTGTCACTGTGCTCCAATGCCAAGCTACGCCGGCCAGACTGGCCCATCCCATCCCGGCTGCCTCTCTGCCTCTGTTAGTTCAATAGCCAAAATCATCTGCAATCGCCATCCCCACCTACAATTGAGTGGTCAGGACGTTACAGTGCAGTGTCAGATGAAGAAAGCTATCATTAGGAGTCATGATTCGAAGTAGCTCACTCAAGTGCCTCCTCGGTGGGTGTAGATTATCTGACCTTGGTATCCGAGATATCATCCATCACCTGCCATGCACAGTCTGCATGGTCCACAGCGTGGAATTTTGAGAAGGGGGTGAATCGGTCCAATGGAGCCAAGCAGATCCCAACTGGCTCCAAGAGGCAAATCCCCCACGGCTTTCCTGAAGCTTTCAAGTACCGGATCCGAAGCTCGGCTGAGGGACCCGAGAGTCCGCTTCGGCTTCTGCCACAAAGGCGCTAACAACGTGGAGCAAGCCACATCTGACATGGGTCGGGAGTCTCATTGATGACCATGTGATACTTGACTTCCGAGAGTCTAACAAGGAGGACTTCGAGAATGCCGGTTGTCGTTATCGGATGGCTGGCCGATTCATTGCGGCCCGAGACTATCTCCACGTTTGTTCATGATCAGAAAACGTGGGGAAGTGTTTGGGGACTTGGTCTACAACGACATAAATATCGTATGGTTATCCCTCTCTGATGGAATTGATCCCCAGGACACTACAGAGCTTCTCTTATCAGATCAAACCCCCACGTTTCTTCCCTAAGTCTCCAATTCTCCAATTCTAAAATGCCTGGTCTCATCTCCCACCCTCCCCCTCCACACGTCGTCGGCCCTGCCACAAAGCGGGCTACCCGGCCATCTAAGAAGCTTCCTCAGAGCCTGGTTGAGGGCGCCAAGCTAACCAAGAAGGAGCCATGGGACTCTGAGAAGCATCTTGCCTTCCAGCCCCCTTCCAAGATCCTTAGCATGAAAGAGATCGGTCTTGAGGGCCATGGCATCTCCCCCAATGCCTGCTCCGAGCCTTTCCCTCTCTTTAGCGAGGAGGCTATTAAACAGATGCGTGCCGAGATTTTCAGCGAGACTGTTCTGGGAAAGTGCCAGTACGCTTCCACCTTTAACGCCAACATGGTCCGAGGCATGGGTCACGAGTGAGTTCTCCTTTCCCTGTGTTCACACATCTACTAACTTAACCAGGCTGGCTCCATTTACGTACGATGCCTGGCATTCCCCTGAGACCCTTGCCAAAATTTCCCAGGTCGCAGGTGTCGAGGTCATCCCCGCCTTTGACTTTGACATTGCCAACATCAACATCTCCGTCAGCGACGACAAGAACGCCGAGATCTCCATCGGCGAGAACAAGCTCCGTGACGGTGCTGACAACGATAACTTGTCCTCTGTCGCTTGGCACTACGACAGCTTCCCCTTTGTATGCGTTGTCATGATGTCCGATTGCACTGGCATGGTTGGTGGCGAGACTGCTGTGCGTAAGCCCAACGGTGAGGTCATCAAGGTCCGCGGACCTAGCACTGTATGTTCATTCCGAGACTTGGAAAAAACTCCAGCTAATGCATGATAGGGTACTGCCGTTATCCTTCAGGGCCGATATATCGAGCACCAGGCTCTCAAGGCCCTCGGCGGCCGCGAGCGTATCACTATGGTCACCGCCCTCCGTCCCAAGTCCCCTTTCATCCGCGATGAGAGTGTTCTCACTGGCGTTCGCGGCATCAGCAACCTCGATGAACTCTACCACCAGTACACCGAGTACCGCCTTGAGATCCTCGAGGAGCGACTTCGCGCCAAATCCAAGGAGGAGCGTAAGCTGGCGCTTGCCAAGAAGAAGTACGACATTCCCGCTATGCGACACTTTTTGGAGGAACAGCGTGCCTTTATCGACTCGATGCTCACTGAGATTGTCGAGGTTGAAGATGATTGAATGATGGATGAAAATAATGAAGAATAGAGTTAAAAGCATTTGCGGTGATGGTTGTACATGGAATTCATGGGTTTTTGAGTTTCTTGTACTTAGTAGCGAAGCACAAGCGATGTCTAGTATCTTGCGAAAAGCTTTGATTGTTGATATTAATTATTTGACCAATAGATGCGCTGTTGTATCAGATGATCGTGGTCTATACTGAGAAGAAACGTCTTTGTTTAACCCTGAGATTGGTGTTGAGAAAGGCCCGCACTGGACTAGGTAGGACTGGCCCGTCCTATGACGGCGTATCATGAAAAGACAATTGAATAGCTCATGAATTCATACCGGTATCTACAGTCTAGAGTGGTTCTATCAAAAAGTCAAAGCTCACTTCCTCAGTCTTGACCAAAAGATCATCCCTCACACCAGGACCACATGCTGCGGTTCCCACACCAGCGACCTTGGCATCCAATCTGAAAAGAGTGGCATCCTCCTCGTAGAGGTTATGTGGGTGCTTGGCCTTCTGGATAGTGTCATCTCTGTGACGTGACACGACGAAATTAAAGTGTGATTGCTCGCCAGTTCCCAGGCGAGTTGCCTTCAACCCGATGCTGGGAGACTTGGCGTCTCTGAGGGTTAGCCATCTGGCTTCCATTCTGTTTCCGTTCTCTTGAGGGACATCATAATGAACGTGTAGGTCTGAAACGGACTCAACGCCCCAGATGCCCACCCGCTGGGATAGCTTCTTATCAGGATAGCTCTCTCCTGGACCAAGACCAAACCAGTTTACATGCTCCAGACCCTTGTTGCCGTAGACATTCAGGCCAATTCGAGGAACATGCTCTGGGAAGGACCCAGTAGGCGCAAGACGGACCACGTTGATGCCGAGTGCGCCTGTGACGTGAACTGTGTACTCGATTTCGCTGTTCCAGCCCCAGTCGAGTACCGGTGGAGAGATAAATGTGTGCGCCTTGATCACGGTCTTCTTTGAGTCAGATGAGTCCACCTTGAAAGAGCGTAGTTGTGATGTAAGGGCATCGACACCGAATCGCTTCCAATATGGCAGGGAAATAGGGACGTCGTTATCGGTTTTAGGGCGCCAGAACGAGGGGCTGATGGCGACACCAGTTGTGGGGTCTGCCTCTAACAAGGTGTGGCCATTTGCTGTCCAGGTCTTGAGAGCACCACGAGCCCGATCGAATGTGAAGTTGAAGCCAGTTCCAGCAACGGAAACGGTTGGTCCTTCTTGAGACACAGACAGCTGAGAGGTAAGGGCGTTGGTTGTAGCGAAGGCGTTGGTGCTGGGGCCTTGGAGTTGATGCTGGAACCATGCGATTTGGTGGCCGGCGGGGGCCCAGGAGGTCGCCTGCTTGAGGGTCAAGGTCACTGTTAAGTAGACTTCGTTCTGGCTACCGTATCGCTTGGCATCGAGAGGAAGGGGGATGGATGTCTTCTCCCCGGCAGCGATAGATGGGAGCTCTAGAGAGCCTGCTTGAAGCAAGGTAGATCTGCATCATGGTTAGTTGAGCTTCAAGAATAGTACCTATTGAGAACAACTTACGTCTCTCCTAGGGCTTCCACCTGGAAAGTCGCACCAAGGTGGCTTAAGTCGGCAAAGTCATGCCAGTTCTCGACGATCAAGTTGCTACCCTCAAGAGAGAACCCAACAGGCTGGATGACCTTTTTGTACTCGGTCAAACCTGGAGTTGGGTCGTGGGTGCTACTGACCAAACCATCCATGACAAAAGTGCCATCATTGGGCTCGTCACCAAAGTCACCACCATAGGCGTAGAAGCCCTGGCCATCCTCTTCCTTCCATAGACCGTGGTTGGCCCATTCCCAGATGAAACCACCTTGAAGACGTGGGTACTCGCGGAAAGCCTGTTCATAGTCCTCGAGCCAACCTGGGCCGTTACCCATGGCGTGGCCATACTCGCACAGAACGATGGGCTTGTCGAACTTTCCGTCCTTGACGCCCTCCTCCTTGCAAGATTGGATGAGCTTTTCGACGCTGGGGTACATGTAACTGTACATATGTGTTGTGACAGCCTGCTCGTCTCCTTCGTAGTGGACAAGTCGACCTGGATCAACCTTTGTGGCATATTCGAACATGGCCTTGTGGTTGTCTCCATAGAAAGCTTCGTTGCCGAGACTCCAAATGATGATACTGGCGTGATTCTTGTCGCGGTTGATGACGGCCTGGATACGGTCGAGGTAGGCATCCTTCCACTTGGGGTTGTTGGAAGTGAACTGTGCAGCTTGAGGGAAGGCCAGCTTCTTTCTCTCTCCGTAATCCATCTCTTCGGGAATGTCGAGAGGACGAGCAACGGCATCGTAGAAACCGTGGCACTCGAGGTCAGCCTCTCCCATTACCCACAGGCCAAGTTCATCGCACAGATCGAGGATTCTGGGATCGTGAGGCTGGTGAGCGCATCGGAGAGCGTTGATGTTGTGCGTCTTCATCAACAAAAGATCCCTCTTGGCGAATTCGAGGGGAACAGAGCGACCGAGTAGTGGGTGGTGTTCGTGACGGTTGACTCCCCTCAAGCGGATGCGTTTTCCGTTGACAGTCATCAGACCGTTGATCAGTTCAACCTTTCGGAAGCCAATGCGTTGTTGCACCTTGTGAGAGATCTTTGAGTCGGCGGACTTGAGAACGATTTCAGTCTGGTAAAGGTATGGCGTCTCGGCTGTCCATTTGCTAGGCTTGTCGACCTTGAGGCTGAGCTCGGCTTTCTTGGTTTCATGGTTGACAGGGACCTCAGTCTTGCCAATCACGGCGCCACCGTTCTTGTCGAGCTCGGAAAGCGTGAGCTCAATGGTGCCAGCGCTCCCGGTGAACACGTCGACAGTCGCGCTGAGGGTAGCATTCTCATAAGCAGCATCGAGGTCTGTTCGAAGAAAGAAGTCTTCGACTCTGGATGCGGGGAAAGAGATGAGACGGACGTCTCTGAAGATACCTTGGGACTGTCAGTTTCTGTCAATTGTTGAGAGGTGTGTTGCTCACCTGATAGCCACCATTGATCTTGATCTTCAATGTAGGTAGCATCAGACCACTGATAGACCCTGACAAACAGCTCATTTTCTCCATGTCGGTTGACAAATGAAGAAATGTCAAACTCTGAAGGGTTCCTCGAGCCCTGAGCATAGCCGACTAGGGCGCCATTGACCCACACATGGTACGCGCTATCAACGCCCTCAAAGCGAAGTCTCAGCTGAGAATCCGCGCCCCAAGCAGGAGGAACATTGAACTTTCGACGATAACTTCCAGTGGGGTTCTCAGTAGGAACATAGGGAGGGCACACGGGGATGGGGTACTGGACGTTGGTGTACCAAGGCTTGCCGTGCCCTTGCAGCTGCCAATGACCCGGCACTTGGATCCCTCCCCAAGCGAGGCCCTTTGTCGCGGTCGGCTCCGGAGCCTCGAGCGGTGTGGAGGCCAGGTGAAAGTCCCAAGTGCCATTGAGAAGTAACGAGGTGTCGGGGATATGATATGATCGGGTGGGGAGGCAATTTCTCCTAAAGACGGCCTCGTTGATGTAATCGGGACGAGACTCGTCCTCCTGGAGGGGGATGCCCTTGGGCTCTAGTCTGACGCTCTCTCCCATGTTTGATGTCTGTCTGGCAATGACTTGAAGTTGCGGATTGGTAGCGAGGAGGCTCGTTGAGCTTTTATCCTGTGTTGCAAAGCACAGCCCCTCTGACACTGTGTCCCCTCAAGATAGGCATCCGTCGTTTCCCACTTCATGATGCGTGTAACATGCTACAAATCAACAGGTGACCGGGACTGGCTGAGGAGGAAGAGTAAACTCCACCGGCCCGCATGACAACATGGCTTGACTTTGATGATCTTTTCCATCCCCTCACCGACTCCGACACACACGCGAGCCAATCACGTTGGCGAGTGCTACCCCAGGTTTGGCACTCGGGGATACCGGAGCCGGATGGAGCACCACCACCTTTACCACGAGAGGACGGCACACTCGTGACTTGAAGAGCCGATTGTGGCTTGATTATCCCGGAAGTTAGATCACGGGAAACCTCAGTTCATCCGACTGCTCATTGCCGTCAGCCGTTTAAAGTTTGGTCCTCTCCCGTTACCCCAGGTTTCGCCCCGGGGGTACCGGAGCCGGCCCAGGATGCCCCCTGTATCGGAGGGTCGCAGGGAATAATAGCCTAATGATCAGGAGGTGTCGCCGATTCGGCCCTGCTGAACTAAACCAGACAAAGTCAGAACACCCTTCAGGGCACGCGCAAATCCGGGGACGACGTTGGGCGGGCAGTCTAGGCCGTCTGGGGCCAAGGTTCCGCTTCCATGGAATTGGGGGGGCAGGAGAGTCTTGTTCAACATATATAAAAAGAGTCGACGAGATCGAGTGCGACGCTGTCACCAAGTCTCTTCTTCAACTCCTCTGCATGCCTTTTGCAAACAATGGCTTCTAAATCTCTTGAAAAGACCAAGGTGGAGCATGGGGATGACATCCACGATATTGACGTGGTTGCTCAGCTTGCCCATGATGTTGAGAACCAGGACCTTTCGCCGTGGACACCTCGCATGCTCCGGCTTTACTTGGTTCTTGGCTGTGCCTATCTCTGCGGATGTCTGGTACGTTGAAAGACTGAATTAATGGTAGACATTGAGTAGCTAACATTTCTGCTTGAATAGAATGGTATGTCAATTCGCGACACCACAACCAGAAACCCCTCAAGCTAGGAATTGGCATTCTAACGTGTTTCCCATAGGCTATGATGGATCGCTCATGGGTGGTCTGAACGGAATGGTGTCTTATCAGAATTACTTCGGAATGTAAGTGAGCCCATCAATGGTGTAAGCGCCTGGCTAATGCGGCGTAGGTCTATGGAGGGCTCAACCACCGGCATCATCTTTGCTATGTACAACATCGGCTCTGTCGCTGCCGTCTTCTTTACAGGCCCTGTGAACGACTACTTTGGTAGACGCTGGGGCATGTTTACAGGTGCTGCCGTCGTCATTATCGGCACAATCGTGCAGGCGACTTCGTCAGGCCGTGGCCAGTTCCTCGGTGGACGGTTCGTTCTGGGCTTTGGCGTCAGCTTCTGCTGTGTCTCTGCTCCCTGCTACGTCAGTGAGATGGCTCATCCCAAGTGGCGAGGCACCTTGACGGGCCTGTACAACTGTACTTGGTACATCGGCAGCATCATCGCCAGTTGGGTCGTTTACGGATGCAGCTACATCGACACCAACGCGGCCTGGCGCATTCCCATCTGGTGCCAGATGATCACCTCTGGCATTGTTGTTATTGGCGTCTTTTTCTTGCCCGAGTCGCCTCGCTGGCTCATGGCTCAGGATAAGCACAATGAGGCTATCCAGGTGCTTGCTGCCTATCACGGCGAGGGAGATGAGAACCACCCCATGGTTCAGCTTCAAATGAAGGAGATGATGTCGCAGATTTCGGCCGAAGCGACCGACAAGAAGTGGTGGGACTACAGTGGACTCTGGAAGACGCATAGTGCGCGACGCAGACTCATCTGTGTTCTCGGTATGGCAGTCTTTGGTCAGATCAGCGGAAACAGCTTGAGGTGAGTACTCCTCTGGCCTTGAAAGAAAACGCACTGACTTGGTATCAGCTCGTATTATATGCCCGTCATGCTTAAGAACGCCGGCATCCACCAGCAGCACAAGGTTCTGGCTCTGAACGGAATCAACCCAGTTCTTTGCTTCTTTGGCGCCATTCTCGGAGCCCGACTTACAGACGTCATTGGACGACGCCCTCTCCTGCTGTACTCGATCGTCTTTTGCTCATGCTGCTTCGCCATCATCACGGGCACCAGCAAGCTCTCTCTTGACGAGCCCGATAACAAGAACGCCGCCAACGGAACCGTCGCCATGATCTTCATCTTTGGCATCGTCTTCTCCTTCGGTTGGACGCCCCTTCAGTCTGCCTACATTGCCGAGTGCTTGTCCACCGACATCCGCGCCAAGGGAACTGCCATTGGCAACTTTGCCAGCTCCCTCGCTTCGGCGGTCATCCAGTACAGCAGCGGTCCTGCTTTCCAGCACATCAAGTACTACTTCTACCTGGTCTTTGTGTTCTGGGATCTCTTTGAGGCTGTTTTCATCTACTTCTTGTTCCCCGAGACCAAGGATCGTACTCTGGAGGAGTTGTCTGAGGTGTTTGAGGCGCCGAACCCTGTCCACAAGAGTTTGGAGAAGAGGGATGCTACGACTGTCATGAATACGCTCAATCTTACTGGAGATGGCAAGCTGGAGGCTTAGACAACTACCTGGTAGAGCTGATTGAGTGGCAACTTGTAGGGCTGAGAGTAATGCGGAGGGTTGGCATAGGTAGCTGAGTTGTTGATTGTCAATATGAAGTCTGAAGCATGATTAAAAGTAACAAACCTGCAATTGTTCCAACGTGAACGAGTAAACCTCAACTCAATCGAGTTTACAAGGGCTCAATTCTCTCGTTCAATTCTCATTGCCATTGTTCAGTGAATGGCGTATGCGAGCTGCGACTTGGTTGCGGTTCAGATGAAGATTTGGACGGAAGGGAGTATTCTGCAATGGCATTACTTGACTCAAGCAACTACCATGTGTCTTCACGGGACGCGTAAGAACCATGTAAAACTTGAGAAAATTATGGAGTAGAAGGCGGCTGCAAATGTGGACAGTAGCACAGGGGGGACAATGACTGAGTGGCCGCCCAACATGAGACCACTCACTCATGTGTTAGCTACCAGTTACTACCAACACAAGTCATTTCTGCTCGTCTAGCACCTCACGAATGCCCTCTCACGACACAGGAAACAGAAACGAAATTCCCCTCCGTCGCATGACCGTCAAACTTTGTCAACTCCCTCGGCTCAGAGGAAATACGAAGCCGAGCAACCAATCGCCTCTCCCGCTACAGACTGGGGTAACGAAGCTGGGGTCGTTTTCACTGCCGCTCCAATCTCGACGCTCAATTGACGCCGGTCCGAGCATCCCCGGTCTTCTCCTCATTGTCGATCCACTCACGTCCTTCACATGACCTTTCCTGTTATTATGCGCGTTGCTCCCCCGCGTTTTCTCATTCGGCCCGTGGCGGAGCGAAAGCGGATTTCTTGTTTGACGCGATGGAGCAAGTTGACGACGGATTGAACGACTCTGGCAACTGGCCTGCAAGGAAGAGGCTTCGGACTTCGCATGCGGTATGTTTGAGGTTTGTAGTGTCCATGTGCCGAGCTGATGCGACACAGTGTGATGGGTGTCGGACCCGTAAAACAAGGTCCCTGATCCCAACCCTCCATCCGAGACTCCCGTTATCAACGTATCTCTGACCCGGTTGATAGATGCGATGGAGGCCATCCTTGTGCCACGTGTGCCGCTGCGAATCAAGACTGCGCATATGGGTCTGAGGCCAACTCGTAAGCATTGGATAGATACCGTTCATGTCGCTGTGTAGTAATAATGGCACCTTAGGAGAAGCAAGACCGATGTAATCCTGGAGAGCGTTCTTCGAGTGGAGAGATCCCTCCACGAGCTCAAGTCTAATATCGTGAGTCGAGCTCCTGTTGTCAGCGCGTGCATCCTCTGACCCACGTTGCTCCTAGTCGTCGATCAGTCCTCAAGTTGCCAGTCAGCCCCAGTCTCAAGCTTCGCCGCATGATCGTCGCACCAATTCTTTCTGTGGCTCAACACCAGATGCAAGCTTGAGACGGAGGAGCTTTGCCATCCATACGCCTACAAGTCAGGACTACCGTGAGGATGGCAACAACTTTGAGAACGCCGTCTTGGATTCGATGCACACTTCTACAACAGAGTCTGTCCTGCAATGGCCACACTTTGACGTCTTTCCACAACTACGGAGCGACGGAATGTCGATATTCCACCTTGAGCAGTCTCGCACTCCGTGGGTGGTGACATCGAACCCGATATATCCATATGTTGATGCCGATGCTATCGACTCAATGCTCGACTCATTCGAGCACAATGTGAACTTTTGGTATCCTACAATGTCACAGAGTCAGCTGCAGGCGATAAGATCGACAATGGAGAATGGGGTGCCAGCCGAGGACACCGTCCACTGCTGTCTCTGCTTGCTGACGCTAGCGTTGGGATGTGCAAGCCAGTCCGTCGCTGGCCTACGATTTGTTACCGAGTCTGAAGATGCAGAGAAAGAAAGGAGACTTCGAAAGCGGAAGATGGGCGACGTATACTTTCAACTAGCTTTGAAGAAGATACACGTCGCCCATCTTCAGGTTGACTCGGAGACGACGCAATGTCTATTCTTTGCTGCGTGAGTTGAATTCCATGAACCTTTAGCTCGAGACTGATCTTTTACAGTCTCTACTTTGCCTCGCTCGTTCGGCCTCTTCAAGCTTGGGAGTATCTGAGCGCCACGGCAACGAGATGCATGCTTCTCTTGTCATATCCCTCAGATAAACCAGACGTTGAGAATGAAGAGCGGATTAGAAGAATATTCTGGTCTTGTTATATCCTTGAAAGGTACTACCGAGACAACAGGAATGCAGGCCTTGACTAACACTATACGCAGCGACTATATGGCCGAGTTATCAGCTTGCCCACCTTCTGGAATTGCCAGGGTCGAATCTTCTGTCCAGCTTCCCAGTGTCTACCACACACACACCTCAGACAAAGAAGAAGAGGAATCGTCGCTCTATTTTCTCGCTTGTATCAGCATGAGGCGTCTGCTCAACCGAGTACATCAGCTATTGTACGCACGAGACTCGGGTGCCGCATTCGACCAATCTCGATTTCCAAGGATTGTAGCGGAGCTCCAACGTCAACTAGACGATTGGCGCGACGTATTACCAGCATCCTTTTACTTCAGCATCGATACGGAGGAGACTGCCACTGAAGCTGGGGGGTTTCTTCGACAGCGTTACTTGACATGCAGAGGAGTCATCTACCGACCGTATTTGATGTGGATGCTGAGTGATAGCCACGTGGGTGCGAATGACAGTGGTCTCGCTATCCCGGAGGCTTTGTCCAATTCTAAGGCGTGTTTGGATGCCTGCTTGCTACATGCACTCAACCTGCGAGGCTTTTCACAGACAGTCATGATTGACACCTGGATATGTTCACTGTCGTAAGTGCCTTCTAATCGCCACCTCTCTCCCCATGTTAGAACAGTGAATACTGATCAAGCTAGTATGTCGGGTGCAATGCTCATACTTCTCGCTGCTTGTCAGGTGCCTGCTTTGAAGGATCTCATCAGCCATCGCGTCACTCGTGTGGGCGATCATCTCCAGCAGCTGTTCCACCACTGGCGTAGCATTTTTTTCGGAGCAGATTCGCCGAGCGTTGAGCGAAGTTTAGGGCTGATTGAGAAAGCGGATGGGTATATCAAGGAATCATGTTAACTCTTGATGTTTTTATAACCCTGCTAACACTATGGAGAGCATATACTAGCATGGTTAGCGAGGGTTGATACTGTTCAGAGTTCGGACTCATGAAGCACACGTTCCATGTCTGGAGGAGGAGGGACAAGTGATTGTAAATTAGCCTTATTGTATTCCTTCTAATTTGTCTCATCGCTGGAGTGTATGAGCTCTGGGATCCGAAGTGACACTGATCGAATCGAGTCAAGAGGCCAACTGGTTAAGGGGGTCCTTTTCATTAACGGACTGTAATCATTCGTTCTGTGCCTACCCTAGAAGAATCTGTGATTGAGCTCACGATTCTAGAAATACTCATAGCGCCGCAGAGAAACTTCCTGGGCTATTCTGGAAATGCTGATACTAAGCTAAAAAAGATAATGTTTCGATATCGTCGTGTTAGTCGTGGGACAATGGCCGCCGCTTGCATTGAGTGCCGGAACACCGTAGTCTAGCGCACAAACAAACCCCTAGAGGTTCTTTGAAGGCCGCTTTAAGAGAGAGTTGCGGCTTCAATTTACCAACTCACCTGCGGATTATTGGTTGTGGCCTGGTCTAGGTAGTCCTTGAACCAGATGTCTCTACTGTATCTCAATGACGACAATGACATCATCACTTTGGAATCCACATTCCTGCATCATGACTATCGACGTGGGACAACCTTTCCAGTGAATCCTCTCTTCTGGACCCCAACATGTTTAGTGGACGCTTACAAAGAAAGATCCGACTCAGGTGTCGCACCTTATCTCACAGCGCATTCGAGTCTCACAGCCTTTCTCTACGCAAACACTACTGTATCACTGGTCGCATCTTTTATCAACCAAGATGAGCTGGATGGACAGCTGGAGCAGGCCTTCCAAGACCCAAGCGACGCCTGCACCCTACTACCTACTTCCCGGCGGCGAGGCGACGCCATACTGCCACTCATGCGGGAGGGTGATTAGCAACCGACGGACAACGGCCAAGGCCAAGGCCAACGACACGCCTGTCAAGTACTGTTCGAGTCGGTGCAGGACGAACAAGCCAGGGAAACTAGACCGTGAACTCGAGACGGCGTTTGTGCAGTTTCTGTCCGCGGAGGACAGTGTCCAAGCGGAAGTGAGAGGAATGACCAAAGGACAAGGGGCAGTTCGATCGAAGAAGAAAGGCAAACAGGGCAAAGGCGATGATCGAATTTTGGTACCTTGCAGCGCCGTCGAGGACCATGTTTTCGGGACTCATCAATTATCGATGGAAGAGTCTGAGCCTGAGAGCGAAGACGTAACGGCGGATACACCAACCGCTCTACCACCAGGACGTTTAGAGGTGGCATCTTTTGGAGAAGACATGGACCTTGAAGGAAATCTCGCCGAAGACATGAGCATCGACGGTCATGTACTCGCACGTCTGGCAGTCCGAAGCGGAACACGTATTCGACCACCACAGTCGGTGTCCGAGGTCAATGGGAGCGTTGGTGGCGAAAAAGGGCGCGCAGAGAGGATCCAAGAGACAAATGTCATGGCCGAGAAACGAAAAGAAGGCCAGAAAAAAGCAAAGCAAAAGGAAATGACAAAGTGCGCGGCACGAAGAGGCGTTGTCTTTGGGTTCCTCGTCGGTGAAGAGAGAAGACTCTGTGAAGCTGTTATGGCGGGAAAGGTCGTGGAAGCGAGCTTTGCCAAGGGAGATTGGAGCATCAGATGGAGAGAATGACCTGCGCCAAGCGGGACAAAATCCCCTGACGAGGTAAAGGGCGCGGTAACTGGTGGCTTAGAAACGGCGTGTCGATAGTCATGCAGGTCATGAATGAGGCTGATTCAAAAGAAGAAGGTCCTTATCTTTGACACAGCCGCCGCAGCCGCAATGATCTACTAAGAATGAGTCTAGAAGGCAATCAGAAAATGACCGAGTTTGAGAGTAACGAGCATGGCGTGCTTCATGTGCCAACGACTCAGGCAAGCCTCGGCTGTAAATACCTCATCAGCTCTATCGAATTCATGCATGCGACCCCTGACCCAGCTCGAAAATCCGGACGTATTCCGCAGAGCAAGAGATCGCTAATAAGAAAGCGCGGCTCCGACGTAGATAGCGGAGGGACTCGTCGTAGGATGGAACTAACACGTGTAACGATCGATCGGACTGGTTCGTCTCATGTTCATTGACTGGAAGGAATGAAGGAATTGTGATCGGAAGCGGCCGCTGAAGGAAGCAGTCGTGAACCAACACTTGAAAGCTTTGGGCTGAGGCTAAGAAAAAGGCGTTGCTAGCCGACCAGGGGTTGAGGAAAAAAGTGGTGACATTTGGAGAACTCGGTCCTTTCTAGACAAGGATTAGGGCCTCTAATCATGTCAGGGCTTTGGCTGTCAGCCGATTGATGGCCTTTGACGTTGCAGAGCCCCAGCTGTCAACTTTGAAGCCCGACGATCCAGATGGGCACTGCAGAGATTCGTGATGGAGCAGTTTTTCTTTTCTGGTGGGTTAGAGTCCACTCATGATGGTATGGGGCCCCAGAATCTGGGGTTTGACGGTTAGAATCTGGGGGATACACAGCTAGAAGGAAACGATTTGTAAAAGAAATGTCTGAAGACCTCGTAATGGGATGCCATCTGAGGTTCTAGTATGTAATGGCTTGCTCGATCGGGCAGGTCAACGCAAGTCCGTCAACGCCTCATCACGCCAGGGTAGGGCCAACAATAGCATGGTTATCTGTTGGTCCGGATTTGCACATCAGGTACCCGGAAGGATCCTCGAACCAGGCACTCGGGTGTTGGCTGATGATGCCCCCCTGGTCTCGCCTGTGGAAGAACGCCAGGATTCAAAGCCTTCATTTCGATTATCAGTGGTCCAGGAAATATCGAAACGTCGTTCCGCGGTGGCTTGCCTCGTCAGACGAACGCTACGGATCGCCACCCGAGATTCACGGCATCCACTCGAGCCCCTGGTCCTCGCGCCACCTTTTCAGCTGAGATGCTGCACCACACTGCATGATCCGCAAGCCGGTACCTGCTGTCCTGGGCCGAGAACATGAACGCTCCCGTCGGCTTCGAGAACAAGACCGGCTCCTAATTACCACCCCTAACCGCCGCCCCCAAAATCAGGATATTTGGCGTTTGAGGCTTCGAGGCGTTTATCGACAATCTGATTGTCCAAGGCTAAGGACGACGGACGCGTATGGCGGCAGCCTCAATATGACTGTATGGAGGGGTCGAGAGGCTACGCTAACCTCTGCCCTGTGGGGAGTTTTTCGGACCGAACTGTCTCTCTGTCATTATCTCTCTTGAAGATTTCAGCTTAATCTTTATCTCCGGAAGATCATGTCTTAAAACAAAACCTGATAACGGGGAACGTCCGCTTAATAAAAAAGACACTTGGACCTTGCCTTGGGGGACCCTCTTCTGTTATCGGACGGGGACGCCGGATACCTTCTACACAGGGCTTAGCTGGCCCCCAAGCGAAACAGACGTTAGCCCGTGATTTAATGCCCTTGGCCAATAGACTACCTCAGAGCGATCAGCGAGTCAGTCGACGTTCTCGAATCCCCAGCATCAACCAATGATGCCCTCAACGAGGGGCCCTGGGAGCCTCCATCAGCTACTGCGTAGGCTTGTTCCCCGGATTTTTAGCAAATGGCGCATTGTATCAGTGAAAGGGGCCTTCTAGACCCTCCCCCACGGATGCACCAAGCTGGGGGTGAAGACGACTGACAGGTTTTGCCCAGGGGTTGGTGGTCGACGTTGTCCCTGCGTTCAAATGCAGATCATCCCCGTCATCCAGAGAAAGCGCCGTGCCTCGAAGGAGTTCATTGCGATCACCGTTTTCTATGTCACGTCAAGTTTCATGAGCACCAACCTTACGGGGTCGTCTTTGTCGTCGCCATGGCTGGATACCAACTCAACACTTATCTGGCTGTCAGCATCACATGGGTCGCTGCCTTTTTTGCGCTGATTGCAAGAGTGTTTGCACGACGCATGACAAAGATCCATTGGTGGTGGGATGACTACCTTTGCGTGGGAGCCTTTGTGAGTTGCGTCGTCACTTGTTTTGTATTGACAGAGGCTAATGGACTCTAGGTGTTTTGCTGCTTCTACTGCGTCGTCTTGATAACATGTAAGGCCTCTCTCTCGTAAGGAGTGGGCGCACTTAAATGCTAATGGTTCTTAGGGACGGTTAAGTGGTACATGGGACAAACACTTGAGCCATGGCTGAGCGAGGAGAAGAGGGAAGACATTCTTCTTCACTCAAGATTCATGCAGTTCCTCGTCTCGCTCAGCTATAGCTACGCCATCGGCCTGTCTAAGCTGTCGATTCTTCTTTTCTACTGGCGCATCTTTAAACAATCCGCCATCCGAATCCCTATCCAGATCATGCTTGGAATCACAGGCATCTGGCTTGTCCTCCGTACTTTCATGGTCATCTTCCACTGCGTCCCGGTGCAAGCATACTGGGACCATTCCATCGAGGGTGCCACCTGCAATATCAACGACACGCAGTTCTTCTTTGGCACTTGTCTGACTCATTTCGTGATGGATATCGTCATCTTGGCTCTTCCCGTTATCGAGGTCTTCAAGCTGCGTCTTCGACTGGGGCAGAAGTTTGCCATTACAGCTCTCTTCCTTCTTGGTTTCATGTGAGTCTCTTGTATCATGTTGAGGAACGAGACCCTAACGAATGAAGTGTCTGCCTTGCTTCCATGTTTGTTATCATTGAATCGATCCGATACGACACAAACACGACACAAATGCCGCGAGATATGGCCCTTAACGACATCTGGGGCTGCGTCGAGATTAATATCGCCATCGTCTCCGGTAACTAGCCCCGAGCTAATACTTCACCCATGAACCATGCTAAACTTCGCGTCTTAGGTTGCTTTCCTTTACTCCGACCCATCTTCCGCCGTATTCTACCCTCGTCCTTCCTCAGCTCTACCGGCAGCAGCCATCCCATCAGCCGATCCACACACGCCATCCGCCTCACAACCCTCAACAGAACAAACAAAGAAAAAGAGATTGACGAGTCGAGTTCCACACACAACCTCGCAGACCCAGAGCAAGGGCTTGCAGGCACGTCAGATTTCGAGACGGTCGATAACAAGGAGGGCATCCAGACCGTGATAACAAGTCAGATGCAGGGCTCCCGTCTATCCCGAGACCACGGCGATGCGGGCATCTATGTCCGAAGCGACATGGTGGTGGTGGAGGAACATACATATGCGATGAAACGATAAAAGGATGGTTGCGAGAGCCGTCTCGGATACTACGTTTTTTCTAATCAGTGACTTTTTAATTATTGACTTTTTATTAACTGTCAGATTCAGGCAGATCGTTCCCAAATACACTAGGCGTAATAGGGGAGGAGGTATTTCAGGGCTCACAGGTGAGTAATTGACTTTACATAGTAGCTGTAGTATTTCTCGTAGTATCCTTGCCACCCCCAGCACGGCGCGGCCTATCTGCTTAAAGAGAGCGCGTGCCGTGTCTTTAGATAGTTGCGTATGATGTTGACTCAGTGACTTGCTTTTCAAAGGTGGTTGTATCATTTCCTCCTACTTCGTTTACTACTTCTTCTTAAAAGCCATCAAGCCTAGCCAATCTGAAAATGCCGCCGGCCTTGTTCATCCCTTTTCAACTCCTTCGCGACAGTCCCATCAACACATCGCACCACTCGACCATCCCCAGGAGGCAGAATCACATGTAACATCTTCCAAGGCGCCTTGAAACCAGACTCCTCATGCCTGACAAACTTGACCTTGACCTCTGCGTTGTCAGCCGCATAAGAAAGCTCATACTTGGATATCCTGTTCTTCGCCATAGCCGAGACGCCATCGTCCTCATACCACGCGTTGTCGTACCACTTATCCCCAAGGCCATCCTTTGGTGGAAAGATCTCGACGGCTCGGTAGTCGTCTAGCGGTAGTTGGGCAGGGTTCGTCGTTTCACCTGGTGATAGGACTTGGACGTCTTTTCCAATCTGGATAGCTGAGCCGACTTTTGCGAGGACAGGGATTCCGGCACCATGCCACTCGGCATCCAATGTAACCCACTGGCCGACTGAAAGGTGTTGATAAGGGGCGTTGAGGTTGATGAATCCGCCGTCGTTAGCAGAGGCCTTGGGGAGGTATACTTGTGCTTTGGAAGCACCGGGTTCAAAGACACCACCGATCAGAAGAGAATCACCGAGCCAATACTGCGTCTCGCCATCCATAATCTTCTCAGTCCAAACCTCTGGATCGGCTTCATAGCCCCAACCAGTCCAGCGCTGTGGCGGGATTGCATGCTGATGACTTTCCAACATGAGAGAGTACAGATACGGCATCAAGGCATAGCGGCGCTTGATAGTCTTCCGAACCAGGTGCGTGATCTCGGGATACATCCAAGGTTCAATGACGTCGCCGACTTGGTTGTCGTTGCCAGTTTTGAAACAGTTGATGGCGAAGCGAGGTGAGTAGATGCCCTGTTGAACCCAACGGACGAGGAGTTCAGGGGATGGCTGGGGTCCCTCGAACCCCCCAATATCGTGGCCATAGCATTGCATGAGAGACATGCCTGCATTTAAAGACAAGGCATTGGCGCCCTTCATGCTTGACCAACTGGTGACGTTGTCACCACTCCAGGAACTACACGCGTATCGTATGGTTCCAGCTGTGGCGCTGCGTGTGAGAACGAATGGCCTCGCGTCTGGATCCGCGTCGACCAAGGCATCGTGAGAAGACTTGCCATGAAGTTCAGTCTGGAGACTTCGACCCCATAGTCCAATTTCTGGGCGATATTTTGCGGCTTCTGGAACAGTGAGAGATGGCTCGTTGAGAGCGCATCTCCACTCATCGTCGCCGATGACATATTCATTGTTATCGTTCCACATGCAGTCGATGCCCTCCTCGCGTAGCTTCTTGATTCCCTCGTACCACCACTTGAAGCCAGCCGCTGAAGTAAAGTCGATGTGGCCACCAAGACCGCTTTCACCTCCTCCGGCGCTCCATAGCCTAGCAATGGCGCTCTGGTTGGTATGCGGGTCTGTGAACAAGGCACCGGCATCCTTCAGCTTCTGGTACTCGGGATGGTTCTCGAGAACGTAGGGTTTGACATTGGCAATGAGTCTCATTCCCAGTTTGTGGTATTCTTCGATGAAGGCCTTGGGATCCGGAAAGCGGTGGTGATTCCAGGTGAAGACGTTTCGAGTCTTAGGAGGATGCTCGGAGACAGTGTATCCAGAAGACATCTGATAAGCGGAGCAAGGGATGTCGTTCTCCTTCATCTTTCTTGCAAGCTCCAGAAGCGCCTCGGATGCTGGAGGGTCGTCAAGCATGGAATACTTCATGCCTCCAGAAAGGTATCCAAAAGCCCAGCGAGGAACCAGCAAGGGATACCCGGCAAGCCTTGCATATGTAGTGACGATGTCTTTGAGAGTCTTCCCAACAATCATGTACTCCTCCAAGCCTCCATAGTCTTGACGAAGGACCTTGTAGTGACCCCACATGCCGTCCATCTCGGATCCGATTGAGTACTCGCCTCTGGCATGACTGGTAGAGAAAAGTGCAACACAGCCCCGAGGAGTAGCATTGATGAGAAGCGGGATGTTCTTGTAAAGCGGGTCTGTCTTGTAGTTGTCGTAGCCAAAGCTGTCAGTGGCAGAGAGTTGGAATCTCCGCCCAGAGAGATTCATGGGAGCGGCCTTTTCGCCAAGGCCGACGTGAAGAGTACCGCGATGATATCGCGAATAATGCCCTACTCCTCCGCCATTGACAATATAGGCTCGGTGAGGCAGATCTTGGTGAAGGGGGGCCTCATCTGAGCCCCCGAGAGACACGCTGACGAGAGGGCATGAATCACTCCAGTCCACTCTGGCGCTGATTTCTCCGATGCGAACTTCCTTGCTCGCTTCCACCGCTTGGACGTTTATCTCAGTATCCGACAAGTCCTTGGTGGGTGTTGGGATGCTAGGATGAGGTGGCAGAGGGTGACTGTCACTGATGTATGTTGTTCGAAAGACATTGGGGAGAATAGCTTCGAAAGAAAAGTTGAACGGGAGTTCTGGGTCTTGAGACTTGAGGTGCACAGAAGGACTTGTCTCATTGTCCTCGTGTAGAACGGGACGCAGAGTCCAAGAGGAGGGGACGCGTTCGTGCTGAGGCATATTTGCGATGCTACCTTGATTTGAGGGGTAAGTATCTGCCGCATCACACCTGGATGCCCCCCTGCTTAAGTAGCATTTGCACTTCTACATCAACCTCTAGGATAATCAGTTCTCTCCTCACTGCCGAGCGGCCATTGAATCTTCGTCTGCATAAACGTGTATGAGGGATTGGCTGTATGGCAGTGAGCCCCGCAGAGTGTGGAGTTGATGGCGTCGATTGCAGCCAAATCTGAGATGTAGCGTGAGGGGAACGTTCCATTGATGGTAAGATAACCCGGCTTGTTTGACGCTTTATAGAGTAGGGGAGATATATCTTGAGCCGGTTCAAGTAATAGCGTGTCGTGATGAGTCAAGATACCAGAGTAAGATCCGTTAAATAGTCGTATCTATAGAGAGAAATAAGAATACAGCGTCTATAAGACTGCGTGTATTTCTACTTGCGAAATGAAAAGGCCTCAACCTCTCTCCACCACCCACGATCATACCTCCAAAGATTCAACCCGTTGACCGTTCCTCGACTATCTTCAAAGCTATCCTGCAGCTCGTCCAGGCACTCGAGTACCCTTGACTTGTCATCTTCCTTGTTCATGATGGTGTAATGCCCCCTCCATCTTTCCTGCTGATCCTGTCGACTGAGGAAAGGCTCCCATTTGTCTCTCAGCTCGGATCGCAACTTTGCCGACTTCTTCTGTCCTTCTGAGATTCTGATTCCAACTCCCTTGCCGATCTCATATATGCCTTCTTTCTTGACCGTGATGTCGAATTTTGTGGTGTATTGTGATATCTCTGCAATGTCTTGCTTCAACTGGTGCAGCTTGGTGCCAGGTAGAGCGTGAAAAAGCGTGACATGGGCCTCTACCTTCAACAGTCGTGAGGGAAACCACTGTCTTCGTAACGCCGTCATTGCCTCGTGGTGAGCGTCATCGGTCCAGATTGTCAAGACATAGTGATCTCCCTCGTCTGTTGTAGTGTTGGGCCTGTGGTTTTCGTGACGTTCATGTTGAGGGTTGCTTTCGTGTTGGATGTTGGCTCTAGAGCTCAAAGTTGACATTTGCTGTCTCGGCGATGGCTGCATTGATGCGGTATCTTTCGGGCCTGTCATTACTTTGGCAAAGGTTCGAAGAGATGGGAAAGAGGGTCGAAAATGTAACATGCTGACGGGAACAATCGTGATGGTTGCCAGTTGGGTTTTGATGCCGAGCCTGAGAAACCCGCTTTTTACGCGTACGAGTCCTGACGTCAACGATTCGGGTGGCCAAGCCAGAAGCAGACAATGGCTGGAAATCCAGGAGCAAATAATTTCGACTAAAACTGAGCATCTACGGCAGATATTACACAATCTACCTGTACATTTCACCCGCTTCCTTTCGTGTGAGTAAACCACGAGGGGACTCAGGAGAATGCCTTATGCATTGCAATTCCTACCCAGTAGACCACTAAGACACCTCAACTGGATACATTCTGTTTCGGCCGAACAAATCCGGCACTTCCAAAAATCCCCTCAAATACCCGATCAGTCGAGAAGATACATCGTTGCTGACCTGGCACTACCTAGAGGCGGCTGCTAGAGCCTTGAGAAGGTTTATCCTCTCCTCCATAGCACGCCGAAGGTCGGTTTCTGTCCAATTTGACGAAACGACAACCTCGTCACCGGGCTCAAGTAAAACGGTTGGATTTGGGCCTACAACATCTGTGAGGGCCTTGTGAAAGGTGTCCCTATCGGCAGGTTTGATGTTACTGAACCTGACAATGTAGGGGGGCCCCTCGATCGTTCCGGGCATGGTGCTAGGCGGTGGAAAAGATTGGTAAGGAAGGCGAGTGTCGAGATGAATTGAAAGCTGATATTGTGCGAGGGAAAGTGTTGTTACTGGGCTTTCTAGGTAGAAGCAAAGAGCCGGCGGTGACCTGGCTTATATATCTGGCCATACTTGTCTGTTGTTGGCATTAATACCATTGGTAGTGATTTATTGTTAATACTATCACTGAATCCGTTTGTAGCGGAACCGTTGTCAAAACTGAATAAGAGATTATGGCAGAGGGGGGATGAGCCCATGAGTGAAGCACATTACATGAAGTGACTGTGATGGGTTCGCAATAGGGTTTTCATGTTCACTGTCTTGAGGAAGCATAGCAATGGTGAACGACGGAGTACACTTGGACTCACTGTATCCCCAATTTAATTGCATAGATGAAGAAAGCAATTGAATGTGTGCCCGTTGGAGTTTCTGCCTAGTGCATGGCTAATACCTATGAACTACCCATATTACACATAATTGTTGACCAAGCGAGCCGGGCACTCCCAAAGCTACCCTGAGATTCTTTGATCAAATCTTCGGAGACAGGACTTTGCCCTGTCCTCTCCTTCCTGGGTGGAGCGGATGTTGAAGGAGAACTACTTGAGCTTCTCCGTCAGAGAGCGCTTGAGCTCCTCAGATTCCTTGTACGAGGTGATGATGTATTTGTTGTCAACCACGTAGAAACTCCACCACGCCCCGATACCCAAGACATCTCCCAATGCCTTCGTGAGACGAGCGTCGTTTCCGACCACAGTCGTGCTGAGATAGACTGTGTGGACAGGGGCGGGCATTTTGATAGATAGTAGCAAGAATTGGTGAAAAGTCGAGTATTGCGATAAGTTGATGATTAATCTGATGCCAGAGAAAGTTGTGTTGCGTGTAGAAGGAAAGAACGGAGACGTCTTGTCTTGCGGTTTTATATCCGTTCATTCTAGATCATCTCTGGTCACTGACACCCGCTGGCAACGATTGATGGCTTGAAGATTGTCCCTGAATCGGTTTATAGCCGGGTACAGCTGTGAAGATGTGTCATTACAAAGAAGAAGATGAGGCTTGAATAAGGCAGGTTCCTTAAGGCAGCTGATTATCGGTACTTAATAGGTTGCTATTATTAGTCTATCTAATATTTCCCACGGAAGTCAGGGGCTAGTGTAGTTTATGCATACATTTAGGCATGCATGGACTTGGACTAAATATTTCTCTTTTCCCCTGACTACACTTTTCAACCCTCACATTTACTGTATTTTTGACATACAGGTTTTACGCTTTGCCTATAAACACAAACCGTGAATACTTTGTGCTCTACAAATCTACTTTTTTGACAACTTGCACCCATTGACTAGTGCACACTTACCAAGTAAGAGAAGATCAAGACCGCCACACATCATCGCAAACCTGAACGTGGCCACATAGTAGCGTGACTTCTTCACTGTCTTCTACACCTTTTGCCCCTTGCCGGTGCTCACTATTAAGGGTGATGTCAGGGATGTGAAACTAATTTGACCAATAATATTATCTGTTCCTCTTACATACGTAGTAGCCCCTGACAGTTTCTGAGCTATCAGGTATAGTAGGTGGATTTCTCGGCATTTCATGTGTTACTTTAAGCCGGGCTGGGATATTTGCTGATCGGGAGGCTCATGACAACACCCTTGGGAGAAATGAGCTCAACAGTAACCCCTTTCTTTTCATGCTCATCCATGGCATCCTTGGCCTCTTCAAAGGTCTTGTAGGCGTAGACAAGATGGCGTGTTTGATCAACATTCAGATGTGTAACACACCACACAGGGAGCCCACCGGATCCTCGTATGTTCCGAAAGAGTTCGGCCTGATCTTTAACTTTGGCTGTCTCGATGGTGAAAACTTTGAAAGGCGTTGGGATCGTCATTTTGCGAAATAGTCAAAAGCGGAATTGCGAAGTTGATATGGTGTAAAGAGGTTGCTATTACCTGAAGAAAGGAAGAGATGGGAGGGTTGGGCTTGGGGCTTATATACATATCGATGATCAGTCTTCAGCTAGTCACTAATGCTCGTTGCTCATGATACATTGCTTGAATAGTGTCGCTGAATTAGTTCGTGGCCTGGTGTAGCCTTGAAGACGTGAGTAGCGGCTTGCGAAATGAGATAAACTTCTGAATCATGCAAGTTCCCTTTAGTGACTATCAGCCTGGTAATCCAAACAAGTCAAAAGTCTGTATTCACTCACTGCCTGGAGAAAGCACGAAAACATGGTTGATCACAACGATGCATCCGATAGGTTCATCTGTCACAATATCATTGAACACATTTACCAGCACATCACGGCATGGTAACCCACTACCGTGACACCCCGTACCCTAGCGAGGTAAGGTCATAGCTGAAACATTGTAGTGAGATGCTATGCCGCATTGGCTTGAAGGTGTGGTCTTCGCTCAGACTCCATTAGACGAGATCGGACACAGGCATGATTTGACACCCTGATTTTGCATGGAGAGAGTCAAGCAAAGGTTGGTTAATTAATAACATACACCCTGCAAGTCCAAAACGCCTTATGAGCTATCTATTATGATCTAAATGAGTCTAAAGACTCCATGGCCAACCCAACAGTGTCCAGCTAGTCTTCCCAATACAGACATGCGTCTACACTTTCTGCTCCTCAGGACGGGTGGAAGATACGTAGGAAGTGGGCTAATGATATGGACGTGGTCTTTGGTTTCGGTTATGTAGGCTTCGAATTGGCGGAGTCGGCTTCTTCCTCAGCAAGGCGCTTGAGAATGGAGGCCTTGAGCTCCTTTGGATTCCTGTTTGAATAAATGATGTACTCGCGGTCCCTCTCACAAGTCTCCACGCACCAACTTTACTTGCCCAGGAGAGAATTTATCGTGTTCGAGAGGCTCCGTTCAGATGGAACCGAGGTGAAAGGGAGCATGAAAGCTGTAGTGTTGGACTTTAAAATTGAGGCATGCATCTTGCTAGCCGGAAGGACTGATCGGTGAAGAAATCAGCTGCCAAGATGTGTTGTCGAGTTGAGAGGTTAATGTTTGGTAAGAGATGACGTTGTTTCTTGTCGAGAGCATGACCTAACGCGCCATTGACGTGATATATAGGCATCCATGATTGAGTCTTTAGGTCACTGGTTGTCGCTAAGTCGATGTGTTGCAATTCCATGTGAAGCAGGTTGTGACTCAAGGTTACGTAGTAATTTGCCCCTGAATAGAAGACAAGTTGCTCGAAGTGATTCAGTTTTTAGAGCACCAAACGAGGGTTTTCTTTACTCGCTGTCTAGAGTAGGTTCGGTAATCACAGCTAAAGCGTCATCGAAAAAGGCTGCTTCAGACTTAAACTCTGTTCGACTTCCCCCACGGGCTAGATTCTGGCATTAATTCACACCCTGGGGGTGAAGAAGGCAGCGAACTAATCCCTCGGGTAGAGAAAAGTTAGCAACGTGAAACAAAGGGAAAAAGAAAGCGTTCTGATATTTATTAGTACAATAGCAACCATAGAAGGCCTCTCGAGTCTTCACTTTAATCGTGGTGCCTACGGAGAATACTATGTTTTGCTGCTGCAGCTTACTGCCCATTTCAAGGACTCATATAGAACCATAATTCCACACTCCATGTTCGTATGCACAGAATGTCAAGTAAATATCACGGGCTTATAATTTCTATCTAGTGGATCGCTAAGACGTCTGGACTAGATACACATCCCATTATAAGCCAAATGAATCCAGGACTACCTCATGAGCCCGGCGCAGTCATGTCAAGATCGATAATTATCCATCGGAACCACCTACTTCTTAGAGGGTGGCTGAGGAGTAGGAGGCGGCGGCGGCGGGAGAGGCGAAGGCAGAGGTGAGCTTTCCCGTCTTGTCCGTGGCTGAGCCTGCGGTGTCTGGCGCCTGGTTCGCTTTTTGCGCCTGTTTTCCTTTGGCTGAGAATGACACTCGGCTTCTTTCTCAGCCATGAACGGGCGGACACCCGCTTTGATCTCCTCTGGATCCCCCGTCGTGATGATTTCCCAGCTGTTGCGCTTGCTGACATAGGTGACCCGGTATTGCAACACCTTGGTTTTTAGGTAGTCTTCGATGCATGATTTGCATGAAATCTCGCTCGCGGATATTTCAAACGTTACGGTTTTGGGCCCGAAGATTCTGCTGCTCATCTTGCTGGATGGTGGATACAGGTCGGTAGTCGAAAAGGCGAGTCTTGAGATGTATTGAGAAGTTGATGTAATGTGAGCGGAAGTGTTGTTGTTTGTGCAGAATGCGAGAGAGAGGAGGCAACGACGTGCTTTATATCCTCATACAGCTTTGAACTTGCTGCTCACTGACGCTTTGGTGATGACGCGTTGGTATCCAGCTTGGAGTAGGGTGTCACTCCTAAGAGCTCAGTAGTAAGTTATTCCTAGGGCAGGGATGGTCCATTGATTGGAAGCCAAGTTATTTAAGGTGAATCTTGGTTTAGGAATCCCTAGAGGGTTCTCTTGACTTCTTGCAGTAGGTAGGCACGGGTGAATCGGAATTGGAGCATCATCGCCACTGTCACTAAAAGGTTCACGCTCAAAAGACAGGTGCTAGCTAATTTCGTACTTCAAGGAGGAAGATGGAATCTTGCATTAAGCATGCGAATAAGGTTGATGTTATTCACACCCCGTTCGACTTTATCCTATTGAATCACTGGGGCCTTTATTCTCACATACTAAGATGTCTAGTTTCAAGTGAAGGCTTCCTATCAGTGAAATTTCCCCGATGAAGCATTATTATGTCTTGACTAGACACAAAGTCTCGTATAGATAAGCCAGATGAGTCTAACACCGTCATAGCTACCCCCGTCAGGCTCTGGCTAGCTGTCTTAGGATGGGCAACAATACATCCATCCCTTCTCCTTCTCGAGGGGTTTGGAAGTTGAAGGGGAAATGAGTGAGCCAGGATTGGATGTCACTGTACCCCGTGCCTCGGGCAACGGCCTTAGACAGACGTCAACTGCAGCAAAACGCTTTTGGAGAGAGGACCTGAGCTTTTTGGGGTTCTTTGTCGTATAAACGGTGAATTCTTCGTCTCGTTTTGAGTACGAGCAATTATCGCCGAGAACACCACCTGAAAGTTGCAGTGCCCAAATTACATAGAAATTGGACAGGTCAGATGGCGCCTCTTCCAACACAAACTTGAAAGAAGCAGCCTCAGGTCGTTCGGACAAGGGGACTTCCATGCTGCTAGACGACAAAACGCATTGAAAAAGAATGAAAATATTGAGATGAGTCGTGGAGTTGATCCAATGTGAGAGGGAATGCTGGCTTGTAGAGAGAATGGCATGAGGAGGTTTCGCCTCGTGATCTAGGTCCATATATGTATTCATGCCTGGATCTTTGGTTGGTTACTGACACTCTCTGTCGGATGCATTGTTCTTCCATTTGGGGCCGGATGTGGCTCTGAAGAGGCGCATAGCAACTTGCCACCGAATTGAAGACAAGTTACTTGAAGTGAATCTCGATGATGGGCCGTCCAAAGGGGTTCTCTTTACCTGTGCCTTAATCACAAGTCCATCACCCTGGGTCAAGGGCGTATTTTCCCGCCAGACTCTACGACACTCGTCCCCAAGAGACAGATATCGGCAGAATGTCAAACATACGAACAGCTGTACCAACACCAGACTCGTCTCATGGTTGCATTAGCAGCTGACACACTCCTTATGCCCGAAAGCGGGAGGTGCATTAATCTGCCGTGTCTCACCGCCCAACGTCACCGAAACCCGATAAGCCACGATGCTAAGGGCGCGCCGAACTCGCACCAGGACATCACACACACCATCATCAGCCTATCTCCCGCCAATAGATAATGGCCGACAACCAACAGTCTTCGGGATCAGCTCCCGAGGCTTCCTTCGCTCCTTTCCAAAAACTGCCTCCGGAGCTGAGATATCGCATCTGGAACGATGCGCTGGCCGTCACCGCCCAAGAGCGTCTGATACGCCTTAACATCCATGACCGGCGTTATAAGACGCATCACTCGTGTATCGCCGTTCACAACCGTTTCTGCGGGCAACATACTCCATGCAAAACGTACATCAACGGACAACCGAGTCGCATCTCGAATTGCATGATCAACGGGTACTTTGCCTATGATCGGGATGATTCCAATGGCCCTGAAGACCCAAAGAGGAGGGCAAATCTCAAGAATATCGGACTGTCCTGTCGTGAAGCTCGGTCGATGGTTGTTTCGAGATATCCTGAGACCGTGAGGGTTTATCGCGGCAGCTATCTTCAAGGCGAGGGCACACGCCATATTCGATGCGACCCAGCAAGCGATGTTCTCGTCATCACCAAGATGCCGGTGCATAATTCACACCCGCATCCCTCCCCAGGTGGCAATCCTTTAGTGATTATGGAGGAACGTTCCCTTTCGATGAGATACCCGCGGGACTCCAGGCTCTTTGCTGAGTTTCGCCGCATGCTCTCGAGTTTCCAACACGTCGCATTCCTTCACCAAGGACATCGCCGAAGATCATTCCCCTTAGATCTTGCGAGGTCAGAAGATTTCATCAGTCTTCTATTCTACTTTGAGTCATTAAAGTCTCTGTACCTCTGGCCGGATCCTGATCTTTGGCCCGACGTGTACGAGAACGTGGTGGAGGTGGAGACCATTGAAGATCTCCGTATCTTGGACTATGAACCTCGATGGGACATAGAAAACACGGCGGAGGACATCATGAACAAGTATAAAGCGCGAGCCGAGACCCAAAATGCTCATTTCGTTGAGGGCGAGGAGCACTGGATCCCGAAACCAAAGCCCCTCGAGAAGATTGGGTGTTATGCCGCGGCAGCTTGGTTACCGAGACGGATTACAGAGGACCAGCTGGAGACGGGGACTATGCCGGGTATGCCATTGGAGGCTGATGACGATCCTAACGACCCTGCGACGTACGACTTTTCCACGACAACATACTAGATAATATAAGGACCTATGGCGTTATGCGGCGTTAAAACTGTTATGATGGCAAGATTGAATGAAAGATTTATTACATGTTATTGACGACGACATCCTGGGAAATATTATATGAGTCGAAAGAGAAATGTGGCTCTCTACAGTCCAAGGCTGACCCAGGGCAACTTTTCCTTAGCTATTTGCGTGTCTGTACCGCGTCCAGTGAAGCATTTACCCCCGGAAGCATTTCCTGTTCTCCCCTCCAAGTAGCTCGCCTCGTCGTGGTGACCAGATGTGGACTCTCGTCGATCTTCTTCCTTCTGACCCAAGACCAAAAGAAAACGCCCTGGTATATGACGTTTGACTGTTCGTCTTCCTCGGACGCATCTGTACTGATATAGACGTTTCCAAGAAAGGCCGAGGCGATAACACACTAAATGTTGTCAGTAAACACCCAAGAAACGAATCAGCTGTTCGGAAAACCCACTAGAACCATGAAGGGGAATATGGCAACAAAGGCCAGCACGATGCCTTTCTTCGCTCGCTGTCGAAGGTCCTCCATCTCTTGCTCGCCAAGATCAGAGGACTCCGTAAAGTCGTAGCCTGCCGAGTCTCCAAGGTCGCCCACGCCAGCCACGTTGTTCAACACGGTTGTCATAATAGTTAGGCCCAGTGTGCCTCCGAATGGATCCGAGACTTCCATAAGGGAGATGACAGCTGCGATCCTCTTGGGAAAGTATGCCATGCCGTGGAGTGGAACTGGCATCAATCGAATGCCTATGCCGACACCTGTCAGCACCATCATGCCGTAGACAGTTGGATCGTGCTCCTTCCACAAGGCCCATGCCAGTACACCAAGGCCGATAGCTTCGATGACAGCTCCGAGCATGATTGGATGCCAGGTCTGACGGGGAGAGTAGTTGCACATGAGGATGGCAATGAAGACGCCAGCTAGTACTGTCAGTAATTGGCGTGGAGTAAGGGGTTCAAGGATGTTGAATCTGGACTCACTTCCTAGCCCTGGAACAACGAATAACAACTGCCGTCCTGCCTCACTCGGAAGCAACTGCTTAACCATGGTGAAGTATAGAGTGCAAAAATAGAGCACAGAGTACATGGCCATACCAGAAGCAAACGAGGTATAAAATAGCAAGCCAATGTCCCGATTCCTGAGAACTTCCCACGGAATCATCGCCTGTTGTTGTGGGAATTTCTTCTCCAGTATTTGACCTGGAGTCATGTAATATTGCCACAGCACAAATGCACCAATAATGAGACCTCCAAATACCAGGGGCACAATGATCGCCGGACTGTCCCAGGCATATGTTGACCCTGCCCAAGTGAATGCGAGAATGAGTAAACCGAATCCGAAAAGAGACAATACTTGACCTCCAACGTCAATTGTCTTGAGACGCTGCTTGAAGGTCGTTCGACGGCCAGTCTCTGTCGTCTCCTCGAGCTGTGGGATAGGTTGAGGTCCAAGTAGCTCCTTACGTAGAACGATGAATGTAATTATGCAGCCAGCAACTCCGATCGGCAGCGTGATTCCGAAGCACCATCGCCAGTTGGTGTTGGTCAAGTAACCTATACGCTCAGATCAGACACATTTCTTCCATAGACTGTGACTCCGTACCTCCAATAACAGGCCCGACCGAGTAGGAGCTGCCTGCCACCATGGAAAAGATGGACCAGTTCTTTGCATCCTCTTGTAGTGATACTTTGTCGGCCACAATAGCCCGAACGACTACGTTAATACCAGCACAGCCTATGCCTTGAAGTGCTCTTCCGAAGAGAAGCATTGGAAATGCGTTGGTCGGAGCGCCTGTACACAGAGCACCACCGACGATGGCGATAATCATGCAAGCTTGGATAGATGCATGTCGGCCGAAAATGTCGGCCATTTGACCCCAGAAAGGAATGAAAGCAGCCGCTGTCAAGTTGAAGGATGAGATGATCCAGTTGAGCTGAGACAGTTGATCAAAGTCGTCGGCAATCCACGGCAATGCGCTGGCGATAATTGTGACGTCGAGGGCCGAAATAGCAAACGGTAGAAATAGTCCTAGAATAATCTTCCATCTGTACTTGAGCTGCTCTCGCCTTTCTGTCTTGCAGGACTGGCAAAACTCGGCCGTTTCGTTACCATGGCGGCATTTTCGAGCTTCGTCTGACATTATGGCTGAAACCGGGGGTGCTGAAAGTCTGGCGCTGTTCCTTTCAAACCTGTGGGAGTGGCATTGGGATAGCCAGACGGCAGAGTGGTCATGACCTTTCCAAAGGACCTGCGTGAAGTCAAGTATCGTGATGTCGCGGATTCTTGTGCCCCATCCTAGAAATGATCATGCCGTCGGACGAAAACAAATAGTTATCTAGGCAGACGTAAATTAACAATAGCTAAGGCCCTTCCGGCATATTTGGTGGTGGCAATGCTCCCAGACAATCAGAAGCTTACAGCTACAACTATTGGCTGACACACATATGCCAAGTGACCAAGACCTAGGCACAGAGGATGTGGTTGGCCCCTCGTACACATCGTATCAGTCGCCAAGTTCTGGGGCGGATGGTTAAGGCCCGAGCTGACAGCCCTACTGCAACATGAGTAAAAGGCCAAGACGGCTGATGCTAAGGGATGAGGCCTCCGTATTTCGGATTCGACCCGTATCAACTTTCTGTAACAGCCACCTTATGCAATTTCCAACATCATCTCACTTCCTCTTTGTTTCTCGTGCCTATTTTGAGCTCATGAGCTTCTTCCAGCACTCGGCTCAACATGATCAATTAGACCTGCCTACAGGTTCATCTGATACTTGGGATGCGTTCTTAGCTTCTCTCCGTACTTCATCGTCAGCCAGATCATGGGCATCACCCCCAACGCGATTCCAGCAAGCAACGTGTTTCCCCAACCCTGATCAAGCTTCTGATACATCTTGGGTCCTGCCAACGGTAAAAGAGCACCGCCCATGCTTCTAAACACCGTCGTCGCAGCCGTCGCACTAGCTGCATGAGCTGGGTACGCATCGACCAGATACGATGCGACAGGAATGAAGACGGTGATGACTCCCACTCCGACGAAGAAGGTTCCGAGCAGAGGGACAAACCAATGTACATAATATTGCGCCGTCCAGCCATAGATGATCAAACCCAGAGGAATCATGGCTGTTCCGGGGATCATGGGAGGAAGTCGATATTCAGGTTTCATCTCTCCTCCCTTCGCCATTCTCTTGACAATCGTATCTGACGCCGTACCAAAGACGGCAACACCCGCAATTTGGCCAACACCGAGTCCGAAGTAAACCAGACCAACGTTTGTGACAATTCCGTAGCGGGTCTCGAAAACTTCTGTTAGGGTAGTGAACAGCAGATAGAGGACACCATACGCAACAGCAGCGAGAAGTGACAGACCCTGAATTAGGGGAGACAGGGCGAGCATCTTGAGTGGCCTCGTGATGTTCATGAAGAAGAACTGAATCGGGGATTGGCTTGGTTCATTATTAAGTTGAACTTCGGGAAGACCAGCCAGTTTTCGTTGCTTCTTGACTTTCCATCTGAGAACAACGGGGGGGTATGTCTCTCTCAATGTCAACAGGCTGATTCCAAAAGCAACGCCAGCCTGTTTTGTGGTGAGCATACATAACTTGGGACAAATCAGTGTAAGTACTAACCATGATGGTAATGAGCCAAAAGTCCCATCTCCATCCTGCTGCTCTTGACAGATAGGCGCCGACCGCCGGTCCCATGCATGGCCCAAACAAGACAGGTAGATTCATCACGGCCATGGCCATCCCGCGCTCCTCTTGCTTGAAGCAGTCTCCAATAGTGCTGGGGCCGACAGTGAAAGCGCATGCACCCACAGTACCAGTCAGAAAGCGAAAGGCAATGAGCATGGACATGCTATTTGCCATTGCACATCCAATGTTCATGACAGCGAAGAGGGCAGTGCATGTGTGATAGACGACCAATCGACCGTAGAGTTCGCTGCATGGGCCAATGAGCAGGGGACCGAATGCGTAGCCTAGGAGATAGATGGACACGGCAAAGGAGCCAAGATCTCGATTTGTCGTCTTCATTTCTTTCATGACATCGTCAATTGCTGGGGCCATCATCGAGGAGGCGAATGGTCTGAGAGATCAATTAGTCTTGGCAGAGAAGCACAGACCGAGGAGAACAAACGTCATGAAGCTCAACATGGAAACAGTCAGAGTGATCCTCCATTTCTTCGTCTGCGGCCAATTGACAGGCTTGTCTGGGTCATCAGGGCCATCCCAATCGATTTCTTCAGACTCGGTGACTTCCGGTGATTCGCCCTCGCTGGAATCTCGGCCTGCCTTTTCAACATCATGCTGAGGGTCCGCTGTCGGGGTATTGTCCTCCGAAATAGAGAGTCTTCGAGACGTAACAACGGTGATTGAGTTTCTAGTATCGGATTTGAACAACATGCTGGGCGATTGACATCTCAATGGCTCTTGAACGATTAAAGATCTAAACAAACAAAGGAAGAAAAAATTCAAGATCAAAAGAGCCCCAATCGCTTGACATCGACCCCCACGAACCCCCATAGCGGAGTCCTGATCCGTAATCAACGAGATAACATTGTTGCTATTGTGGTAATTTGCGGGGATTTGATTGCGCAAAGAGGGTCTGATATCACAACAGGCCCAGGGAATAAGCCGTCATCGGATCCGATATTTCCAGCCGGCAAAGTTGTTTCCGAAGCTATTTGTCATTGCTTTGTTTGTGGATGATGATGTGCTATTATCGAATTATCACGGGGGCTCGCTACATTCAGCCACACGACTGTCAGCCTCGCGTGGTTCGCTTGAGTGCTGCAGAGAAACGATTTGAAGCATCTACATACTATCTAGCACACGGTCTTGCAAGATTTACCATTAAAGTTTGCGGCGAAGATTGCCTTTTAATTGGTTCCATCTCTTAGGTGGGTAGCTCGATAGGTATCTTGTTGATAGGGCAGAAGCAATGTTATGGGCTGAGATGTTCCACCCAGCATAAGTCCTTGACCATTGAGATATAGGTAAAGGTCTTCATGTTTAATTTCTCAAATTAAAAGGTCTTCTGAGAACCAATGGCATTACGGGTGCCGAGTTCTCACCCTATCGGTGTTGGTTCAGACATCAAGGACATAGTCAGTGCGTGTCACCAAGCGCGCGGATTGGCTCTAATTCCTAGGTATTTATTTCCTTACTTACTTACTTACATATATGCAAACAAGTAGTTTTAGCCCTCGTTTGGGTGGGTCTGTTACACTGCGGTGCAGGCATTATCCCGTTAATATGTCACCAGACACCATTTGAATGCACACTGACTGACAGTTCATAGTCTGATTACCGAAAACTATCCAATAAGCGAAATCACGTATCAGTATCGAAAAGCGTAGCTTGGCGTCAAATTTAATCATAATACTGTTCATGCTAAAGGTATCTAAGAATCAGTAACGAGAAACATCAAATGGATGGCCACCTCCCATGACCCATCTCCAACGCCCAGAAACTCTCAACCCTTCACCAAGTTGCAAACCTAGAGTTCAAATCACCCATTACTCATGTCTTCATGGCGCCAATGTCCTTCACCTGCCCGACTCCAACTCCATCTCCTCTGAATTTGCCTTGATAGCCCGCTTCAGCTTACTTGGGTACCGCCAGAAGAACCAAGCCATTGTAAGAGTCATCAATGCCGCATCAAAGACGTATACTCCCCATTCCACGCTCAAGAGGTATCCATCGCTTCCCATGGCGTACTCGGCCACTCGGAAGATGTTACGGACCATAATCATCATGGATGTGACGTAGAGCATGTTGAGGCTCTCTTGCCAGGGGACGTCATAGACCATGCCGCCTCCTGCGACGTGCCTTCGGAATCTTGAGTTGAAGATCACGGCCGTGGCGATAAAGACACCAAAAATGACAATTTGGAAGATGAGGCCGCCGACGATGATGTTCGAGCCGAGGTTGGGATCAATGTCAGAGTTGTTACCAGCCTGGACACGCAGACCGGCACCACTAGCTTGGACGATAAAGCTAAAGACATCGCCAAAGACGAAAATTCGAGTGAGCCATCGGGGTGCAATGATCGAAAACGGTGCTCCCTTGACGGCTCGTACGACTCTGGCGAGGGTCATGTAGAGCGAAGCAGCGAACAAGATAGGAGCCAGGAGCAAAAGAGCCGATTGGAGGACATAAGGAATAAGCTCGCCCGTGTTGTTGTATGCAACAGCTCTGGATGCGTAACCAACGATTTCGACTGAGACAGGTAAGCGTCGTGTCGGGGTGTCGGGATGGTGGAGAACCTACAGATACCTCCCACGACAAAGGGAATGCAGAACCACATGCGGTGGCGGAACATTTTCCAGGCATGTCCAACAGTCAAAATGCCGAATATGACGGCAAAGACAATTGCGGCAGGTAGTGAGGGGAGGTACCGCCATAGCGGGTAGCCATTGTGAGTTTCGAGCTTTGCCATGACGAACGAGGTTGCAAGCGCTTGTTTCGAGTGTCAGATTCGTGAGCGCAGACTTTACTGCAGAGCCAATGAGAGCAATCAACTTCCACCGGTATCAACATCGAAGTAAAGGGGCTGTCGGACTTTATACCACGACCGAAGGTTATCACTTAAGCCTAAACAGATGGCGCGGGGTACGCTGACGCGTATAATTGCGAAAAAGAGCACCATTATCTGGATTTACCGCCAGTTGCATGGAACTAATTCATCGTGGGTGTGCCCAACCGGTGACTTTTGTCGTGGCCTTGGAGGCTGGATACGTCGGCTGGTCGGATACGTGGAGCCGTGTCCGCGTATAGCATCCCTGTATACACGTATAGCCCTACCCTATTTCCGCCATCCAATCATCAACGAGATCAGAAGTTGACGGGAGAAACTCCAACATTCTTTGCGCGTTTGGAGAATGCCATCTATTTGAAGATGACAATTGACCCTTCAGAAGTGCATCAGGGCCCCTGATTGCGCGGCCTACTCGTGATCTGTCGTGGACGACTGTGAAGCTGTGATGTAATTGTAAAGCCTGCAGAACGTGCAATAACTTGTTCCAGCGGCCACTTTTGGGCTCTTTAGGCTTCCAGTGCTGTTTTAAAAGATCCAAAAAGAGCCGCGCGACGTATCTTTCGCAGCGTGGAAATGATAAAAAGCGTTGTGTCTGTCCTCTGCGACGGCATAAGCGCGTCTGGATCTCGCATGGCAGCTGTGACACTGCATCGTTTCACGTCAAGCTCAACCCAGACCCATCAACGGCATTCCAAACGGACATCGCGTTCCAAAAATACCCCATCGATGAAGCGCCGAGAATGACGAGGCCCTAATTCGATCCTAGCCTGTCAGATGTACGAATATGGGGTGGCGGAATGGGCCGAGTGCCATGGCCCACTCAGCCCAGGGGCTCTTCCGCGTACGTATTGTGCAGAGCTGGCTGCACGGCAAATTATACGATAAGCCTTCCCCTAAGTAGGCGCATGTTGGCCCATCGTTATATGAACGGCCCGGTCCCTGGAGTTCTAGATTCGTGCTGTGCCTTACAGATTCACTTCATTCATTAATCTTTTTTGCCGATCTTCCATCCCCGTCTTGGACGCCGTCACTCCTTCACCACCCCACCAATTAACAAACAATTAACTTTCGGACATTCTTTCAACTTTCTTTCACGACTCGATCATATTCAGTGACAATGGCAGGCGAAGAATCAGGATCTGGTGCGAAGCCGGCCTTCACTTTTTACAACTATGATCCGTCGCTTCCGGCCGCCGCTGTCTTTGTCATTCTCTTTGCTCTTTCAACACTCGTACACATTTGGCAGATGTTTAGAAGCCGAACATGGTATTTTATCCCATTTTTGATCGGCTGTCTCTGTAAGTGTTGCACACCGCCCTAAGAGCTTGACCTCCCCCAGGAGCTAACCCAAGGTGATAGTTGAGGCGGCCGGTTACATCGGACGAGCACTCTCCGCAAACGAAGCACCGGATTACACCAAGAACCCCTACATCATGCAATCGATCCTCTTGCTGCTTGGCCCCGCCCTCTACGCCGCATCGATCTACATGGTCTTGGGACGACTGATCGTTCTCCTGGACGCAGGACGGCTTTCTCTCATCCCACCAAAGTGGTTGACAAAGCTCTTTGTCCTTGGAGATGTTCTGTCTTTCTTCGCCCAGAGCGGTGGCGGTGGCATGCTCGCTACAGCCACGGACAAGGATAGCGTCAAGAAGGGTGAGAATATCATCATTGGCGGCTTGATGATCCAGATTTTCTTCTTTGGCTTCTTCATGATCGTCACGCTCGTTTTCCACATGAGGATTCGAAAAAATCCCACGAATCGATCAGCCACCATCACGACGCCTTGGAAGAAGCTGCTCATGGTTCTCTACGCGACGAGTTTGTTCATTCTGGTTCGATCAGCGTTCCGCGTTGCCGAGTATGTCCTCGGAAAGGAGGGCGCTTTGCAATCCAACGAGATTTACATCTATCTGTTCGACGCCACACTCATGGCCTTGGTTTCTATCTTGTTCAACTGGTTTCATCCCAGCAGGGTCATTGACCAGCGGGCTATCATCAAGAGCCCCTTCGACAACGACCAATACCCACTGGAGTCGCAGTCATTTTCTTCTCATGAGAATAACGGTTACCAACGCTACTAAATGTTTCGTTACGAAATTTCGGGCTTGGGGAGTCAGCGAGCATAGCAAGCAAGTTCGATGGGTTGGATAGAAGCGTGGGTAATGGATTTTGACCAGACATTGACTGAAGGGCACGGTATTTGGGCAACTAGACTTTGAAAGACGAATTGGGTATTTCTTTTGTATTGTGGCATCGGCAGTCTTATCTGTAGAATTCATTGGCGTACTTGGTAGTTATCTTCCATTCCATCAAGCCTGTTCATGTTCCTCACAGAGGTTACGTCTTCCTTTCAACCCGTTTGCGTAATACCATGATTGAAACTCAAGTAACATTGATGATAAATCTGCAGATAAAAAATCAATACTCTTCTTCTGGAAGAGGGAATATGAATTGGGTGCTGATTAGGGAGCCACGTGACGCCGACAGGAGAGATTAGCCAGAGGCGACACTGCTGGGGGGGCGCCACGGGTGGTGAGGCAATCGAGCGGGGGACTGTGTTATCTTATCTTATCTCCTTATCTTAGCGCTTTGGCATCGGACAGATTCTAGCCAATTAAAAGTGCCCATTTAGACGACGACGTGGTGCGTGCGTTTAACACCACTCAGTATTGCGCCAAAGCAATCATCGAAGGATGATTCACAACGATCGAATTCATAGTTCTAACATCAAAACAAAATAAAAATATAAGAGAAAGAGAGGACTTTCATAGTACTACACTGGTGCCGAGAGATAGGTGCCTAAAATGCATGCCTTGAATTTATGGCAATTATTTTCAGAGTATAAAGACCTTGAGTCTCGCCCTACCCTTGACCAGCAACACTTTTCATCATTTCACATTTTCTTTTCCTGATTGCACAATAAGTTTGTACTTTTCATCTCTTTACCAAACCATGTCGCAGTCCACGATCAAGCCACAAGTTAACCATGACGTCGCCTTCAGGCATGAGGTTTTGGAGGGCTTCCTGTCTGACCTCCATGATGTTTCCACCACCAAAGACAAACAAGAACTCTTAACTTCTATCCAAAGTTTTGCCTTCCAATTTCTAAAGGATGCCTCCAACAAAGAACTGACTCGACATGGCCAAGTTGATCAAGGTCTTGAAGTCCTCTGGCGCATGTTCATCGAGATGGCCAAGGTCCTGGAAAAGGATGACCCTTTTCACGACAAGCTTGTGCTTCTTCTACTTTGGACAAAGGAATTTGACCAGCTCCACAAGGACTTGCATCCTTCCGACAGTGTCAAGGCTTTTTGGGAGTCATATGGATTTGGCAACAGTCTACAGAAATCGTGGGAGCAGACACTATCGAGTGGCACCTCGTCCCAACTGTGCAACCTTGCCGCTTTCTCTACCAAAGCGTTGTCGGCTGGAGTTTGTCAAGACACTCTAGCATTGACGGCTCTTTGGTACCTGCGCGAGGCTCTCGAGAAGGGCGAAGAGGGGGTAACCGCAAATCTCCTCCCAGCAGCCGTGATGTGGGTGGACCAATGTCGTCACAGGCTTCTCACGTTCTCTATTCTTGATCGTTCGTACGAGGCGCATCCAAGGTCGGACTTGTCTGCTTGTGGAGCACTCACCCGGGCTAAAGGCGTCAACCGATCTGGCGGCTTCAGCATCGAGCGATGGCTTTTCTGGAGAGAGCGCTTTCAGCATCTTTCCCACAGCCAAGACTCTAGTGTCGCCAAAGAAGCCAAGAGAGGCTTTATGACCATGATCAACTGCGGTCGCGATTTGGGTTACGAGGTACCGGGCGAAGCGAGGTTTGCAGAGAGACTTCAGAAGGCTATGTGGGAGGCCCTTGTTGAGAGCGGGAAGGAGAGTCTAGATGGCGATGAGATTGACATCAAGGTCGACTGGGCGGATGAGATAGTTTGAGCGTCGACGAAGGCATACGTTGCTAAGGCTGTCCAGCTGGTTGTTAACTACATTCCCTTCGTCCGATTTTTCTATTGCGACCACTATTTCCGACCATACCACCGGTTCTGGTCATCTCGCCATCATTAAAGTGCATAAACCAGTAGATAGCTAGAACAAATGAATATTTGGTATCACTCAGACTGCTCTTTGGCTGCCTTCCACTCCTTCAGCACTCCTAGTGGCTTCTCGCATCCATGGTCCTTGGCGACGTATTCAGCGTCAGCTCCCTCCATGTTCTTGATACTGGGATCTGCTCCCTTCTCCAACAGCCATCTCACCACCGCCTCCCCATTTGACTTGGACGCTGCATAACATATTGGAGTACCCAAGTGACGAGCGTGGTGCGGTATGTCAGTATCCATGGCGTTCACGTCCAACTTGACTTCCTCAACAAGGAAGCGAAGCATCTCCAACTTTGCCGTTTTCCGTTCCGCTTCCTTGCTTCCTGTTGATACCTCAGCATCCACAGTGCCATCGCCTTCCATCTTTGGGTTTACCCCAAGGGCTGCAGCTGCTCCGGCTGCAAGGTGAAGAGTTCTTCTGCCGAGACGGGCACCCCGTTCCTGGAGATATTTGAACGTGGAGACAGATCCTTGGAGAGCACAAGTCTCTAGTAGAGGCGCTGGTTGGGGAAAAATCTCGTAGTCATACTCTCCACCGTCAACGCGAGCCCCGTGGTGGACAAGCCAAGTGATGATGTCCTGGTCGTGACAGGCCAGATCAACAAGACGTCGACATCTGTCGGTGGGCCCGCGAGGCGCTTGCTGGTTGATGTCCCATCCATGGGCGATGAGCAATTCCACAAGGGGAATAGAAAACTTGGACCAGACTTTGGTAGGGGATAACCATGTCAAAGGTACAGACTCCTGCTCCAGGAGGTGTTTCACCAGATCGAGTTTCCCATCTTCAACACAGGCGGATAGTGCGGAGGCCAGAAATTTCTCGTAAGAAGAGTTCCGTGGGGGGTTTGACTGCGCGATCCGTAGAGCTTCGGCCAGTTGGGAAACGGAGTTGTGTTCAATGGCCTCATCCAAGATATCGCGAGGGTTTGGCGGGCGCTGATATCGGGAAGACATGGTGGGGGCTGGTTGTAATTGTTGGGTGGCTCAGGGAACTAACAGTTGCTATGAGAGAGGGTGTAGGTGAGTGATCTCAGTTCCGCGAGACGAATTTCTTCAATGACAGATGCATTCAACCAAAGCTGAAGCGATGACGACTTGTCGATAGCGGGCGTTCAGAGGAAACAGTGGTGCCTGTCGATCGGATCGGGGAGGATGCACTAACGAGTTAGCGCTGACAGGCCAAGATTACAGGAGAACACAGGGCGTCTGTGAGACGTTGCAGGTTAAGGCTCAAGTCAGTCAGCCTTACGCGTTCACGTCAATCTTGACCAAGGCGCGTAAATCCCTGTGTCTTAATGCTTCAGCCCTAGGAATAAACTTGGGGTCCGAAAGCTCCGAAAACGAAAGAGCCGTTCCAGGGAGTTAGTTATGCAGGATACAGTGCGTCAAAGCCTGAGTTTGTCGCACTGTTTGAGGAGATTGGCGCGCCCGGAAGATGCGTGGATTTGGGCCTTCTCTCAGCATGCTGACCTCTGCCGGGCCAAACCAATGTTCAAGGCGAGCAGAACAACACGCTTAATGCCATTAAGCTTGATTCAAGATTATGTCTCTCAAAAATCTCCTAGCCTTCTATCAGCTCCCGCAGACAGGGGTGTGCCGTGCTCTGTGGGGATGCCCTGCTCAACATGAAACAGGAGGAAGCTAGAATGCAACCCCAAACCCAAGCTGAGATGAAGGATGGTGAGATCAAGAGTCCGATCTGATGCTCAACCAACCCTGATCGTCACTTGTGATTTCCGGCGCTTACGGAACGCCCAGTGCATCATAAGACGGCTGCCGATGGCACACAGACGTGTCGGGATCATCTCTGCAGGATCCTTGAAGTCACAGCTTATCTTTCCCAAGCAAGCTGGTTTTTTCGGGGGTAATTAAACTGTTCCACAGAATCTTCTCCGCAGTTTCGTATGGGCGGCTCATCAATTCATATGGTTGGCCTGTGTCCATCAATCAAGAGGAAACAAGGCTGTGCCTCGAAGGATCCGATAGAGCATAATGTGTTTGGAAAACAATAACGAAAGTCTCGAGACCTAGGGCATGGGTAAACTGAATCCTGCGGAGTAAATGTCCGATAAATACAAACGGTTCGCGTCGAGGCCTGTTGGTTCATCTCTTCTTGGCCAGCCCCATCCATCGAGGAGCAACCAACACATTCCTTTGAGCGCCGGATCTCGCTCTTCACAATGGCTCCCCTGTCACTCATTTTGTTATCGTTCGCTGCCTCGACCCAGGCCAGTCCTCTTTGGGGCTTGGCTAAGCGTCAGGATAACCAGCAGCTCTGCGGCAACCCCGATATCACGCCTGCTGCGAGTCTCGTGGTGCCTGGTGCCCAAGGAGACGTGATTTTCACCCCGTCCCAAGTTGAAGACACTGCTCTCTGGACGATTCCTACGCCAACAACCATCTCAGAGACTGAGACTATCTATCCCTTTGGATATGTCTGGGTTCCCTCTGATCCTACACCCCAAGAGGTCCCTGCTCTGCCTACGGTCGATGTTCCCTACCCTCTGCCCGAGGGTGCTTCAGAGACTCTTTGCAATGTTGAAGCGCCGACCACTACCACACTTCCCCCAGTCATTCCTACCACTTCTGATGGTCCTGTTGAAGACCTGGCCGAACCTCAAACCCCTGTTACCCCAGTGGAGGAGTTGAGCACCATCCCTCCGATCATCCCTTCCTCATCCGAAGCCCCAGTTGAGGATACGCTTGAGCCTACAAATCCTACAACTTTCGTAGAAGAGTCGAGTACCGTCCCACCCTTAGTTCCTACTACAAACACAGAGCCCGTTGAGGTCCCAAATACACCCAGCAGCGCTCCCCCCGAGGAAGAGTCAACTACTGAGATTCCTCCTGTCCTGTCCACGACATTTTCCGAAAATACCGAAGTTGTGAACACACCCGTGTCCACTGAAGAAACTACCTCAACTGAGGATCCTGCGAATGCCGGGACAACAACCACTGAGGGCAGTTCTACCGAGACTACGGAGGAACTGACCGAGACCACAACCACTACTGAAAAGCCTGTGACGAATGAGGAGACCACTACAACTGAAGTTACGAGCACTGAGACAACATCCGAAGAGACTCGGGAGACGACGACCACTTCAGTTGAGGAGTCCACCACTGAAAGCACCACAGCAGGAGAGACTACGGCGGAGACCACAACTGAAGCATCCACAACTGAAACCCACGTTGACGAGACTACCACGACCGACAAGCCAGCTGAGGAGACCATAACAGAGGGAGACGTCACCACTACCGAGGAAAGCCCCGATGAAACTACTACCACTGAGAAGCGCCCTGACGAGACTACTACTGAGGACCAACAACCTGGGGAAACCACTACTGCTGAAGATGAACCCATCACCACCGACAAGCCTAATGTAACCACTGGATTCCCCGAGTTTGATCCCCCAACCACAACGGTTAGCGGCCCCGAGGCCACTGAGGATGCCACTGATGCGGGTCCCATCATCCTTGCTCTCTGGTCTAACCGAGACATGATTAAGGATGAGGAGAAGAAAGAAGAGTACATCAAGAAGACCGAGGAAACTCGAGACGATATTGTCCTTCTCTGGACCAACTTTGATGTCAAGCCCGAGATCCCTGAGGAGTGTGGCAAGACAGCTCTGAAGAAGAGAAGTCTTATCTCGGGTGTTCTTGACCTTCTTGATGATGCTGCTAAGCTGATCGGTTGCGCGACCAAGGTCGTGGAGAACTTGGTTGAGAACGTCAAGCTTCCTGATCCTCCTATTGATGTCATCGAGACTCTCACCGATACTCTTAAGGAGATCTCTGAGAAGCTCGAGGAGGAGAAGGAAGAGGAAGAGAAGGAAACCGATGAGGTTTCCACCACAGATGAGGCCCCTAGCACAACCGAAGAGCCTACCAGCACGACTGAGGAGCCTACAACTACCACTACCAGCTGCGTTGAGACCGGAGTTGAGAGCTGCACTCAGACCGTCTACTTGTCTACTTCGTTCTTCAAAGATGGAGATGCTGACACTTCCACCGTCAAGACCGTCACAACTGAGGACTGCGTTACCATCACCCAATGCGATGCTGAGCCTACCACCGAAGTCACCACTGTAACAACGGCTACTTCAACTAGCGCATCTGACATTGTCTGCGACGTCAACTGCTCCCAATGCAACCCCCAGAAGCGATGGGAGCAGCCAACTCTGACTCCCCAGGAGCGTCGTGACCGACGATGGCTGGTCAAGCGCATGGATAACATGGACCAGCCCAAGTATGACACAGATGAGAAGAAGGATTCGTATATCCGTCGCCAGACGGGTGAAATCTCCGAGAGATTGGACTGGAACACTGTGTCTACTAATGTTGTGTCCGTTGATGCAGCTTGGGAGGATTTCCCCTTTGGTCTGCATGTCGAGGGTCTCATTGGGTATGTCAACTGAAACTGTCTGTTAGCTCGTTAATAACTTGGCTTTAGATGCACTGGAGTGACCATTGCCTCTGATAAGGGTGGATGGCTTGCTCACTTTGTAAGTGAACTCCCCTCAGCATGACGGACGGCAATGTGAAATGAGGAACTGACTGTATGTATAGATGGAACCAGGATTCTTCTACGACGAGAAGAAGCCTGACGACGATTCTGTCAACAATGGCCGCAAGGACCTCTGGGACGAGATGATGAACCAGCTCCGAGACCAACCCGCCGAGGGAAGAACGGTTTCTCCCAAGTTCACGCCCCCATCTCGTCTCGCTGGTGATGATGGTGTCCTCTCGGCTGACTCCAATGTCCAAATCTTTGTCCAAGTGCCTCGAACTCGAGACTCAACCTTTGAGAACCCTACACTTCTGTACCAGAGCCGTGTCGATGAACTTATTGGCTACTTGAACGGCGAAGGTGCTCCTTTTGCTGGCGCCGAGGTCATCATCAAGACTTATGTCAAACCGCCTCCCGAAGATGAGGAGTCTGATGAGGATCGCGAGGCTCGAGAGAAGTCTGCCCGAGGTATCATGTTTATCGAGTATGATGACATGCAGATCAACTGGGAGACCAACGAGATGTCTGATCCTCCTGACCGCATGTGGCGTGTCTGGTCAGAGCGCAGCTACTACGAGCGCCGCATGACTGAGGAAGAAGAGGCCAGTCCCACTTGTGCCCGTCATGAGGATGAGGCTGCTGGTATGGACCCTCAGTTTGCCAAGGACTTGGCCAAGAAGTTCTGCGAGGATAGCGATGTCAACTTTGACGAGGACGCTGAGCTTCAGCTTGGAGGAGGTGACTTGGATCCTACTAAGGACCTTGCTGCCGACATCAAGTTTAACTTTGAGAAGAAGGACGGGCAGTGCTCCAAGCCTTGCACTGAGATCTATGAGCAGATGGTTTCTAGCTGTGAGTAATTGTATTGGATATGGCCGCGATCATTAAACTGACACTCTCAACAGGCCAGTACAACAGCCATCTCTACACCGGTAAGGCCGAGTTCGATCTGGGCTGTGGCAAGTATACCATGGACACGATCCCGGTCGAGAAAGAAGAGCCCGAGCCTGAACCCGAGCCCGTCCCCGAAGAAACCAACAACTGCGCCGATCCTACCGTCTACACCAAATTCTCCCTCGACCAGGCAGAGGAAGCCATCAAAGATTTCTGTGGCCACAACATCGAGCTCCCTCCAGTCGCTCAGCCCGTCTTTAAGACTTACAAGATGGACGGCGTGACCCTTCAGCTCATCACTCAGTACTCCCAGCAAGGTCAGGATGGCTGCAACAAGCCCTCGGACGGTCAACGACACCCCGAACTGTCGCAGTCAGACTGTGAGGCCAAGTTTAGTAGTGCTGTGAACAACTGCAACACGGACACCACGTCAGAGAAGTTTGGACAGAAGCCATTTGTCTGGAACAGCCCTAATGGATGCATCGACTTTTACATCTATGGTGATGGAGAGGATTGGGACTGTGAGGGTCTGGGGACGATTCCTGTGCAGTGTCGGACTGGACCTGGACCTATCAAGCTAGACTAAGTGCTTGAGTGCAGCTTAGTAGGGTTTAAGCTTCTTGTATATCAATAATAGTTGTGTTTTAGACCACCATGAATCGGCCGTAAAAAGACATTCAGCCCCTTTCTATTCTTCACTGTGATCCTATGTGCTACGGGCGATGCCCTATAGGTTTGGTATGATGTGTAAAAGCTATTGGTCTTTCTTCGCAACGCAGGCCCAAGCAATCATATCAATAGCCCCCGTCTCCTTCTGTTGCGGAGTGAGTTGTTGTCTGAGAGCATTTTGCCATTTGGAGGTAGCCTCCGGAGTGCCATCATGCAACGGGTTCCAGAACGACGAGCTGAGCGCTTCCACCACCCCATCACCACTCCCCTTTTCCCAGGCCGTCTTCTCCACTGTGACTTGGATATCACCAATCTCGAAACCCCCAGCTTGCACTGTTGAGACAAGTTTCTCTTTCGCGTCCCATCCATTGTCTGTAGGCGAGAAGAAGCGGGGAGCCCCAACGGCCGTAGTTGCATCTGCCACAAGCTTCGGAACACCAGCATGGTTCCATGTCGTGAAGACAGCACAGCCCCCTGGCTTGAGCACTTGGTAGACCTCTTTCGTACAGCGTACACCATCGGTCACGTACATGAGGCCAAAGTTCATAAAGACCAAGTCAAACTGACTGTCGGTAATACCACTGAGATCTTGCGCGTCCTGGACTCTGGAGAATACTGTGCTCCACGAGTTGGAATCTGCTTTGGCCTGGTAGAGCTTCACCATGCCAGCAGCAATGTCCAAACCGAGCACGGTCGGTGGGGGATCATGGCGCCGCGAAATGGCATCTTCAACAATGAGGCTCGTAACTTCACCGCTTCCACAGGCCAAGTCAAGTACGCGACTTTGAGAGTTGAGAGGGGGGATCTCATTGAGTGCAGCTGATGCTATGTTGCGGGTGACAGTGTGGGCGAGCTTGGCATATTCGGAAGCGCCATTGTCGAAATCGCCTTGAGACATGATGTGATGGGGTTTTTTTTATCTTTTTTTTTTTTTTAGTTATAATTCGGTAAACACTACGTCCTGGATGTTTCCTCTGTTATGTACATGAGAATAGGCCTTGTAATCTCATGAGATCAAGTCTCGCTTCACAGCTTGCATGAAGACTTGGCCCAACATGGATACAAAACCCGACCACGGGCCAGCCCCATCTACGCGCAGAAGACAAGAGCGCGCCAATGATGAACACTTTGGTAGTGAGTGAGTCGATAGGAGTCGGGCATATTTATAATCGTTCCGAGGAGATGCTACACAAGCAGCAATGTTGCTGAAAGTCTTCGACTTCAGTGGTAGTGAGTGTTGTTGCACTAACAAGGAAGATGTTTCTCACACCGAGGCCTCCATATCAGACTCTAGCCATAAAGCTAATAGAAAATGGCGAAAGAGTCTAGGGAGTGATTTACAATGCGATCTTTGTCAATCTTTGGCCTATATATACGGGGTATATCTATTATGTCTAGGCCATGGCTACTAGGCTAGCCTGCTCAAAGGGAATTCTACCTCTGTGCCAATCGCCGATATTAAATCATCACCACAGAACTGCTGGAGAGGAATAAACTCTTCCCCCTCCATGTCCGTAAAAACTCCCCCAAACTCATCATAAAGACCTCTGTCCGTCGGATATTCTCGTGCGGGCATCCATACCCTCCCGTCAATAGGTCGAGGACCGATGGGTCTCTTTTCGCGAATCGCCCTGGCGGCTGATCGTAGAAGAGGTCGGATGAGGGGGAAGAACCATGAATCGTGATACTTGTTGACAAAGCCAGCCTTGTCGCATGTGTTGTGGTAGAAGGCATAGATCTTTTGTGTTCCGATGTTTGTGCCGAGTTTGAGACTTTGAACCCAATTGCGAGCTGGCATTTGTGGTCGATCATCGGGGGGTAGGGATTCGTAGACTCTATATAGAGCCTGGTACAAAGTAGCAGGCATCTGGATCTTGTATGGCCGAAAGGTATCACCCTCTTCCAGAACATCCTGTCCGATGTGGGCCGTGAGATCGTAGTTGTCAAACTGAAGCTTGTGGATGAAACGGTTGTTGTGACATTGAGTCTGGGTGAATGACGAGTCAAAGTCCACGACGACGTGATACTCAGTCACATCGTCTTCCCCTTCTTTGTTCTTCGGTAGACTGCGGTCCCCAACCTCCTCTGGGAACCGTCCGCCGTTGAGATCGACAAGTCTCTGGTATTCTTGACGAGCGTACAAGGAAGAGATGTAGTACTGATCCGAGTCGCGAAAGAAGTAGTCTTGGTCCCAGTTGTCCTCGATTGCCGACAAGGCAGCTTCAATGAAGATGGCCAAATCACCCAATGGGCCAATAACCGTTCCAGAATTAAGGAAGCGAGAGTCGCTGTAAATGAGTTGGCCGTTGTTTGTCATTGGGCCCCATTTATAGCGAGGGAGTGTCGAATATGGAACGAGCCAACACCGAGGATCGTTGTCGCCCTCAGGAAAACAGCCTTTGTCGGTTCCCCAAAGAAGTGTCTGCCTGATGCCGCTTGCATGAAGCTCCTCAACCGAGATGCCGCGTTGATCAGCCAGCTGTTGATCCTCCTTAGCCATGACGGAAAAATAGCGTTCAATCATGGCTTCAGCAGGCAACTGAGCCATGACATCAAAGCCGTCGACGATGATGACCAAATCGTCCTTGTCTCCTCTGCAGGTTTGCAGGTAATGTCGGATGGCGCGTAGCTTGGCGATGTGTGCCCTCTGGGCATCCATGAACCCCTCTCCCTTGTAGCCTAGGATCGTAGGAATCGAGTATCGGTTCGCGAGGGCCGAGCCCACGACGGCGCAGACGTGGGGGTTGACGACATTGGCGGGGACGAGGTAGTGAAGTCGAGATACCTTGTTCGAGGTGCTAAGAAGCTGAGGGGGGTAATGGGTGTGTGTGATGTCCTGCGAATAGGTCAATATCGCACCCTTGGGAGAAAAAGAGAGGATATACGTACGCGATACCCAAAATTAAAAAACAGAAAAGCAAGCACTACAGCAATGATGAAAATGCGACCGCGATTCCTTTGGCCCTGATGGCGTTGATAAGATCCCCCCTGCACAGCCATCCTCACCGGCACCGACTTTTGGTCCGCAAGAAAAGGAGAGCAGGAGGACGACTTGGAACCAGGAAGCTTCATAGAAACAAAACTTACCAACGAGCAAAAAAGTGGACTACCGAAACAGCGAAAAGAGCGCGTGCTGCCATGTTTGACCTTATAATGGGACCTCAAGGGGTCAGGCAAGTGCTTGCCCTGGAGAGACATTGCTATGTGAGATTCGTGTGTAAGGCGACGTGAGAAATGCTTCCCTTGCATTGACACGGTAACTCGGTATAGGGATGGGATATGAGACATTTCAAGCCTCTTTTCGGGCAAAGGCTGCCTGAGTCTGGCCAACATCTCCCTAGAAGCGCATCATTTGTCTTTAGTCCAAGAAATAGGCTTCTTGACTAACGATTTGAATGGTCCGCTTGCACCGAATAGTCGATCTAGCCAGCCCAAGGGAAGACATGGTTGGCGATTACCGCCAAGATTAAGCTGAAGCCATCCGCACGCTAAAAATGCTGCTCCCTTGAGCTGACCACACCCAACGAATGGAAACTGCATCATCCAAGACATTGAGAACCCATTTTCTTTCAAGGCCCTTCTCCCTGGAACGCGCTGCATTCTACTGCCCATACAACGTCCCGACAACGGCGTTCCCCTGCGCAGAGGCACCATGTGGCGTGTCAGCTTGCATGTTACTCGGCGATTCTCAATGGTTGAGAGTCTCCCTTCAGACTCAAGAATTTGAGACAGCGAAAGTCGGTAAGCAGTCATTTCTCGGTGCTCCGCTGTCGCATTTTACGTCGGTCGATGCCGAGGATGAGTGAAATGCAATGAAATAAGGTTCCCGTCCGCCTGCCTTCGAGTGATCGTTCCGTGCCTTCTTCCCTTGCTCCAGGGTCCACAACCCCCCCGGATTCTTTATATACGGATGCGATCTCGTGACAGCTATCGCATTACTTTACATTCTCCCAAGCCTGATCCTGAAACCTCATGATCTTGCCTTCGTGCATCATCACAGGGCAGCTTCCATATAGTGCAGGTAAAAATCCTCTTGGCTCCAGACGGAACGTGGCTTTGCCCTTCCCTAGCTCAAAGCCTGAAAGTACGGATGGTTCAGAGCCTCCTCGGTCGTGATCCTGTCCTAAAACGACGAGGTTAGCTACGAAATGAATCCAAACGCCCAGGTGAACTTACGTCAGGATCAACCTTCAACAGTTTGTCCACAAGATCGAGTGCCTCGTCGCTCACAAAGTGTTGATTGTCCTCATTGACCAGGGTAGGCCAGGCTCGCGGAGGACAATAGCCCAGCTCTTCAACAACCGGCCTCCAGTAATCCGAACCAAACTTTTCAATGTAGTTATTGAGGCTTTCTGTCCCAAGAATGTGGGAAATCTTTCTCAACTGATCCTGCATGCTGGCGCCGTGGAAGAAGGGCTCTTTTCTAAAGATCATTGACGCCAGCATGGTTCCTAAACCCCACATGTCGAACCTGTAATGCCAGTATCCAAATTCGAAGAGAGCTTCTGGGGCCTTGAAAGGACCCGTGCAAATCTCTTCGTCTTCATCTTCAGGCACATAGAACCGGTGCGAGCTCCAGCCGATGAGGCGTAACTGTGCACTGTCAGCAATATGACTTGGTCTTTGGTTCAACCTGGGCGTACCTTTCGGTTTGGGTGATCAATAACCACGTTGTGAGGTCGGACGTCGCAATGTATCACTCCATGGCTGTGCGTAAACTGCAACGCTTTCAAGAGTTCGTGGATGTAGTATCGGATATCCATGGCATTGAATCGTGGGTACAAGCTTCGAAAGTCTATGTTGTCCACGAACTCAAGCACCACACCAACGTTAACGTCCTACTCGGCGTGTTAGTGGTCATTGTCTGCAATACCGCACGCTGAGGGGGTTCAACCCTATCGCCCTGCACGGCGTCGATGAATTCGATGATGTTTGTTCCCCCACGCAGATGTTTAAGGGCCTCGATTTCTTTCTCAACTTTCTTGATGCTGTCCTCTTTAAACAGCTTCATGGCGAATTTGCGCTTGTTGGAATCGAAGCACTCAAATACAATGGCATGCCTTCCTTTCCCTTTGTTTACATGCGGTGAGCTTTCTTCCGTGCGAGGGGGATTAGCCTATTCATGGTACCTATACGGCGTGGCGGACTCAGCTCATAGTACTGCGCTCGTTCTGGAGGATAATATTAGCATATGGTTTCTTCTGAAGTTGGGGCCCTTACCAGACACGGTCTCTGAGTTGATTGGTGCCATTTTAGTATTGTTGAAGTGCGCTTCATGCAATCCATGTAATGGAGAGGTAATGGAGGTTCCCTATCACAACACCAAGAACCGTCGTTGGTGGATATGCATGAGAGGTGGGAAGGAAGAGTGCGAAAAGTGAGGGGGGAAAATCCCTCAATCACCGGCTGTGTGGCTGTACTTGGGGCGTCAGCGTCATTGTCAAAGAAGGTAATCAAACAAAATCAGCATTGGAAAAAGCCAGAACATCAAACTATTTACTTCGTCTATTCACATTGGATAGGGGAACTTGCGCAAACTCGCCACTGCGAGGCTCTCTATGAGTTGTCAGTGTCCCTCAATCCACCCGAGAGAGCCTCTCATGAGCATTAATAGGCTAATATACCAACGATTCTTTTTTAACCAAATCCATCACCGGACTTTATTTCTATGAACGGTTGCCGAATAGTTCTGGTACTTCATACAATCAGGTCACAGGGCGTGGCAGCTGAGTGTAGGCTGTCGCATCTTCTGTGGTCCAACATCTTAGAACTGTTTTCCATTCCATGGCCGCATACACTGTCTTGCATCCCCCCATACAGTATTGACATGCACGCCCATGAGCATAAAGCAGCCCTCAATAGTAACCAACCATATCCGTAGCTTTCCGCTCAGTTTATATCCCAAAACTCATGATTTAGCCCGATATTCTCAGAGCCGATATGCCGGAGGTCGGAGATAACGGGATTTACAACTCTGATTGGACCGGTCGTGCATAAGCGTCGGCGCTAATGCAGGAGCCACGGACATAATCGAGCATCTCGCGACTTTGGCCCGGGATAGCTTCATTTCTATTTGATAGGCGGAGTTAGACTTTGCTGTGTAACACCTTGAACATGTCTGACCTATTTGCTGACGTATTTCTGTGGCGTGCAAATGACGAAATTTGGTCATCTTGAAAATATATAAGGAGATAGCGACCTTCTTTCGAGGCAAAACTCTACACACCAAGCATCAGTCAACTACAGCCTCCTGTATCAGACCATCGGCTTTTCCTTTTCACTTTTCCAACAAAATCAACTACAATGTCAAAAATTTGGCTTATCACTGGTGCTGCTCGAGGACTTGGTCGTGACCTCACCGAACAACTCCTTGCCTCTGGTGACATCGTTGTCGCAACCGCCAGACAGCCAAACCGCCTCAATGACCTTGTCACCAAATACGGCCCCGAAAAGATTATCGCTGTCAGCCTCGACGTCTCAGATGTCTCTCAAGTTGAGGCTGTTGTCAAGAAAGCCGAGGAATCCTTTGGCCGGATCGACTATGTCATCAACAACGCTGGATACGCTTCCATGGCATCAATCGAGGACATAGACCACAAGAGCTTCCGCGATCAGATTGACGCCAACCTGTTCGGAGTAGTCAATGTCACTAAGGCTGTCCTCCCGATTATGCGACGCCAAAATTCGGGACACATCATCCAAGTCTCTTCAGTCGGCGGCAGGGTCGGATCGCCTGGACTCGCCGCATACCAGAGCGCCAAATGGGCAGTAGGAGGCTTCTCGACTGTACTCGCCCAAGAGGTAGCTCCCTTCAACATCAAGGTCACAGTCGCCGAGCCTGGCGGTATCAAGACCGACTGGGCCACCAGCGCCACCGAAGGTGTCATCATCAGCGAGCCCTATCAGCAAACAGTTGGCGAGATGATGAAGATGAGAGAGCTTTACTCTTCAAACTGGTCTGAGCCGTCAGACATCGCCAAAGCTATCATCCATCTTGGCCGGGTCGACGATCCGCCTTTGCGTATAGTCTTGGGGCCTAGTGCTGTTCCTCACGCTCAAGCGGCGGCCAAGGCCTTGGCTGAATCAGATGAGAAGTGGTCGAAAGTTTCTAATCTGGATTTTTGAGAGGAGGTTTAAAGGGGGCATCCCTCTAGAGATGAAGCTTGGTTGATGTAGTATCATATCCATATTAAAAGCTGCTCTTATGATTCTTTCAAAACCCGAGCCACGCCGTGTCTGCCGCCTCGAAGGGCGTCGATCTGAATTAGGTGCGCATAGGTAGAATATGTCTAAGAAATATCATCGGCGTAGAAGAGCTATGTCTCTCCTACGCCGGATAACACATCCCAGAATGCCTCCTGCCACTCCATCAAGGCAATATGCAAACGTCGTCACAATCGATGGGCGCCAAATCACCATCTTCACCACGATGCCGTAACTTGAGCGTGTCATCGTCAATGCTGCCGTTAGTTAAACGCCTGAGCTTGGTATTGGGGTGGTCGATGATGGACAGCAGGTGGTATTGAAAGCCACGATGAGGGTGATGTCCTAATCTAACTCGGCGGCGACTCAAACCCTGAGTTATGCTGGCCGAAAAGGATTCTCGAACGCGACCAGCACTATGCTAATTAAGTCCAATCAACTTCGGGAATGTTGGCCTATCTGCTATCGAGGACTTCTCGGCATCCTTGATGGAAGTGACCATGGAGTAATAAACCGATGGATTCTTGGGCGTGGGATCCCCAACGGCGGCCAAGGCCGAGGGATTCGTGTGGGTCGAACTGTCCGCTCTTGCGGAGTTCTCGGGACCTTGACGTTGGTTTCTCCATGCCCTCCTTCAACATGAGTTGTGCTACCCATGCGACATTTGGTTAGAAAGAAGGCGAGTGAAATGAATGTTGCTCTTCTGCCGGAGATGATGCTCCAGCCGCGACCGCAATCATCTCGTATCCATCTGTAGCCAGTCGGCATGGAGTCTCTGTCGAGAAGACCGACAACATGATTAGAGCCCATCTCCTGACCTTGATTCAACCGTGGAAGTGAGAAAAGAGCAACCTGTTGAAGATGGTGGCCTAGGTGCCGGCGAAACTCGTCCAGGTCAACAACGAGGACTTCTTCTGCCGATGTAGCATTCAGTTCAGCTGAGGCCCATTCGTCGTCACAAAATGGGCATTCGCTCGGCTGAATGAAATCCATGGGTCTCCTCGACTGCTCGATTACCATCGTCATTTGACTACTTGATATCTCAAGACTGTGACGTTCGTCAAGGTGTTGTCCTAAGGCCTCGGAGGATTCAAAAACTCCGGAGCATTTCGGACATATCCAGCTGTTGCGATGCATCAAGAGCTCATGCTCAAACCAAGCATTCTGTGACACATAGCTATCGAGACCACATCCAGGAAAGGTACAGATATATGGCTCGAGGTCTTCGATGACATGCTTCCTTGAAATAGTTAGCAATCTTGCCTAGAGTTATGGCGCATTTCTCGAACCTCCATTGACTGTCCTTGTCTTTGGGCTTCAGTGGAACAATCGTCAGACAGTATGGACACAAGAACGAAGAGTTGTTGTGGGCTTCTCCAGGCAAAGGGGGAAAGGAAAGATTATCCTCAGGCGACTCAACAATCGATGTGGCGAACGACACTACGGACATGGCAGGCGGCGGGTCGAGAAATGCTGATAGCTGAGCCTCTGCCAGAGGATGATCACCCACAAACTCGGTCGCTTCTGTATGAGCCAATAGACTTGGCTTTGTTTGCTCTGACAAGACCGACTTTGTTGGTTTGGAGCTTTGATCGACGGGTAGAGGATGTGGGCGAGGCTTAGGTTTTGGTATGGAAGCGTTCTTTTCCGTATCCGGTCTGGATAACCGGTCATTGTGATCTCGGCGATACTTGAAGTACTGTCGGCGTCTGGCATTAGCCTCCCCTAGGCGAGCCACCAGGGCCTCGTTCTTGTTGGCCACCAAAGGATACCGGTCATTGATATACATGGCATCAGCGCGGTTGTCAAACGGTTTTGTATTCGATGCCCTTTGGCGTTTGTCTTTGGGGGCGAACTTTCGGATGAATATGGAAGCTTTAAACAGGTAATCCAGGCCGATCTTGATGGCCAACATTAACTCCTGGATCTCTGATGTTGAGGTTGTGGCCTGCGGGACATTGCCGAAACTCGATGCGGATGATATCGCTGAGTCGGAGTCACTGGATGAGATATCATATTCGGCGAGGTCTGTGTCGGAGTCGATTATCGGACCGGCAGTTCTATTACTGCGTCTCCCCATGGCTATGTCCGTTGCTAATGACTCACTGTAAGCTAAGAGCCATCAGTTGCAGAGTTATGTATTCATACCAGCTTGAATCGAGTCATGGAGGTCCGCAAGCGTTCTTAGAATGACATTTTTGACCATGGGACTGTTTCGAAGCCGATGCTCAAGAGATAGAGGCGATTTGGAAGCCTGCAAAGCACCGAGGTTGCCAACCCACTGGTCAAACCTCTCTTGCATCTCTTCGACATCTCTCTCGTTCACCAAGTCCTTCACATGGGAATCACCGTCTTTGGTTGTATCAAGAAGAGTGGCGATGGTGGTTTGGCAGTTCTTGGCGATGTTTCGTATTTCTTGGTCGCCCATCGCTATCCTCTCGTTGTTGCTTCCGGGGGACATGGTGCTCAGTAAGTAGAAGGAGAAAGCTCAATATGAGCATGGCTTCTTGGGAGATGTGGATGTCAAGTAAGCCTTCATCAGCCTTGAGGGGTTGGCCACAGGTTAGGAAGAAATCGCCAGGCTGCACACCCCGCCGCATTTGAGCCTCCTGTGGCTGCTTGGCGGAACAGAAATGCCTCTACCACATGACATGTTCCAACCCCAGAGTCTGTTGGGGCAATACTAGACAAGTAAGATACTTAGTTAAATCAAAACTGTTTCAAAGACTGTCTAGAGTCCTATCTATCCTATCATTAACCACGCCAGGGTTCAAATTGCTGGCCCAAGTGATACTTTCATGGCCCAATTCAGCTGTCGGCTGTACACTCCTGCATGATTACTGCCCAACACTTATTGCTGCCTAATATTCACGTCCAGTCAGAAAGCTGCTGTCCAATAAGACGGCATGCAAACCCCGCTCCATGTCCAGCTGAGGCTGGGTTGTCTTAGACGGTGCATTAACCACCAGATGGACTTTTGTGCTACTCGCATTGACCTGCGGGAAACACTCTCCACTAAAAGGTTCTCTCTTCAACTCCCTCGTACCACGCCATTGGCGCGAACGCTTATTCGATGTCTGGTATCGAGGTTGCTGGCCTCGTCCTGGGAGGCTTTCCAATCCTCCTCAACTGCCTCGATTACTACAGGAAGGGATTTGAGCCTCTGGAAGAATGGTTCAGCTTCCGGACTCATTTTATCGCGTTTATCGATAACATTAGGCATCAAATGATGAGATACAACGAGAATATGATTCGACTACTGGACCCAATTATCGGGGATAACGAGAGCCTCGCCAAGTTGGTTAGAGATCCAACTGACTCACGCTGGAATGATCACAGTCTTGATACCCTCTTGGAGCAACGTCTATCTAGTGAGTTTGATAGATTTCTCAGGATTGTCGACAGGATGCATGAGGTTATGCTTGACTTGAACAAGCTCCTGCAAATCGAAGATGGGCAGGTATGTTCTCTACCATTGAAACTGCTTCTTCCTCCATGGATGTTTCACTCCATGTAACATCTCAATACCCACTCTCTGACACTCGGTTAGGTCTCCTGGGTTGGGCCATCACAACATAAGCCCTGGCAGTGGCACTTCAAACGAGTCCAGATCAGTTTTTCCAAGGGAAAGCATAAGAAGGTCAAGAAGTTGGCATCTCATAACCAAGAACTTCAAGAGATTCTGGGTTATAGTGAACGTCTCATTCCTATTTCCGACAGGCGAAAGGCTTCGGAGCCAGTTGGCCGCCTCGAAAAGCTCCGGCAACACGCCTGTTCCGTGCACAGCGCTCTTAAGTCACAGTGGAAGTGCAACAAATCGTGTCGCAGCCACGAAGCTCATCTCAGCTTGCGTGCGGAAGCCGTTTCAGTCAGCATGAACTTCATGTTCATTGTACATGGCGGACAAGGGACATCTTCCAAACCCATAACGCAAGAGGTTGTGACACAGCCAAAGGAAGCATTGCCGCCAACACTATCGGACATCAGCCGTGTGCCGCAGTCGGCCCTTCTCACGACAGTTCAGCAGACTATTATCGAGCAGGATACTCTCGCGAAGAGAAGACCAAACGTGATCCACCGCCTGTCACAGAGATTGCATGCGAAGGAATTGTCTCTGAAGGGATCATCAGGCAAAGCAGGAGACCCCAATTCTACTTCTACAAAAAAGACCGTGAGATTTGGATCACCTGTGCCTGTAATTGCGATAAGTCCTCCGGGCAATAGTAGCCAGGCTAGGGCTAGAACGGCCCGTTCTTTGAATGCTGCTCCCGTGGCTAGCCCTACTATTGGCGACTCTTCAGCTCCTCTTCCCATCGCAGACCTCTGTTTCAACAAAAAGCAAAGCTCGGTGGTTATCCAAGACAATTCTGATCGGCTCCTTGAACTTTGCAAACCCTCCAAAGGTCTTCGAATGGTCATCTCAGAGAGAGTGAGGCTATATCCACTTCCTGAACTCCTTGACGCCTATCACCAAGCTACCATCGACCTATCAAGACAACACCGGTTTGAAATGGCCACGCATATTGCGTCTGCACTGCTCCAGGCTCACCGATCGCCATGGCTTTCTGCAAAGTGGTCCAAACGCGATTTCTACTTTCTGGCGGACATGGATTCGCAATCACTTCGCAGCAGCCACCCTTTCGTCTCTCGCAATTTTCTCTCCGGTTCGGACGACGAAGAGGAAGCTACTACATCTGAAATCCCCAACTTCTCCGGCAATCGGCAGGCCTCGGAAGAAGACACTCGCGCATGCCTCTTCACCGTCGGCGTGATAATCCTCGAGTTGATATTCGGGCACAATATCGAGGATTGCAGTTTCCGCAAAGATTACTACGGCAAGGATAACAAGCCCAATGATCAGACAGACATCAGCACTGCGAGGAAGTGGGCCATGAAGGTGCTGGGTGATAGCGGTGCAGACGTTGCGGATGTAGTGAGGAGGTGTTTAGATTGTTCCTTCGGCCCAAAACCGAGTTTTTCAGATGTGAGATTTAGGAACTCTGTCTATGAAGGGGTTATCAAGCCCTTGGCGGGCTATTCAAAGGTTTGGTCGGAGGTTATGCCATAGTCGTGGTTGTCCTAGTGGCGGACTTGATCCCCATGTTCCAACTTGGGCTCGGGCAGTATCAGGTGGAATGCCAAGAAGCCGAGCTTTAAACATGAGGTTGGGATTATCTCAATGACGAAGAGCACTGTAACTTACCTATGTCGGATACAAGCCTGACGGCTTGACGATGAATGTTCAATATGTTCCCGTGGGGGCGGAAAAGTGCAGTGAAAGCCTATCGAGAGCGGGTTAAAATGCAGTGAAAACGCCATGTTTTCTTATATAAAGCCAAAAGCGACTCCCATTTGTTAATCCAAAACTTGGATTTTGGGCCAAACCCAATAAATAGCAATCCGGCTTGACAGCCAGAAGCAGCGGGATGTGACCCTGACAGCCTTCACTGCAGAGTTCCTTGCAATCGCTCACAGTTTCCCGCCCATGTACTATATTTCTTTCTGTTCAATTGCTCAAGTGTATTTCAAGGCTCTCGGAGTAAACTAAACCACGCTTGAAGCTCAAAGTTTCCCTCTCGCCTTCTCCTTGGAATGTGGTATCATTGCACACAACTGGACGCATGACGCTACAAGATTGCTCTGTTCGTCGTACACCTGAATCTTCATATCGAATCTTCCGGCATACAGTCTCTCCATTGTTGTTCGGGTCAGTAGCCATTCATCGTTATTCAACGGTGCGTGAAACGTGATTTGCAAGCATGTAGTTGGAACTCGGTACCGAGCGGCCATGAAGATGCCGTCCTCTGCGTAGTTGAGAGGCATAATGGGAACCTTCGAAGTGAAATCACATTAGCCAAACGGCTTGATCAGTAATGAAACCAACGGGGCCTTACTAAGTCTGCCAGGACCGGGATATGCTCTAGTCGGAACGTGTCTTCATCGTCCATCTTGTTCCATTGGTATCTCACGTTCTGGCCGCCGTACTTTTCACTCCAGAGCGGAGTGCCGCTATCTCTTGGCGTGTAAGCTCGAACTGCCGCAGTTGGCGGGTTGAATTGGTAGGTAAGGGCATCAGTCCATCTGGCGCACTCCTTCTCCCGATCCGGCACCGGGCTGATTGGGGGCTGAATGTTGTGTACGTAGCCCTCATCCTTGAGTATGCCGAATCTTATTATAGCAATGCTGCATATCTGCTGTTCTTGGCCTTTATCTGCCAAAAGCTTTGCTTGAATGGCCGAGCCTCGGTTTCCAGCTTGGAGAGTTTCGAGGGCAATTTCGAATGGCCCTGCTGGCAAGGGATGCAGGAACTCGATATACAAGTTGAGTGGTTCAGTATGTGCTAGCTTTTGGTGTTTCTCCCGGTTGTACTGACGCGCTGTCGTCATCAATACTGTAGCACAATATCCTCCATGGGCGGACAATGTTCTTCCAGCTGGCAACAGTCAGTAACCAGCCTAGACGCTATCCGGGTAACTCACCGTTGGCACACCAGACCAGAGGGACATTTCCACTGTATCTATCGCCATTTGAACCTTCTACGGGGCTGGTCTTGATCGCTTCAGGGAGTCCGGTTCTGGGGTATTCGTAGTCCTCCCATCCCGGGGTGACGTCGGGATGCGAGTTAGGAAGATGGGCGTCCGACATGATGCAGAGTTGAGAGCCAAACAAACAAAACAAGAAAAGAAATGAAACGGCCGGGGCGGGTCGTTTACTTGTAGATATAGCAAGGTCAGTTCTCCCGAGATAGCCGTGCAGCTCTATCTAGGCCGTGGCTCAGCGTCAGCACTAGAAACAAAACCATTGCATCCCCCGCGTTTTATCGACCCAGTTACTGCAATAATGAAACATGTGCCTCGAGCAGCATGGCTCCACCAACTGGCGGCGCAGCGCAAAGATGCAGGGTCAAGCTTACATGTTTGCCGCAGCTGTCGCAATTTACCCGATTCTCATTCGCGTAGTTATTTTGCGACATGTGTCCGAGCTCGCAAATGTAACCATTTTCAGCGAGCATGAATATGTTGGCTCGACACCCTTGGATGCTGCATTTGGTACAATCATGCGCCCGGCGGCCGCTAAGAGTCGTCAACGTCACCTTGATCGAACCAATTGTATACTACGTAGTATGCAATGAGTTGTCTAAGCTGGTTTCAAGGATGCAGGGAATTGCCTGTCACGGCTGTTGATTGTGTTTCAAGAGTATCCGCTGTGTTTTGCACTCCTTGCACTCCTACATTTCTTGTACGCAGGGCCATAAGAAAAACACGCGATCCATAAGATTTATAGGTTATCGCTTTTATTCTATACTCCCGTTGGGCCGAATTCTCTGAGGGAGGCAATTGGTCAAGGCCATCGACGATCATGAGTGAGTGAGGCACCCATCCACAACGTATTTCACCAGGCAAACAAGAACTTGGGAATTACTATCCATAGTCTTACACTCTTTTGGCTTTCTACCTCGTAGATGAGTTCAAAGATAGGCAAACAGAGAATAAACAGCGAGCACCTATTGACTTTTCGCTCTGCCTGATTCAGTAGGCCTAGCTCACAACCAACTGAGTATCATCAAAAAATTAGCACATCAAAGGAACACCGCTTATGGTATTTTCCGATTCGGTTTCTATTACTGACAGGTGTCAATAATCGTGTTCATTGTTGTTGTAGCTGATAGCTTCTTTTGGAAGCGTCACCAAGTTCACGAAAGGGGAACATCGCAGCTCCCTTCAAGACAGGGTATCTTCAATTAGCAGAAGGTTCTATGTAGAAAACCTTTTCTTAGAACTATGGAGTCAGACCAAAACTTATGCAAGCCCCCAAGCCTCGGAACGTCCTGTTTTCGCCCATTGGCTCCAAAACTCCATCTCTATGGCCGGTATACCCATGACACCCTCCTTTCTTTTCACTATACTTATACATATGCGATTAGTATCTTTCTTCGTCTAATTCCAGGAGCCTATCTCGTCTCCGATATCCCCAAAACACCAGATGTATGAGTGCAAGCTGGGATTTTGTCGTGCGATAGGGTAGGCAACACCAAAGACGGCGTGACAACCCCCGCATTGTGGTGTGACTTTACCCCTTTACTCATGCGGGCTGCGTCTGCGAAGGTGAAATTTGACTTTCTAGCTTTCTAACGGTTTTCATCTTGAACAAAATGGAGTACAAGCCTAGACACCGAGTGAATAGCCGGGCTAGTATGCCTAAAGCTGCATCAATCATCAAGCAAAAGTTCTCCAGGGAAAAAGAAGTCTAGTGGAAACGACAAAAGCACCCGTTCCTTCTCACCGACTCTCGGGCATGGATGTCCTTGGGATAAACTTCTAACTTATATGCAAAAGCAGAAATCGGCTGCGTTGAGGCGTCTGGGGAATGCTTAACGTGATTCTATGTTGTTATTGTCTTAGTGATGGCAAGAAGCTATTAGCCATAATACTAAAGGACGCAGTTATTAATACATAACGGCTTCAAAACCCAATGCCGTAAAACACAGTAACTGGTTCTACACATCCGAATATGTCTGTTAATGACGCGTTCTCGTCGCGTTCCAAACCAGTTACATGCATATTCTCGGTATTTGTTCAGGGTGTTTACGCGTCACAGCCATTCACAAGCAAGCCCTCAAGCCACCAGTTTCAGCTCGCAACCCTCCCTTGATGCTCGGGTCTTGGACACTGTTGGTAATTGTCAAGTGCCTTCAAAATGAGCGAGTAACAGCCCGATCTAGTAATACTCCTATTATCGGAATAACACCCTCTTGAAAATTTTCTCAGTCAGGATCATGCCATTGAAGCTGATCACGTACAATTGCAGCGTCCCTCGATTCACAAACCTTGTCCCGTGTCATCGAGAAAGGCATCGCTCGGAAGCCCCGTCTTCTAGCCCTCCCTTGAGAAGCTCCCATTCGCCGACTGGGACGCTAATGCCCCTGCCACCCCCACCGGAAACTCCGTAATAACTGCCCAGCTCGGTATTCCAAACTGTCGGGCCGACAGCTCGAGATCTTCCACTCAAACCCCCTGAAGAATCGACGGAAAGTCTCGACCGAGCACTTCTCGGTCCGACAGCTAGTACCAGTTCGCCCCCAGCCCCAGAAACTTGTCCTTCTCCTGAACCAAAACCCCAGATTTCCTTGGCCTGTACCGATACTTGATCCTCCAGAGGGCCAATGAAGACGTTCTAGAGCCCTGCCGACGCCCGACCGCCTCCACAGGAAACAGCCCTCGTGATCCCCAGAGAGACCCCGTTTCTGGTCGAGAAAACCTGGAGAGATGACGCTTGCTCCCGACGCCTTACCCCGTGGCATGAGCTGACCCTGTTCACCCTTCCGGAGCTAAGCCTGTTGTTTATGCCCTCACAGTTGACAGCCGGCTACTCGTGTAGACCACGAGACATTCGGCAACGCTTGGACCTTTTTCACCAAGAATCTTGAACCGAAAAAACATCTACTTAAGCTTACCCAGATCCCCAGGTTTCGCCTCCTCGGAGCGATTGCCCTCAGGGTATGAACCAGGACAACAACACCTTTACCTCATTCATATCACGCTACTCCATTACTTGTTCAATCTTTACCATGGCGTCCAAGCTGTCTTCAGCTGACGTTGAAGTCGTCCACGACGATGAGTTCAAGGGCCACGCCCACCATGCTGAGGCCAGTGCTGCCACGGAGAGGGAGCATCGGCTGAGCTTCAGAGACTCTCTCCGGCTATATCCCAAGGCCATTGGCTTCTCTTTGCTGTTTTCTACGGCTATTATTATGGAGGGTTACGATCTTGCCCTCATTGGATCCTTCTACGGTTATCAACCGTGAGTCACCTCCTATGTCTCCATCACAGCACGACACTAACATGCGTCCAGGTTCCGAAACAAGTACGGCAACGAGTCTGATGGCGAAGGCGGCAAAGTCGTCTCAGCCGAATGGCAGACATACATCCAAGTCGGAGGCATGTGTGGCCAGATCATCGGTCTCTACCTCAACGGCTGGGTGTCTGATGCCATTGGCTACAAGAGATCCATGATTCTCTCCCAGATGCTCATGATTGCCCTCATCTTCATCGTCTTCTTTGCAACGAACATCCAGATGATCCTCGCGGGCCAGATTCTGCTCGGCATCCCGTGGGGTGTATTCCAGACTCTCACTCTGGCTTACGCTTCTGATGTCGCCCCCGTCGTTCTTCGACCTTACCTTACGGCCTATGTCAATCTCTGCTGGGTTATTGGCCAGCTGATCTCCGCCGGTGTCCTCCGTGGATTCCTCAACATGGACAGCGAATGGTCCTACCGTATCCCCTTCGCCATCCAGTGGGTCTGGCCTCCATTCATCATTCTTGGAACTCTCTTCGCTCCAGAGTCTCCGTGGTGGTTGGTCCGTCAGGGCCGCCATGCGGATGCCAAGCAGGCCATTCTCAAGCTTGTTAGCCCCAAGCCTGATCTCGAGTTTGATGCCGATGCCCAAGTCGCCATGATCCACGCCACCAACGAGCTCGAGAAGGCTACCTCTGCGGGTACCAACTACTGGCACTGCTTCATGCGCACCGATCTTCGACGAACTGAGATCGCTTCCATCACTTATATCGCTCAAGCTACTTGTGGTAGTGTGCTTATGGGTTACTCTGTCCAGTTCTACGAGCGTGCCGGTCTCGACCCAAACAGCTCGTTCACCCTTAACATTGTGCAGTACGCTGTTGGAGCCGTCGGTGTTGTCCTCTCTTGGTTCCTCATGGCCAAGCTTGGACGCCGTACCCTCTACATTGGAGGAACTTGCGTGCTCTTCATCATTCTCATCGTCGTTGGTGGTCTTGGCTTTGCAGATGCAAGCAAACCCGGTCCTTCTTGGGCAGTCGGCAGTCTCCTCATCTTCTACACATTCATCTACGATATGGCGGTTGGCCCCGTCTGTTACACAATCGTGGCTGAAATCCCATCCACTCGACTCAAGGCCAAGACCATCGTCCTGGCCCGAAACTTCAACAACATGGCTGGTCTGGTGAACAACACCCTGATGCCCCGCATGCTCGGTGTCAACTCGTGGAACTGGGGTGCCAAGACTGGTCTCTTCTGGGCCGCGTTCTGCCTTCTCATCATGATCTGGGCCTACTTCCGCCTGCCTGAGCCCAAGGACCGCACTTTCGGAGAGTTGGACGTTCTGTTTGAGCACAAGGTTAGCGCGCGGAAGTTTGCTACCACTCGTGTGGATCAGTTTGGAGACGACAAGGGTGCCGTGGAGGTTGACGCGCATGCTAAGTAGGACTTGGCCCGAAGCTACTGCAGCTTGGCTACGGGGGGCTTGTGGGACTTGTGACTCGGTAGTGACTGGGGTTGTTGCTTCGTATTTAGAGAGGCGCAGTTGTAGATAATCATAGATCAAAAGATCTTTCGTTACATCATGTTTGTGCCTTTGAGTGAATCAGCGGGTGCCATGTCTCACCGCTGCCCTACCCCCTCAAGCCGATTTCCAGATAAAGGGAGAACGTAACATCCCCTCCTTCGATAAGCTGCATGTCCAGCTACTGCACGTCGGATTAAACAACGGTAATTACCTAGAAAGGAAACTAGAACCCTTCTGCCGGACCATAGACTCCATCCTCTCACCCCCTGACCCCAGCATCCCCAAACCACGTCAAGATTTAGTTACCCCATTCTCGACTGGTATCGGTACTGCCAAGGGTCCCACCGAAAATCCATCAGGCTCGTCAGATGATTGGAATGAGGCGATCCGAATCTGTCGGACCGACAGGACTAGTGAGCGCCGGTAACGAGTGACGGCTGGGGGAACAAGTCTGGGGCCGGAAGCCCGGCTGAATTGTACTTATAGGCAGAAAAGAGCTTAAAAGGAAATGAGCTGTCAGTTGGTGGAATACCTGCTTTCTACAAAACCGCCACCCGGACTTGGCCGACCTCACTTCTCTTCCCCGCGTTCCATCTCTTCTACATCTGTCATCATCTCAGAAGCTGTATTTGAGTATTTGACTTCTTTTTTCAGATATATCGACTTGTTCAATACGATATGACGGTGAAAAGCTGTGTCCCCCGCCCGCGGTGGCACCCATCTCCGACTTATCATCTCAAAGCTCCCCAAGGCTGGATCAACGACCCTTGCGCTCCGGGTTTTGATACCTCGACAGGCACATATCATTTGTCATACCAATGTAAGTCTCAGCCAGTCTCGGGTCATCATTTCAGTACTAATATTATCACAGGGAACCCGAACTCGTGTGACTGGGGCGATATCGCCTGGGGACACTTTACAAGCTCGGACGGTCTGCACTGGAAGCATAATGGGGACCGGCCGATCCTGGAACCTTCAGAGTCTTACGACGACAAGGGAATCTTCACAGGATGCTTCTATCCCACGGGTCTGCGGGGAGAGAAGGGACAGTTGACAGTGGTGTACTCATCCATCACCAACCTTCCCATCCACTGGACCCTGCCATATGCTCGCAACTGCGCTGGTCTGGCAGTAGCAACGTCAGATGATGGAGGTAAGACATGGAAGAAGAGCGAGAAAAATCCCATTCTCCATGGTGAGCCCGAGGGTCTCGACGTTATAGGCTTCCGGGACCCTTTTCTTACAGAATGTCCTGCCCTGGACGAGCTTCGGGGAGAAAAGAGCTTATACGGCTTTATGTCCGGAGGTCTTGTCAAGGGCGGACCTACAGTATTTCTATACGCTGTCGCACCAGATGACTTGACCAAGTGGACCTATCTCGGTCCCTTTGTTGATGTTCCAACTGGCTTCCGCCCATCTGGGCGCTGGAGTGGTGACTTCGGCGTCAACTGGGAATGTGTCAACTACATGACACTTCATAATGAGTCTGAAGAGGCTCAGTTCCTACTTATGGGAACCGAGGGTGGAGAGAAGCCTGGTGTCAAGGATAGAAGTGGTGTTTGGTCCTTGTGGATGGCCGGCGCACTCGAGAACACCTCAGAAGGTCCCAAGATGAAGCATGACTATAGTGGCATTCTGGACCACGGTTGTCTTTATGCACCAAACTCATACGAACACCCTGTTACAAAAAGCAGAATCGTTTGGGGGTGGCTCAAGGAAGATGAGTTGACCTTGCCTCGTCGAGAGTCAAAGGGCTGGACTGGTTACTTCTCCCTGCCACGGGAGCTCTTCTTGTATACTGCCGAGAATGTCACCAGAGGGCTCAAGTCGTCCTTGGAAGACATTCAGTGCGTCAAGATAATGGACGACGGCAGTCAAGGAAAGGCAAAGAGGGTTCAAACACTTGGAATACGGCCCCTCCCCAACATTGAATCACTCAGGCTGGGTGAACCCGCCTTTTGGTCTCACTTGGCTACCAAGAACAAGAGCGGAAAGCTGTTGGAAACGCAGTCTGTCAGCTGGGAGTTGGAGGCCACCATCAACATCTCGGCAGCTCAACAACGTCTTGGCTTCTGGATCCGTCACGACAAGGACGCGACTCAGAAGACTGCCATCTACTTCTCGCCTGAAAAGGAGGAGATTGTAGTCGACAGGGTTGAGTCTAACCAAGAGGCAGACATCAAGAAGGATGAAGTCTCGGGGCCCTTTACTCTGTTTTACTTGGATAGGAACGGATCCGAAGAGCTTGAGAAGTTGCGACTTCGCATCTTCTGCGATGGCGATATTGTTGAGGTCTTTGCCAACGATCGCTTTGCCTTGTCGACCATGGTGTACGCCGACTCGAAGGAGTGCACGGGTATCAGTTGGTTTGTCGAAGGCGAGGGCTCAGAGGAAACGGTCTTTGAGTCTATTAAGTTGTGGGAAAATATGTCTGAAGTGATTGTATCGTAAATATTAGGTTCACACTGAGGAGGGAACTAATAATGATCATTGGGCACGAAGGATGGGCAAGTCAATCCATATAGAATGTGTTAGAGGAGACAACGAACTAGACTTTGCTTCTTGATCCCAGCTTACCACGAACTAGTTTATTGCAGCTCGTATTCTCGTATGTTTGAGGTCGTGGCGTCATTATTTATTTACTTCGCCGTACGGGCCTCTCGTGCCGAGCAACCCCAGTCACCAAGGGAGGGACTCGTTGTAGTACCTGTTTGGGAAGTAAGAGAAGGAATAGAATGATGTCATGTCGCTTTTCATTCGAGGTCAGCGAGCAAGGCCCATTTTATCTGCGAGTTGACATGTTTACCGTAAAGGGTTAAACAGAGCACTTCTCCACCATCTCCAACTCGATGATTCGTGCCCTCATTGACGTTTCCATGTGTCATTCTTGCGCTGCTTACACCATGTGATTGTTAGTAATGTTGATGAAGAGCTCGTATGTTTGCATCGTGCAGTTCAAGATGAAGTCTTTCCCCTCAAAGACCATATTTGCACTGCAAATGCGCGATTTACTCGATATCAGTGAAGAACACAGACGATAGACATCCAAGATGAAGACAATTGCTATTGCAGGTGGAGCTGGAAACGTGGGAAGCACCATTGTCGACGGCCTCGTTGAATATGGAAAACACAAAATCTATGTCCTCTCTCGAAAGGTAAATCTCTATTAACGCTGGCTTGAGTTCGGTGGTCTAACAAGAGCCCCAGGATCGACCCTCACAAGGGGCTGTCAACTATCTTCGAGTTGACTATAACGACCCCGACGCTATCGCCAAGGCATTTGAGGACGCCGGGGTCAATATCGTAATCTGTGCTATTGCCGTCGTCAACCCAGAGGCCAATCAGTCTCAGAAGAATCTCATTCGGGCAGCCGAGAAATCAGCTACCACGGACCGATTCGTGATCAGCAGCTTTGACATGCTGCACGTAAAAGAGTGATTACTACATCATGTAAGGGCAACGTCTTAACTAACTCTATATCAGGGACATTGAACTATCTCCTTTGGCGAGGTACACCTTTGAAGCAATCGATGAACTCGAAAAGACCCAACTCACCTACACCCGCATCGCCAACGGTTGGTTCCTCGACTACTATGGCCTGCCACACTGGAAGACTCACCTAGAACCATGGATCAATGTCATGAACGTGGAGAAGAAGTGGGCAGTCATCCCAGGAGATGAAAGCGTCAAGGCTAGTTTCATTACGTCTCAGGACATGTCCAGATTCGTCGCCAGGTTGATGGATCTGGAGAAGTGGAACAAGGTCAGCCCGATTTTTGCAAACACGTTGTCCTTCAATGAGTTAGTAGAAATGGCAGAGAAGGCTCGAGGTAAGTCACCAAATCACACTCCTAGATCTTGGTGCTCACGGTATATAGGATGCAAGTTCAGGGTGGCAAACGATAGCCTAGAGAAGCTCCAGTCAGGGAAAATCTCGTTCCACGAGGAATTCCCGCCCATTGGGTACGGCGAAGGCGATCAGGCTTTCTTCGCCATGCTTCACTACCAAGCTGCCATTGGACGATATCTTGTTCCAAGGGACTACCCTCCTCTAGACGCAGAGTTTCCCGATCTCAAAATTACCACGCCTCTCGAAGTCATGGAAACTGCTTGGAAGGACAAATAGCCCTGAGCCGTCTTGAGAGACAAGATTACTATGTACCAATTACTATTATTTACCCTGCCTTCCGTGGGTTCTTCTCCCAAAGGAAAAACGATGTGATCAGTCCAAGTGCAGACATGACCGTCATAAAGATGTTCTGAAGGTTATATCCTTCAGCAAATGCCTGCCTGACAGCCGCCTTTTGTGTCGCATTAAGGTCGTTGACGGCTGATATAGAATCGTAGATGGCTGCCGCCTGTTCTGGGGTGACAACTTTGTCCAGCTTGGGTGATAGCTGGTTGTTGAGAATAGTTGCGCTTCAAGATCGTTAGTCTCTGCTATCATCCTTCGATATTCGTGGGTATTACCAGATTGCAAGTGAAACTGTTCCTCCCAAGACACGGATCTGCGTTAGGGCACCCATCATGACCGCTAGGGCTCGAGTTAGCTATCGGACTGTTGCCGAGCTGGATAACTCACAAAGGTTTTGCTGGGAGACAACAACTCGGGCGAATGTCAATAGCGTAGTAAGGCCAAGGCCAAACCCGATGCCCATCAGTACCTCGTAGCCATACTGCTCTTTAGGTACGCTTTTAGCATCCGTCGGCAGTGAGCATGTCAAGCCAATGCCAATGACCTGCAGGACCGAGGCGACCAGAACGAGGTAAAATGGAGGCACTTTTGCATTGCCCGTCATGAATCCTGAGAAAGCAGTTGCCAGTGGCGACGTCAAGAGTAGAGGAAGCAGAGTCAAGCCGCCCTGGACTGGGGATACACCATAAACTGCTTGTGCTCTCTGGGGGATGTTGACGATCATTGACACGAAAGGGAACCCAACGAAGCAAGCAGTGCTAAATGTCGTCAGTAATCTATAACGGCAAAGAAAAGCATCGTTACTCACAGAAGCATAGCTGCAGACAGTCGGTCCTTGCAGATACTAGGGGGAAACACTGGCTCTTGTCTCCAGTTTGACTTTTCGAGAAACACTTCCCAAAAGCCAAACGCTATGCTGAGCACAATTGCCAGAACAAGGGTCGAGATAACGACAGCGCTTTTCCATGGGTATCGAGTGCCTCCTTCTTCCAACGCAAAGACAAGAAGAACTGATGCGGCCAGCAAGAATACCATGCCGACAATGTCAACCCGTACCCAGTTGGAACGTTGGACCTTGGAGCGTAGGACCTGCAAGAGAGGGAGTTGTGCAGAAGCTTCGGAGGGTGGTAGGAAGATGGCGACGAGGACGAAAGCCACTGCACCTCCAGGAATGCTAAAGATGTCACATTAGCAACTCTCCGACCGTATAAGAGGCATTGAGCACCAACTTGAGTAAAAAAACCCAGCGCCAGTCAGAGTGCTGGCTGATGACGCCGCCAAGTACCGGGCCCAAGACGTTGGCGACAATAAACAAGGTCGAGAAGATGGCCATGTACTTTCCGTATTGATTCAGCGATATCAGGGTTGGTGCCAGGGTCATGATGATGGAGAAGATTCCGGATGCGCCGACGCCTTGGAAGGCTCGGAGTATAATGCTACAGTCGCCAGTTAGCACAATCAATAACTTGACAAGGAAACGGGGGTCAGGTACAGTTCTACCATGCCATTCGCCGCTCCGCAAAGACCAGAGAAGACAGTAAAGATGGCAATTGCCAGCAGCAACATGGTCTTCTTCCCAAATATGTCGCTCAGCTTGGCGTATATTGTAAGGAAGCCTGGTCGCCATCAGCATCAGATGCAGCCAAGGCCCGTTCCATAGGTACCTACCAGTGTAGGTCAGGAGATATGACGTGACGATCCAATCGCGCAGGATAAAGCCATTGAGGGCATCGGTGATGGACACTAGCGACGTGCTAACAATGGTCGTCTCGAGCGTTGACAGGAACAAGCTGATCCATAGGCTTTCGAGTGTCAGCAATTGGTACTACATGGAGGGTGGTACATACGCAATAGTCAATGCCCATAGTCGCCAGCCTTGTAAATACTTGTCCTTGTCTTCGGTGGTAGAGCTGGAAGTAGGCTCTGGTTCAGGTTGTGGGACAGTTTCTTTGTTGCCGCTCTGCTGGTTCCCTTCAGGCGGGTCGGCTAAGCCCGAAGCGCCCATGGGTGATAGTTGCACGTCACGCTCTATGGGTTGATGATCACCACTTGCACGAGGGTTCATGGTAAAAGAAATGGATCAATCTTGTATCACTGATTAAAGACACATGTTTACAAAAAGAGGGTAGAGTTATAGCAGCCGCGCGGGAAATGATGGAGGAAGTGAACAAATTGCCTGATCGCAGCCGCGCAAGCAAGCGAATCCTTCGAGCGCATCCTCCCCAAGCGAGGTACGGGAAAGCAGAGAGACAATGAGTGTGGATCGGGAATAAACGCATTTATGAAATGGCCAGGGGGTCCCCGGTCGCGTCCAAACATTGACAATCTCCAGTGGGACACGGTGGGACATCCCTGCGTGAATCCATCTCGTCAAACGTTTCCCAGCATAATTGACATTGACATTGACAAAGGAAATAAAAGACATAAATCATGAAACAATTCCTTGTACGGGGATGCTGAAACTGTCCACACCGTACACGTACATGCGAACTACTCTGTACTGTTGTGTCTCAGTGGGCTACCTTCACCCACAAGACTCAGAAGGCCAATTAGCGACGGCTGTGACCAGTGCGCTTGGCAGCCTCGGACAGGACAACCGAGAGTCTGGTCAGGGTGGCAGGGTCCATGTCGTTGAAGACCTCCCAGAGGTTGTTGGTGTCCTCTTCATCTTGGTCCTCGCTCTCCGACTCGGGAGCGGGTCTGCGCTTGGCACGGCGCCTCGCTGCGACCGGTTAGTTGATTGCACAGTGAAGTACCGAGTAAACACTCACCACTGGCGGCGCCGCCCAGGGAGCATTGCCCTCCCGAGCGGTTCCAATCACAGTTGGCGCAGTTGGCGGCAATGTCGGGGCAGACAACGCAGCCGATCAGGGCTCCCTTGGAGTCCTTGCACTTGGCGCACTGGTCTTCCTCCTCCAGCTCTTCGCCATACAAGTGCCTGATCATGGCATCACAGTTCTGGCTGTTTCTCAGATTGATGTTGTAAGGAACAGGCTTGAGCGACCGGCTGTCGATCTTGGTGCGCAGCTCCAGCTGGCGGACAGGCTTCAGAACGTGTTAGTGAGAGGTCCACCATCGACGATATGCAGTGAGAACTTACGCGACGCTCGCTGAGAATCTTAATGACCTTGCTCGAGCAGCCATTGATGGCATGCATGAGCACCCAAACCGTCAGGTCCGGGTTCTCAGCCGGCTGAGGCGCATTGTAGTCAAAAGAGCTCGTCTCGACACCAAAAATAGTGGCAGGAACATAGCGAGCCCTAGCAGAAGGGTAGCCAGGGATCTCCTCAGCGCCACCACGAGGGAAGGGCTTGGGGTGCTCAGGCAGGGAAGACATGCTTGTGGCCAGGATTAGCGTAATGCGCACTACGGGACCGTAGTGGTGTGTACCTTTTCTTGGATCGGCCCGTAATGGGTCGTAGTGCTCCGTAGTGTTTCGTAATTGGATGCGGCAGATCCACAACGACGAGATCTAGGCCAAAAAAGGCAACAAGGGTATGAAAACGACCGCAAAGGTCGAGATAAAGGCAGAGAAGATGAGTATGAATGCCAAAACAATTGTTTTGGTCTGTTTAATTGTGTTTGAATTCTTTGTCGCGAGCGGGGTAAAGGTCCAAGTGAGGGAGAAAAAATGGCCACGTAGTGGCCTGGTTAGCCCTACGCCAACGAACACCGGCAGCGCACGTGACAGTAATCATGTGTTATGTACCAAAACGGAGCTCAACTAACCAATAAGGTTCGATAAGGTCACTAACGGGGTCGTGAGTCTTGGCTGGATGGTTGTTGGTGACGGCTTCAACTTGTGATACGTGAGATGCATGTTATATAGGTTGATGAGGTTAATTGACGTTGCAGGAAGGGTGGAACGTGAATTTCTCTAGTTGTTGACTATAACTTAGCGCAATTGTCCGTCGTTCTACATGTTGCTCCCTTCATCCACAGGTTTGGTGACCATTGTACACCGGTTAGCTGCTGGTTGTTGCTGAGCACCTCTGATGAAGACCTTGGTAAGTAAAAACATGTTTGAAACGGTCCAGAGCTGCTTTATAGTCTTTTATCGTTCTCTGCGTCCATATTGCGGCAAACAATGCCCTTAACAGATGGAATCTGGAGCATCAAATGCATGTTCAGGGTAGGGGTCCCTCGCATTCCCCGCTCCCTGGTGCTGACTAACCTTGCTTCTTGGACTGCACACGCACGCGTCGGGCATTGTCTTAAGACACGATCAGCCAAAACACCATAACCATTATCGTGTCGTATTTGTCGATGCACTCTTTCCGCTGAGGCTTTAATCAAGCTAAATTCCAATAGTCTCATGTAGACTCACAAGAACCGCGCCATCCGTCGCTCACATGACCCGTCACATCTCACTAAAAATTGTTCCATCAGTCGGCAGTTCTCCTGAGACTCATCCCCCACGTCCCCTAAGATGAACCAAGACCTCTCCAACTACACTACCACCTTTCGCGCATCGCAGCCACGCCGCATCAAGCGCAATCGGCAAACAGTTTCGTGCTGTAGCTGCCGATTACGGAAGTTAAAATGCGATAGACAGCAGCCTTGCGGAGCCTGCCGGAAACGGGGTGAGGAGAACGCGTGTCGATTTGGGCCGGCGCCGAAACGTGCCTCTTCATCTGCCGGAAAAGATGAGATTCGGAAGGAATTGAGGCATATGAGGCTTGCCCTCGAGGCCTTGGCTGAAAAGTCTGGAACCGGAAGGGATGTCTCGCACAGCCAGCTGGCCGAGAGCATCAACCGCATGCAGAGGGCCCTCGATGCGGACGAAGCCACTGTATCTGCAGAACCTGCAAGCGCACAGAGTGAAGTCGACGTGGTATTTGGATCATTGTCGCCTACAACTCTTCTCGAGATCCACAGGGCGTTGCCGAGTCGACAAGCCATGGACAGCATGATCGCTGCGTATTTCAACGCGCGATATTTGACTGCTCCGTTTATCCATGCTCACCAGTTCAAGAGGCAGTATGAGCTGTTCTGGAACTCTCCAGAGTCTGTGCATTTCCTCTGGGTCAGCATACTGTTTTCCGTCTTGGCAATTGGAGCTGTTGTGACGAATGCAAAGGGGACCAGCCCCATACCGGTTGACCCTTTGACATATCTGAGCATGTCAGCGAGGTGTCTCTTAGCAGGTCAATACCTCGAGGCTGAAGAACTTTCAATCGAGGCCCTGGCCATGTATTCCCACTCGAGATTTACTATACGAGGGAGCCAGGATGTTGCCCTTCACTCTTTATGTGGCATGACTGTTCGGCTGGCTCAGCTACGAGGTTATCATCGCGTCCCGTCTGATCCCTCGCTTGCACTCACCCCGTTTCAAGCCGAGATGAGAAGACGTGTGTGGTTTACCATTCAGCTTTACGATGTCCTCTGTGCTTTTGGTCGAGGGTTGCCGTCTCTTATACACGAGGATAACTGTCACACTGGTCATCCAACAAATGTTACTGATGATGACTTTGATGAAGATAGCACCTTTTTGTCCCCTCGGCCGTTGACGGACCCTCAGAGTATGGCCGCATGTGTTTACCAATCCATGTTGCTCCCAATCTTGCGTCGCATCATCCGTCATGCTCTTGGGCTTAAAGCTTGCACTTACCCAGATGCCATACTCCTGGGCCATGAGCTGGAAACGTGGTACCTGTCGATACCACCATACCTACGTGCACGCTCGATTCGGAGCACTTCCTTTACTGACCAGAGTCATACGGTCATGGATAGGATCATGCTGGAGCTTCTGTACTCGATGGGTAACAGCATACTCTATCGCCCGTTTCTCGATCTCACCAAACCCCGAGACCAGCTGTCTCAGGTGTCCCTGGGTATCTGCCGAAGAATGGCAATGAGGGGAGTGAGGGCATATATCGAAGTAGATCGAGAGCTGCAAAGAGGAGGACGCTTGCACGAGGATCGCTACATCGCAATCAATTTGTCCAGCAGTGACTTTATGGTCTGGAAGATTCTGGCTCCCCTTGAATTCGCCGACTGCCCAGATATGCCGTGAGTTGGACTCCCGCCCTTCAAGACAAGAGTTTTAATTGTTGGCCAGTATCCAAGAAAGCAGCAATGTCAAAGACTTGCTGGAGACAGCTTGTCAGATGTGGTCTGCTAGAGCAGCGACTTCCATGCATGCATCCGAGGCCTCGAGGGTTCTTCGAGTGATATCGGGCCAGATTCAAATCGCCCAACACTTGGTGATTGAGATTCCCTACGACACCTCGAATTTTTATCGTGCAGAGGATATGGGGAATCAGGAGGAACAAACCCAGCCGTTATCACACTATGAGCAAAATGAGGGGGAGCCATCGGAGGCCCTGGCTCTCAGCGTTCCGGAGGCTCCATCATTCGACGCGTTATTAACCGACATCGATTGGGTCTGTCACAGTCTTGCATCATTTGCGCCTATACTGACAATGAGTAGAGTTCTATCAATAATTATTTCCGCTATGGCATGCCAAATGAAACGACATCAGATCATTATTTCTCAATTGACTGATGCGTGCCACCGTACATGCGGCCGAGAGGATCCCTGACCTCCGGACATGTCGGATGTAAGCCTTGCCTTTTTAGGAAACCAGAAGCTCCGATCCTCCGACGGACGGATCACCAACTTCCGACTTTTGATCAAGCACGTATTGATGGAGAAAAATGTGCCATCACTGGATGTTTTGTAGGAAACTGGAGAGATGTTTGCAAGTATATAAAGCGCTGGGGATCCAGTGGACATATGACCTTGGCACACCAACAAGCACACCAACAAGCACACCAACAGGCACAACAACATCTACCCTGCACTTCAAAGCATCAACCCTTTCATCCTTACGAACATGGCTGCTCAGGAGGCCTTCCCGGAAATCACGAGGTCCCTCATCGTCCCTGCGTTCAACGAGCCTCTCGTCTTGGAGAAATCTTCGACCCCAACTGTGACAGCCCCAGGAACCGCCTTGGTGCGTATTCTGAGCACCTCTGTACGACCTCACAACCGCAATGGCTTTGCAGGAAAGGGATTTCTTTCCTTCACTCTCCCCTTTGCCCCCGGAGACACTGCCGTTGCCCGAGTTCTCTCTGTCGGAGATGGCGCTGTTGCTGTGAAGCCGGGTCAGCTCGTCTTCATCAATGGCTTCGTCGCCGCCAGAGATGATCCTGATGGAACTAGAGTCTTGATTGGTCTTCATGATGGCGGTGGCAAGGCGCGAGATGTCGAAATTTTTGAATTGTACAAAGGTCTCTGGAGGGATACTGCGACCATGCCGATTGAGAATTGCTTGGTCCTTAATGAGGCGATTCTGAGGGACCAGATGGGCTACTCTTACGCTGACTTGAACTACATCCAACGTCTGGCCGTTGCATATGGCGGCATCAGTGCTGCTGGTCTCCGCACTGGAGAGACCGTTATTGTTGCACCTGCGACTGGTCACTTCTCCGGTGCGGTCGCTGAGATCGCCGCACAGATTGGCTGTCGAGTGATTGCACTCTCACGCTCAGCTTCTAAGCTGGAGCCTCTTACAAGCCGCTACCCTAGAATCACCGCCCTTGAACTCACCGGCGAAACCGAAAAAGACATCGCAGCAATCCGAAAACTCTGCCCAGAAGGCGCAGACACGTTCATCGACGTCTCGCCCCCACAAGCAACCGCGTCCCCGCACCATCTCTCCGTCTCCCTTGATTCACTCCGACCCTTCGGCAGGGCTGTCTTTCTTGGTGCCATGCTGGGTGTCAGTGTCAACTACATGGGCATTATGACTCGTAACATCACTATCAAAGGCCAGTTCATGTACACGCGAAGGGAGCTAGTCTCACTCATCAAGTTGATCGAGGCTGGGGTCTTGAAACTCGGCAAGGATGCTGGGCATGAGACCGTGGGCGGCGGGTTCGCGCTTGAGGATTGGGAAGAGGCGCTGGTAGTTGCGGAGGGGGCTACGGCATGGGGTCAACAGGTCGTGTTTACGCCCTGAAGGAAGGGCAATGAATGTAGTATCGCGATTAGTGGTGAGTCTTTGGATCGGGTGACATCGATGCTGAGTCCAGACCCAAGATAGTATATCACCAAATCAACATGTTTCCCAACCTTAGCCTCAATCTGGCGGTCTCGATGCCAAGGTGGAATGCTCTGTGTAGCGGTTTTAAGGCTATGTAGTGTTAAGTGAACTCTCTCAGCCTTGCAAGCTCCCTTGTCAAGTTTCACGTTTGGCATGGCATGTCAGCCGCGGCCTATTCGGCATGTGAGATATCTTGCCTTGATGGATGTAACATGACCTTTGGCGTAATCATAAAAGGAATGAGGGACAACTACTGGTATCAAATAGGAAGTCTTCCGAGGGATTATCAATACGGACCTACCGGCCTTTACATGTGGTTGGTGAGACTAGCTAAGCCTTTTGGGTGTTTCAAGAGCTCGAATGAAGGAGGCGTCACGTTCCTTGAAGGATTCGCTCAGTTAGGGACGACATACTCCTGGCCGTTGATTGGATGCGTGCACTATTTCAAAGACACTGAAACATCACTAAGGCCGAGAAAATGTCCTGACTTAACCAGAATAACACGGACTGTTTTGAACCATCGAAAGGAACGAGTCATGTTAGCGGGAGAAGCCGAATGATTCAGTGCCTCTTTTTGGTATTTTGTTATTGAACTAGCAGGTAACGGTTCATGGCATTTGGAATGCCATTAGTCGTGGACCGTAAAGTGATGAACCGGGCCCTTGGAAACTGGGGAGCGGCGCCCTCTCCCTCGCTGGGTGAGACATTCGAGTTCCGTTCCAGACGCGCCCCCTCCACCATTCGCCAGCCAAAGATGTCATGCATGGAATGGCTGGTGACATTCAGCCCTTTTAGACGATTGGCGATAGTATCAAACTAGACGCGACGGATTTCGTTTCTATCCCTCTGGTCTGAGTAGAAAACGGTCGAGCCTCGCAGGTGATTTTCGAAAAATGAATCAAGTAGACCGGGCAACTATCCTATCCACCTTGGAACCGAATCAGCCTGAACTTTCATCATGAAGTCCATCGTTACTCTGACCCTGTGGGCAACTCTTGTCCACCGGGCCTTCGGTTTTGGCGTCACAGCGAACAATGATGCCAATGCGTTGGCCGCTGCCCTTTTCTCGGGCCCAGGCATCACCATCGTCTCGGCCTCGTTCACTGGAGCTGCAGCAAGCTCTGGAACTTTTGTTGACGGGCCTTTCGGAATCGGCAGTGGTGCGATATTGACGTCGGGAACGGCAGTGGGTGCCCTCCCGAACGGAGACCACTACGTCAATAACGGACAACCCGGTTCGAGCACATACTGCGGCCCCAGCACGTTCAACGCGGCCATCTTGTCCGTGGATGTCATTGTTGATGTTGGGTATGATGGAATCGACTTCGAATACATCATGGCCTCGGAAGAAGAGGGAGGGTACGTGAACCCAACGCAGGGTACTGGCAGTTTGCTAACTAATCATTTGATAGATCTTCTGACCCAGTCGGTATCTTTGTTGGTGGTACGCAGTACGCCAGAGATCCGGACGGCAACCCGCTCACAGCAACATCTCCATGGCTGGCTAACCCCCTCGTCATTAAGCCCCCAAACAGTGTCACCTCGTACCCTGGCTCGACGCCGCCATTCTTACGGTCGGTTCTAGTGACGGGGGCACAGACAGTCGTCGTCGCTATCTGTGACAAGGGCGATTCAGAATGGGATTCTGGCCTCTTGATTAAAGCTAGAGGCTGCACCACTGACTGCGACTCTGACGTCCGGCTCGCCTATGTCACAACCACCATCACAACCACAACGACAGGTACATCGACCCAGACGGCGTCTGGAACTGTGTCAGGAACCATCTTTGTTTCTGTCACGGCGGAAACGACAACGACTACTGCTGAAGAGACCACCACCACAGTAGCTGAGACCACTACTACTGCTGAAGAGACAACCACCACCACAGAGGCTGAGACTACTACTACGACAGCTGAGACAACAACTGAGGAAACGACAGCTACCACGGCTGAAACCACGACCGAGACCACTACTGAAGAGACAACGACTACTGCCGAAACCACGACGGAAACCACCACAGCGGAGACGACAACTGCCGAGACAACTACCACTGAAGAAACGACGACTACGGCAGAGACTACCACTGAGACCACAACGTCGGAGGAGCCAACAACCACCACGACTGAGGAAACGACTACGACTGAAGAGTCTACCACCACGACCGAAGAAGGCACAACAACCCTCGAGACGACTACCGAGACGACTACTTCAGTGGACACTACAACGGAGACCTCCATCGAGCCGACCACAACAGAGACGACTACGAGTGATGAGACTACAAGCACAGAAGAGACGACTACTGAGACTACCTCGGACCAGTCGACAGAAACCACAACAAGTTTGACTACCGAAACAACCACAACCAATGAGTCACCCACCACTACCGAATCAGTCACAAGCAGTGAAGCATCTACATCCCTTGAGTCGTCTGAAACCTTGAGTACCGAGTCATCAGATACTACCTCTCAAGTTCCCACCACATCTGTTGAATCAAGCTCCATTACCCTCGACTCGACCTCGATTTGGAGCAGCGAGTCATCCGACACAACCACTCAAGAATCAACCCTTGAGTCCATCAGCACAGAGACATCTACAACTCTTCAATTGTCGTCAGACGAGTCAGCCTCGACGGAAATCCTCTCATCCACCAACACCGAGCTCCCAACCGTCATGAGTGTAGAATCATCCACAACTGAGAGCAGGCAGCCTCCGCCGACCACGAGCACCCAGCTTCTACCTGTGATGAGTTCTGAAGCCTCATCCACCGCGGGTACTGAAGAGTCGACCAGCGAAATGATCCCGCCCGAATCTTCATCACTGGAGCCTTCGATTCCAATCTTGGAACCCACTACCTCAGACTCCATGTTCACTGTGCTACCAACCCTTGCTCCGCCGTCCGAGAGCACCACCTCGGCAGAGCCAATAGACGCATCATCCGCCGAGACCCCAAGTCCGGAGCCCTCAGTCTCGGAGACTGTCATCACAGTTATTCCTCTGCCCCCTTCAGCCTCTACAGCAGTGGAAACCTCTACAGAAGCTGCCGCAGCTTCCAACTTGCCATTGATCGAGGCTTACGAATTCGTCGGCTGTCTCGGCTCTCGACAAAGTTATCCTACCTTTTCAGAGCTGCTGACAGACCCGGAGATGACGACTGCGCGATGCATTGAGCTGGCGGCTGGCAGAAAATACGTGGGCCTCTACTTCCGGTATGTTTGAACCAGTCCACTTGAGAGATGACTCTAACAATCTGCAGGTCATGCTACGTCGCGGATGAATTGACCGACACGGGCTTTGTGCAGAATGGACAGTGCGATCTTCCTTGTCCCGGTGACCCTGGTCTCTTCTGTGGTGGAAATGTCGTCGACCGACGTCGTGCTGTCGCCGCAGACAGGCTGTTGACACTCTATGCCCTCACCCAAGCCGTGGATAGTTCGTCCATCGAAGTGATACCCTCGACTTCAGAACCACTCATTCCAAGTTCCATTGCCCCGAGTCTATCTCCCACTTCTACAGACGACGTCGCCCCTATCCTCAATCCTTCTTCTATCGACATTCCTTCCAGCATCCCTCCTTCAGATGAAACTTCAGCAAACAACTTGCCCACCCCTTTCCCCACTCAAGGCCCCTCCCCTCCCAAGGGTTACGCTTTCAACGGCACTCAGACGGTCGATGCCATTTACGCATCCACTGTGACAACAGTTGTTTACCAAACCATCAATCCACTGGACCCCGAGTACTTGACCGTTACCGAGGTTGTCATCACTTTGGGATACTACCCATGCGGTCGCTGTGCAGTCCAACCCATCCCACCGGTGGAGATGACGACGATTGTTGAGCCGTGTAAGGCTTGTGGATGGCAGGGCGCGAACAGTGTCACCCTCACCATCCCCAAGGCTGCTTGCACTCAGGCCGCGGGTGAAGGAGACTCATCTCAACCTGGTGCATGGCGCCGTCCGGTACCTCACAATGCTGCGAATGGCGTGCATTGGGGTGCCGAAGCCAAGGCCACAGAACCAGCAAGTCCGGACCATAGAAACCAGTACTCCCCGCCTGCAGGAAACGATGGTGAGCATGTCCAGCAACAGCCTGCCGCGACACACCAAGCTCAGCCCGCCATGCCAAAGGAGCCAGCTCCAGATGCCTCCTTGCTACCTCCGACACCAGCCGAAACAGAGCCGACTCAGCCAGAGAACTACCAGTGGGACGACCAGGACGAATTTGCCTCCCGACAACCCTCTGCAATCAGCACTCAAGCAGCTCCAAAGTCTGTTGGTGGATCGGAGGATTCTAATCTTCCTACCGGAAACAGCCCTTGGGGACCGACTGAGTCCATTGTTGTGGTTGCGAAGGGTGTGGTGAATGGAGTCAACGGGTTCATGATGGCTCTGTTGGTGTTGCTCGTTACCTTCTATTAGTACATGTTTCATAGTTCTTTTTATGAGTGAATCGGATAATGGCAGCGTGTTATAACTAGTCAGTTAGGACTATTCCATCAACCTTCCTCGGCAATCCCTTTTCTGTCCTGTTTTTGACCACCTTGTTCCTGGAACAACACTCGGAGCCATGTTGTGAAGAGTTCGCCAGTCTAAATAGAGTACACTATGAGGACACTGATAAGCATTGCGTTCAGATTCATGACGGGTGATAGTGCTATTATCGGTACTTTTCACGGAGTTTGGGGCAAAGGAGGAGCCGTTCATGCATTCTATGAGCCCAGAGCCTAAGTTCTAAACAATGTGACCCTGTGAAACCCGTGTTACTTCTCCCCTTTTGTCTATCGCATTGTACTTCCTGAATCATTTTACCGTCTCCTCCATGTCTACAATGCCAGTAGAAATCATCGATCATGCTTGTCCACCTGTGCCATAACCGCCATTCGCATCAGATAGAAGTCGTTCTCTTTCGTGATCTGCCTCCATCTCTGCCTTTTGATCAACAAACACTCTCCCCTTAACAGCAACAAAGATGGTCAGAGCCAGGCCAATAACCGCTCCAAGACCTCCAAGCGTAGCGTTGATAGGGACAGGGTTCCCATCTAGGGGCCCATGTGTGAGGGCATCAAGCCCAGACTGGGCGAAGTTGACGAGTCCAGAAAGACAGGTTATGGTTCCGTAGATGCGCCCAAACGTGGCGAACCCGAAAACTTTTGTAGCGTAGTCCCTAGATAGTAGGTTAGCAAGTGTAGGTGGGTTTATAATGGAGGATTTACTTACGAGATTGCAGAGTAATAAAGAGGCCGGAAAATGACGAATGCAACGACCGTAACATACCCAGCCCAAAGGAACGACAAACAGTTGAGTACACCAATAACAATGATAAAGACGGTCAACACCCCGAAGGTGGAGGGCACGCTCAGATTGTTGAGCAGCAAACCAATGAATGGGGTGGAGGCAACACCTCCCAAAGGCAAAGCCACGTCAAAGAAGTCGTTGATCCGCTCTGCTTTGATGTCTGATCCCAACATGTACCTGTATTGGGCCCTGATGCTGGCAATGAAGTAGTTCATTCTGAGCATCTGGAGTACAGTCAGCAACAGGATGAGAATGAACCAAGGCGATAGCATCTGGCGATGAGCTGGGACACCGTGAAGGACTCCCCAAACACCACTTGTTTCGTTCCTCCCTTCTTCAATCTTGATGCGCTCCTCCCGTTCTTCGCTATCTCCCGCAAGCTCCTCAATCTTTTCAAGCTTGGCCACCCGTCTGTCGGCACGGGCACTTCGCACCCGAGTCAGTTCGGCAGTGTCGGAAATTTCTTCATCCGAAGCATGAACATCGCGAGTACGGTCTTGCACTTGCTCAAGCTTCTTCTCCAGCTCTGGTAATGTGTGGTATGCATGGGAGGGCATCCAAAGCAGCTCGGCCACCAAGATTAATACGGGAATGGCAATGTATCCAAAGAAGAACTTTTCAAGCGAGAAACTTCCACCGGAGGCCTCATAAGCCATGCGGTAGAAGAGAAAGACAGCTGCTGAAGCATCAAAGGCTCCAGTGACGAGGGCAACAATCAGGCCCGAGTTCTTAGGGAAAGCATTGGCGAGTTGGAAGCTGGAAACGAAGAGAAATGTTCCCCCGACTGCAAGAAAAACGTTTCCAAGAAGGTAACCGTCGAACTTTGGGATGGCAAAAGAGGACCCCATCAATAGGGCGCCCGCGATCAGGAAGAGACTGGAGGCTATCCAGCATGTACGACGCCCATAACGGTCAAGGACAGAGCCGGCAAAGAGGGACGAGACATTTGCAGAGATGGATGCAGATATAAAGAATAGGTTTAGGCGCATGTCCTGCTCGGCGCAGGGAACATCTAGGCCTGGCTTTTTGTCTGAGCTTGATGTGTTGACCTGGCAGAGCTCTTGGTAGACGCCTTCAGCGATCAAGATCGGCTTGAGAGCGGCAAAGCCAAATACGATACCGGAGGCTAGCCAGCATGCTATCACAGCGGTTGAAACTTGGACTAGAGAATTATTAGCAATATTTCAGCCAGATCTTGTGCTTGTGTGTACTCACCGAATCGCTTAAAATCCGACACCTTGTAGGCCGCGATGTGAGGTTCATCTTGGGTGATGTCGACCGGAGCAAAGCTCAGGCGTCGCCATTCAGATCTGTTTGTATCGTCTCCGAGCCCGGGACTCAGAATATCGGGTGCGCCAAAAGGACCTTGGAAACTTGGCGGTGCGGGACACTCATAATTGGGATTGGCAGGGCCTTCGTAGTCGAACCCTTCAACTTGAGTGACGTGCTGGGCAAGAGACATTGGCTGCGGACAAGGAAAAGGACGATACGAGACAGTACGACAACGAGCTGCAACGATATCAAGGCAGGAAAGAAAGATGGAGGGCAGTTTTTCTTGATCTAATATGTTATCACGCGGGCTTTCGTTCCCTGACTCGCAACAAAGGTGACGTCAACGAAGCTTCATCGTCACACGGTCAAACAGGCCATAAATACCCTAGGGTTGAAGATCGCACGCCGTCAGATGATTTCGTGAATCCGGTCACAGCCGAGGGTATTCGCTACCGTTAAAATGGGGCCTCAGGCATTTCTCCAGCGATCGAATGCATGTTGGGTGAGATGGAAAGTTCCTGAAACTTCGCCACTTGGCCAAGCGAGCGGGGGATGCTACCCTTGACTCGAAAAGACAACAACAAGAAACGCAACGAATTCATATCATGAAATATGATAGAGTTGGAAGATTCTAGTCATTGTATACAGAGTTCCTCATTTTCGGAGTTTAGGGCCCGGAGGAAACTCCGGAACAAGTTCCGGTCGCATTGTTATGATACCCATGTTCACCGCCAAGAGCCGTTTCGAGGTGCAATCTGGCGGTGTATCACTAATTCAACGTGTTTCGCTCATTTTTAGGTCACAGAATAGTCGCACTCAGGCACGTTGGTTCGACTCTAGGGTACACAAGGACCTGGATCGTGAGTTGGCAAGGTGTTTGAGTGCACATGGGGAATGAATGTGGTCATTGAACACGGATGAGCCAAACAAATCTTAATTTAAGAGTACAACTATCACACAGCAGTTGCAAGCGCTCTGCATACTCAAATCTGTCGAGAAAGCTGGTTTGTTTTTGTCGTCATTTGCAAGTACCATCAATAATGACAGTAACACAGAATGGAGAGCATGTACTGCTAAAAAGAAGACTGCACTGCACCGCACCGCACCATAAGCGTGAGCACATGATCCTTTACTAAGATCCATATATTCGTCTTTAAATAGAATGGAAAAAGTCAACGAGTTATTCATTAGATACCCAGAAGCCGAATGAAGCAGCTCACTCATCTGCTCACAAACCTCTTATCGCAACCTCATAATCGGGAAGCACTGATTGGCTCGGAAATGGCTTCCAATGTGAGGCGAACGAGATGATAACACGTGGGGTCAAGGGTTTTTTGACTGGACGGTTCATCTCATCTTGCATCTTGATCTCCACTTGGCATGCAGGGAGGCAACTTTGCCGGCAATGGCTTCATGAGTTCGAAGGATGGTTGAAGTTGCGAAGAGTATGTCTGGCGGATTGTATCAAGTCTCGGGCATACATTCTGATTCTAAGATACATGGCAGTTGCAAGGCTCCCTGTCAAAGAATAAATGGCGGCTGTTTTGTGGCTTGAAGCCGCACTAACGGACATTCTAACCGCAAAGAAATCTGACGTCAAGAACCACAGTTAAGCGAAGATCTCGAGATAACAGAACAGCCACAGAAAGCCATCGTCTTTTTCTGCCCAGAAGAGAGCATCGAAATCAACATGAGCATCCTTAAAGAGAGCGAGATACTAAAATCTAAGCGTCCAAGTCCCATAAACAAACTGAAGCTCAAAACTTGATATCCTGACCAGGCATGACTTGCTTTGTTGAAGGACCTTATCACAGCAACGCCCTAAACGAGCCACAGATTCTCAGCCTCTGAATCACCGTGTCTTCTTTCTCCCGCAGTGATAGGCTTAAGCCACAATGGGTTACGGCGACACAGGTTTGCCTTCACCCAACTAACCGAATCGGACCCAGCCCCCGGCGGTCCAGACCTTCGTTTCTGAGGCTAACAAGCGTTGAGCAAGACCCTCGAATTTCTTCCCTCTTTTCCCCGTCTTTTTCATTTTCTCATTTTGTGCTCCCATATCGAAAATCCGCGCCAATGAAGGTCCAACAGATCCTAGTCCCCAAGACAGCTCCGAGGAGCAAGCTCAGGCCCTCGAATACCTTTGACTCGGCCTTTTACATCCACCCTCACCTTGCCCCGGATCAGGATCCCTGCAAGGGCCGACTGCTCCGTGCTTCAGCCGCCGTCCGGGAGGGCACGGTTCTCCTCATTGACACACCCTATGCTATCGTGCCTTCAGTGAATTCCGACAAGGAAGACCTCATTTGCAGCAATCTCTCGTGCTCGCGACGTGTGCCTAGGGACGGACATGGTGTCCAGTGTCACCGGAATTGCTTCCAGGATGTTGTGTGGTGCAATACTGCCTGTCGAGCTGCCGATCACGTTCGACATGGCTTCGAGTGCTTGTGGCTCAAGGAGAAGGGAGAGCTCATCCGTGACCGAGAGGGTCAGTACAATTTCGTCACCATCTGGCATGTTGTGCGTCTACTTGCTACGTGGAACGTGGAACTGAAGAGTGGTGCTTCAATATCTCGCCATCGATATCCCAGGGATGACGAGTTTAGTCGTGGTTGGAAAGCTGTTGAGATGTGTTGTTCATACCTCGACTCGTGGCCAGAGTCGCAAATCAACCACTGGAAGAGACTGGCCGAGGAGTATCTAAGTGATGCATCAGTGCTACCGTGTGTCCTGAGTCCCGATGAGATGCTGTCGCTCATTTGCAAGGAGGAAACCAACACCTTTGGTCTCTACCCAAAGGTGACGGGCCCTCTGTGCATGATTGATCGTCCTACTGCGAGAGGAGATTCGTATGGGTTGAGCTTGTACCCTCGGGCTGCAATGTTCAACCATTCTTGTCTGCCTAATGTGAGTCATGTTTCTTCACCTTATCTACGAACCAGAACTAACAATGTTGTAGGTCACGCACAAACCTGATGCTCAAGGACGAATGGTCTATACCGCAGCTCGCGATATTGCCCAGGGTGAGGAGTGCATGATCACCTACTTTGATCTCACCGTGCATGAGGACGTCGCAAGTCGACAGAAGCATGTGCAAGAGCAATTCCAGTTCAAATGTACTTGTGAGAGATGTTTAAGTGAAGAGGCTGAAGAAAATGTGGAAAATATGGACTGTTTACCTTTTGGGTTCTGAACTGGAGAGCAGGGGGGTGGGATATCACCATGTTGGTCATTAGAGATATGGGAAGTTAGGGAGCATAGATATTTGTCAGAATAGTCTCCTGGCGAGGTCGTCATAAAATCAAGAATTCTAGACGCTTTCTAGATACGCCTAGACCTCAAGAGGCTGGTGCAATTCCAATTATCAGAGCAATGCAAAGCTGACAGGCATTATGCTGCCATGGTTTCCGGATCGCCGGTCCGTTCTCCCCTGGACATTCACACCCTGGAAGCCAAGGTACCGCCATGACGGTATTGGTAATTAAAGTTCCCCAGACGTGGCTGATGAGCCGGGCTAATCGATGCAAGGAACTCGCTCCCCCTGACTTGACGCACCACTCGCATCACAGTCCTAGGGGCAGGGATCGGAGCTCTCGGCCAGGCAGATGACAGAGAGTTCATGTGTGCTAATGCAGGGTCTGGGACTAGTAGCCGAAAGGGGTGGGATACAGAGCCGATTTGTCAGTTGCCTAATCTGTTGTGATTGAAAGGGGCTGCTTCATGGCGAGTAACCAAACAGTGATGCAAGAGGCCTTGTTGTGTGGTGCGAGACAGGTTCCATTTCGTCAATGTAACTATATCAAGGATCGAATTTTAGCACGACAAGACGTCAATGTACAAGATGAATTGTTGCAAAATCTAATTTACATGAAAAATGTCTCTATGTGCTTGTTGTGAAACCCTCTAAGCGATCAAATATCTACTTGCGGCAAAGACGACCAGTCTGCTTGGTCACATAGGCCTCCTGCCCAGTAATGTACCAATCCTCACTACCAACAGCAGTAGGAGCATAAAACACGCCATTGGGGTCAAATTGCTGCTTCAGCTTGTAAAGGGCAGGGTAGTTGGAACCAAAGAAAGACTGTCCAAAGTCAGGGTCCATGACATCGCCCTCGTTGCCGTAGCCACCACCACCGGGAGTAATCGCCTTGAGACGCTCCATGACATCGTGGGTGAGCTTGTTGTTCACATCTGCGACCTCTTGTTCTGTCGAGTTGGCGGTCCAGCTCAGGCCGGTGATGGCAAACATGTGGGCATCGCGCCAGGCAGGGTTGGCTGAGTTGGAGGGAGTGCCCTTGGGAGCAGCGGCGTTGATGTTATAGATAATCAGGATAGCGCCCTCAGATCCAATGCCCTTGAGAGTAGAGATAGTCTTGTTCAACAGGGCGGGATCCTCCCAGTTCTTGCGGGGGATCAGACGAGAGCCCGTGCGAACGTAGGGGTTGCCAACGCTTTCAGCAGGGAAATGTGTTCGCCAAGCGGGCAAGAAACGGTCATGTTCAAAGAATGTGGGCTTGGGATCAACGCCAAGAGCCTTCCATTCTTCCAGAAGAGGTGCAACCATCTTCTTGAAGTCGGCAAGGGGCATGCCGGGGACCATCCAAGGGTTCATGGTCCAGAGATAGTTGCCGGTGCCGGCAGGGAAGAGGAAGCTATATCCGTAGCTCTTCTTATCCGAGTACTCGGGGAAGCGACGCCAGTAAACGTCAAGAGCCTTCCAAAGAGCCTCTTCAGAGATACCGGCGTCCTTGGTGGTGACGCTCCAGGTCATGCCCGAGAAGCTCATCTTGGGGTAGACCTTGACGGTCATGGAGACAACGACACCCCAGGTAGCAGGGCCACCACCTCGAACAGCCCAGAAGAGATCAGTGTTCTGTTTCTCGTCGGCGGTCACGAAGCGGCCATCAGGAGTGACAATGTCGACGCTCAGGACTTGGTCAGCGCCAAGACCGGCGATGGGACTCAAGGGGGAGTGACCACCACCAGGGGTGTAGCCACCAGTCACACCGACATCCTGGTGATCCTTGTTAGCATTTGCTTGAACCTGGTCTGCATGGAAGGTTCGTGCTTACCCGACATTCTCCACCAACGGCAGAGTATCCCTCCCGGTCAGCAGCCTCATACAGATCCTTGACCTGAATACCAGCACCAAGCTTGAACGCAGGGCCAGTGTAACTGCCTGCACCGCGATAACTCTTTGTGAACTTGATGTCCTTGAGGTTATGGGTCCAGATAGACAGGGCACCGGCACCGGTGCTCTTGCCGAGGAAATCATGACCTGTGTTGTGAATGATGAGGCGAATGTTGAGGTTCCGGGCAAAGTTCACAGCAAGCTGAATCTGAGCAACGTTGGTGGCCTTGACAGAGTACAAGGGGAAGCCACCGAGGGTGCATTGTCCGCCCCCAGCTGCGTTGGAAGGCTCACAGGTCGCACCCTCGTAAAGGGGCGACATGACCGAAGTCGGGTCACTGATGCTGTGAGGTGTTAGAGGATGTAATTAAGACATGGCACTGTGGACTTACTGAGTGGTCGAGTTGGACCAGTTATCCAAGAGAAAATTACACTTGGCCTCATCGTAATGCTCTCCCTTGTAGCAAGCAGAGCCAAGGGGAACAGTGCTAATCAATGCACCTCCAGAGAGAAGGTCAAAGACCTTCCAGATGAGCTCTCCAGGGAAGAGCTTGTCACCTGGGAAGGTCTTGCACTTGGGAGCATCAGCAGCAGACCGCTTGGACTTTGTGCTTTCAAAGTAAAAGGCGTCGATGCTGCTCAACTCCAGATCAGTGAGGTTGGCAAGCACGGCATCAGTCAGCTGAGGAGTGTCCTCGACAAACGAGTATTTCGAGGATGCAGCTGCGGGCTTGGCCCAAGCTGGGGCGACATTAGACTCGTCAGCAGCTATGACATGTTTCAGATTAGCGATGGTTCATCAAGAGGATGTGTCAGTTTGATCTGCACGTACGGACAGCCTCGCCGTCGACATTGATGGTCTGGCCGAGGGCGGCAGGAAGAACAGCCGCGGCAAGCAGCCACGAAAGTCGAGAGGCCTGCATCTTCATATTCTCTTTGCAAGGCAGAAGAGATTGGGGGTGTGTGCGGTGGAATCACGATTCGCCCGCCAAGAGAAGAGATGGATGAGGAGAAGAGGAAAGATCGTCTACAGCCACATGGCTCGCCATGCAGTCTATATATTTAGTACTCTTCTTGAAACCCCCGACGTTACCTTGCAGACGTGCAGGTTGAAATCTCGCTTGTTGGTTGTTGACTGCCTACGACGCATTAGGTAGGATTCATCTCTTTGTTGTCCGGTTCCTGCGGGATAACGACTCAGGGGCTCAGATCCATGCTGTATGCAGGATGGCAGAGCGGACGTCTGGCCAAGCTTGAAGCGGAATTAAAGGTGGGATCGGAATTACAGAATCCCGTCTGTCGACCTTTTGCAGCTGGACGCCTCGGGACGCGCATGCAGCTGTTGGGCGCGCCATTTCCTCATGCACTTTCGGGACCGCACGAAGGATCTACAGGTGGAGTGCATCGTCTTGGCTTAGATCCCCCTCCAGTTTACAAGGTTAATCCAAGTCCACTTGCCGCGGATAGCGGATGCTACGTAGCAGCTCGAACGCTGACAGGGTGGGAAGGGCATCAATTGGAGCGGGAACAGAGTCGATCGGATCAACTGCGATGCTGGGACATTTGTACCGACAAACTTTGTTACCGTCGGACGTGCTGTCAAGCGGAAAACCTAATCAGAGGCCCTCGACTGGCTCGAGCGATATTGCCAACCCAAGAGGAGCAGTGATCTACGGGGAGTTCTCTAGCTGAGACGGCACAGCCCATCGACGGGGGGGTTGCAGGTGGTCAAGGCAGAAATCGCTGGCCAGGACGGCACTCTCCCGCTTAATTGGCCCCTCACCCCGGCAGAACATGTCTTGGAATTCCGGGGTAACGAGCAAAGATCTCGTAAGCTCATTGGAATAGGTTTGGCACCGGCGTGTCAGCCCCCCCGAAGGTGCATATTTGGGCGGGACGGTTTCCCCGAGGCCAAGGGTCAAGGCGAAAAATCGCGCTGATGCAGATTTTGGCTGTTAGGGGAAAGGCCCGCAAGCCGTAGCGCAAAGTCTGTTTTGAAGACGTCAGTGTCAACCGAGGGATCCGCCAGAAAAGAGGGAGGACAGGGAACCCTTTTTCAACGACAGTTTGATGATTCTAGATGAATACGACTCGAGATCTAGAGTAGGATTTCTAATCAAGTGGCATCATTGATCATCGTCTGTTGGCTCGAGCAGCTGTCAACCATCACCAAGATACGCTCGGGTGCAGTAGTTGGCTCGCTTGGGCGTCAATGAGGCTTGCAACGTCCGGATCATCCAAATCCTTCCCCATTCGACAATCAACAATCTCGTACTGCACCTGCTAAAGCGTGGCAGACGCCATTTATGCAATGGCTGGGTTCAAAACGCTCTGTGGCGTGAAGACCCCGGCTCTTCTCTGAAGGATGCCGCCATTCTCTCACCCGTAACTGGCTGGCATCCACCGGGACTTGTGCACAATTGCCTTTATTCTAGAACCGGAAGGACTGCTGCTGAAGGTTGACTCGAGGGAGTGCCGGTGATCACTTACCGCTTCAGTGTCAAGCGTGTTACCAGGAACCAGGAACGTTGGAGGAGAGGGTTGCTCAGCTGTCGGCCGCCCATGGGTTCATTAGGCAGCATCCACGAGGGAATGCCACATGGCGATTCCCCCTTCCCACGAACTCTGTTGCTTTTTTCTTTCAATGAGTTCGACGAGAAACCTGTCAGACTGCAGGTCTCCTGCTTTGCTCGCGTGGACTCGGTAACTTCCAGCCCCTGATCATTGTTGACTTTACATAAGACTTGACTGGATCCCAAAGGATCCATCTGCCTACATTACCTGCATCTCTTTCACGCTTCCGGATCAGCGGTGTCCCCCTGCCATTGGACGACGATCGCTCGGCAAGCTGTCCCCTTGGGCCGCTCCGGTATCCGTGACTGGGAGATTCTTTTCAACGTCGCTCTTTTCTTTTTTGCATGCTTGCCAGATACTCACGATGGATTCATCTTTGCTCTGGGCTCGATCAGGGCCTCCTCCATATCCGGATGTGATGGATATCCCTACGCCGCCTCTGCAGGAGAAAGGTCTTGTGGTAATGTTTCTTTTCCCATGTCTGGCCATCATTATCGTGGGGATGCGGATGTACATCCGGATAACCATGCGGCTGGTTGGCCTTGGTAAGTTTGATCATGACCAACGGTTTCTTCGACCAACAGCTAATCCAATGGTTTCAAGATGATTACCTCGTGTTGGCTGCTCTCGTAAGTCCATGGCCTTACTCAGCCACGCCTTTGGCAAGCCTCGACGGCAGGCTAGATCGAATTGTCGCCCCGACACATTACTGACAGTTCTTGGCAGCTTTTTGCGTTGTTGATGGTTGGACCTCTTTTCATGTGTAAGTTGAAGCCCCAGGAAGCTTGATGATAGACTTGCTAACAGATCTACAGTCATGAAGCTCAACTACTGGGGATGGCACAAAAAGGACGTCCCCGACTTCGACCCAAGGGCCGGCTACTGGTGGAACTTTCTCGTCCAGATGTTCTATAACCCCGTCCTCGCTCTCGTTAAAGCCTCGATCCTCGTTTTCCTCCTTCGCCTCGGCGGCCACAAGCAGTCGGTGCGATATGCGATTCACGCCCTAAACATCTTCAACGCGCTCCATGCCGTCGCCATCTTCTTCACGGCTCTATTCCAGTGCATCCCCCTGGCGGCAAATTGGGATTTTTCTCTACGAGAGGATCCTGATACGAAGTGCATTCACAATTCGTTTCACGTCATTGCGTCTTGCATTACAATTCTTACCGACTTCTTGGTGCTTGCGCTGCCGTTTTGGATCTTCTTGGGTCTCACGATGCCCTGGGCAGCGAAATTTGCAGTTATTGGAGTGTTTGTCATGGGTTCTGTGTAAGTTGGCTTTGCTTCTTTTCAGGCTGCTTCCTTCTGCGTCTCCCCCTTATCGGAGTATCGTTATTGGGAGTATGGGCTAACCATTTCTAGTGTGGCCATCGTCGGTATCATCCGCGTTGTGGGCATCTACGACCTCCTACTTAGAACTCACGGCCCCGAAGAAGACTCAACCTACAGTATCTCACCCGTTTGGTCCATAGTCGAAACAAACCTTGCCATTATCTGTGCCTCGATACCCGCCCTCCGAGGGCTCTTCCGACGATGGTTCCCCAGGCTCTTCGGCGGAAGCTCAAGAAAGACAACTGGCACTCCGTACGGAAATGGATATGCCAGTGCCACTCGAGGAACCAATGGACTGAGGTCGGCCAACTATGATATGCCGAGTGATATTCGATTGAAGGACCTTCGGGGGTCGCGAGCTCATCATACTGAGATCCGGAGTGTATCGCCGAATGGATCTGAAGAAGAGATCATGACGTACAATGGCATCATGCGGACAACGAATGTGGATGTGGCTTATGAGAGTCCTTCCAAGCATAGTGTATCGGAACCTCGGACATCGAGCGAGCTGAAATTTGGAAGCAAGGAGCCTGAAATGAGGCTGGGAGTATAAGGGTGTTTGGAATATGAGAATAAAAATTGCGAGTAATGTCTATAATTGGAATATCGGAAGAAACCATCGTCTGTTGGGAGAATTTGCCGAATTGGCTCGTCCCAGGGTCGCCACTGTCACTCGCCATTCCATGTCTAGCTGATGATCCAACTTATCTTCACACAACAAGAGTACAATCCTGATCTCCCGTCCAGATCCTTCTCCTGTGCGGGCCACTCCGTGGTAAATTGAGTGTCCTGTATGGGTTAGTAGTGCCAAGCCATCAAACTAGCCGGTTATCTGATACAGTCCTGGCACATTGACTTTCCCTATCGGTGGTAGATTGGATGAAGTGGCCTGATTTCCCATTCGTAGGGCCCTTGCCAAGACACACTAGTTTCCTTGCTTGCTTGACAAATCAACGACGTGCTTCGAGAACCCAGAACTATCTAGGGTTGGAAGATGACCGTGAGCTTTCGCCTATTTAGAGAAGCAGAAGGGAAAGCATTTGCATCTCTTCCACCTGAAATTAAGACGTGACTGCAGGTTACGTAGAAAACAGAAGCTAAGTATTGATAGAGTTATTCAAGTCTGTTGTTCTACGTAATGATTAGGTGGGAGGATGATGGTCACAGCTCTGAAGTGTTTGCACTTGTCCAGCTCAACGAAAGTTGCGATTGAACACAATCTAGCTCAATCTTCTCCCAATTCACACAAGAGCCAACCTAATTTTAGGTTTGCGGGAGCATGTAGCTTGCTGATGGCATTTAAGCCTTGAGAAAATTTCACTCCCACTACACTCTGTTCCTTAGAGACTGGGCCGTGGACGATAGTGAACGAGGTGCAAGCTAGGTTTCCAGACCTTGCTGGGAAAAAAATACTAGAGATCGTTACATAATATAGTTTTTTTCAGGAAACTTCCGCTAAACTCTGAGAATGTCGCAGTTCTAAGGTGGGTGTGGGAGCCTGGCCCTTTCTCAGACTGTTGCTGAGGTCACTCTTTTTTTAGATGAAGAGAATCACCGAATGTGAAGAGATTCGAGAGAACACTCTGAAAACGTAAATGTGCATTGCACATGCGTCATTGAGAATAACAAAGACGTGAATGTGCTGCTGGGTTCGCTTATATATCTTTTTAGACGGTGTTTGATACTAGATGAAAGGGAGTAGCTTGCAGTCAATAGGCTGTTGTTAGGCGGATAGAAATCACCATAGACTACCAAGAACTGGTTTTAGATTATTATGATTGGGTGGAATATCTGGTTTTGAAAGAACAAGCGAATCTATAAGCACAGGTCCTTTGGGTATCGATTGTAGGCCCGATGTCAATTGACATCTTAACACCGTCTAGGACGAGAGCCAGGACTCTTGGGTGTAGTTTGTCGCATCTCTCCAGTTGAAAGACCAAGAATTGACGACTATGTGTAATAGAAACCCAAATAAGAAGTTGATAATTAACCTTGCGCATCGACAAGGACGTCTCTGCGCTGGGTGCGTGCGTTGCTGTCACGCGAGACGAAATGATCGCCGGAGCAATGGCATTGTTAGAAAAGCCGTCCAAGTCAGTCACGAGAGAAGATACTGATGAAATTGCAGAGTAGCGGGCTTCTGAAAGAGTCATTTTCTATATATAGAGGACAGAGCAAAGCACGAGGCCGATAACCATCACGTAAAGACATCTCCTGACGTCCCCAGAGATCAGTCAAATGACCCAGTTATCAGACTCATTCGCATTAGTAAATTCATTCTATGAACCCCGCAGATAAGCGATTGTTGGGGAACAAAGTTTCTGTCCCCCAGGCACGAAATCTTGTGAGGTGCTTTTTCGGACGGCCCGTTGCTCACGAGATGTTGAGGCTGCCGTTTAGCCGACATGACAACCAACGGCCTTCACAACATCAGATTCAACGCCTTTTATCCTGTCAAAATTTGGTACAACCGACCTGATATTCTTTCTCATCGATCCATTTGATCTCAATCTCGAAACAGTGTAATCTCGCCGCCTGGGTAATCATTCTGGGGCCGACGAGCGGAGGGAGAAAAAAAGTGCACCCTTGAATTCCTGTTAGGAAAACATGACATGATCAGATCCACTGGAAGCGTCTCAATGAATTTCCATTAAAAACCAGACCCGTAGGGCGCATGACTCTTGGCCAATCCGGCAGTTTCGACGACGTAAAAAAAGGGAGACCGGCAATAAGACCCTAGTCAAGCGGATGCAAAAACTCTGACGGACGAGCTTCCAACGCTTTACGTCTTATGGTCAAGCGCCATGCTGAGAATGTTCCATACGCTATGCTACGCAGCTACGCTACGCCACGCCGATGCGGCTCTTGAACGCCTTCGGGCCTTTTGCGAGAATTTCGGGACGGGCAACGACACGTGCGGTTTTGGTTACGAAGAGGCGATACCGGTTATTTCAGCTGTTTGATGACTGGTCTGAACGGTTAGACACTGACAATTACGAGTTTGAATGGATAAAAAGACCCTCACTATGAACAGGGCATCCCCCAGAAAGGACATGACCCCATGGAGATGCAATGACACCCCGGCTCCGAGTTGACTCCGTTACGTTTTTCATCGTCGTCCGTGTGGAGCCCGGGTTCTCCGACCACGCGCCCTTTCTTGTCATGTCGTGTCGTTTCGTGTCGTTCCGTGTCGATGACGGCGGCCGATTAACCGTCGAAAAGCAGGTCTAGCCGCCACCCGCTGCATTATCGTACCTTAATTCTAGGTAGATAAAATATCTCTCTGGGGTCGTTGAGTTTGTTTCGGCGTCGATCGTTCCTCCTGTTTATCTCTTAAGTAGAGGGTGCCTGCCTTCAAGCGCCTCCTCTCATACTCTTGATCTCCATCTTTCCTCCTCCCACACTCATCACCATCATCAATACCTCGATCAAGATGACAAACGACAAATCTAAACCCGTATCCAATATGATTGACGACAACCTCGTCGGCGATGCTCCCGACGACGTCCAAGTCTCGCAACACAAGCAGCTCGCCGCCCAAGGAAACGCCCACTTCCATCGTCTCGGCTGGAAGCGATTGGCCGTCGTCACCATCGTCGAGGCTGTCGCCCTCGGTGCCCTCAGTTTGCCAGGCGCCTACCATACTCTCGGAATGTTCCCCGGCGTCTTCCTGACCATCACGCTCGGTCTCGTGTCCATCTTCACCAGTTATATCGTCGGCCAGGTCAAGCTTCTGTATCCTAATGTGTCGCATTACGCCGATGCTGGTCGACTCTTGTTTGGTCGCTTCGGCTACGAGGTTTTTGGTGCTGCCCTGGTTCTCGAGCTTGTCATGGTTGTCGGTTCTCACGCCCTGACTGGTAGCATTGCCCTGATCGACATCGCCGACGGTCGCGTCTGTTCCATCGTCTTCTCGGCCGTCTCAGCTATCATCCTTCTGATCCTCGCTATCCCTCCTAGCTTCACCGAGGTCGCGATCCTCGGTTACATCGATTTCGTCTCTATTGTCGCCGCCATTGGTATTACCGTTATCGCGACCGGTATCCAAGCCAGCGACTCACCTGGCGGCCTCTCTGGCGTGGGGTGGTCAGCCTGGCCCAAGGAGGATCTCAGCTTTTCCGAGGCTTTCGTCGCCGTGAGCAACATTATTTTCGCCTTCAGCTTTGCCATTGGTCAATTCTCCTTCATGGACGAGATGCACACGCCCACCGATTACATGAAGTCCATCTACGCGTCCTGCTTTATGCAGATCTGCATCTACACCCTGACCGGAGCCCTCTGCTACGCCTTTATCGGTCCCTCGGTTCAATCGCCTGCTCTTCTTTCGGCCGGTCCTCTTATTTCGAAGATCGCTTTCGGAGTCGCCTTGCCCGTCATCTTCATTTCGGGTTCGATTAACTCGACTGTTGCGCTGCGATACATCCACGGACGAATGTTCAAGGACTCGATTCTACGATACATCAACACCCCCAAGGGTTGGGCCAGCTGGATCTTCCTTGTCACAATCTTCACCATCGTCGCTTGGATCATCGCTGAGGCTATCCCCATCTTTTCCGACCTTCTCTCCCTTGCATCCGCCCTCTTCGTGTCCGGTTTCTCGTTCTGGATCCCAGCCGTCATGTGGTTCATGTTGCTCCGCGAGGGCAAGTGGTATTCCAAGAAGAATATCTACATGAGTCTCGGTAGCATTCTTGCCTTTGTTATTGGCGCTGTCACGCTTGTTGCCGGAACGTATGCTACGATTGAAGATATTGTGAGTAACCCGCTTCCATCTTTATGTCTGAATACTAATCTCTATATAGATCAAAATCACGTCCGATGGCTCTGCTCACGCCCCATTCACCTGTCGTTCAAGTTAGAAGGATGGCGTATGTGTGGTGGGCAATTGCACTGTTTCGTAATATTTAGAAGTAGATCAGAGAGAGGCCTTCAATAGGCCCTAGCCAACTACGATTAGAGGCTTGGCTAATAATGTTTACAAGAACGACATGTTTACTATTTCAACATTGGGGCGGCCAAAACGTGATGCGTAGCAACAGACAACAGATCGCCATGTGATGACAATCAATGCTGAAATTGGGTCGCAAACATCGAATTGATAAACAAGTCGTTATTAGTAAATGTAGCGGACTATGTGTAGTTGAACAATTGGATCCTGTCCCAGAGCGCACCAAGTATTACTCCCAAAATGATAGCTTCAAGCACTCCTCCGACCGATGGGGATAAAATGTACAATCTTGACACAACCCTTCCTCGCGATAATATCATATAGCAATATATTCTCTTTAATAGGCAGGACGATTGATCCAATTCTTGACCATGCTCCATCGTCGTTGAACCTCGCCTGCCGAGCCCTCGCTCGTAGTGCTCATACGTCGGGTGTTGCTGTCTCGTCGACTAACCATATTGATGTCGCCGGATCCCATGGGATTCTTGGTAACCATGACTCTCTGCTTGTAGCCTGTTGATGTGCACGTTAGTCCTTGTTTGTCTGGTGTGGATTGGAGGTGCCTACCGCTGGCGTCGTTCCTGTTGGGATTGTCGAGGACAGCCTGGAGCTTGGCCTTGGCTCTTTCGGATGCCTTTGAGGGTGCCATGTTTCGTTGATGATGGTGTAGCGTGATTCTGGTGATGGAATGCCGAGTAGTCCAAGCTATGTCGATGGATTCAAGACTTCCAACGTCACTTTGACAAGTGAGGGGATGCAGTCCCTTTATCACCCCTCGACCATCCCAACCTCGTGACCTTTCGTCATTTGTAAATGAGGAGAAGGTTGTTTGTCAGCTCTGCTCTTCACCCGGGTTGCCTATTTGAGGACAAGAGGGGAGCCATCTTCAACCGTCGGGTAGCCATCAACGTCAGAACGCGGGGTAAGCTACCCCCCTTCAGCTGCATTCAGCAACTCACGGTTTAGCATTTGAAAGGATTGTAACCCCCCGATTGAATAGCGTGGATGGCGATTGGTGGCCGCCGAGGGTTAATTGTGTGTTGCGAAAACTGCCGAATCGGACGTCTCGGGAAGGGCCTTTGATGCAACGCCCTCGCTCGACCTCAGGAGACCTCGCCAATGACGGGTAATCCCGTGAACCAAGGGAAGCCTTGGATTTGCTCCTGTATCGAATCCATTTTCTTGTGAGTTTTGGTGCCTGTTGTTCCTGATCGGCACGATAGCTGACAGAAAGCAATGACTCCTCATCCAGGTTCGGAACTTAAACCGTGACTCAGAGCCTGTCTCACACAAGCTCGAACAGGCAGAACGCGACCGCCCACATCAGTGTTTGCGTCTTTCATCATATTTCTTGTCTATAGGAGAAGAGAGGTGACTGATCTAATAACTGCCTGCTCTTTACCGTTGCGCCTCATACTTTCTGAGCTTGAACCTTCTTGTCCAAGAATGGAGGCCAACCCGTTTGATCTTCATCCGGTTAGACTCGTGGAAATATCTTGATGAAAATCCTACTCACTCGGAACTTAGGTACTGGATAAGCTAATTCGCACGGAAGAGGATTTCAGGCCAATCGTCGTGATGACCTGTGGAATCTCTGGTGAAGACATTTGTTGCCTGTCATACCGGTTATGTCTGCTAACCTGCATGACTATTAGGCGCCGGAAAGTCAACTTTGGCAAACCAAATAATTGACCGTTTCCCCAACTTTACAAGGCTTTCCGTCGATGAAATCATCTTCAAGAGTCATGGACTTTACGTTATTGACTACGCCCGAGAAAAGTACCAAGAATATCAGACGGAAGCCCAAGAAATCTTGATCACCGAGCTGAAGCATCGGCTGAAGGAAAAAACAAGCGGCATTATACTTGACCTGTCTTTCTGGAACAAAGAGTACCGTGACGAATTCAAGGCTATCATAGAAGAGTTCGGCGGTCGATGGGTTCCGGTTTTCTTGGATGCTGACAAGGAACTTCTATGGAAACGCATCACCTCGCGAAAGGCCGAAAGGGATGGTCAGGATTCGGCCGACAGAACTGGAGATTCGGCATTTGATGTGGATAGGAAAACTTTCGAGTCGTACTGTGAAGGATTTGAAAGGCCTTGTGGAGAGGGAGAGTGTGTCATCGAGGTGGTCTGACGGACGGGGTATGTGAGGGGGAAAATATACATTTTTTGATCAAATCACTAGCATGAGGTAATTTTGAGATGTGAATGAGAAAAATTAGTTACTTATCAACCGGGCCTTTCTTCTTTCAAGCAATTATAAGCCTATACCTCACCCTGAACTCACCGGGTCCTGATCTACGCCTCTTGAATTTTAACTCTCTACCTGCTCATTCAATTCTCTTCGCAACTGATAAAAGATCCTATTTCATGTTTTCATGAACTGTTGGTTTATAAGTTGGAACTGGCAGACCCTTCCCCCTTGGCATCGTGAAAGTTTGCAATGTCAAGGCTTAGTCTTCATAAACTTTCGGCATGCATCAGGAGCAAGACATCAGGATTTCTCTTTGTTTATGGAATTCAAATTCACCCAACCCGCCCCCCAATCGCATTTCAGGGGTCTCGACAGACGGGGAACCTGCGACCTGGTAATACCGCGCACTCTGGGAGTGAATACTGACGGGATACCCACCTTGTTTTGTCAGCTCCTGAGTAGACCACAGTTTGGCTTGTTGAAGAACCGGGATCTAGCGAGGCTATACAAGCACTGTCTTAAGCGACCGCACCTTCAGCTCTCGGAAGCCAAGAACCCGTTTGGCGACCCATCAACCACGGGAGCCATCTTCATAGAGCTCCCAGTGAGTTGCCTGGCGTCCAGGATACCGACATTATTTTCTAACGTCAAAGTCCGGGACGTCATCTGGTGCGTGGAGGCTGGCGACTGCGGGCTCTGTAACGGTAGTCGAACGTTGCGTGTCCGTGGTGACGAACGCCATCTGCTTTGTCGGTATTTCGACATCTCGACTGACGCGGTGGATGATGCTAGAGTGCGTGGGCTATGCCCTCTTTGCGTTGGCGAGAAGTACTTCTTGCAAAGCCTGGAATTGCAGGAAATTGATCCTGGCCATGAGTATCTTTCATCTGATGAGTATGATGCATGGGAAAGAGGACGCCTCATCAGGTTGGGATTCGATGGTTAAGGCCGATCCCATATTTGATGGCATTCGTCACGCCTTTGCAGAGCTCCTAGAGAGATCTTGACGAGATTAGATGGTGAGATGCAAGTCTCCCTAGACACCACCCTCCACCCTTCGACTCTCGGCGACACAATGCGAGTCTCCCTCGTCCACTATCACAAGAGCCTAGTCAGGCGTACGGGTCCCTAAGAAGACCGACCTGCATATTTTGATAAGCAGCAGATGGGACTCAAGAAGCTGGGGAAAAGGCTATCGAAAGGCGAAAATCTTGGTTTTGGTGAGTCGTTCCTTGTCAATTTCGCCGCATGTACGGAGTGGCTAAAGGAACGGTCTTCTAGCTCAGTTATCCTATCAAGGGTCCGGCTTCAACTATAACAAAGAACACATTCCTAACACATGATAGCATCACATCTCAAGACTAGCACAGCTGCCTTTTTTTAGTCTTTCTGCTGCCCGTAGTAGGAGACCCAGCCATCGAAGATAAGAAAGGATAAGCCGTATCAGCACAAGTATGCTAATACTTCTTCGCTTAAAATGAAGGGATAACAAGCTATGGTGTTTTGTGGTGTTGGGCTTTTATGTCGCCTCCTATCGATAACTGTGTCTTTTGCTAGCGTGGCTGATGACTTCTTGTCATGACTGTAGATAGTCATAATGAAGAGATAACTAAGCCATTCTCGGCCTTTCGGCGTACCCAAGCCATGCAAATCTCTTAAAATTGGAGAAAACGAATCTAGAAATGCTGGCAGATGTGTGCTCATATGGGGCGGGTTCATTGGTCTCTTCAACCTTCTCCTACCAAGATGATGGACGACGAGCGGGAGTGTTGGCGATTTGGGGGTGGTTGATTTAGCTCTTCATGGCGATGATTTGGTCCGAAATGACGCAAAGATACATATTTCCCTCTCTTCTTGTATGATACCTATGAACATGCCGAGCATTCTTGGCCCTGGGTCGTTGTTTTAGGCGCACAACGACAGCCACGCGTCGACGGGCGTAAGTAACAAATTCGTTCTAGCTTACAATTTAGGCTCCGGTGCTTTAGAGAAACCTCGGCTGCGATTGATGATCACATCGGTGTCAATGTTGCACACTGGCTCTCGGTATATTCCTCATGTCCGGGGTCCAGTGGTGTGATTGACACTACGCAATCAACCTACCTATTTAGTCACCACCGCTCACCTTGATCATAATTTTAAAGACCTTTTCAAAACTCTCAATCCATTTCGGACAGAATATCGCTGGATTGCACAGTCATGTCCGACTCGGAGACCAAGGCGCCTGGCGAAACCAGCGCCACCGAAAACCCCAAACAGGCTGGTGAGTTCGCGCCTTAAATCTCGATACGGCGTTCTAACCAAAGCAGCGAAATGGTATCGCACACCGTTTTATAATGCAACCATCCTTGGAATCTGCAGCTTCGCGGCGCCGGGCTTGTGGGGTGCCATGAACTCGTTGGGCGCGGGCGGCGCTCAGAAGCCTTATCTCGTCAACACCGGCAACGCCCTTACCTTTTGCTTGATGATTATTTCCTGTTGGTTTACCAGCGGTATAGTCAAGTATGTCGGCATCAAAGGCGCCCTTGTCATCGGCACCATTGGCTTCGCCCCATATAGCGCCGGTCTCTATCTCAACAATCGATATGGGGTCGAGTGGCTTGTTATCTTTGGCGCGGCGTGTTGCGGTGTTTCGGCTGGAATCTTCTGGGCTTCCGAAGCTGCTATTGGCATCTCATATCCTGAACCGCGGAACAGAGGACGGCTTGTGGCTTACTGGCTATCTTGGACACGACTTGGCCAGATCCTAGGCGGTGCCATCAACCTTGGTCTCAATGCGGACCGGAACGAAGCTGGAAAGGTCTCGTACAAGGTTTACCTTGTTTTCATCGCTCTCCAGGCTTTGGGTCCTTTCGCAGCTTTGCTGCTCAACCGCCCTTCCAAAGTTCAACGTTCAGACGGCAAGGCCGTTGACTTGACAATATTCGACCAACCCTGGCAGGAGTTCAAGGCGACAACTCGAACCTTTCTAAAGAAGGAATTTCTCTTGCTTGTCCTATGGATTGGGCAAGGCGTGTACTCCGAGTCCGTCTTCTTCACCTATATCGCCCTGTGGTTCAGTGTGCGTGCCAGAGCGCTGGGTTCGTTCGTGTCTGGTGTCGTGGCTGTCATTGCCGGCAACTTGCTCGGAGTTTGGCTGGATCAAAATCACGTCGCACTTAAAAAGCGCGCTCGATGGGCATACATCACTATCATGACGTTGCAAGGCGCGTGGTGGATATGGTTGACCGTCAACGTCACAAAGTACCGCAAGGAGCAGCCTATCTACGACTGGAGCGATCCTGGATTCGGCCGCGCATTTGGCGTTTTCATCTTTCTGGTTTCTGGCTTTCAGCTCAACTACAACTTTGCCTTCTTCATCATTGGCCAGATATCCACAAGCCCACAGGAAACAGTTCGACTCTCAGCGCTTTTGAGAGGAACGGAATCAGCGTGGCAAGCTCTCAGCTACGGACTTAACGCTTTGCCCATCTTTGCGACAGTTGGCAGTACATATTTAAACTTTGGACTTTGGGGACTGTCTTTGTTCCCTGCTTGGCTGGTTATTAAGAAGTTGGGGACAGGGAACGGACAGCTTGATGCCGAGCCACAGGGTGACAGCGAGGAAGGTCAAACAACGCCCAAGGACTCAGCTTAGCCAAGGAATGATATGGATCGGGGGTGGTTAAATAGACCAGACAGTCCTGGGCTCTCTACTGACGATGTATCTTACGGCCCTCCACGGATGCTCGTCGCTTGGTCTTGATTAGCTTCGACAATAGAAACAACCATGGACCCTGCCTTCACCATTCTCACCCGTGAACACCATGTTTTTACCTAGACAAGCAGGCATAAGTCAATTGAAGGCAAACCCTCGGCATCTATGCAACAATTTGGTATTGATAGGCGAGTAATACTATGCCCTGATTGTAAAAGCACTTTTGGCATCCCCGTCTCACGAGATTATTCCACACTTACGGAGCATCGGTAGGATCCCTATCAAAGGTTAGCAATAACTCAATTCAACTTGAAAGGACTACTAAGTTGTAACTTGCCAGTCAGTTACCAAGTGCTCATCGAGAGCATCCAAGATGGCCATATCACTTTCCGAGATCTCGAAGCCATCGACACTGGCATTCTCAAGCATACGGGCCTGCTTAGTGCTCTTGGGCAAGGTGACGAAACCGTGTTGAAGACCCCACCTGTGACATGTTAGTATTGAGGACAGAAATCATGGGTCTTGGATGAAGTCGTCTTACTTGACAAAGATTTGGGCCACTGTGACCGAGTACTTCTTGGCGAGGCCCATGATGGTGGGATCACTCATGCGCATAGCGCGAGCGAGAGGAGCATAAGCCTCGATGGTGATGTTGTGCTTAGCGCAGGTGGCCCTGATGTCGGTTTGGGTGTTGAAGGGGTGAACCTCGATCTGGTTGATGACAGGTGGGATGCGAGGGTTCGAAGCAATCAACTCCTCGATCTAGCAGACGTCAACGGTTGAACTCGAGTCCTAACAGGCAAAGACACTTACATGAGCAGAACCATAGTTGCTGACACCACCCGACCGGATCTCGCCGGCGTCAATAGCATCCTCGAGGGCCTTCCAGCTGGTGAGTCTGGCCTGCTTGCCGCCATAGGGACTGTGCAGGAGGAAGAGGTCGATGTAGCCCAGGCCGGACTCATCCACAGACTTCTTGATGGATCGTCGAACAGCATCATACGACTCATCGCAACTGGCAAGCTTGGAGGTGTAGAAAATGTCCTCGCGCTTCAAGCCAGTTGTGTTCTCGCTGCTACCGAGAAAGTCGCTGATGGCCTTGCCGGCTTGACGCTCGTTGCGGTACATCTGAGCGCAGTCGAAGCCTCGGTAGCCACTGAGCAATCCTAGACGGACTGCCTCGGTAGCCTCCTTGGTTGACATCATGTACAGGCCCAGCTGCACGCGAGGGATTGTGATGCCATTGGCCAGCTACTGGTTCGTTAGTCGCGCAACCAACAGCATGAGGAGTTCTCGGTACCGTAGCCTTGGAGGCCAACAAAGACGGAGTTGATGATGCCATTTTTCTCGAATCCGAGTCGCTCAATGTCTTGAAGTGCCGAGGACGTCTTTGCACTGAGAAATGCCGCGTTATCAAGAAGAGATCAAAGTCCGATCTCGCAGCGGGGTCGGCAGTTGAATGCGTGGGGGTGAGGTTTACATAATTATTGCGTCGGAGATTATGAGGCGTTTGCTTCCCACAGTCATTTTCATGATTGGTTATCAATCAGCCGGCTCGGGTCAGATCTCCACGGGATGAGGTACAAAGGGACGGTTATTGACACTTGTGGCTGCACGGGTGGGACGATAATCGGGACGGACCGCTACTGCCTGAGAATATGTCTCGTTATGGGAGAAGAAATGGGATATTGATGAAGAGAACGATTGTTTAGGCAAGTGACGATCCATCATGGTGTCACGGCCATGACATGGTCGAGGGCGGTAACGCCGGGCAGAAAACCAACCCCACCACATTAGCTAATCATAGGGCAAGAAGATATATAAGTCGAACGAAGTCGGTTCAATTTCTCTCGACTATATATATTAAATGCCGATAACTCGACTCGACTCGACTATATTTAACTTAAAGACTAGATAATATATAGAATATATTTATTATACTTTCTTATATAGTAGCTACCTTAGCTATTAATATAACTTAGTTATATTTAATACCTTAAGTATATTATTAGATATAATATTATATTACCTTTTAAGGTTATATAATATTCTCCTTTATTAATATAAACCTAATATAATTAATTTATCCCTTAGGAAATATCCTCTTATTATATATTAATAGCTCTTATTTAGAGGATTACTTATATTACCTTAAATAATATTAAATATAATAGCTACTTAAGCTACTCTTAGTAATAATTATTAATAAGCCTTACTTATTAATTACTTACTTACCCTTATTATATTAGCTTAGGCTAACCTTAATAGCGATAAAGAGATAAATAGTAATAATAAAAAAGTTAAGTAATTCTATGCCTAGGTTATTATTATAACTACTAAAATAAAAGAACTTAGAGGACTTATTAATTATATAGCTATTACTTAGTAAGCTTAAAACTAATAATACTATAAGAATATCTAGAATATTAATAATATAGTAATTATTATTATAAAAGGTAAATGTAAGAGTATTCGGGTCATGCCGGCTATCGCCGGCAGGTCGGGAAATCCTCGGATAATAAGTAGGCTATAGGCCACGTAAAACTCTTTTTCGTCGAAGGCTCGCAGAGGCTTCGGCAAGTTGAAGTCATATCAATATATGGAACCTACCTTTTCATCTCTGATATTATCCTGATCGTGCCTATCGGGCCCACACCTTTACAATTCTTCAATTTCTACCTATACGGAAGATCAGCACGTTATCAAGATGGACGGGTCCAATAGGAATACCCCTACCATACAGCAGCCGATGGCTCAGCGCTAGGCTGGCGAAGACAATCCAAGGGGGTTGCAGCAAGAGAGGCAAACAGCTACGCCACCCGTCGGCATAGCTGCAGGACTAGGAGTCCTAGGTCACACGAACGTGGAAGACCTCGAACAGCTAATCCGAGAGAGTAGGGAGTAGCTTACAACCCCTATCACGGATACCCTCCCGACGACTCCGCGAGAATACGGAGGCCACTCTTCGAGATACTCAGAAGAGATTACTTACCTATTAGGTGACGAGTGGCAATAGCCAAGGGCCTATACCCCGGCTATAATGCCCTTCGAGGAGCATGCGCTACCTATGCTACGTGTAGTGCCTGTTAGAGAGCACACGCCGCCGATACGACGCCGAAGAAGGGCGAGTTTATCGTCGGGATCCTTAGGAGGCTCCTCGTCCTCAGGGAGGTCGCGAAGGTCATGAAGAAGGGAGCGACGACGCCGCCGACGAATCGAATGAGAATAACAATAGATAATCTTGGATAGACTGCTATAGCAGAACCAGATACTAATGCAACTCGTTGATCGTCCGGCGCCAGCTCACCGAAAAGACTACGAGAAGCCCCCGACGTATAACTGCAAGCACCTAGCTGAATATGCTAGTGCGGTTGAGGTCGATGACTGGATTAAGGCTATTGAATCGGCCAACTAGATGAGACCTAATACTACGGCCTAATAATGGATCGAATGGTCTATGACTAAGCTTAGCTATGCCCTCCAGACGGAATGGAGAACGCACGCCGCAGGCTTGCCGATGGATCCTCCTTCCTGGGAAGAGTATCTTGCATTTGTGCGGAGGCAGCATATTGATCTAGAACTGTAAGAACGGCAGGCGAGAGACCAACTCATGGTTATTATGCAGGGGAAGGAAGAAACCCCTTTGCAATACTTCGCGCGATGGCGTGCCCTCCGCGATATATTGCCGACGAAATGGGAAGAGGATAAGGGCGTAGCCCACTACTTCTTCTACTACTTGGCACTAAGAGTCAAGAGAGAGCTTGAGCGGATCAAGTGGCCCTTAGATAGGGCCAGAGACATTGCTAATGAGGCAGAACGTATTTGGAATTGGTCCTAAGCTAGTAATGAGGCTAAGAGGAAGCATAAGCTAGACGTCTCCGAGCCTTCGGCGAAGAGATACCATTCCCCTCATCGAGGAGGCTACAAGGGAACCCCTAGGGGAAGCTCATCCTCGGGACCTCCATCAAGAGCAGGGTCAGAATACCCACGAGGGAACTAGAGCCGTTCTAATATACCTGCATCGGCGACGCGTCGCCCGTATGGCGGTGAGAGACCTGCGGCGATTAGATGCTATAATTGCAACTAACTAGGACATAAGGCACCAGATTGCCCACTAAAGAAACTAACTGGTGTAAACCAAGCCCCTCTTAGAAGAGGCGGCCCTTCGGCGAAGGTTAACTATACCCGCGCCGGAGAAGAGTTAGATAACTCGGAAAATTAGGATGGATGGAGGAAGAACCTATCCCTCCATCTATAACCCCTATCAAATGGGTACCCACGGGGAAGACCGCCCGAGCCAAAGGACTAGCTCTCTGAGGGCTCGCCGAGGAAGAACTAAATATACTCCTCGATATAGGGTCTGAGATCGATCTGATCAGTATGGACCTTGTCAGAAGGCTAAGGCTCAAACCTGCAACGGACTACGCTGCCCCAGGGCTAGAATCCTTTAGGGGGGATAAAACGAACCTAGGAAACGCCTACTGGTTTACCTTCTTCCTTATTGATAACGGCGGGAACCCGCGGAAGGTACGGCGAGTGTTCGTAGGGTCTGACACTGGGTCAGGGAGGCATGACGTGATCCTGTCCTACCGTTTAATGGGCTAGGAAGGCATTGTGATTGACTGTGCCGTTGACTCGTGGTACTATCGAGAGATCGCGCTCGTAGACCCCGAGTCCCTTCTCCGAGATATCGTCGAGAACCGTGAAACAGCCTATGTGCTACACATTGCGGCTACCCTCTCACTAGAGGAAAGGAGCATGGCTACGCTCGGCGAGCTATCGGACACCGGAAGGGAAGACGAAAACGAATTCCCTCTAGAACTCGAAGGCTTAGAAGGGTTTTTCGACGAGGATGCGGCCAAGGGGATGCCGCTCTTGCCAGAGGCATCCCATAGGATCGATCTCGTCGAAGGAAGCAAACCACCATATGGGCCGCTATACCCCATGAATGAGGCCTAGTACGGCACCCTTCGGGAATACCTCGCCGAGAACTTAGCGAATGGTCGGATCGAACATTCAGTGAGCGAAGCGGGTGCCCTAATCCTCTTCGTTCCCAAGAAGGACGGAGGAATGAGGTTGTGCGTAGACTATCGAGGGTTGAATAAGGTCACGATTAAGAACCGTTACCTACTCCCCCTCATTGGAGACCTCCTAGACCGGCTCGCAGGAGCAAAATGGATCTCGAAGATCGATATCTGTGATGCGTACTATCGCATAAGGGTCGCGGAAGAAGACCGATGGAAGATAGCATTCCGCACGAGATACGGATACTTCTAATATACGGTTATGCCATTTGGGCTCACTAACGCACCGGCTACATTCCAGGCGTACATTCACCGATCACTCGCCGACATGTTGGATATATGTTGCATATCCTACATGGATGACATCCTCGTCTACTCACAGATAAGAGAGGAACATACTAAGCACCTACGAGAGGTCTTGCGATGGCTCGCCGAAGCATAGCTATACGGCAAGCTATCTAAGTGTGAATTCTACTAATAAAGTGTTGAATTCCTTGGGTATATTATTACCCAGGAAGGAGTTAAGATGGACCCCATTAGGGTTAAGTCAATCTCTGAGTGGGAGGCTCTAACTAGCTTCAGGGATATACAGGTGTTCCTAGGGTTTTGTAACTTTTATCGCAAATTTATCGCGTACTACTCGGCGATCGTTAGCCCGATTACGTCCCTGTTAAAGGGGAGTAAGAATGGAAAGAAGAGCGGCGAGTTCATATGGACATCAGAGGCAGAATAAGCCTTCCAATAGCTCAAGCACGCTTTCTGCTCCGCGACGATTCTCCGATATTGGGATCTGTCACTACTAATGAGGGTAGAAACAGACGCCTCAGCGAGAGCCATTTCTGGCATCCTGACGCAGTTGGTCGATACCCAATGGCGACCGATCGCTTACTGGTCGCGGAAGCTATAAGACTAAGAGCAACGGTGGGCCACGGGCCAACAAGAGCTACTAGTAATTATCGAGAGCCTTGAACATTGGGCACACTACTTGCAAGGGCTTTCAGAGAAGTTCCTCATCCTGACGGATCACCAGGCGCTCACCGGTGTCGTCGAAGCATCGGCAAAGGATCTGCGAGGCAGACTCGCCCGTTGGGTATACCGATTATCCGCATTCGATTTCGATATCAAACATCGACCGGGCACGAAGAACCCTGCGGATGGCCTCTCAAGGAGACCAGACTATATGAAAGGAGAGATCTCCTACGAAGACGTCCTACCCACACTGGCTAAAAAGCTGGAGCTCACATACGAGCTGCCGGAGCCCACTTAGCGACGCATCGCCGCGCTTGAAGGCAAGATGAGTATTTTATCTATATACGTCTGCGCAGTAAGGGCTATGATGAGGGGTCCCCCCCCCTCCTGTGAGCACGAGCCGAAGAGCACCACTCACTACACGATATCCGCTGTCATGACTCGACGTCAACGGGCGAAGATAGAGAGAGCAGACGCTCCACGGACTGCTGAGTAGGTGGAGGACTCTCGGCGAGCCTCCGGGGACCTGACTCTAGCTGGGGTTACTGTTCCGGAGTAGTATATCCCACGCCCGGTCATGAGAGAGCTCATGGAGGGCGAAACGGCACTTCTCTCCTAGCCTTCTAAGAAGTTCGAGACGTTGGTTAAGGAACTGCAGAGCCAAGACCAATAATGTCAATACTTCACGGCAAAGGCTCGGGGAACCGCCGGCGAACGCAGGGGATACACAATAGACTCCTAAGACTTGTTGCGTTATAAGGGACGACTAGTCATCCCGGACTAAGGAGCCATGAGGACAGAGATCCTTCGCCGACACCATGACGACCCGAGAGCAGGTCACATGGGGTCCCAAAAGATACTTGACCTTATTTCGAGGAAGTTTTACTGGCAGGGCATCGCGGAAGATGTCCGAGAGTACGTCGAAAGCTGCCCGACATGCTAAGGCATCAGAGTTCCGAGGCATAGACCCTACGGGAAACTCTAGTCCCTATTACTACTGTTATACCCGTTCTAAGAGATTAGCCTCGATTTCATAACTGGGCTTCCGCCGAGCACTCGGAGTGACGGCGGTAACTATGACGCGATTCTCGTTATTGTGTGTAGGATGACTAAGTTCGCGCTGTTTATACTAACGACGAAGAAGCTGAGAGCCACGGAGCTCGTAGCTCTCCTATACGAGCACGTAGAAAGCCGGTTCGGCATACCAGAAGGGATAGTCAGCGACCGAGATAAGCTGATTACTAGCAAATTCTGGGCAGACCTTATGAAAGAACGGGCGATCCGTCGCCGACTGTCAACCGCGTACTATCCGCAGACGGACGGTTAGACGGAACGCACCTATTAGATACTCGAGAAGTATCTGAGAGCGTATGTAGGAGACTCGCCCGAAAGGTGGGCGATATAACTCCTAGACGCTGCCTTCGCCTATAATAACAGCAAACACTTAACCATCGGGGTCTCCCCAATGGAAGCGCTGTTTGGCTACTACCCGAGATGTGTGGAATACGTCCCAATAAAGATGGAGACGAACGTGCAAGGCGTCGCCGAATGCTTGACGATGCTAGGCCGCGTATGGACCTAAGCACGGGTACACTGGGAGAAGGCTTCGGAATCCTAGGCAAAACACTATGACTCAAGGCATAAGCCATAGACCTATTATCGGGGATAGATCATTGGAGTATCGATGAAGAACTGGAGATTCAAATACCCTAAGCTGGCCCCGAGATTTATGAGAGCTAAGGTCCTCGATAAGTATGGCGAGTAGGCCTACGCCTTGGAGCTGCCGGAGAAGTACTAGCGTATACACAACGTGTTCTATGTATCACTCATAGAGCCGTGGAATGATCGCAGGGCTATCGGCGATACCACGCAAGAGCAGCTAGAGCTCGAGGACGAGCCTGATGAGTGGGAGGTGGAAGAAGTAGTCTCACATAAAGACGTGGGAGACGAGACTTTTTACCTCATTAAGTGGAAGGGTTGGCCAGTGGAATATAATACCTGGGAACCAAAAGAACATTTGGAAAACGCATAAGCGATGGTGAGGAAATACCTTAAAGTCGCGAGGAAAGATCATAAGAAATGGGACGAGGCGTAGCTAGACGTACGCTGAAAGCACTGCGATAAGAAAAGTCCCATTGATCTAGATATAAAATAGAAAACTTAAACACGAAAACAAGGTAAAATAAGACCACGCCGGGTCATTAACGAAGATAAGAGATCACTCGCCGAGGCATCGCAATGTAGGCGCAGAACAATATGAATGAGGGCCAAGTCAGAAGATAAGGCCATAACGGCGGAAGACCTAGGGAACACAAAGAGCCGATACGTCGGCGATAGAACGCAGTAAGCTCTCAAGGGTTATTGTTGGCACCACCACGACCACCACCACGACCACCACGACCTCCGCTACGAGCAGTTTGGCTGCGAGTCTTGCGGGCCCTCTTGGGGGGTCTGCTCGGCGAAGGATCGGGAGCCTTATCGTTATTATCGCCACTATTAGCAGGACGAGCACGCTTGCGGCCACCAGGAGTCGACGAAGGGTCGGCGGGGCCTCGGAGACGAGGACCCTGGCCAACGAAGGAAACAGGACAAGTAGGACCGGGGTTGCCATCATCGATAGCCTGATCAGCGACGTCGTATAGCTCGCCGAGACCACCCACAATGTCACGGTTACTACCCTCAACCTCGATATCGGTTCTCGGGTTGTTTTCGGCGCCATCTAGGCGATCGATCGCCTTAAGCAGTAGCTGGGCAGGAGTATCGTCACGAATGTAGACGGGGGCGGCAGCAGCGATACGACTGGTCATCTCGGAGAGGTTCATCTGGGCTCCAGCCTATACGCAGAACGTTAGCCGATACTTGGGCGAAAGGAGGACGAAACTTATACCTTGGAGGCAGAGCAGGGATAGTAGCTCTCGGTTGGAGGCAAGCTCCTGCGTCTGGACGCGGGACAACTGGAGCGCATCCTTGGACTTCTGCGACATGGGGTCACGGAGGCGATCGGCGACCTTCCGCTAAGCATACGCCACATCCTTGACGGCACGGTTGGCGCGCCAGATCTGGCAGCGGGTGTACGAAGAAGGGTCGGCGATGATATCGTCGCAAAGATTGTGAACGTCGTTCCACGAGGCCTGGGCAGCACCCCAAAGCTCGCGGGGAATCTGCGAAGCATCAGCGATAACTCGGAGAATATGATAGAAGGAGAGGAGGGAAAACTTACAGAGCCACACTTCTTTTTGTCATGGGCGCACAGTAGGCAACAGTTCGGCGACTGGTCGGTGATGCAAGGGATTCGGGGGTCCTTGTCCATGTGTTCTAGGCAATACATGCAAGGAACCTCACCTAGATCCATCTTCTAGAAGTTGGCAGCGGCATCGTACGTGAACTTCGAGAGCACGGCGGAGTAGGTGGCCAGGAGAGATATCGCCGAAAGCTTCGCGACGGGCGGACGAGTGAGTGATGTGGGAATGAGAGGGAAAACTGAAGAATCGCATGCGATTCAGGAAGACGAGACCAACAGGGATCGCGGAGGCTGCGGCGATGTTATTGCGATAGGCAGTAGAATTGTTGTTGTGAGGAAAAGGAAAACAGAAGAGGGAAGATTGTTGTGGAACAGAAAAACTTTGGTCACAGCAGCAACAGCTGTATTTGAGCCGCCAGTGCCAGACAGCTGGCAGCGCGAAGCGATCGCCAACGCGACGGCGACTAACCAACCGCAAAGGAGAACAACGACCCTACGACAAAGACCACAATCATCACAAAGGGAAAACGCAAAGGGAACGGCGAACAATCGGCGAAACATCACAAAGAGGCATTGAAGCCTGAAATCGTTGAAAGACAGCTATATTTAGATGTCTTTGGTGTTGAACAAAGGAATGAGATGATTGGCCGGATGAGCTTGTGGGACCAAGCTCCCTGGAGAGGGGGCAATTGTAAGAGTATTCGGGTCATGCCGGCTATCGCCGGCAGGTCGGGAAATCCTCGGATAACAAGTAGGCCATAGGCCACGTAAAACTCTTTTTCGTCGAAGGCTCGCAGAGGCTTCGGCAAGTTGAAGTCACATCAATATATGGAACCTACCTTTTTATCTCTGATATCATCCTGATCGTGCCTATCGGGCCCACACCTTTACAGTAAAGATATTAGAGAAATCTTAAAGCTAGAATAATTAGAGAAATTTAATAATACTATATATAAATTATTAATATTCCTTATATAACTATACGCATTTATACTCTATTACCTTATATAATTTACTATAGTATCTAATAAGGTCTAATATGCCGCTAGGTATCTATTATAACCTAATATATACCTAACCTCTGTAATATACATGATTGCCCTATACCCGGGCGTTAGCACTAATTAGAGAAGGATTATTACTAAAGTTAGATTACCGCGATCTTAGGATTACCATAATCTAAGGATTACGGCGATCCTAAGATAATTATAATCCCTCTATAACTAGCTTAATATATAATACGCACTTATATATACTTTCCTATATAATAGCTACCTTAGCTATTAATATAACTTAATTATACTTAATACCTTTAAGTATATTATTAGATATAATATTATATTACCTTTTAAGGCTATATAATATAATCTAATATTAATATAAATTAATATAACTAATTTATCCCTTAGGAAATACCCTCTCATTATATATTAATAACTTTTATTTATTAGATTACTTATATTACCTTAAATAATATTAAATATAATAATTATTTAGGCTACTCCTAGTAATAATTACTAATAGGTTTTACTTATTAATTACTTATTTACCCCTATTATATTAGTTTAAGCTAATCTTAATAGCAATAAAGAGATAAATAATAATAATAAAGAAATTAAATAACTCTATGCCTAAGTTATTATTATAATTACTAAAATAAAGGAACTTAAAGGACTTATTAATTATATAGCTATTACTTAGTAAGCTTAAAACTAATAATACTATAAGAATATCTAGAATATTAATAATATAGCGGTTATTACTATAAAAGGTAAAGATATTAGAGAAATCCTAAAGCTAAAATAACTAGAGAAGTTTAATAATATTATATATAAGTTATTAATATTCCTTATATAATTATATATATTTATATTTTATTACCTTACTTAGTTTATTATAATATTTAGTAAGGTCTAATATACCGCTAGGCGATTTATTAAGTATATTATAGCCTAGTTTAAACCTACTATAAAGGATTACCTTATTAAACTACTTATTAAATACTCGCCTTAGACTATAAACCTCTACTCTAGCTTTAAGACTTTTAAAGCCGCGCTTTAATAAGCTTTTAGAATAATAAATAAAAAAGCCTAGGTAAAAAGAGAAATTAAGGTATTCTAATAAACTCACTTTATATTAGAATATAATATTAAATACCTTTAGCTTACCTTAAAGCTTAATTAAGACTAAGAACCTCTAATATCCTTTTTTTTTAATAGACTTAAGAAGGAGGTATAGGCCGAACTCTATAAAGAAGATTAGCCTAATAACCTTATTAATTATATCGGCTAAGTAATTAAGATTAATAATTAATAATTCTCTTAGAAGAAACTCTAAAACCCCTATAATAATAATAAAAACTATTAAAAACCTTAATTTAATACCTACTAAGGGCGATCCTAATAAATTAATACCTCCTATAAAACCTATATAAGACCTATAAAACTTAGAATAACTTAATAGAAAAAATATAATTATTATAGACTTAAATACTAATATTACTATAAGATAAATTATATTAAGAAGATCTATTATAAAAAGTAATATAATATTAAAGAAGGTTATTATTAGCTATAATAATAATAACTCCTTAAAGGCAAAAAATAAATAAGATTTATATAAGCTAATAATAAACTATAGATAGCTCTTTAGATAATTAAGATACTTAGTATAGCCTGGACTAAGTATAATAATATTAGTCTAGAATTAGGAGGAATTACTATGCCTTATAGCTAAGTATACCTTACTAAGGAATAATTTAGGCATAATAATTACCCCTAGCTAAAATTATAATATATTATAATAAAACCCCTAAAGATAAAATAGCTCTACCTTATAGATAGATTAGGATAGAAGCTATTACCCGAACTAATTAATAAACCTAATAAGAACCCTAATACTAAGACTATTATAATAATTAGATAAATTAAGCGATATAATAAGGACCTTAATTATAGCGCTAGAATAGAGGCCTAGTGATAATTAGCGATAGCCCGGATTTAAAACTAATAGA